>NC_079489.1:59163603-59779111 GCF_020520425.1 Spinacia oleracea
AATAATAAATAATAAATAATAAATAATAAATAATAAATAATAAATAATAAATAATAAATAATAAATAATAAATAATAAATAATAATAATAAATAAAATAATAAATAATAAATAATAAATAATAAATAATAAATAATAAATAATAAATAATAAATAATAAATAATAATCCAAACATGTTCGTTCACAAAATCAAACATGATTCCATAATAATCCAAACATGTGAATCACAATAATAAAATATCACAGGAATTATCATGAAAACGGTGGTCACCCTAGACATGTATTGTAATACCTCGTATTTTTATAATATTTATAAATATATTTTATTATATTTATAAAGCATTTTTCGATTTTTGGAACTTCTTTCGCATTTAAATATTATTTAAATGTATTTTAAGTAATTAGAATATTTATTATTTTAATTTATTACGAAACGAATTTAATTTTCGAGTCGGGAAATTTAATGAGTCACAAGTAATTTTAAAAGGTTTGGGTTTTAAATGAAAAGTCCAATTCGTTTTATTAAATGAGCCAAATCAAAAGAATTTAATTCAAGCTCTAAGCTAGCCCAGTCATTTAATTCCCTAAGCCCAATTCTAATTTCCTAAGTCTAGCCCATTAGAAATTGGGAGCCTATAAATAGGACTCCCCTCATTAAATAATCCCCCTATTTTGTCATAAACCCTCTTTGGCTTTCTTGCCCCACAATCCTTCTTCCTCTCCTCTCGTCCGGCTCACCCGCACGCCGCACAACACTCGTGCTCGTGCCCTCGTGCCTCGCCCGTCGCCCCACACTCTCGCCCACTCTTTTGCTCGAGCCTAGCCAGCACGCCCCTTGCGCTGCTGTTGTGCTATTGTTGTTGTTGTTGTTGTTGTTGTGTGCGTTGCTCGCACCAGCCACACGTTCTTCCTCACTCGCTCTCTTGCGCGCCCTCGCGCCCAGCCCTTGTCGCCCAGCCCTCGCACCAGCGCGCGTTGTGCCCCTGCTCGTCGCCCCTGCTGCAGCGCTTGCACACGCACTCGATCGTGTGTGTGTGTGTGTGTGTTGTTTTGATCCGTTTGTTTAGTTCTTTTCGCCCAATCACATTATATTCATGATTGTTCCGTGCTATAGGCCGGATTGGTATAATTCTCTTCTTCCTTACCTATTCTATTTAAATTTCGTATTTTAAATTATAATATTATTATTGTTTTGAATAATTAAAATGCTGGGAATCTGTTGTGAACACCGTGATTTGAGGATTTATGTGTTGTGATTCATTAGGCTTGTTTTAATTATTAAAGCATGAATTTTCAGAATCGTTTATTTAATAAAGAATAGATTTTTATGATGATTAATTGGTTTTATTGGGATTTTCAAGTTAGGGTTTTAACCTAGACCTAATGAGTTAATTTATTAGCATAATTAGGTGGTGATTTTAATTATGATAATCAATTATATTTTCAGATTTATTTAAAGGCTTAAAGTGTTGATTTTTATTAATTTTAAAGGCGGAAAAAGTATGTTTTCATACTAGGGATTGGTTTTGCAAATTGAGGCGATTATTTTATTGAAGAACGATTGAATTCTAAAGTTTAAATAAGGTTTAAGATGTTTTTAAGTTGCTGGAAATTTAATGAACATGGAAATAATTTAAGTTTCATTATTTTGGTGATAGTAGGTGATTTCTAAGTGAGTGCTCGTATTGCAAAGTGGCCCCTACGCTTAGGTATTCAAGGTACGTACAAGTCTAGGGCGACCACACCATTTGTCAAGAGAATTGTATGATTGTGTTGACGTGAATTATATTATGTGGATTCATGTTTATTTGGGTGAACGATCATGTGAATTATGATGTTGGATTTAATGGATTATTCATTGAACAAGCATGTTGGGATTATTATGAGTACAGATTTCATTGTAAATCACGTTGTTCAATATTTATGCATGTATGGTTTTTTTCACATGCAAGGGATGGATTATTTATTATTATGCTATTGTACGGGATGTCTAGCATACTTTGAGCCAATTATTCGTACCTCGTTGTACTATTTATTTTACCACATGTGAAGGGTTAGCTCACGTAAGCCACCGCACATGTAGGGTTCAGTTGGGAATATTATATGAAATGAATTAGGATTTGTCGTGCAAAGGCACAACCCTCATGTTAATGGGCATGATGTGGAATCTCACTTTTGTGAGGAGGAACCTGGTAGTAATTTCACAAGGGTCTTGCTTTGTTGATCACAAGTCCTAAAGCATTAAAATAAGATTGTTTTGGTTGTTGTTTATTAATTGTATGTGTGTATGTTGTTGAGTCTTGAGTTCACCTTTAATAAAATATTAATAAACGTAAAGTGCAACTAGAACAAACTTCAAACTCTTGGAACGTATATACCTTGAGTATGAATAATGGGGGGAGACTTGCCGGAAAGCTTGATCTCCTACTAATGATACAAGACGTTGTTTCATTTATATTATGCGCAGGAATTCCGTCGGTATGGCCCGACACTCGGTATGGCCCGATTTTATTATTTATTATTTGGTGTATGGTTGGCTCCCATCACCTTTTTCCTTTATTGAATATTTCTTGGGATGATTGAGAGAGTTGCATGCTTTCATACTTTGAACTACTTTATTTAATAGTTTAATTATGTTTGAATTCGTTGAACTTTTTATACTTTGGTTTTTGGGCCGTCATGGTTCCAATTTGTAGGAGGCCTCGATATTTTATTAATTATGTTTTAAAAGTTAGTTGATATTAAATTCCGCTGCGTAATTCTGGTACTAGCCTTAACCGTTATCACGGTGGCGGTAATACTTTAGTAATTCCTTTATTTTAAGTTGGAAAATGGTTTTATAAAAGCAAGGAATTATTAGGGTGTTACCATTGTTACCATTGTTACCAAAGCCTGGAGGAAACCAACAGCAAAATGGGAACCGAAACACCAATGGAGGTGGTTATAACAAAGGACTTGGCCAAGGGAAGTTGAATGTGATATCTTGGCAAGAAGTGGAGACTTCCTCTGACGTCATAGCGGGTATTTTTTCTATTAATTCCGTTTTAGTTAAAGTTCTATTTGATTCTGGTGCGACATATTCTTTTATATCAGTAGACGCTTTGGGGAAATTAGGGTTGAAAGAGCCTGAAACAATTGAAGTACCTATAGTCATACCTACTGGTAGCATAGTGAAGTGTACCAAACTCCATAGAGATGTGCCTTTGACCATAGCCAGGACCGTGTTCTTATCTAACCTAATCGAGTTTGAGTTAGGAGAGCTAGATGTAATTCTAGGAATGGACTGGTTGGCCATGTTCAAAGCCAAAATAGATTGTGAGAAGCAAAAGGTTCACTTAAGGTCTAGCCAAGGCAAAGTAGTGTCATATCGTCATTTTGGTAAGCCTAAAAACATAGGGATTATCACGGCAATGGAACTCGTGAAGCTAGTCGGTAAAGGGAACCCAGTCTTCATATGCAATGTGAGAAACCTAGAGCATGTGATCAAAGACCAACCTGAAGATATTGCAGTAGTTAATGAATTCCTCGATGTGTTTCCGGAAGAGATCCCGGGGATGCCTCCCAATCGACCTATTGACTTTACCATAGACTTAGTGGAACTGCGCCTATTTCAAAAGCACCATATCGAATGGCTCCAGCAGAAATGAATGAGTTAAATGGCCAATTGGAGGATCTATTAGAGAAAGGTTACATTAGGCCAAGTGCATCGCCTTGGGGAGCACTAGTCTTGTTTGTGAAAAAGAAGGATGGAAGTATGAGGCTCTGTATAGACTACAGGGAGCTCAATAAGGTCAAGATCAAAAATAAGTATCCTTTACCTAAGATAGAGGACCTATTTGACCAACTGAAAGGAGAAGGAATCTTTTCAAAGATCGATTTGCGCTCAAGTTATCATCAATTGAGAATCGCTGATCACGATATACCAAAGACCGCATTCAGGACTAGATACGGATATTATGAGTTCACTGTTATTCCTTTTGGGTTAACCAATGCACCTGCAATATTTATGGACTTAATGAACCGTGTGTTCCATGCCTATTTAGACAAGTTTGTAGTGGTTTTTATAGATGACATCCTAGTGTGTTCGAAGAGTAAAGAGGATCACGCTGAACACTTGAGATCTGTGTTGAGTACCCTGAGAGATAACCAGTTGTATGCCAAGTTCTCGAAATGTGAGTTTTGGTTGGAAAGAGTTGCATTTTTGGGACATTTTGTGTCTAAGGAAGGAGTGGCAGTAGACCCTGCTAAGATCAAAGCTGTTAGTGAATGGCCTACACCCAAGAGTGTGACTGACATTCGAAGTTTTCTGGGATTAGCTGGCTACTATAGACGCTTTATGCAAGACTTTTCTAGGATAGCCAAGCCAATGACAACCTTGATGAAGAAGGAAGCAAAGTTTGAATGGAATAACCAGTGTGAGGAGGCGTTCCAAGCCTTGAAGACGCGATTGACAACCGCGCCAGTGTTAACCTTTCCAGATGAGAGTGGTACCTATGATGTGTATAGTGATGCCTCTAAGAATGGTTTAGGGTGTGTATTGATGCAGAACGGGAAGGTTATTGCGTATGCGTCAAGGAAGTTGAAGCCATATGATTCCAATTACCCTACCCATGATTTAGAGCTAGCTGCTATAGTGTTTGCATTGAAGATATGGAGACACTATCTGTATGGTGTGAAGTGTAGAATATTCACGGATCATAAGAGTTTAAAGTACATCTTCACACAGAAGGATCTGAATATGCGCCAAAGAAGGTGGTTGGAGTTAATCAAGGACTATGATTTGGATATTCAGTGCCATGAAGGAAAATCCAATGTAGTTGCAGATGCCTTGAGTAGGAAATCAAGTCATAGTGTTAATGCGTTAGTAGTTGCTAACGAGCTGTGTAAGGACATGCAGCGTTTGAACCTTGAAATAGTAAGTGGTGAAAGTCTTGAGGGAATGATGAATGCCTTAACCATCCAGCCGTCAATATTTGATGAGATTAGGGAGAATCAAGCTGGTGATGTAAAGTTGGAGCGCATCAAGGAAAATATTTCGCAAGGCAAGGAGTTAGATTTCCGAATCCATGATGATGGAAGTTTGAGGTACAAAGGCAGGTGGTGCGTGCCTCAAAAGTGTGGAGAATTAAAGTTGATGAAGGAAGGGCACAACACGCCATATTCTGTGCACCCGGGTGGTGACAAGTTTTATAAGGATTTGAAAAAGATCTATTGGTGGCCCAGAATGAAGAACGAAGTGGCTAAATTTTTGGCTAGATGCCTGACTTGTCAGAAGGTCAAGATAGAGCACAGGAGACCTCAAGGAAAGGTCCAACCTTTAGAGATTCCAAGCTGGAAATGGGACTGTATTTCTATGGACTTCGTCACTTGTTTGCCTAAGTCGAAAACCGGAAATGATACAATTTGGGTTGTGGTAGATAGATTGACCAAGTCAGTAGTGTTTATACCAATGAAGGAAACCTGGAAAATGGAACAACTTGCTAAAGCTTACATTAAAAATGTTGTGAGGTTACATGGAGTTCCTAAGGATATCGTATCAGATAGGGATTCAAGGTTTCTTTCGAATTTCTGGAAAAGTGTGCAGAAGAGCTTTGGTACGACATTGAAAATGAGTACATCCTTCCACCCAGCCACAGATGGACAAACTGAGATAACCATCCAAACCCTTGAGGACATGCTTCGGGCATGCGTCATTGATTTCCAAGGAAGTTGGGAAGATAGCCTGGATTTGATTGAGTTTTCATATAACAATAGCTATCATGCTAGTATAGGGATGGCACCATTTGAGGCCTGGTATGGACGGAAGTGTAGAAGTCCCCTTTGTTGGAATGACATTAGTGAAACCGTAGTGTTGGGACCTCAAATGATAGAGGACACCATGAACCAAATCCGAACCATCCAATCAAAGATTCGAGAGGCTCGGGATCGCCAAAAGAGTTATGCAGACTTGAAACCTAGGGATGAAGAGTTCAACATAGGTGATAAGGTATTGCTCAAAGTGTCACCAATGAAAGGTGTCATGAGATTTGGAAAGAAAGGGAAGTTAAGCCCTAAGTACATATGCCCATATGAAATCTTAGAAAGAATTGGAAAGGTAGCTTATAGACTAGCCTTGCCTATGGACTTGCATAGAGTGCATAATGTGTTCCACATATCTCAGTTAAGAAAATATGTCCCGGATAAGTCGCATGTGTTGCAACCGAAGACCATAGAATTAGACCAAAGTTTAACTTTTGAGGAAAGACATGTCAAAATCCTGGATTATAAAGTGCGTAGTACACGTACTAAAGATGTGAAAATTGTCAAAGTGTTGTGGTCTAATCAAGAATCTGAGGAAGCAACTTGGGAAGCGGAGGACGAAATGAGAAAGAAATATCCCGATCTTTTTCCCTAGGTTAGTTGAGTTACGGGGTTGTAACTCGTGTCTTATAGGGGGGTAGAGTGCGGTAGAATTTCGCGCTTTTTACCTTGTTTTCCCCTATTTTAGGACCAATTTAGTGCTTTCTATTGAATTTGCACTTATTATTGCCCTGTTTAATCATGTAAAGAGTACAGCAACTTAAAATTTTTGCAAGTGAACGCATTAAAGTCTCATAAAGTCTCAAGTTTTGAATTTGAATTGTGATTTCCGAACCCAAGTTTCGGGACGAAACTTCTTTTAAGGAGGGTAGTGTAACACCCCATAAATTCCCATTTTCTAAAATAACCTCTTTTTAAATATAACTGTAGGGAATTATCAAAGTATTATCGCCCGTGTGAAAACGTTACGGCTTATTCAGAATTTTGCAGCGGAAAACATAAAACTAACCTTTAGGTTCATAAATAATCTATTACATATTAGGTCCAAACCAATTAACTGAATTAAGGAAATACGAATAGTACGACAAATTTCAAATCCAAGTTAACAAATTAAATCACTTAATTAAACGAATAGAACTACAAGCTCTCTAATCCCGATCCCAATGATGCATCATCTTCAAACCTGTAGATGGGCAACGCTTATTGATCCTTAGAGACTGCTCACCAAAGATGGGTCATTACAGGATCAATAAGGCATAGCCATGATCAACACACACAAACAAAGCACGTAATCAGCAAAGCTGAGTACTACATACTAAAACAACAACAATCCTAGCATGATACTATCAAACCAACAACCCTAACATGATACTAATAAATATAAGTAAGGACAGACAAAACATAATAATTTGACGATTATACTTGACTAGACTAAGCTAGGCTTAATAACCATAATATTATTTTAGTTGAAATAGACAATGGACCGAGTTGACCATCCAGAAGTCTTCACTAAGGAAGACGAGGTACGGGCGCGACTCCGTAACCTCAGTGACCTGCGATATCGAGGAACGTTTAAATAAAAATAGGACACGGTGATCAATCCGGTCCCAGAAAAGGCCATGGGCTACCACCATGAACCCCAACTCCTGTTTGTCCGTCACTTCAGACGTGCACAGTCTAAAGCTATTGCTATTCAGTTTCACTTTACATGATTTACAAATTGAGATTCCGTTATGACTCAACCATTACCTAAGACAGACAATTCACATTTGTTCATAACTGCTTTTATCTTGGAATTAAGTAAGTGACCATAAAAGCATCAATCAAGACTCATTCCAACTTAACCAACCTTTCCTTTAACCATGAGCAACCCTGTATATGGGCATAAAGTTTCAACTTACTAAACAAGGTCCTCCGCCCTCATAAAGTAGTGAAAAGATAGAAAGGGAACAACAACCAATCGATCCAACCCAATCATATAGAATAATCTAGTGTTCCCAACCAACATGTTTGTATCAATCATCCATACTAACATGTTACAGTTCTCATAATGCAAAATAAGTTCAATAAGTTTGTCCAACAGTATTAAACATGCACATTCAATATAACCCAGTTCGTCCATAATATCAACATCACCAAGTTCAACAATAATATCAACATAACCAAGTTCAACAACAAGATTCAACATGGTTTCAACAATTAGCACACATTCCAAGCACACAGGTATGTACGTACCTTGTGTAAACAAACTGATAGGCCACTTTAACACTTTCAAAAGTCGCCTAAAGAGAATTCTCCGCCTAAAACAACCAACAAGTAATCCCAATCAATTTCTAATCATTGGCAACCATAATAAAGCATTCTAAATGCATCCTAAACATGTTTAGAACTTTCCCCAATATCAAAACTTAAGCATTTGATTTCCTAGCATCATAATTATTGAACTAGTGATTGAAATTCGTTGAAATCTTTTTGCAAACATCGTACTTTAAATTTTCAGCAATATAAATTCATTTAAAAGCTTCACCAAGGTCAATCTACGTTCCTAGTATCTCAAAACAACAAACTTAATAATCCATACTCAACCTACCATGATTTATAATCATAAAAACCTTGAATTTCATACTTTAAACAATCAAAATTAATATTTCAAAGTAATTTGATAATCTGAAAATTAATAACTTTATTATATAATTTGCATAATCTGAAATTTATAACTTAAATTACAAAACCATAACTTTAATTCAAGAAAACATAATCCAAATTAATAAATCATAAATAAGCCATAATTTATAATTCAATCAACCAAAACTGAAATTAATTCGTTTATAATCTCAACATCAAATCTGAAAATCATGTTCAAACCATAAAAATTATAAATTTAATATCAAGAACATAATTTAAATTAACAACTATAATTAATTAAAATAATTAGTTACTTAGGGTTTAAGAAATAACCAATTGAAGAGGGAGAGGGGAGTGCTGGCCGGCGGACAGTGGTGGCTCGCGGCAAGGGCTGAGCACGGGTTGCGTGCGGTGGTCGTGGCTGGCCTGGTCGCGGTGTTGCTGCGCGAAACGAGGAAGGCTAAGAGAATAAGAACGAAAATAAAAGAAATAGAAGAAAAGGAGGAAGGAGGAGAAGCTTGAAGGAGAAGAAGGAGTTACCGCAGCAGGGTGGTCGGCTGGGTCGCTGTCGTGGTGGTGCGGCGGCTGACGGACAGTGGTGGAGGCGGGACGGCTGAGGGTGAGCGTGAGATTGGAGGAAGTGTTGAGGGTTTTGTTACGTGAATAGTGAAGGAGGAGAGGTTTCCTCTCTTTTTTGGTTTCACGTGAAAATACAAAAGAGAAGGGAGTATTGTGTTGGGTTTATTGGTTTGGGCTTTGCCCAATTGGGCTAGGAGTAGGATTTAGGTTGATGAATCCACCATGTTTAGTATTGCTTTCTAATTTCAATAGAACGTGGTTTCGTAATTCGAAATCGTTTTAACGTAAAATTTCGAAAATACATTTTGATTTCGTGAATCGTTAAAGTATTTCAATTGGAATAAACTAATTACATTCCAATTACATATTTGTTTCTAAAATCCGTAATTTATGTTTAAATATATATTAAATATATTAAATATTCGTTAAAATATATAAATAAAATGTATAAAATTACGGGGGATTACAATCTACCCCTCTTAAAAGAAGTTTCGTCCCGAAACTTGACACGAAAATTCGCATATTTTTCCAAACTTTTGCACTTTGTGCCACTCTTGTGCACTCTTTTGCCAACCAAGCGTTAGTTGCAATACTCAAGAACACATTTTCTTATGCGGAAGATCTATTTACTGGCATCAACATGTAAAGGTTGCTAGAAATAAGCATAAAATGCATAAAATATCATAAAAATAGGTAAAAAGCGCGAATTTCTATCGCATTCTACCCCCTTAAAGAAAACGAGTTACGCCCTCGTAACTCACCTCAGAAAATAACTCTGGATACTTGGTCTTCATGTCATCTTCGGCTTCCCACGTTGCCTCTTCGTACTCGTGGTTCGACCAAAGCACTTTCACTATGCTGACGTCCTTATTGCGTGTACTACGCACTTTTCTATCAAGGATTTTCACAGGCCTTTCTTCGTATGTGAGGCTACTATCAATCTGGATTCTCTCAGGCTCTAAGATATGACGCTCGTCATGGATATAGCGCTTTAGTTGGGAAATGTGAAACACGTCGTGCATCTTTTCGAACTCCATTGGCAAGGCTAACTTGTATGCTACTTTCCCTATTCGTTGCAGAATCTCATATGGGCCTACATACTTGGCACTTAGCTTGCCCTTCTTCCCAAATCTCATCACACCCTTGGTTGGTGATACTTTCAGGAACACTTTATCACCTACTGCAAATTCATCATCTCTTCTTTTCAAATCAGCATAACTCTTTTGCCTATCCTGGGCAGCTTGAATTCTAGCCTGAATTATTTTCACATTCTTGACAGTCTCTTCAATGAATTCCGTTCCCAAGACTAAATTTTCACTGAAATCATTCCAGCAGGTGGGACTTCTACATTTTCTCCCATATAGTGCCTCAAAAGGTGCCATCTTAATGCTTGCGTGGTAGCTATTGTTGTATGAAAATTCGATCAAGTCTAGATGGTCTTCCCAACTACCCTTAAAGTCAATTGCACAAGCCCTCAACATATCTTCCATAGTCTGGTTAGTTCTCTCAGTCTGACCATCGGTTGCAGGGTGGAAAGCAGTGCTCATTTTCAAAGTTGTCCCAAGGTTCAACTGGACTTTTTGCCAAAATTTCGAGAGGAATCTTGAGTCACGGTCTGAGATAATATCGGTTGGGACCCCATGCAACCTCACTACATGCTTAATGTATGTCCTTGCAAGCTGTTTCTTTTTCCAAGTCTCTTTAATCGGAATAAACACGGCTGATTTTGTTAGACGATCCACAATCACCCAAATGGTATCATTTCCGTTCTTTGATCTAGGCAAGGCAGTAACAAAATCCATAGAAATGGAATCCCACTTCCATCCAGGCACTTCTAAAGGTTGAACTTTCCCCATGGGTCTTTTGTGGTCTATTTTGACTTTCTGACAGGTTAGGCATCTAGACACAAACTCAGCAACTTCCCGTTTCATATTAGGCCACCAATAGATTTGTTTCAGGTCTTTGTACAACTTGTCACCCCCAGGGTGCACAGAATATGGAGTATTATGCCCCTCATCCATAAGACGTCTCTTGAGTTCTTCACACTTTTGTGGTACGCACCATCTCCCTTTGAACCTCAAACTACCATCTTCATGAATCTTGAAATCCACTTCTTTCCCTTGACCCATCTTTTCTTTGATTCTCTCTAGGCACTCATCCCCAGCTTGACTTTCTCTAATCTCCTCGAATATAGACAACCCCAATGATAATGCACTCAGTTTTGCTTTGGTTTCCCCATGGTTTACTATTTCCAGGCTAAGTCTCAGCATGTCTCGACACAACTCTTCAGGCACTATCAAGACATTCATACTATGGCTAGATTTCCTACTCAATGCATCGGCAACTACGTTTGCTTTCCCCTCATGGTACTGGATGTTCAAATCATAGTCCTTGATCAACTCTAACCATCTTCTTTGTCTCATGTTGAGATCTTTCTGGGTGAAAATGTATTTTAGGCTTTTGTGGTCTGTGAAGATCTTACATGTTGCCCCATAGAGGTAATGTCTCCAAATTTTCAAAGCGAAAACAATCGCAGCTAGCTCTAGATCGTGGGTAGGGTAATTGGCCTCATATGGTTTTAATTGACGCGACGCATACGCAATCACCTTCCCATTTTGCTGTAATACACACCCCAACCCATTCTTCGACGCATCACTATATACCTCAAACCCTTCATTCCCATCAGGCAAGGTTAAAACAGGTGCTGAGGTTAAACGTTCTTTGAGGATTTGGAAGGCTTCCTCACATTTTTCGCTCCACTCAAATTTTGATTCTTTCTTCATCAAGTTGGTCATGGGTCTTGCTATTTTTGAGAAATCTCTCACAAATCTCCTATAATACCCAGCTAGACCTAAGAAACTCCGAATATCAGACACATTCTTCGGGGTAGGCCACTCACTCACAGCTTGAATCTTGGCAGGATCCACAGAGACTCCTTCCTTTGACACATAATGCCCCAAAAATGCTACCTTTTCCAGACGGAACTCGCACTTAGAGAACTTTGCATACAACTGGTTCTTCCTAAGCGTCTCCAAGATAACCCTCAAATGTTCGTCATGTTCCTTTTCATTCCTCGAATAGATCAGAATATCATCAATGAATACCACCACAAACTTATCTAGGAACTCATGGAAAATCCTATTCATCAGATCCATAAAGATGGCGGGTGCATTGGTTAACCCAAAAGGCATTACTGTAAACTCATAATGACCATAACGAGTCCTAAATGCAGTCTTAGGAATGTCTTTTTCAGCTACCCTCAATTGGTGATATCCCGAACACAAATCAATCTTTGAGAATACACTTGCCCCGTTCAACTGGTCAAACAGGTCATCTATCCTAGGCAAAGGATATTTGTTTTTGATTGTTACGTTGTTCAACTCCCTATAATCAATACATAGCCGCATACTCCCATCTTTCTTTTTGACAAACAATACTGGAGCTCCCCACGGTGATGCACTAGGCCTAATGTACCCCTTGTCGAACAAATCCTGCAATTGTGTCTTTAACTCACTCATTTCTGGGGGTGCCATCCTATAAGGTGCTTTGGATATAGGTGCAGTTCCGGGATTTAACTCTATGGTAAATTCAAGGGTTCTAGCCGGTGGCATACCCGGAATCTCGTCCGGAAATACATCTACAAATTCTCTTACGATTGGGACATCCTCTATCTTTACCCCAACTTTCTTACTCACATCTTGGACACTACAGAAAAATAGTTCACACCCTTTATTGACCAGTTTCCTCACTTGTAATGCGGAGATCACCCCAAAGTTCCCAGACTTCCCAAAACGTCTATATGATATTGATTTCCCAGTAGGGTTCTTTAGGCTTACTTTCTGAATCTCGCAATCTATCCTGGCCTTGTATAAGCTTAGCCAATCCATCCCCAGAATCACATCTAGGTCCCCCAAACTAAATTCTATCAAATTAGATGGAAAAGTGCAATCTTTTATCTTCAAAGGCAAGTTCTTAAATAATTTCGTACACCTTATTGTTGCACCATTAGGCATACTAACAGGTAAATCAATTGCCTCAAAATCTACTAACTTCAAATTTTTAACAATAGAGGTCGAAATAAAAGAATATGTTGCCCCTGAATCAAACAATGTTTTAACAGGTAAGGAGTTGATAGAGAAAGTACCCGAAACTACGTCTGCAGAACGTTCAGCTTCATTTCTACTCATTACGAACAGCTTTCCGGGAGCCTTGTTGTTATTGTTGCTTCCATTGGCAGGTTTGTTTTGGTTTCCCTGGTTGTTTGGTGCCCCAGCAGGCTTCGAACTTTGGTTCCCCGAATGGTTAAACCCTGGTTTCCCTTGGTTACTACTCCCACTACCATTCTGCTCTCTCTTCTGCTTTGTGAAGCACTCAAACTCCCTATGTCCCTTCTTATGACAATAGTTGCAAATTACCAATTCCCCCTTACAATCCTTCCCAGGGTGGTTGTTGTTGCACCTCTTGCAGTGGTACACTCTGTCAGTTTGGTTTCTGTTATTATAGTTATTCCCCTGGTTATTTCTTCCCTGGAAATTACCATTACCATTACCATTACCATTCCCATTTCTATTCCTTTTGAAGTTCCCTTGACTGCCCCCAGCATTGAACTCTTTCCTTTTATCCCCAACAACAATATTTCTTTTGTCTCTCCTGGTCTGAAGGCCATAGATATGAGCAGCTCTCCCATAAACAATGTCTAAGGACGTAAAGGTTTCCCCGCCTAATCCCAGTTGGATCTCATCGGTTAACCCTTGCTCAAACCTCTGAGCCTTTAGTTCCTCAGTAGCTACCACCTCTGGTGCAAACCTCGACAAAGCTATAAACTTACTGTAGTATTCAGCAATGGCCATATTCCCCATCCTAAGGTTGATAAATTCCTGGGCTTTCTGCTTCCTCATAAAAGGAGGATAGAACTTCCCCCTCAAGGCAACAATAAAAGAATCCCAATTGAATCCCTCAGCAGCGCTTAGTCTAGTCCCATTTTCCCTCCACCAAAGGTCGGCCTCATCTTTCAGGTAGAGGACAGCTTGGCCTACTTTCATATGCTCAGGACAGTTTACCGCCCCAAATAGTTTCTCAAATTCCCTGATCCAGTTTTCAAGGAAGGTGGGGTCTGCCTGCCCCTTAAAGTATGGTGGCTTAACCTTCGCAAGCCTTTCAAACATGTCCCCTGCAGAATCGGGACGTTCAGTTCTTTCCTGGGTTAGTTTTTCCGCCAAGAGGCGAATAGCAGCAGCTAGGTCACTATTATTGGCCATCCTAGAGCGCGACCTGAAATTAATATGCTCTAATTCAGGTTCAAAACTTTACTTACATTATCCTCTAGCAATGCAATATCACATTAACATTCAAAATGCACACGAAATGGACAATCATGCAAAACATTCAACTGAGAGACGAGGAATAACTTCAATCATCACGAATAATAAGTTAGAATAAAAGAAGAAAACATTCCCCTTGCGTGCCCGTAAAACTTTGATCCTTTAGATAGTCAATAATCTAACTTTTATTCCTCAGAAGAATGTCAATAACAATCCTAAATATTAACACACACCTGTTCTCAAAATAACGTAAAAAGGTTCTACGATATAAACATAAACTATGGTTGGGCGGATTGTCCAACATTTTTCTCACACACAACCAAATATGTAAGCAAAGCTAAAGGGAAACGTCATCAGACTTGTCCTTTGATTCGCTATAACCTTCTAGGGTGAATAACTCATATTTAAGTTCATCATCGTCATCCATATCAAAATAATAAGCTTCTTTTCTTGGCCTAGAGGATCTTCGTAGACCTTGAAGTTGATGATTAGCTTCCTCAGGCTCAGGCTCAGGTTCATGTTCGGGCTCAAACTCAAACTCAGGTTCAACCTCCAATTCATGTTCGAATTCAAACTCAAATTCTTGTTCGAACTCAAACCCAAATTCATGCTCAAACTCAGGCTCTGAATCGCTTTCAGGTCTCAAAACAGCTTGATAAATATCGACTCTAGTTTGCCCTCTAGCACGATCAAATTCACGAAGGGCTTCATCATCACTATCAGGTTCTCCTGCTCTTAAAACTCGACGCAAAACAAGTTCATGGCTGGTGTAACTGTTAATGTCAGACTCGTAATCCATTTCATTTTCATCATCGCTTAGAACAATAGGGTTAGAATTGCTCCCTATTCTATTTCCTTGTATGCCAGACATGATTAGTGATCTATAACAATTAAACATAGTTTCTATGTTAGTAATTAGTACTCTCACTTACCGTATGATCCCACAATACACAATAAGTAAGAATATATATCAATCGCAATGCATAGGAAAGACACGACAGTTAGCAGGTAGAGAAATTACAATCATGTTGACATAATGCATGCACAATGCTTCTATTCTATATGCCCTTTCCTATACTACCCAACTCTCAAAATAATCATAGTATATGAAACATTGAAGCATAAAAGGATAAACAAGAATGATTTATAAGAATTAGATTGATTAAAAGAATAATTATTAAACGATAAATAATTAAATAATTATTATTATTTTTTTTTATTTTTTTTTTTTCACGGTACTGTAGCAGCAGCAGCAGTAAAATTTTTTTTTTTTTTTTTTTTTTTTTTTTTGAAATATTAATTTAAATTTCAAAAGAATCGAAATACATTTATTCGCATAAAAACGTATTTCAAAGCACGATTCAAGAGTCAATATTAAAATAAATTCAAACATTTCTAGCTAATAACTTTAAATTTATTCACTAGTGTGAAATTACTTTTACATAACTAATTAGTTGGTTAGGCGCCTAAGATATAAAAGGTAGACACGAAATGTCAGTAAAACCTTTAGCTCAAAAATACCACTTTGTAACACCCCAACAATTCCCATTTTCTAAAATAACCTCTTTTTAAATATAACTGTAGGGAATTATCAAAGTATTATCGCCCGTGTGAAAACGTTACGGCTTATTCAGAATTTTGCAGCGGAAAACATAAAACTAACCTTTAGGTTCATAAATAATCTATTACATATTAGGTCCAAACCAATTAACTGAATTAAGGAAATACGAATAGTACGACAAATTTCAAATCCAAGTTAACAAATTAAATCACTTAATTAAACGAATAGAACTACAAGCTCTCTAATCCCGATCCCAATGATGCATCATCTTCAAACCTGTAGATGGGCAACGCTTATTGATCCTTAGAGACTGCTCACCAAAGATGGGTCATTACAGGATCAATAAGGCATAGCCATGATCAACACACACAAACAAAGCACGTAATCAGCAAAGCTGAGTACTACATACTAAAACAACAACAATCCTAGCATGATACTATCAAACCAACAACCCTAACATGATACTAATAAATATAAGTAAGGACAGACAAAACATAATAATTTGACGATTATACTTGACTAGACTAAGCTAGGCTTAATAACCATAATATTATTTTAGTTGAAATAGACAATGGACCGAGTTGACCATCCAGAAGTCTTCACTAAGGAAGACGAGGTACGGGCGCGACTCCGTAACCTCAGTGACCTGCGATATCGAGGAACGTTTAAATAAAAATAGGACACGGTGATCAATCCGGTCCCAGAAAAGGCCATGGGCTACCACCATGAACCCCAACTCCTGTTTGTCCGTCACTTCAGACGTGCACAGTCTAAAGCTATTGCTATTCAGTTTCACTTTACATGATTTACAAATTGAGATTCCGTTATGACTCAACCATTACCTAAGACAGACAATTCACATTTGTTCATAACTGCTTTTATCTTGGAATTAAGTAAGTGACCATAAAAGCATCAATCAAGACTCATTCCAACTTAACCAACCTTTCCTTTAACCATGAGCAACCCTGTATATGGGCATAAAGTTTCAACTTACTAAACAAGGTCCTCCGCCCTCATAAAGTAGTGAAAAGATAGAAAGGGAACAACAACCAATCGATCCAACCCAATCATATAGAATAATCTAGTGTTCCCAACCAACATGTTTGTATCAATCATCCATACTAACATGTTACAGTTCTCATAATGCAAAATAAGTTCAATAAGTTTGTCCAACAGTATTAAACATGCACATTCAATATAACCCAGTTCGTCCATAATATCAACATCACCAAGTTCAACAATAATATCAACATAACCAAGTTCAACAACAAGATTCAACATGGTTTCAACAATTAGCACACATTCCAAGCACACAGGTATGTACGTACCTTGTGTAAACAAACTGATAGGCCACTTTAACACTTTCAAAAGTCGCCTAAAGAGAATTCTCCGCCTAAAACAACCAACAAGTAATCCCAATCAATTTCTAATCATTGGCAACCATAATAAAGCATTCTAAATGCATCCTAAACATGTTTAGAACTTTCCCCAATATCAAAACTTAAGCATTTGATTTCCTAGCATCATAATTATTGAACTAGTGATTGAAATTCGTTGAAATCTTTTTGCAAACATCGTACTTTAAATTTTCAGCAATATAAATTCATTTAAAAGCTTCACCAAGGTCAATCTACGTTCCTAGTATCTCAAAACAACAAACTTAATAATCCATACTCAACCTACCATGATTTATAATCATAAAAACCTTGAATTTCATACTTTAAACAATCAAAATTAATATTTCAAAGTAATTTGATAATCTGAAAATTAATAACTTTATTATATAATTTGCATAATCTGAAATTTATAACTTAAATTACAAAACCATAACTTTAATTCAAGAAAACATAATCCAAATTAATAAATCATAAATAAGCCATAATTTATAATTCAATCAACCAAAACTGAAATTAATTCGTTTATAATCTCAACATCAAATCTGAAAATCATGTTCAAACCATAAAAATTATAAATTTAATATCAAGAACATAATTTAAATTAACAACTATAATTAATTAAAATAATTAGTTACTTAGGGTTTAAGAAATAACCAATTGAAGAGGGAGAGGGGAGTGCTGGCCGGCGGACAGTGGTGGCTCGCGGCAAGGGCTGAGCACGGGTTGCGTGCGGTGGTCGTGGCTGGCCTGGTCGCGGTGTTGCTGCGCGAAACGAGGAAGGCTAAGAGAATAAGAACGAAAATAAAAGAAATAGAAGAAAAGGAGGAAGGAGGAGAAGCTTGAAGGAGAAGAAGGAGTTACCGCAGCAGGGTGGTCGGCTGGGTCGCTGTCGTGGTGGTGCGGCGGCTGACGGACAGTGGTGGAGGCGGGACGGCTGAGGGTGAGCGTGAGATTGGAGGAAGTGTTGAGGGTTTTGTTACGTGAATAGTGAAGGAGGAGAGGTTTCCTCTCTTTTTTGGTTTCACGTGAAAATACAAAAGAGAAGGGAGTATTGTGTTGGGTTTATTGGTTTGGGCTTTGCCCAATTGGGCTAGGAGTAGGATTTAGGTTGATGAATCCACCATGTTTAGTATTGCTTTCTAATTTCAATAGAACGTGGTTTCGTAATTCGAAATCGTTTTAACGTAAAATTTTGAAAATACATTTTGATTTCGTGAATCGTTAAAGTATTTCAATTGGAATAAACTAATTACATTCCAATTACATATTTGTTTCTAAAATCCGTAATTTATGTTTAAATATATATTAAATATATTAAATATTCGTTAAAATATATAAATAAAATGTATAAAATTACGGGGGATTACAGGTAGGCTGTAATACCTCGTATTTTTATAATATTTATAAATATGTTTTATTATATTTATAAAGCATTTTTCGATTTTTGGAACTTATTTCGCATTTAAATATTATTTAAATGTATTTTAAGAAATTAGAATATTTATTATTTTAATTAATTACGAAACGAATTTAATTTTCGAGTCGGAAAATTTAATGGGTCGCAAGTAATTTTAAAAGGTTTGAGTTTTAAATGAAAAGTCCAATTCGTTTTATTAAACGAGCCCAATCAAAAGAATTTAATTCAAGCTCTAAGCTAGCCCAATCATTTAATTCCCTAAGCTCATTTCTAATTTCCTAAGCCTAGCCCATTAGAAATTGGGAGCCTATAAATAGGACTCCCCTCATTAAATGATACCCCTAATTTGTCATAAACCCTCTTTTGCTTTTCTTGCCCCACACTCCTTCTCCCTCTCCTCTCGTCCGGCTCACCCGCACGCCGCACAGCACTCGTGCTCGTGCCCTCGTGCCTCGCCCGTCTCCCCACACTCTCGCCCACTCTTTTGCTCGAGCCCAGCCAGCACGCCCCTTGCGCTGCTGCTGTGCTATTGTTGTTGTTGTTGTTGTGTGCGTTGCTCGCGCCAGTCACACGCTCTCCCTCGCTCGCTCTCTTGCGTGCCCTCGCGCCAAGCCCTTGTCGCCCAACCCTCGCGCCAGCGTGCGCTGTGCCCCTGCTCGCTTGTAACACCCGACAATTCTCTCTTTTCTAAAATAATCTTTTAACATAAAACGTAGAGAATTATCAAGGCATTATCGCCCGTGTGAAAACGTAACGGCTTATTCAGAATTTTGCAGCGGAAAACATAAAACTAACTTTAGGTTTATAAATAATCTATTACAGATTTAGTCCCCAAGAATCATCCAACGAAAATAAGGAAATATAAATAGTACGACAAGTTTAAAGTCCCAATTAACAAACCCAAGTTAACTTAGCAAATCAAAACTAAATACAAGCTCTCTATTCCCGATCCCAATGATGCAACATCTTCAAACCTGCAGATGGACAATGCTTATTGATCCTTAGAGACTGCTCACCAAAGATTGGGTCATCACAGGATCAATAAGGCATAGCCATGATCAACATGCACAAGCAAAAGCACGTAATCAGCAAAGCTGAGTACTACATACTAAATCAATAATAATCCTAACATGATTCTATTAAACGAACAATCCTAACATGGTACTAAATAAAACATAAGCAAGGATAATCAAGATATATTGACTTGAAAACTATATTTGACTGAACTAGACCTTTGTATCATTAACATTATTTTAATTGAAATAGTCAATGGACTGAGTTGTCTACTAGAAACTTCTTCTTCTTCACTAAGGAAGACGAGGTACGGGCGCGACTCCGTAAACCCCAATGACCTGCGATATCGAGGGACTTTTGAATAAAATAGAACCGGTGATCAATCCGGCCCCAGAAAAAGCCATAGGCGACCCATGACCCCAACTCCTGATTGTCCGACACTTTAGACGTGCACAGTCTAAAGCTATTGCTACTCATGTTCACTTTACATGACTTAACTTTTAATACTTGGTTATGACTCATCAAACATAAATATTATATTCAACAAGTAAACGCAACTTCTTTTATCTTTGAATTAAACAAGTGATCACAGAGACGTCACACAAGACTTATTCCAATTAATTCAACCTTTCCTTTAATACTGATAAACCCCTCTATATGGGTATAAGGTTTCAACTTACTAAACAAGGTCCTCGGCCCTTATAAAGTAGTGAAAAGCTA
The DNA here is from genome assembly GCF_020520425.1 of Spinacia oleracea. Taxonomy (NCBI): domain Eukaryota; kingdom Viridiplantae; phylum Streptophyta; class Magnoliopsida; order Caryophyllales; family Amaranthaceae; genus Spinacia; species Spinacia oleracea. Next base: position 59,184,037 of record NC_079489.1, read on the forward strand.
AAAGGGAACACTGAACAATCGATCTGAATCAACATATATGATAATTTAATGTTCCCAACCAACATGTTCGCATCAATCATCCATACCAACATGCTATAATTCTCATAACGAAATATATATGCTTAACATGTCCATCCAACAATATTAAACATGCACTTTCAACATAATCTAGTTCATCAACAATTTCAACATAACCAAGTTCCTTAATCATTTCAACATAACGAAGTTCATGAATCATTTCAACATGGTTTCCACAAATCACACTCATTCCAAGCACACAGGTATGTACGTACCTTGTGTAAACAAACTGATAGGCCACTTTAACGAATTCAAAAATCGCCCACAAAGAATTCTCCGCCTAAAAACAACCAATAAAATTCCCCAATCAATATCCAACAATTTACAGCAGTACTAAAGTATTCTAAATACATCCTAAACATATTTTGAACCATCCCAAATATCGAAACTTAACTAAATAACCTCCAAGCATAATAACTATTAAACTAATGATCCCAAAACGTTCTAAACTCCAATAAAACATCCCTTTTAAAATTTCCAGCAATATAGAATAATTTCAAACGTCCACAAAACATAATCAAACGTTCTTAAAATCATAAAAATAATAGCTTTAATAATATATAATCATTCTATTATGATTTTGGAATATTAAAACCTTAAAAATCCATGCTTTAATAATTAAAAACTCTTATTTCAATTCAATTATGTAATCTGAAAATTAAATTATTAATTAAGCATAATATATAATCTGAAAATCTAACTTAATCATAAAAAACTTATAATTTATATTCGAGAAACATGAATCAAATTATTAAAACTCTAACTTAAACGCAATTAACAAATCTGAAAATAATTAAATTAATTTCAACAACATATAATCTGACATTTCATAACTTAACTATAAAAATTATAAATTTAATTCAAGAAACATAAATTAATTAAATAAACAAAATTAAAATAATTAGTTACTTAGGGTTTAAGAAATAACCAAAAAAGATTCAAAGGGTGTTGGTCGGCGGCAAGGGAGGCGCAGCAGCGGCCGGTGGTCAGGAGAACTGGGTGACACGGCAGGATGCAGCCGGGCAGGTGGTGGTTGCGCTCGACGGTGGTGCGGTTGGCAGCACAATGGCTGTGCGCAAGAAAGAATCAAAGAGGAGTACTTGCGCGAAGGAGAAGGGAGTGAGGAGGTGAAGTTCGCGGCTGAGCAGTGGCGGTGGCGCAGCTGGTGGCCGACGCACGGTGGTTCTGGTTCACTGTAACAAATAAAACAAGACTTAAGGAGTTAAGGAGGAGAGAAACGTGAAAGAAAGACAAGAGCAAGAGGGAGGAGGGACTACCGTGAGCGGCGACGGCGGTGGTCCGGCTTGTAGTGGCGGCGGCCGGCGGCTGAGGCTGGAGTGTTGAGGGTTCACGTGAAGCAAGGGAAGAAGATGAGGGGAGGGTTTTTGGTTTTTGTTTTCACGTGAAGTTGAGGAGGAAGGGAGTAGGTAGTTTGGGTTTTATTACTTTGGGCTTCACCAATTGGGCTAGAGTTAGGAGTTTAATTTTAGGATTCGAATCCAAAACCGAAATATGATCGTTTTCTAAATTCAATCGATTTTCGTAATTCAAATTCTTTTTAACTTAAAATTCTAAAATTATTCTTTATTGTACAAACCGTTAAAATATTTAGAATATATTTAAATAAAATTAAATATACATTAAATATATAATAAAGTTCTAAAATCGTTAAATATTTAGAACGTACTTAAAATAAAATAAATATACGTTAATTATATATTTATTACTTAAAATTCATAAATTCTATTTAAATATAAATAATGTACGTTAAAATATATTAATAAAATTTATAAATTTACGGGGGATTACAATCTACCCCTCTTAAAAGAAGTTTCGTCCCGAAACTTGACACGAAATTTCCCACATTTTTCCCCAAAAACTTTTAACTTATTCTTACTAGAGAAGTACTTGTGCCACCTATGTGCACTCTTTTGCCAACTCAAAGCTGTTTGTGTTACTCATGAACACCTTTTCTTATGCAGAGAGTCTATTTGCTTTGCCTAAACTTGTAAAATTTGCTAAAATAAGCATACAAATGCATAAAAATGCCATAAAATAGGTAAAAAGCGCGAATTTCTATCGCATTCTACCCCCTTAAAGAAAACGAGTTACGCCCTCGTAACTCACCTCAGGGAATAGCTAACTAAAATTCTCTTTCGACGAATTCTATCCTCAAAATTCCTATTTCACTAAAACTACTAACTTTAGACTTTTCACAACAGATGACGAAACAAAAGAACAAGTCACCACGAATTAAATACTGCTTAACTTGCGCGGAGTTAATAGAAAAGTACCAGAATCTATATCGGTAGATCGTTCATTTTCATTCTGATTCATCATGTACAACTTTCCTGGAGCCTTATCCGGGTTGTTGTGATCATTTGCAGGCTTATTATAGTTTTCTTGATTGTTTTGTGCCCCTCCAGGCTTTGAATTTTGACCTCCAGACTGGTTAAACCTCACTTGGTTTCCACCTCCATTACTATTTTGTTCCTTTCTGTGCTTAGTGAAGCACTCATACTCTCTATGCCCCCTTTTCTGACAATAGTTGCAGGTCACTAATTCTCCCTTGCAGTTCTTACCAGGGTGATTGTTACTGCACATTTTGCAATGATGCACTCTCTTAGATTGGTTCGAGTTGTTTTGGTGCCCCTGATTGTCTCCTCCTTGGAAATTTCCATTTCCATTCCCATTTCCGTTTCTATTCCTTTTAAAGTTTTCTTGGTTACCCCCAGCATTAAAATCTTTTCTCTTTTCCCCAATTACCACAGTTTTCTTTTCCCTTCTAGACTGCAGACCATAAATATGAGCAGCTCTCCCATACACTATGTCTAAGGATGTAAATGTTTCTCCACCTAATCCCAATTGAATTTCATCAGTCAGTCCTTGCTCAAACCTTTGAGCCTTTAGCTCCTCAGTAGCTACCACCTCAGGTGCAAACCTCGACAAAGCTATAAACTTGCTATAGTATTCAGCAATAGTCATATTCCCCATCCTAAGGTTGATGAACTCCTGCGCTTTCTGTTTTCTCATAAAAGGAGGATAAAACTTCCCCCTCAAGGCAACAATAAATGAATCCCAATTGAATCCCTCGACAGCACTTAGTCTAGTTCCATTTTCCTTCCACCAAAGGTCGGCCTCATCTTTCAGGTAAAGAACGGCTTGACTTACTCTCATACTCCCAGGGCAACTCACAGCCTCAAATAGTTTCTCAAATTCCCTAATCCAGTTTTCCAGGAAGGTTGGATCTGCTTGCCCCTTGAAATACGGTGGCTTAACCTTAGAAAGTCTTTCAAACATTTCCCCTGTAGAATCAGGGCGTTCAGTTCTCTCCTGGGTTAGCTTTTCCGCCAAGAGGCGAATCGCAGCAGCTAGATCATTGTTGTTGGCCATTCTAGAACGCGACCTGCAATTAGTATACTCTATTTTAGGTTTGAAACACCACTTATACATTATCCCATACAATTTAATACTTGACCATAAAGATCGCCTCAACCAACAATGTTCACGTTAATACACATCATTTACGAAGGCACGACAATCGTTTACGAAGGTGCAACGATCGTCTACAAGATGCAATAATCATTGGAAAATAATCATCCTCAATAATTCACGAAAGACATTTACACACTACACATAAGGCATATCATTTTGAATCATATTGGTCATGAGGATCTAGATTGACCCTCACTTCCTTTATGTACTCAAATCATTTAATATTTTTGTGGCAATTGAATTGATCCACAATTCACACTGAGTATGCAACCAATAGGAAGATTAATCCACGACGTACTACCTAGAGGTTGGGGTATTATGGAATCCTCAAAATAGAATAAAGAACAATTCCTTGAAAACTTTAACTTTTATTGCTAACTCCATAGAGGTTTATTACATCCTTGAAAATAATAAAGAATATTTCAAACTTCAATAAACTTAAACTTTAAACAGTTGTAGCTTTGCTACTTATTCTTTAAAACATAAAAGAGCTAATTAACTATTTATGACTTCAAAATATTTGTGGCCTCTTGCCTATCCATTGCCCTTGAAACTTGCGGAGTGAAATTTAGATCTCAAGATCATCGAACTCTTCTTCAGGGTCTTCATCGGGGTCTTCCTCAGGGTTTGCATCTTCACCCATGTCTTCATTTTGATTAGGCTCACTTGCCATCTCCTGTTCACTTTCGAGCTCTGCATTCGAATCACTAGAGATCTCAATGGTTGGCTCATGAGCCGCTGGGTTAGGATTCTCTGCCTCAACACCTACATTCTCATTCTCCACAGCTACATCATTTTCCCCTAGGTCATTATTTACACTAATTCCCATAGGTTCTTCTGTAACTGAATCCCCAACATGACTTCCTACGATTTTACCGTCTCTAAACCCACTTTCTGCCGCTTCAATAATGGTGGTCAGAATTTCTGAATCATATTTCCATCTACCATCCCAAGTCCCATACTTAGTCAAGTTTGGAGTCCCATTATCAGAATGCATGTCTTTAAACTTTTCCTTGAGTTCTAGGTATGGAAATTTGTTAGGTAAGCAATTAATGATTGTGGCTGCTATGATATCCTTTCTCATTAAGATAGGTTGCCCTTGAACTTTAGCATAATATTCACATCCAAACACAATTTTCTTCACGTAAATATCAGGGGTTTCTATATCAAGTTTCTCGAAGGATCCTATGTTAGTATACTTGGAAAGAAACATTTTATTCCTGAAATAAACAATTCAAAGTCTCACTAACGATTTTCCAGCCAAAACATAAACAAGGTTCAATAATCAATAAGTTTGGTGGAATCAAACAATTCTTTATGCACATGTAAATGTAACACTTAAACAATTAGCACATGCACATACATAACAATCAATTTCTTATCATTGACTAGCTACTAATGCACATATAATTCTATCTTATATGCCCTTCTTATACTACCCATCTCTCATAAACTAAAGCATTAGAATCATTTATATAACGAAATAAAAGAACGAAAATATAATAAAATTATAACATAGAATAATAACATAAATAAAATATAAAATAAATAAAGTAAAATAAATTAAGGAAATGCGTAGCGAATAAATTAGAAAATAAAGTTATTAATTCGAAAAAGATTTATATTTTCTAATAACGAATTCTAACTCTTGAAACAACTAAAAAAAAATGTACTCATTTTTTTTTTTTTTTTTTTTTTTTTTTTTTTTTTTTGTTTTTTTTTTTTTTTTGAATAATAAATAATAAGAGAAATAAAAATGTCGAAAGTATCACTTTAACTTTAATAATAATTTGATTTCGAACTTAAATAAGAATTATTATATACTTTCAAACAGGATAAAAGGAAATCGGCCCCCCAAAAAAAAAGTACCAATTTTTTGAACACTATAATCCGTAGAAGCTCGATTTTTAAGAAATTTATTTTAAATAACTAGATAGTTAGGCGCCTAAAATTTATTAAAGTAAAACCTTAGCTTCTAGATACCACTTTGTAACACCCGACAATTCTCTCTTTTCTAAAATAATCTTTTAACATAAAACGTAGAGAATTATCAAGGCATTATCGCCCGTGTGAAAACGTAACGGCTTATTCAGAATTTTGCAGCGGAAAACATAAAACTAACTTTAGGTTTATAAATAATCTATTACAGATTTAGTCCCCAAGAATCATCCAACGAAAATAAGGAAATATAAATAGTACGACAAGTTTAAAGTCCCAATTAACAAACCCAAGTTAACTTAGCAAATCAAAACTAAATACAAGCTCTCTATTCCCGATCCCAATGATGCAACATCTTCAAACCTGCAGATGGACAATGCTTATTGATCCTTAGAGACTGCTCACCAAAGATTGGGTCATCACAGGATCAATAAGGCATAGCCATGATCAACATGCACAAGCAAAAGCACGTAATCAGCAAAGCTGAGTACTACATACTAAATCAATAATAATCCTAACATGATTCTATTAAACGAACAATCCTAACATGGTACTAAATAAAACATAAGCAAGGATAATCAAGATATATTGACTTGAAAACTATATTTGACTGAACTAGACCTTTGTATCATTAACATTATTTTAATTGAAATAGTCAATGGACTGAGTTGTCTACTAGAAACTTCTTCTTCTTCACTAAGGAAGACGAGGTACGGGCGCGACTCCGTAAACCCCAATGACCTGCGATATCGAGGGACTTTTGAATAAAATAGAACCGGTGATCAATCCGGCCCCAGAAAAAGCCATAGGCGACCCATGACCCCAACTCCTGATTGTCCGACACTTTAGACGTGCACAGTCTAAAGCTATTGCTACTCATGTTCACTTTACATGACTTAACTTTTAATACTTGGTTATGACTCATCAAACATAAATATTATATTCAACAAGTAAACGCAACTTCTTTTATCTTTGAATTAAACAAGTGATCACAGAGACGTCACACAAGACTTATTCCAATTAATTCAACCTTTCCTTTAATACTGATAAACCCCTCTATATGGGTATAAGGTTTCAACTTACTAAACAAGGTCCTCGGCCCTTATAAAGTAGTGAAAAGCTAAAAGGGAACACTGAACAATCGATCTGAATCAACATATATGATAATTTAATGTTCCCAACCAACATGTTCGCATCAATCATCCATACCAACATGCTATAATTCTCATAACGAAATATATATGCTTAACATGTCCATCCAACAATATTAAACATGCACTTTCAACATAATCTAGTTCATCAACAATTTCAACATAACCAAGTTCCTTAATCATTTCAACATAACGAAGTTCATGAATCATTTCAACATGGTTTCCACAAATCACACTCATTCCAAGCACACAGGTATGTACGTACCTTGTGTAAACAAACTGATAGGCCACTTTAACGAATTCAAAAATCGCCCACAAAGAATTCTCCGCCTAAAAACAACCAATAAAATTCCCCAATCAATATCCAACAATTTACAGCAGTACTAAAGTATTCTAAATACATCCTAAACATATTTTGAACCATCCCAAATATCGAAACTTAACTAAATAACCTCCAAGCATAATAACTATTAAACTAATGATCCCAAAACGTTCTAAACTCCAATAAAACATCCCTTTTAAAATTTCCAGCAATATAGAATAATTTCAAACGTCCACAAAACATAATCAAACGTTCTTAAAATCATAAAAATAATAGCTTTAATAATATATAATCATTCTATTATGATTTTGGAATATTAAAACCTTAAAAATCCATGCTTTAATAATTAAAAACTCTTATTTCAATTCAATTATGTAATCTGAAAATTAAATTATTAATTAAGCATAATATATAATCTGAAAATCTAACTTAATCATAAAAAACTTATAATTTATATTCGAGAAACATGAATCAAATTATTAAAACTCTAACTTAAACGCAATTAACAAATCTGAAAATAATTAAATTAATTTCAACAACATATAATCTGACATTTCATAACTTAACTATAAAAATTATAAATTTAATTCAAGAAACATAAATTAATTAAATAAACAAAATTAAAATAATTAGTTACTTAGGGTTTAAGAAATAACCAAAAAGATTCAAAGGGTGTTGGTCGGCGGCAAGGGAGGCGCAGCAGCGGCCGGTGGTCAGGAGAACTGGGTGACACGGCAGGATGCAGCCGGGCAGGTGGTGGTTGCGCTCGACGGTGGTGCGGTTGGCAGCACAATGGCTGTGCGCAAGAAAGAATCAAAGAGGAGTACTTGCGCGAAGGAGAAGGGAGTGAGGAGGTGAAGTTCGCGGCTGAGCAGTGGCGGTGGCGCAGCTGGTGGCCGACGCACGGTGGTTCTGGTTCACTGTAACAAATAAAACAAGACTTAAGGAGTTAAGGAGGAGAGAAACGTGAAAGAAAGACAAGAGCAAGAGGGAGGAGGGACTACCGTGAGCGGCGACGGCGGTGGTCCGGCTTGTAGTGGCGGCGGCCGGCGGCTGAGGCTGGAGTGTTGAGGGTTCACGTGAAGCAAGGGAAGAAGATGAGGGGAGGGTTTTTGGTTTTTGTTTTCACGTGAAGTTGAGGAGGAAGGGAGTAGGTAGTTTGGGTTTTATTACTTTGGGCTTCACCAATTGGGCTAGAGTTAGGAGTTTAATTTTAGGATTCGAATCCAAAACCGAAATATGATCGTTTTCTAAATTCAATCGATTTTCGTAATTCAAATTCTTTTTAACTTAAAATTCTAAAATTATTCTTTATTGTACAAACCGTTAAAATATTTAGAATATATTTAAATAAAATTAAATATACATTAAATATATAATAAAGTTCTAAAATCGTTAAATATTTAGAACGTACTTAAAATAAAATAAATATACGTTAATTATATATTTATTACTTAAAATTCATAAATTCTATTTAAATATAAATAATGTACGTTAAAATATATTAATAAAATTTATAAATTTACGGGGGATTACATCGCTGCCCCTGCTCGTCGCCCCTGCTGCCGCGCGCGCACACGCACGATCGTGTGCGTGTGTGTGCGTTGTTTTGATCCGTTTGTTCAATTCTTTTCGCCCAATCACATTATATTCGTGATTGTTCCGTGCTATGGGCCGGATTGGTATAATTCTCTTCTTCCTTACCTATTCTATTTAAATTCCGTATTTTAAAATATAATACTATTATTGTTTTGAATAATTAAAATGCTGAAAATCGGTTATGAACACCGTGCTTTGAGGATTTACGTATTGTGATTCATTAGGCTTGTTTTAATTATTAAAGCATGATTTTTCAGATTCGTTTATTTAATGAAGAATAGATTTTTATGATGATTAATTGGTTTTATTGGGATTTTCAAGTTAGGGTTTTAACCTAGACCTAATGAGTCAATTGATTAGCATAATTAGGTGGTGATTTTAATTATGATAATCAATTATATTTTCAGATTTATATAAAGGCTTAAAGTGTTGATTTTTATTGATTTTAAAGGCGGAAAAAGTATGTTTTCATACTAGGGATTGGTTTTGCAAATTGAGGCGATTATTTTATTGAAGAACGATTGAATTCTAAAGTTTAACTAAGGTTTAAGATTTTATAAAGTTGCTGGAAATTTAATGAACATGGAAATAATTTAAGTTTCATTATTTTGGTGATAGGAGGTGATTTCTAAGTGAGTGCTCGTATTGCAAAGTGGCCCCTACGTGTAACACCCCGACAATTCTCTCTTTTCTAAAATAAATTTTTAACTTAAAACGTAGATAATTATCAAGGCATTATCGCCCGTGTGAAAACGTAACGGCTTATTCAGAATTTTGCAGCGGAAAACATAAAACTAACTTTTGGGTTTATAAATAATCGATTACATATTAAATCCAAAAACCAATCAACGGAAATAAGGAAATATAAATAGTACGACAAGTTTCAAGTCCAAATTAACAAACCAAGTCACTTAGCAAACAAAACTAAATACAAGCTCTCTAATCTCGATCCCAATGATGCATCATCTTCAAACCTGTAGATGGCAACGCTTATTGATCCTTAGAGACTGCTCACCAAAATTGGTCATCACAGGATCAATAAGGCATAGCCATGATCAACACACACAAACAAAGCACGTAATCAGCAAAGCTGAGTACTACATACTAAATCAATAATAATCCTAACATGATTCTATTAAACGATCAATCCTAACATGATACTAATAAAACATAAATAAGGGCAGGCAAAACATATTAATTTGAAGATCACACTTCACTAGACTAGGCTAGACTGGACTAGAACTTTTATAACAATAATATTATTTTAATTGAAATAGACAATGGACCGAGTTTTCTAGCTAGAAGCTTCACTAAGGAAGACGAGGTATGGGCGCGACTCCGTAACCTCAGTGACCTGCGATATCAAGGAACTTTTGAATAAAAATAGGACACAGTGATCAATCCGGTCCGAGAAAAGGCCATGGGCTACCACCATGAACCCCAACTCCTGTTTGTCGGTCACTTTAGACGTGCACAGTCTAAAGCTATTGCTACTCAGTTTCACTTTACATGATTTACAAATTAAAACTCTGCTATGACTCAACAAACATATAAGTCATACAATCAACAATTATTCACAACTGTTTTTATCTTGGTATTAAGTAAGTGATCACAAAGGTATCAATCAAGACTTATTCCAATTAATTCAACCTTTCCTTTAATACTTATCAACCCCTCTATGTGGGTATAAGGTTTCAACTTACTAAACAAGGTCCTCGACCCTCATAAAGTAGTGAAAAACTAAAAGGGAACAACAAACAATCGATCTGAATCAATATATATAATAATCTAATGTTCCCAACCAACATGTTCGCATCAATCATCTACTAACATGTTATAATTCTCATAACGAAATATATATGTTCAACATGTCCAACCAACAATATTAAACATGTAGTTCCATCATAACCAAGTTCATCAACAAATTTCAACATGGTTTCAACAAATAACACACATTCCAAGCACACAGGTATGTACGTACCTTGTGTAAACAAACTGCAAGACCACTTTAATAATTCAAAAGCCGCCTACAGAGAATTCTCCGCCTAAAAACAACCAACAAGGATTCCCAATCAACTTCTAATCGTTTACAGCTATAATAACACATTCTAACTACATCCTAAACATATTTAGAACTTTTCTCCAATAACAAAACTTGAATATTTGATTTCCTAGCATAACAATTATTGAATTCGTGATTGAAATTCGTTGAAAACTCTTTGCAAACATCGTACTTTAAATTTTCAGCAATATAACTAATTTCAAACTACTCCCAAAACTTTGAAATCATAAAAACAATAACTTTAATAATTTATAATCATCCTACCATGATTTCAAAACTATTAAAACCATTAAAACCTTAAAATTTCATGCTTTAAAAAATTAAAATTCTAATTCCAATTAAATTACATAATCTGAAATTTAAATTATTAATTATGCAAAACATGTAATCTGAATTCATTAATAAATCATAAAATCATAAACTTAACTTAAGAAAAACATAAATTGAATTAATAAAATATAATTAAACCATTAAATTAGCTTAGAGTTTTAAAGGAATTAACCAAAAGATAGAGGGAATAGGGAACTGCCGGCGACAAGGACGTGGCTGGGCGGCGGCGCAAGGGTGCGGCAGTGGCGGCACGACGGCCGGACGAAGGTGGTGGCTGTCGGAAAAAAGAGAAAATCCGAAAGTATGAAGGAATGGAAGAGAACGAACAAGAAAAGAGAGCGAAAGAGAACAAGGAGAGAAGGAAGGAGCTACCGTGAAGCGGCGATGGCAGTGACGCTTTCGCGGCGGCTGTGCTGGCGACGAGGAAACTCGCGGTGGTTGTGTGCGGCTGAACAAACAACAAAGATTAAAAGGGAAGGAGACAAATCGAAACCAACAGTGAAGGAGAAGGACGAAAGGGAAGAGGAGAATTACCGGACGACGGAGGAGGAAAACAACCGGTGGTGGTGGCTCGACGGCGGCGGCAACAGCGTGAGGGAGCAGGAGGAGAATTTATTTTTTAGGTGAAAGTGAAAGGAGGGTTGAGGGTTTGCATATTCACGTGAAGTTCAATGAGAGGAGAGGAGGGTTGTTTCACGTGAATATTGAAATTAGGATGGGGGGTTATTTGTTTTGGGCTTTATCAAATTGGGCTAGGATTATAATTGAACTTTTACGTTTGAATCCAAAATCGATTAGGCTTATTTTCCAAATTCCAATGTGTTTTGGTAATTCAAATTCTTTTCAACATAAAATTCTAAAATTATTTTTAATTTCATAAATCGTTAAAATATTTAAAATGTAATTGACTAAAATAAATATGCGTTAATTATATATTTATTATTAAAACTCGTAAATTCTATTAAAATATAAATAACTATACGTTAAAATATATTAATAAAATTATAAATATACGGGCGATTACACTACGCTTAGGTATTCAAGGTACGTACAAGTCTAGGGAGACCACACCATTTGTCAAGAGAATTGCATGATTATGTTGACGTGAATTATATTATGTGGATTCATGTTTATTTTGGTGAACGGTCATGTGAATTATGATGTTGGATTTATTGGATTATTCGTTGAACAAGCATGTTGGGATTATTATGAGTACAGATTTCATTGTAAATCATGTTGTTCAATATTTATGCATGTATGGTTTGTTTCACATGCAAGGGATGAATTATTTATTATTATGCTATTGTACGGGATGTCTAGCATACTTTGAGCCAATTATTCGTACCTCACTGTACTATTTATTTCACCACATGTGAAGGGTTAGCTCACGTAAGCCACCTCACATGTAGGGTTCAGTTGGGAATATTATATGAATTGAATTAGGATTTGTCGTGCAAAGGCACAACCCTCATGTTAATGGGCATGATGTGGAATCTCACTTTTGTGTGGAGGAACCTGGTAGTAATTTCACAAGGGTCTTGCTTTGTTGATCACAAGTCCTAAAGCATTAAAATAAGATTGTTTTGGTTGTTATTTATTAATTGTATGTGTGTATGTTGTTGAGTCTTGAGTTCACCTTTAATAAAATATTAATAAACGTAAAGTGCAACCAGAACAAGCTTCAAAACTCTTGGAACGTATATACCATGAGTATGAACAATGGGGGGAGACTTGCCGGAAAGTTTGATCTCCTACTAATGATACAAGACGTTTCATTTATATTATGCGCAGGAATTCCGTCGGTATGGCCCGACACTCGGTATGGCCCGATTTTATTATTTATTATTTGGTGTATGGTTGTCTCCTATCACCTTTTTCCTTTATGGAATATTTCTTTGGCCCGTTCGAAGCTTATTCTAATTAAATTGTGAGTCAAGAGTCGAGTCAAGAGTCGAGTCTTGTATTCATGATTTGTTTGTTAATTATTAAATGGCTTTTGCATGTTGATTAGCACTTAGTGAGTGATGCATGTTTATAGTTTTGTTTCACTATATTCTTGTAAGTACTCAGCTTTTGCTGATTACGTGCTTTGTGTTTTTGGTCATGGTCTTTGCCTTAATGACACTATGATGATCTATCATTTGCACTTGCATTGATGGGGAGTAGAATAATATAGCAGGTTGGTAGATCGAAATCATGTGGCTTGGGATGATTGAGAGAGTTGCATGCTTTCGTACTTTGAACTACTTTATTTAATACTTTAATTATGTTTGAATTCGTTGAACTTTTTATACTTTGGTTTTTGGGCCGTCATGGTTCCAATTTGTAGGAGGCCTCGATATTTTATTAATTATGTTTTAAAAGTTAGTTGACATTAAATTCCGCTGCGTAATTCTGGTACTAGCCTTAACCGTTATCACGGTGGCTGTAATACTTTAGTAATTCCTTTATTTTAAGTTGGAAAATGGTTTTATAAAAGCAAGGAATTATTAGGGTGTTACATGTATGTACCTTGTATATCTAAGTAAAGGGGTCATTTTGTGATTCAAGCTTTTAAATTAGAAATCACCTCCTATCATTAAAATAATGAAATTCAATTATTATTGATGTTCATAAAATTTTGCAGCAACTTTAATTAGTTTTAAAACTCTTGAATTAATTAGAAATTAGTCGTTCGTTAATAAAATAATAGTCTCAATTGAACAACTAAAGCCCTAGCATGAAATTAATTTATGTTCATACTAAAAACCATAAAAAAAAATTGACACTTTAGGTCTTTTATAATAATCTGAAAATTATAATTTATTATCATAATTAAAATTGTCATCAAATTATGCTAATCAATTAGTCATATGGTTAAGACTAAAACCCTAACCCTAATATATCATAAAAATCAATTTAAACCTTAAAAATCAAAGCTTTATTTCATAATTTAAATCTGAAAATTATAATACTACAAATAAAAATATTCCTCATCACTCTAAGCACATAAATTCCTCAACTTTGGTGTTCATAACCAATCCCTGCATAATAATTAATTATAATCCAATATAAATCATAAAAATCCATAATTTAAAACATATTTTAAATAGAGATACATTAGGAAGAAGAGAATTATACCGAACCGAACTATAGTACGGTGCGATCACAAATGAAGGTGATTGGGCGCAAAAGAAAGCAAAGAGAGGTGTGGTGTGCGTGCGGCAACACAACAACAAGTGTTGTTGTTGTTGATGTTGTATACGATAAGGTTGCGCGAGCCAAGGGGAAGCAGCAGCACGAGCAGCAGCGACGAGGGAGAGGGAGTGCGCGGGCTCGCGAGGGGAAGGGAGTGCAGGCGCTGGGCGCTGGCGTCGAGCGAGGGCGGCGAGAGGAAGCGAGCACATAGCAGCGAGGCACGCTGCGTGTGCCTCGAGATGGGCGCGCGCGAAGGGAAGAAAGAGAGGAGAGCAAGAATTCTTTGAGGGTTTAATGAAGTGGGGATTTAATGAAACATAAGGAGTATTTATAGGTTTTTATAATCTTAGTGGGATAGGATTAGAAAATTGAGTATTGGGCTTGCATTAAAAAGGTTGGGCTCGAATTAAGAGTTTAATGAATTCCCTTGATTGGGCTTAGCATAATGAACGAATTGGACTTTAAAAAGTAATTCAAACCTTTTTAAAATACGAGACCCAAATGCATTCTCGGACTTGAATTTTAAATTTCGTTTCGTAATTAATTAAAATAATAATTATCCTAATTAATGAAATACACTTAAAATAACATTTAAATGCAATTTAAATTCTAAGAACTTTACAAATGCTTTATAAATATAATAAAATATATTTATAAATACCCAAAAGTACAAGGTATTACAACAATAATAAAGAAAAAAAAGCAAAAGAAAAAAGGGGAAAAGGGGACCACAAATAAGCCAATAATAATGCGACACTTGGATTCTTATGGTGATCCTCAATAGGAGGATTACCCTATAGACATCCCGTTTTTTGAGGAGTTGAAAATGGGCCTGATTGTTTTATTGTGGTCTTCCTCCTTTTATTTTTCTTAATTGTCTTTTTCTTTTTCTTTTCCTTTTCCTTTTTCCTTTTCCTTTCTCTTTTATTGTTTTAATGTTTCTTTTATTTTTCTTTTTTCCTTTTTAGTTTTCTCTCTTATTTTTCTCCTTATTAACTTGTAGTATATATACCTGATTTTGGGGTGAGCCAAATAACCATGTACATGGCATAAATCCTAGAAAATTAGAGGGAACTAAACTAAATATGTACATTGTCACTTAGAGAGAACTAATTTTCTAGGGTTTATGCTTAGTTTCTAAGAGAGGAAAAGTGAGGAAAAATCAATGAAAATTTGGGACTTTTCAATTTCAAGGGGTTATAACTTGTATTGATGATCAACCAATTAACCAATAAGCATTTTCTATCTCTCTCTTCATTTATTGCTTTATTTATTTATCATTTTAATTAGTTTAATTATTTTTGCTTATTTTTTTTCATGATTTAATTAGTTATTTTATTTCTTAGCTTAATGTTTAAAATCATGTTTTTAGTTGTTAATTTCTATAAAATTTGTGTTTTTATGTTTATGGAGTAATTTATTGGTTAGAGTTTGAGTGAAAACTCAACCATGATTGATTTGGGGATTTGAGTTCAAAATTAGAGATTTTGCATGATTAAATTATTCCATGATTGAGTGTACTCAAGGTTTGTTGCATATGACTTGATCACTTGTGCGCATCGAAATTGGGGTAGTCGACCTTGGAAAATCATGAGATTATGACTTTGTGTTAACTATTTGTAGATTGATGTTTAATTTACCTAAGAGTGTAGGATGAGAGTCCGCATTTTGACATCCTAAGAAAGGATTCACCTCAGGAGATGATTGAAGTCCATAATTGAACCAACCTTTCATTCATGTAGTGTTTATGCATTATCATAATTTGTTTTGGTCTTCTTATGCTTGTATCATGATCGGTTGGCGTTTAATCCTCATTCCCTAACTCGTTTATCATTAGTAGTTAGTTTAATTAGTTTTAGTTGGTAAGTTGGCTTTCTAACTCGTTTACAGCTTATTGTTCGATAAGCATAATCTAGTGCACCTTACTCCTTGTGGATTTCGACCCTTACTTATCGCTTTACTTGTATTTAGTGATTAGTTTAAGTTTTTGTTTGATTAGAGAGACTGGAAACAACCTAGTTTTTCCCCTACCAAAAGTTGCAAAGCTTACCTCTTTGACCAGAAGAAAATCCAAGGTACAAAATTAAGGAATTAAATATTTTGCTCAACCAAACTGTACTTGAATGTCGGTATAAATAGTGAGCCTTGGTCCCCTCGATGTTGAAAACTTATTGCTCCACCTCTTGTTCTTTTACCATTATAGCAACGAAAGGAAGAGAGATAAAATATTCTTTTGGAAAAGAGACACAGACTACAGAGGGGAGAGAGAGAGAGAGAGAATATATATACTTTTGTGTGTTGAATTTTCACAGAGAAGATGGGTGAGAGTTAATTGAAAGAGTAGTAATTGAAGAAGGCAATATAGAAGCAGGAAACCTAATGAAAGAGGTGGACTAATCCTAAAGTCGTAGAAAAAGAAATGAAAGAGGTGGACTAATCCTAAAGTCGTAGAAAAAGAAATGAAAAAGGAGGGAAATCAATAAAGTTAGTTAAGTGAGACCCCGCGGATGAAAAATTGGCTGATTTTGTTAAGTGGTGGTATATGTAAAATATTTGTTAAAATTTAGGTGACAATGTGAAATTTTAACTTATAAGATGGTAAATACAAAAACATGGAACTTAATAGATGGTAAAGTATCAAAAAATATGATATAACTTGGTGAGTTGATAACGTGGCGTAACCAAGAGAGTTCGGCGTGGCTTATTACCTTGCATTGTTTTGGTTGGGTTTCTTTTGCTTAACGTCGTACCAATAATAACAAGCAACACTTCCAACTTTTCTACATCTATGTATCCAGAGGATTACTCTCGAAAACAAAAGCAGAACAACCAATACATGGGACTCCTATCACAGAGCCCCTATGGTGGCTGTGTTGTTAGATACATATTTCTAGTTCTCGAAAAATCCAATTAAGATTTAAGATGCATGAATGCCGTTATTTTCAGAGGTAATTTATCCAAAATCCTGTAACTACAGGGGAGCATTTTTCACAAATAGCCCAGAGCTTACTGTGTCTAGAAACTAGAGCATGTAAATGAAACAAAAGAGTATTACACTGTGCCTGAGGTTTCGCAATTGTGATCATATGCTAAGCCCATGTTAAGCCTGAGGTTTCGCTTCCTCCAACAAGAAGTGAATTATGGATTGCACAACTTCATTGTCAACTGATGCCCTCTACAAAATTAACAAACATTATCTTGAGTGAATAAGGCATAATCATTTTCCATTTGCTTATCATTGAAAATCAAATAAACAATGTATGATAAGAGAATGGCAGAAACTTGGATAATTAGTACAATACTCCTTACCTATTTAACTAGTCGTGAAACTGGAAAACTACTAATACCCATTAAAGTTAATTACACCGTGTTCCTTTTCTTTCATTCATTCACATCTTACTTTCAAGTTTTCAAGGTTTTTCAACATTCTGTATTGGTTCATAACGAAGGGAATGCTATCCCTTTAAAACACCCCCCCTCTTTGGAGACAAGATGAAAAATGAGCTGCCTTTTAGAGACAATTAGACCTGCACTATTAAATGATACAAAATGTTTGCCTGTGAAACAATGTCACATTCATAAGATGAATGTGGCGGAAATGCGTATGTTGCGTTGGATGTGTGGCCATACAAGAAACAATTGTTTGAGGAATGTGGTGATTAGGAAGAAAGTGGGGGTTACACCGACAAAGAACATGATGAGCGTGAATCGACTAAGGTGATTTAGTCATATAAGACTGAGGTCAAATATTGCACCTGCAATAAGGATTGAAGAGTAGCAAACGGATGAAAACGGGATAGGGAAAGACCAAAACAAACATGGAAGAGGTGATTAAGAGTGATATGAGTTTGTTCGGGATTGAAGAAAGTATTTTTGGAGTTCGATGGGTGGAGTTGAGAGAGATAATACATGCAAACGACTCAACATGACTTTTTTTCCATCCCTTCCATTTTTTCTTTTTTCTTTGCACATTTCTCTCGTTTTCCATATTTTTTTTTTAATTCTAAAAATAATTTTGCCCCTTCTCTAAACCGGCCCGTCTTGTTTTCGTGTTCCCTCTTTTACGTGCCTCATATTTACTCTCTTTAACAAACCTTTTATTTCTCTTCACGTTCCGCGTACGATTCCCGATGAAGGTTCATGTTAGGCGAGCCCAACCATTTTGGAGAAAAGGATTGATTGTTGTTTTTGTTGTTGTAAGAGGTATGTAATTTTGAAAAAATAAATAAAAAGATTATGTGAGGAAGATGACGTGGAGGAGTAATATAAGTGGGTAGAAAGGTAATCATGAACTAAATTTTAGTTCATGAGTGTGAGTGCTCTAAAAGTACTTCTAAGACATCCTCCACGCTCACTTGCCAATGGACTTTACCAATTTAACTTCACAAAAGTTTTATAAACTCTTAAACAAGGCAAGTGTACAATAAAATTTTGTGAGGCGGTGGGTAAAGTTACCGCAAAATGATTAAAAGTAACCGCGATAGAATATAACAGTCATTTATTTTTTAATGATAAACTTTCTCTTTATTTGTTAAGTAACTTCGCCCGTGAGTCACTGCCGAATGTCTCGTATGCGCCATTCACTACCGGTCCCAAGGCTGGATAAAGGAGGAGGGTCGCGGTAGGTAGGTGGCGGCCAGCGGTAAAACTAAGTCACATATAATGACATGAATCGACAACGGAATATCGTGGGGTGTCCCTTTCTCAGCAACGCGCTACACCTCTTAAGCCCCGGTGTAGTGAAAAATATACGAGGGTTGCTAGGTCGTCGCCTAGAAGCGGCGCGCCATCCCTAGACCTGGGGGTGGTGTCAAATATGCAAGGTTGCGCTACACTCTTAGTTTTAAAAAGCGCGAAGCGCACCGAAGCGCACAAGGACCTTGGAGCCTAAGCGCAAAGCGAAAGCGCACACTTTTCGTAGGCGAAACGCACCTTAAGTGCCAAAAACCTATAAAATCATTTCTAGAACATATTTTGTACTTAAAACAACATGGTACTTTATTTTATAAATGCATAAGCATAATTCATTACTAGACACCAAACCGGAATCCTCTAAGAGGCTAAGTACTAACCAAAGACTTAGAGTAAGTCACACAAGCTCACAAAAGTAACAACCAACCTAAATCAAATAACTAGAAAGACTAAAATAAAAGCAGTTGGGACTATTGAAGGTGTGCTTGACCCCCCTCATTGATAGCCATCTCAATTAGTACAATAAACAATATAGTGCAATAAAACCTGAAATTATATAAATAAAGTTATATAAATAAAAAAGGCAAACCTGAAAAAGATGCAGCATTTAAAAATGACAGAAGTGCATAACTGAATAAACAGGGTGTAGGGAGTTCCTAAAAAATACTGGAGTTTATTTTTATTTTAAAAGCAACACCTTTTATAATAAACAGGGGTAGGGGAGTTCCTAAAAAATAAGGGAGTTTATTTTTATTTTTTTTAAAACACCATTTATTATAAAAAATGCGTACTCAAGAACCTTTTATTAAAAATGCGGGACTTTATTAAAAAAAAAAGATTTTTAGAAAAAGAATAAAAATAAACAAATTGAAAACATAGTATAAGTTGGACAAATCGAAAGATGAGAGAAAAAGAAAAGAAAAAGAAAAAAAGATGGAAAAGGAAGAGGAAGAAATAGAAAAAGAAAACATGAAAAGGAAGGTAAAAAAAATCGAAAAAGACCGAAGATTCCGGCAAGAAAACCGACAGTGATGGCTGGAGAAGACCGACAGTAATGGAGAAGACAAACGGCTAGGGTTTTCCGACTTCTCTCCAAAATCCCAAAATAATGGGCCAGATTTTTTTCTCTCTCCTATTCTGACTAGGTACTCACGTGCCTAAAAGTAAAAACCCACTTAAAATAAAATCACGTGACTATCACGTACTGTTTTTTTAATTTTTAAAACCAGTTTTTTCAAAGTTACGCCCAGAGCCTTTAAAGCGGACGCTTCATGCACTCTTTGCTTCCACAGAAGCGCATAAAAGCGAGCGCTTTTTGCAGGTCGCTCTGCTTCCTTCAACAAAAGCGCCTACAGCTGCGCTTCTTACCGCTCCTCGCTTTAAGCACGCTTAAGCGCGCTTTTTAAAACTAAGGCTAAACTTCCTAAGCCCGGGTGTAGTGAAAAATATGCAATGGTTGTTAGATCGTCGCCCGGAAGCGGCGCGCCACCCGAGGGTGGTGTTAACTATCCAAGGTTTTTTAATGAACTCACAAACACTAGGAAGATCACATGAATAAATGGGGAAAGGATGATTGATTGATATTGCTGTAAATCTCCACTAGTGACTTTAGGTCACAAGTCTCTAATGCCTTAACACAAATCACAATCCTACTACTGCTGCTCCCTACCCTTTAAATAGCTACTACAATTATACTACATCCTACCCACTAACGTTGTTGTTGCTGCTGAAGTGCTTTAATTGTTTTTGTCTTCATTCCCTTAATTGCCTCTGTCCTCTTCTGGTCTTCTGGTGTAGGTAGTTGGTATGGTTGCTTCTGCCTAGTCCTCTGCCAAGTCATCACATTACTCCCCCTAAAAGTTTCACCTTGTCCTCAAGGTGGAAGGTGGGAAATTTCTCCTATAGCACGTTGGCATCCTCCCATGTACTCCTCCGCGATTCCGTTCTCTGTTTCGTCATTTTCCCGACCGGCGACGAGCAATACACTCAATTCCTTCTTTTGACACCGATGGCCGATGCAAGGCCCTTAGCTCACTTCACTTGGAGTTCTCGCTCCAACAGCCGCTTCACTTCACTCGCTCCCTTTGATGTCCCTATAGATCTGGGTAGTTGACTAGAAGCATATGAACTCATGGATCCGGTTGGACCCGTAACGCTGATCTTGGATCCTACCACTGTGGAGTTGTGTTGAGTTATATTGGTTGTGCCTGTATTGGCTATTGGGCTTCCATGGCACAGTGAGAATGGACATGAGTTAGAGGTGGCCCATGTTTCACCCTTCCTTGAGCTATTTCCTCTCCTCAACTCGAACTGCTAGACCCATTGCCTGATCCAGATTAAAAGGGCTAAGCAATCTTACCTTAGATTTAATTTCCTCTTTCAACCCATTAACAAATTGGCCCATTAAAAGGCTCTCCGGAATCTCTTCAAGAGGGGCTGACAAATCAATGAACTTCCGACGGTAGTCAGTTACGGTGGTTGTTTGTGAGGCGGCTAACTATTGTTCGTATAACATTCCAGCATGCGAGAAGCGGAATTCTAACACTGCCCTTCCCTTCAAATCCTTCCACCCCTTGATGGGTCGTCGGCGGTTTTCGAATTGGTACCATCTCAAAGCGTCACCCTCCAAGGAGACCACCGCGGCTTCGAGTTTTTCCTCCTCCGAAAGCCGGTAAATATCGAAGAACTTCTCCCCTCGCAAAATCCATCCATCGGGGTCACTCCCATCGAAGAGGGGCATCTCTAACCTCCGATATTTCCAGTTACCACCGTTCGGACCATGACCTCCACCGTCTCCAAACAGCCCTCCTCTTTCGAACACTTGGCTCTCCTCCTCATACCCAATGTCTTGCTCCTGGTTTTCTCCTGGTTGTGGTTGTGGTTGTGGTCGTGGTTGAGGAACTCGTGCATAGGCGGTGGTGGGGGTGGCTGCACGGGTCCTTTTCCGCCGTTCATGAAGGTCCGCATTTCCTCATGAAACTTCTCCTGGTTGTTTCTTTGGGCCACCATTGCTTGCACCTGGTCTTCGCGGAAGCGTTCGAGTCTCCCTTCCAACCGGATCGTGGCAACTTCCACCACGGCAGCATTCTTCCTCGCCTCCTCTTCCCCGGCAGCAGCAAATTGCTCTGCCAAGGACTTTTGAGCGGCAGCTATACCTTCTGCCACAGCAGTAGCTACCATTTGTTGGATGCTGCCCTCAATGCCTTCGAATCTGGTGTTGAGGCTGCTAATTCCATCTTCCAGTGTTCCAATTCGCTGATTCGCTGCGAGTTGCTGCTCACCATTTTCTCTGCCTTTCTCCAGTACCGTACCGCTCTGATACCAAGTGTTATGAACTCACAAACACTAGGAAGATCACTGTGATAAATGAGGAAAGGATGATTGATTGATATTGTTGAAAACTGTCTTACAAAAAAAAAGTAACAAGTTGAGGCTGTAAATCCCCACTAGTGACTTTAGGTCATAACTCTCTAATGCCTTAACTCAAATCACGATCCTACTACTACTGTTCCCTACCCTTTAAATAGCTACTAGAATTGTACTACATCCCACCCACTAACGTTGTCTGCTAGTGCTTTAATTGTTTTTGTCTTCATTCCCTTAATTGCCTCTGTCTCTTGTGGTGTAGGTAGGTTGGTATGGTTGCTTTTGCCGAGTCCTCTGCTAAGTCTGTAATACCCCAATATTTTAAGATTTCTGTAAAATATATTTTATAGAGAAAATTAAGTTATAAGTATCATTAAATGATATTTCCTTTTAGTTAGTCTCTTTTAATATTTTTAGAAAGTATAAAAACCTAGTTTAGTTTTAATAAGACTCTTTTTACAAGAATTGTACCCATTAACCCTAAATATTCAATTTTCCGTCTTGTTTTAGTTTTGTTTCTTCCGCCTTCTTGTCTCCGTATTCTGTTTGGAGACTTTCAAAAATCAAGTTTGATCTTTGTTCCCAATATCACATTATGTTATTCATATAAAACCCACTATTTCTCTTTATCAAATTAATTTGGTTTTCCATTGTTAATCATCTCAAATTTGTTCATGTCTTTTTCTTATGGTGGCCCTGCGACGATCCTTTTGGAATTTGTCCTCTATGGTGAGCAATCAAGATGACTGGAGCAGATTGATCGTGAAGGGTTGCAGTTAGAAGTTAAAGGAACTCAAGTGTTACCGTTTAGTCTTTTATGATAGTTGTACAGTTGTAAATAGATCACCTAGTAATTGAGTTGTAATAGTTTGAGTTTTGTAAGCCTTAGCACTTGACAATGTGGTCAAGTGTGGCGGTGATACCTCCGATTTAGGTGTAAGCTTCCGCAATATTTTTATAAAGTATATAATATTCTTATTTATTTAAAGTTAGTAAATCGGGGGTGTTACATAGTTATCACAGGTTTCATGGTAACGGTAGGGGTAAGTGTAGTAGGAAGCGTTTTGGGACTTGGAACATTGGCTTTGGAGATCAGTCGAATTAGTAGAGGTTATGAGAAGGAGGAGAATTAACATATTATATTTGCAGGAGACCAAGTGGGTTGGAAACAAGGCAAGAAAAATAGCTCCATTGGGTTATAAGCTTTAGTATTCGGGAAAAACTAGGGGTATGAATGGGGTAGGTATCCTTATTGGCTGAGAATATATTGATGATGTAGTGGATGTGTCTCGAAAGAGTGATCGAATTATGAGTATTAAGCTTGTGATAGGGGATGAAGTTGTAACCATTGTGAGTGCCTATACACCACAAGCGGGACTAGATTCTTCAACTAGACAAGAATTTTGGGAGGATTTGGAAGAAGTGGTGCAACGCGTCCCTAGAAGCGAGAAGCTGATCATTGGTGGGGATCTGAACGGACATGTAGGCTCGAGTCGCAATGAATTTGAAAGCATTTATGGTGGTTTTGGGTATGGGGATCGGAATGAAGCGGGAAATGCTATCTTGAATTTTGCATTGGCATATGACTTGGGTATAATGAACACATGGTTTGTTAAAAGACAATCTCACCTAGTAACCTATAAGAGTGGAGGTAATACGAGTCAAATCGACTTCTTTTAGTAAGGATTGCTTTGAAACAGTGCTACACCAATTGTAAGATGATTCCGGATGGGAGTACATCAACCCAACATAGACTTGTGGTACTTGATTTTCGAGGTAGAAGTTATATAAGGAGAAGGCCACTAGTGGAGCCTAGGATCAAGTGGTGGAAACTTCAAGGGGAGCAACAACTAAAATTCGTGGATAAGTTGGCAAGTGAAGGTATTTGGGCCGGTGATATGGATTTGGATATAGACTCATTATGGACAAGAATGGAGCACACCATAAAGGGAGTGGCGAAAGAGGTCCTAGGACGATATAAAGGAATCATGCCATCAAGTAAGGACACATCTTAGTGGAACGAAATCGTGCAACAAGTTATAAATAGCAAACGAGAATTCTATAAAGAGTTGGGAAAATGTAGAAGTGATGAGAACTACAAGAAATACAAGGAGGCTAAAAGGGAAGCAAAGAAGGCCGTAAGAGAGGCTAGAGCAAAGGGGAATCGGGTTCTTTACGTAAGATTGGATACAAAAGAAGGGGAAAATGACATCTATAGACTTGCTCGAATGAGACATAGAAAGACGCGAGACATCGGGAGGATTAAATGTGTTAAAGATGTCGATCAAAAAGTTTTGGTGGGAGATAAGGAAATCAAGGATAGATGGAGGTTCTAATTTGATAACTTGTTCAACGGGGATCAAGGGGGAAATTTGGAGACACAAATATCCCTCGAGATATGGTTAACCTAGACTTTATGTGAAAAATTCAAAAGAAAGAAGTCGAAATGGCATTGAAAAAGATGGGATGCAAGAGGACAGTGGGGCCCGATGGCATACCGAAGTGTGGAGATGCTTGGGAGAGAGAGGGGTAGTATGGTTAACAACTCTTTCAACAAGATTGGGGAAGTAATAGGAAGCGATTAGAGTGGAGGAAAAGTACTATCATCCCCTTGTACAAGAATAAGGGCGATGTCCAGAATTATGCCAACTATCGAGGAATCAAACTAATGAGTCATACTATGAAACTTTGGGAGCGGATTATTGAGCAAAAATTAAGGAGAACTGTGAAGATTTCGGAGAACCAGTTTGGATTTATGCCTGGCAGATCGACTATGAAGGCCATTCATCTTATAAGGCAATTAATGGAGAATTATCAAGATAAGAAGAATGATTTACATATGGTTTTCATTGATCTGGAGAAGGCGTATAATAAGGTACCCAGGGAAATTCTTTGGTGGGCGTTAAGTAGGAAAGATATTCCGAGGAAGTATATTGATATCATCAAGGACATGTATGAGGGAGTTAGCAGGAGTGTGAGAACTAGTGTTGGTAAGACCGAAGAATTTCCCATTATGATTGGAGTGCATCAAGGTTCCGCACTTAGCCCGTTTCTTTTTTGCTATAGTCATGGACGAATTGACAAGGTCAATTCAAGATGGTATACCTAGGTGCATGATGTTTCCAGATGATATCGTATTGATTGATGAAACAAAAGGAGAGGAAAGTAAGTTGGAGTTATGGAGAAAAACGTTGGAATCTCGGGGTTTTAGGCTGAGTAGAAATAAGACTGAATATGTGGAGTGTAAGTTTAGTGGAGTCAAAGACAGAGATACAGGGGCGATTACCATAGATGGGAAAATTGTCCAAGACTCTGAAATGTTCCGTTATTTAGGATCTATTATCCAGAAGGACGGGGAATTGGATGGCGATGTGGCTCATAGAACCAAAGCAGGTTGGTTGAAGTGGAAAAGTGCCACGGAGTTCCTATTTGATCCAGGCATGCCCCAAAGATTGAAGGGAAAATTTCACCGCACGGCAATTCGACCGGTGTTGTTATCCGGTACGAAATGTTGGGCAGTGAAACATTGTCATGTGCATAAGATGAATATGGCGGAGATGCGCATGTTACGTTGTGATGTGTGGCCATACAAGAAAGGATCATTTGAGGAATGAGATTATTAGGAAGAAAGTAGGGGTTGCACCGGTTGAGTTTAAGATGATGGAAAATCATTTAAGTTGGTTTGGGCATGTAAGTAGAGGAACAAGTAATGCCCCGGTTAGGAGGCTAAAAGGGTAGTAAAGTGATAGAATTGCAAGGGGTATGTGAAGAACTAAGAAAACTTGGAGGAAGGTGATTGAGCACGATATGAACTTTCTTGGGATTGAGGAAAATATGGCGTTGGATAGGACAAAGTGGAGGGAGATAATATATATTGATGACTTCATTTGACTTATACAACTTCCATTTTGACTATTCTTACTTTTACTTATATGTTTTTTATTATTTTTTTTAAATGTACTTATTTTACTTATTTATTTATTTATTTTAAACTTTACTTATTTTTATTATCCCTTATAGTACTTATTTATTTATTTATTTATTTATTTTAAATTTTACTTATATATGTTTTAATTTTATTCAACCATGTTCTAAATTTTAAAGCTCATGTTCTAAATTAATTCAAGCATGTTCTAAAATCATTCAACCATGTTCTAAATTTTCAAGCTCGTGTTCTAAATTTATTCAAGCGTGTTCTAAATTTATTCAACGATGTTCTAAATTTGTTCAACCATGTTCTAAATTTATTCAAGCATGTTTTCATTTAACCATGTTCTAAATTTTTAAGCTCATGTTCTAAATTAATTCAAGCATGTTCTAAAATTATTCAAGCATGTTCAAAATATTCAAGCTCATGTTCTAAATTTATTTAACCATGTTCTAAATTTATTCAACGATGTTCTAAATTTGTTCAACCATGTTCTAAATTTATTTAAGCATGTTCTAAATTTATTCAACGATGTTCTAAATTTATTCAACGATGTTCTAAATTTGTTCAACCATGTTCTAAATTTATTTAAGCATGTTCTAAATTTATTCAACCATGTTATAATTTTTCAAGCTCATGTTCTAAATTAATTCAAGCATGTACTAAAATTATTCAACCATGTTCTATATTTTCAATCCCAGGTTCTAAATTTATTCAAGCATGTTCTAAATTTAGAACCCGAGAACCTAGTCAACACATATACATATATACACGTTCTAAAAATCCAAGCTCATGTTCTAAATTAATTCAAGCATATTCTAAAATTATTAAACATGTTATAAATTTTCAACCATGTTCTAAATTTATTCAAGCATGTTCTAAATACATTCAAGCATGTTCAAAATTTATCCAAGCATGTTCTAACTTTATTCAACCGTGTTTCAAAATTTATTCAAGCATGTTCTTAACTTATTCATGCATGTTCTAAATTTATTCAAGCATATTATTAATTTATTCATGCATGTTCTAAAATTATTCAAGCATGTACTAACTTTATTCAACAATGTTCAAATTTTATTCAAGCATGTTCTAAAATATTTCAAGCATGTTCCAAAATTATTAAAATATGTTTGAATTTTTGCATTTTTCAAGATCCGAGTACATTTTTCCACAAAATCACCAAATTGCCATTTTTTAACCTAAAATATTCAGATTTCAGTATGTTAGAACAATATAAAATAGTTAATTCGATTTATTACACCGTCAATTGAACCGATTACATTAATAAAGCAAAATCAATTGAATCAGCCGCACTGGCAAATGAACCAATTCCAGTGTTAAAGCAGAATCAGTTTTCCTTAACTTGTTTACAAAGTTTGAGCTAGTAAGGTAGATAATTCAAATTAAACACCTGAAATTGTGCAACGAACCACCACGAGCAGCGACCAGCCAATTGAGAAGTGCTGATAAATCGATTTAACCGCTGGAACTAGGATTCGCTGCCGCCACCGCTGGAGCTAGAATTCGCCACCGCTGCCGCCAGAGGTTCTCATTGTAAATCGATTGATAAATCGGTTCACATAGGTTCTCATTGTAAATCGATTGAAATCGATTGGCGATTTCCAAGAATCGATTGGCGATTTCGATGAATCGATTTCGAAGAATCGATATCGATTTTCTAGTTTGCAGCGACCCGTGATTAGAATTGCAACGACCGGCGATTAGAATTGCAGCGAGCAGCGGCGAGCGGCGAGAGGCGAGCAGCGGCGAGAGGCGAGAGACAAGAAGCGGCGGCGACCAGCGAGAGAAGTGTTCGAAAAGGAGAGAGAGGGGAATGAAGAGAGAGAAAGAGCGCCGGAAATATGAAAAAAATACGGTGAAAGAATAATCAAATTCGTTTATTTATTTATAAAAATTACCAAAAATGCCATTACCATATATTATTCTTACCGTAAGAAGTGTTCTTACCGAGTAAGTGTTCTTACGAGAGTTTCTCTCTCTCTCTCTCTCTCTCTCTATATATATATATATATATATATACATATATAATTCCACTTTCTCCCTCTTCTTTGTTTATTCTTTTAACTTCCCGCTCCTTTCTGGTTTGATTGGTGACAATGACGATCTCCTACGACAATTAATGTTAGCCGACCCCAAAACATTTGGGACTAAGGCTTTGTTGTTGTTGTTGTTGTTGAAACTTTTTCTCTTTAAAAATTTCCCCCTTAAAAATCACTCAATAAAGGTATCTATATATAGCGCTTTCAAAAATTAACCCATAAAAAATTACTTCATAATATGCAAATTTAATCAAAACATATTAAAAAGCCAGCAAAAACTGATTAGAAGTTACTCCAGTACACACACACAACAGAAAAGACCTTTTCCAAAAGTTTTCTATTTGTCATTTAATTTTCTTTAATTTTGTAGGTAAATGACCTCCAAAACCACGTTGTCCTCTATTCTAAAACATGCTTAATTAATCATAACAGCAATAAAAATGTACACAATCTAGTGACATGAGCAAGGGATTACCTGTGGCTTACGGATCAATCCATTAAGAACAGACTGTAGAGTTAACCGAAGTTCCTTGAACAGCACAGCGGTTTGTGCTGGTGCAGCTACCTTCAACCAACCATCTATAGTGACAAGTCCCAACTGAAAGTAAATAAAAAAAACAGATTTTAAAGAACGTAGTCCTGTAAGAGGAATTTTCCATTTTATTTCAGTAGAGAGTGGGGGAGAAAAAGGGGCAGTATAAACATGAAGCAACCAATTATTTTTTTGCAACTCAATTGAATCCATGAAAATAAGAAGACCACTAGTCAACTCAAGGCCTCAAGCTACAATATGAAATATGAAATGCTTAAAAATGGGTGTGAAGTCACACCCATCCCATTTTTGCAAAATACACGCTTCAGGAAAGGATGTGGATGTTACAGGTCAATCATAGCTGAAGAAGTATTAAAAGTAATATGTCATCAACATAGGTCAAGGATTACTCATCGCGGTATCATGAGCCTTCCCTCAAAAGGCCCAGTACTCATTATTAAGAACTATGAAGTAGCATAATGTTATGACAATTCAATTCCACAGAAACTAAACATTAATTATCTTTTTTGTTCTAAGGTTGGTGTATGTTTCTTCATAAAAGAAATCACTAATATAGATTGCAAACTAAATTAACAAATCCCAAAAATATAAATTATTCCCATCATGTATGATATAATTTCATACTCCATAATTCTCGCAAGATCTAGTAGTCATTATAAACGTAATAAAAAGAGTGCATTTAAAAATTAGATCAAATTAGATACTTCTTAAGGTTTTAGGACTACAATGTTAACTGGGAGAACGAAATAACTGTTTAAGAAAAAAACTTACATGAATCAAATAGTGTACGTAAAGACAAAATATAGCCTTTATGCTGTGGGAATTGAAATCTGCTTTAATATCCATGGCATTTCATTTATAAGCATATCAACCACTGAACTAATATTTTCTTAAGGATCATACATGTAGGCTTACTTGACCATCGACCTGTTGAATAATAGAGAAATAGTGTTGTACTCTATTAAGAACCACCACTACTTTATATAATTACTTACCCCGTCCCACATTACTCGTTACACTTTCTTTTTTCACCGTCCCACATTACTTGTTACACTTTCAACTTAGGAATGATCACACAATTATTATATTGTCTTTATCATCCCACTAAGAACAGTTTGGTCCCCACACCCTCTCTAATTTCAATTACAAAAAATATACCACTAACTTATATCACATCTATTTTTCAATAAAATAACAATTGATACCCATACAACCACTTATTACCTAAAATTTTGTGCAAAGGTAAGTGTATCGAGTAATGTAAACGAAAGGAGTATTAAATAGAAATTCACTATCCTTATGTTAGGTTTTATTTAAATTGGTTTGGTTGTGGGGTTCCACCCTCTGGAAGTGTTGCACTATCTGTTTCTTAATAGATTTTATTTAATCAAACTACAAATTTATTTACTATGATTCCCATGCGGGAATGGAATGATGCGATACTATTTATTAGAGTGACGGTTCCCTATACAAAACGCAATAGAGGCTTTTAAATCGTTCTTCATTCAAGTAGATTTATTATGGACTAAATTTCAAAATAAATACTTCTTCCATTTTTAATGGAGTGACTTGGCACGATGGTCAAGTGTCTACTTACTATCCACTAGGTAACGTGTTCAATCCCCGGAAATATCCTCTTCATGAAATTAAAGAAAAGACTATTTGGACCTTCCCCAAACCCTATGCTAAATAGCGGGGAGCCTTGGGCATTGGGTACAACGTTTTGATCTGTGTATACTGAATGCTTCAAAGTCTATTTCTGAGAGGGTCAGATTAGAAAATTTGAGGGGGGGTGTTGTCCCCTGACATATGCGAAGCCCCCTGTAATGTCGCCCACTATCTGACCATGTCCTGCTTATGCTCAACCCTACATACCTGTCAGCTCTCTCCCAAATGATGGGTAAGGATCCACATGTATGAAGCAAGCAAGAAAATATGTTTCGCATGGTCTACGTGCGCAGAAACTAAAAAACTACTACTATACTTCAAGAGATTGAGTGATACACATACCAGAAGTTTAAAAATGGAGCATACATTGTTAATTTATATGTATTGCAAATCACCCAAACGTAATGCACAATTTGGGACAGAATAACAGACTAACAGGAGATTGCGACATGCACATATCGTCTTAAGAGATAAAGTGAAGGCAAATTTGTTAAAAAGGATCTTATAATGACACAAACATTGTGAGAAAGCACCTTGTATGATCTTTTTGTGAGAGAACACCTTTTATACCACCTTTTTTTTTTAAAAACAACCACACTTTGTGGTCGGATTCTGTCCCAATAGTCAAACCTCAGGCCGACCCTTCCTTTTCATTCACACACTGCTTTTTTTTTCCTACTTTAATTTACTGCTTTCTTTTGTACCCACCTTTATGTTCTTAACTTGTTGTCTATCAAAGTACACCAACTGAAGGACATCATAAGGGCTTCAAAATCTAGACAAAGATTTGAATCATGTCCCTTAATTTCTTTAATTTCCTTTTCTTTTTATTATCTGAATTAGAGTTTATGTTTATGGGGGTTGCTAATTAGGAAATTTAAATAGGGAATTCAATTGTGGCCTGTTTGGAAATACGGATTTCATTTCAAATTCCGGAATTGACCCAAATGACATGTTTGGGAAATTAAAGGATTTGGATTTGGAATTGCTCCAATTCCAAGCCATTTAAGAAATAAGCCCTATGGGGTTGAATTTCAAATTACACGTGAAAGTCCGGAATTTGAAATCCAAATCATCGTCTCTTCTCTCGCTCTCACTCTGTCTCTCACAAGGAATGATATTCTCTCTCCTACCTCACCATCAGAGGCTTCGAGCTCCTCCAAGGATTCTTCTCTCACCCTCCCCTCATTCTCTCTCCTATGCGGGCTAGAGATTTATGCGAATCGATCTTCTGTTTGAGGTAAATCTCTATCAATATTTCAACTTTTTTAGGTTTGCTTTTTCCCCAAATTTTGTTTTTTTAGGGGTTGGATTTCACTCCATTCTTGATTAATAATGATTATACGATTTATACTATTTAACTGTTAATTAATACATTTTTTTTTCGATTTTGTTTTTCTAGGGTTTGATTTGTGCGGAAATTTGCAAGATTGGGGTTTTATAGTAACAACTAGACGATTTGATAAAGGAATTTTAGCAGGTATGCTCGTCAACAACATTGAGATTTGAGCTGAACATATGATTAGCTAGAATGTTGTCCAACCAGGGCAACCACCACCACCTTTCGGCGTGTAATATCCTCCGTGAAAACGACCACTACCACTGTCATCTAAGCGAAATTGTCAAGTATTCGAACGGAGTCGACACGCCCCAACCTCTGATGCAGTGGCGACGACATTTTTTGGCACTGGTTGAATCGGATCGTTGCTCAATACTTGCTCTCTCGCCTAACCCTTCGCACTCACCATTGTTTCCGGATAATTAATTTTTGTTTTGGAAGTTTGAGAGAGAAAGATTGATTTTTTGTTTTGTGATTACTTTTTTTTTTGGAATATTGATGATTAATTTGGTAGATTGTTGTCTAATTGAAGTTGAAATATTGAATTCCACTTTTGTTATTCTTCTTTCTGGTGGAATATTTGCAATTTTAGAATCAAAATTCTATTAAGTTCCCAAACATCAATGTTGAATTGAAATACTGGATTTGAAATTCCAGTATTTACCAAACAATAAATTTGGACTTGAAATTCAACATTTCAATGCCCACGTTTGAAATGAAGGAATCGAAATGAAATTCAAGTTTCCAAACACTACCTTTGGGAATTTGATTTGGAAATTGAATAGGGATATAAAATCGGAAACTTTGTTGGAAGTTTCAATTACCAAATTGAATTGATAATAGGAAAAATTGACATGAATAATCCCAACTTTCACCCATCTTCTCAAAATAATCCCAACTTTGGATTATTCCAAAATAATCCCAACTTTTGAGGGGACTTTCTCAAAATAAGCCAAACTTTCTTTTTCTTGCCTACACTAATCCGTTTTAGGTCCGCAATGTGTTGAAAAATAATATTTCGGATTATTTTGAGAAGGAATCCCCTAAAGTTGGAATTATTCTAAAATAACTCAAAGTTGGGATTATTTTGAGAAGATGGGTGAAAGTTGGGATTATTCATGTCAATTTTTCCTTGATAATATCAATTAATGGTTGATGTGTATTGCTGATTTTTTGTTTCCAGAATTAATGTCTTCTCCATTAGTGTTCTATTGATATTGGATAAATTTTATGTAGTTTACTCGTTTATCTGTTGTATTCAGCAAAGGAATAATGGGAAGAAGGCAGGAAGCTCAGTTAGAAGAAGCTAATTTCCCAAGGGTACATGTTAAGGAGAAGCTTCAATATGATGTTTAACGGCAGTAATGGCGATGGAAGGAAAGAACATGAAGATAGAAAGGAGAAATAAAGACGAGGAATTTGTAGTTATGGAAATAGAGATTGAATGTTGTGAGACACAAGCACAAAGAGGGAGGAGAGAATGGTTCAAAGATCGAAGATTTGAATTTTTGGCCGGAATCTGAGCACAAAGTGGCTTTTTAATAATTCTCACGAAAAGAATACATGTAAGGTTTTTTCTTCACAAAATTTGTGCCATATAAGGTATTTTATTTCAAATTTGCCTAAAATGAATTTCATAATGATAATTATTGAAAAATAACAGGAATTTCCCATCTAAACTGGATTATTGTTGGGTTAGTTGTGTACATATTTTCTTGCAATGTAAAACCACTGTATGCTAGTCCCTGTCAATAACACAAGTTCTAGAGATCATTCAACACATATACATCAAAAACCTGGCAAATAAATATTAGTAAAAAAGGGTCTGTCATTTATTAAGGTTGATTTCCATCTAAAGTTGGTATCCGGAAAAGTAACTCACCTGATGCTGAACATGTATAGTACCACCAAAAAGTAGAAGAGAATATGGAGAGATGATTGTTGTGTCTCGCAGAAAAACCCTGTTGGTTTCAACCTATACACGTGGAATATAGAATAAGTCAACACTCTAATATTCAGTTCAAAGACATCAAAATCCTCAATTGAGTCTCGTATAGGAATTTATATTGAAAGCACTATAAGCTGAAGGAACTATGTCAAGGTGCTGAGACTAATCGAAGGTCTTAGACCTTAAATTTTCCATGATATGTACTGGGAATCACTAAACCGGCCATTCTATATAGCCTCTTTGTTCCAATTGGGGAAATTTGAGTAGTAAACATGTCAACAGATTTAGTGAACTTGATTTGATGATATGATTCAGATATATGCTCGCACAGACAAGAATGCAATAAGATCATGGTGAATGTAAACGAAATTAGAGCGTACTATATTAACCAGAAAAAAACACCAAATTCACCAAGTCCCAACACGAGAACTAAAGTAATATTTCCCTCCCATCAGTGCAAAAAGAAAATGACAAAATTAACAGAATCAACCATAAGGAAGAAACAAGATCTTATCTGTGCTGACCTTTTCAAGAAACACAAGGAAGGGATACTGGAAGATCTTGGAATCACCATTGACAGAAGAAGGGTGTATATGAACTTCTCTTCTTCCATCACACCAGGCTTGGCTGCCCTTAGATATAGATTTAAGAGATTGCCTGAGGTTTCCAAGAGCTGGAGCATGAATACCCTCCATTGTTGCAGCAACGTTGGGATATAAACCAGCACATAATATCGCCTGCAAACAACCATTCAAAACATACCGTAGTTGCGAATAACTATAAGATCTTGATAAGCACAATAAAACGTTAATTTAGAAGGATAAGATACTGTGGAATAAACTTCACGATAAACCTTGGTCACGATGAAATTATTCAAATAATTCCTCGCCGTTTACTAAAAGGATAAAGATGCAAAGTGGTCTGAGCTGTGATAGGTGCAATCTAAAATATTAAATATGATACTTTCATACCTAGAATTGACATGGTAAGTGTTAGCTTGGTATCTGATATGCAAGGGAAAGGTATAGCTATGTATTTGGTAAATAATGGAACATACTGCCAGATTTTTTTGTAATTCCTTCATCAAATGTTTTAATGCTATGTGTTCTAATATCAAAAATTGCCTTCCCTGTACTTATTTCACCACTAACTAAAAATTTGATTTATATGCATTCGAAAAATAGTTCATTGTATTAAAAACTAAACTTAGCAGATCTCAAACCCATGATTGTTCTTCTCAAGCAAGTTTACGACAGTGCAAAATTTTGGATCCTTTTCTTCTGTTATGTGGTTCACTCAAATATTTAGATTCAGCTCCCCGCTAAACTACTCTATAGAAGTTCGTAAGCAACGCATCACTTTTATTCTTTACAGCGAGAAGTTATAGAATTAGGAAAGGCTTAAAAGTTAAATTTAGGCACCTTGTGCAAATTCTTTCGATTTCTGTTCCTTGTCTTTACCACCCATCCTTTTCCCTGCATGGACCCACGACCCCCACAATCCCCTCTAAATAAGAGAGAGTGATTAATCTGTCGTAGTGATTCCATCTTAGGAAAAACCCCAAGAGAAAAATATAAAAAGGAAGCTTAAGTTATCTGCTAGAGGGTTTTGATGATAAATGCCTTTCCTAGTTATCAGATAAGAAGACGTGAACAGGCTCATATTTCCTCCCATTTAAAGCTCTTCTTATAATTGCCTGGAAATTTCTTTAGACTTCATTACTTTTCCTTTGTCATGTGCTTGCAAAGAGTCAAAACTAAGGTCCTAGTCGAGTCACTTGCTGTTTACTGAAACTATTTTTACTGATGAAAATAATTTGTACGGTGAAACTTTTATTTACTGATTAAAACTGATTTTAATTGACTGAAACTGACTCTAATTCATTAGTGTTGCATAAAGGTTACAATATTTCTAATCCAAACTAATATTATTGAACAAAACTGAATATAAGTGATTAAATCTGAATTTTACTCATTAAAGCTAATTATTGTTGATTCAAAATTTCAAACCGACTTAATAATTTTATTTTTGTAATTTGGAGAGAACAGGGCCTAAGGGGCAATAAAATATGAATCAGAGGAAAGGAAAGGAATCCACAAAGAGAAAGGAAAAGAAAATAATCAAAAGCCTCCGGTTGCTCAATTTGCTTGTTTGGGACATTATTGCGGTTTTTAATTTCCGAATGATATACCTTCAATTTTCCAACGAAAAACCTTCGAATCTTTCAGTCATTCACTCTCCACCATGCCGCCAAGCAGCCTTCGCAATTCCACACCTTCTATTCTGTTTCCTCCGTTAGTTGAACAGGTTTCATCAATTATCATGTACAATGCCACCAAAGCACAAGATCTAGACTATTTCAGATTGGTAGTTGAACAGGACATAGTGAGCTGGATATATCCTCTCAACATAGACTATATCAGATTGGTAATTAAGGAGCCGTTTGGTTCACACGGGGTAAAGGGAATGGCATGAAGAAAGGGAAAGAGGAGGAATGGAATCAATTCCCTTTGATATAAAATTGTATTTGGGTAGTATTTTGTTTATTTTCCACACCTCTTTCATCTTCTCTCTCCTTACAAATCGTTCTCCAGTAGAAAAATCCCTTTGGAAGTGATTGGACAAGTCAAATTCAATACAGTATACATGCAATTGACATTGAACCTTACCATATAATCAAAGTTCTTGCAATTAGCGCCACCTAAGGGGTAGCACCGCATCAACGATTTGAACAAATATAGCTAACATAAAACACAATTGACAATGGTGATTACAATTCAAATTCGACCAGACATGCATCCTCCTCTCCAATTTGCATCAATCTTCCGCCGCCTTTCACCGGCTACATCTAATTATAGTCACCGTCTTGCGCTGTCAACCACCAATTACTGGTTGTTGGGGATGGTTTCGGGTGGTTGTTGGGGCCTTGGGGGTAACTTGAAAATGAAATTGGGTAAAAGGAATGGTGAAATAGGCCTAACAAACAACAACAAAGGGAATGATATCAGCCCATTCCCTTTCCCTTTCCTGAATACCCCCAACCAAACGCCCCCTAAATGATATGTAAGAGTGGGAGAGAGAAGGTAGAATAATATTTTTTGGATATCTCCATGTTTATTGTTCTTCGAGTTTGTGATTATGGAATGGAAAGGCTTTTCCCCAATAGAAATTTTGGTCATGAGCCTTGACGACAAAGAGGACATATAAATCCCTCACTGATTACTGATACAAATTTACTCCAAAAAAAAAAAAAAAAATCTCAGGAGAGGGGATGCAAGATTCAATAACTTTACTAGCGTTAACTTCAGAGAAATCGTATTCAGCATAGAGGGGACAAATATTTACCTTCACTACTGCACAATGATTAGCATGCTTGTTAAATGGTTGTGATGCATTAGAAAACCAGTCCTCCAGATTTCCTTTCCGCCTACCCTGAATCCAATCTAACATACATCAGAAAGCATGGAAGCAATTCATCACAAGGAAAGAGAAGTCATTGACAGAGGTGAAAGAACACAAGGATTCCGGCATGCTGCAAGCTCAGCAAAAAGAGAGATATGTACATAAACAATGTTCATTTGGTTTAACAAAACATGTAAAAGTAAAAATAAAAAATTAGTTGATCCTAAGCTGTTTAATTGGAATCAGGAAGTTCTGTTATGTTATAGTACTTGAGTTTGTTGATTTGTTCCCCCTATTCATGGAGAAAGAGATCTCCTTGGAAGTCTATTCTGATTATTGTCCAACAAACAACCCATCGAATTTCTATTTCCTGAGAACTACAACTTACTCTTTTTTCTTATGTCAACTAAATGACTTCTTAGTTTCATATTATTATTAACAACTTCATCAGTGCGTTTAATTAGGAGTCTGCTTTCTTCTTCTTACTGACATGTGCATGTACATGGCATACGATAAAATAAAAAATCCCAAGTAAATGCACTCATGTCATCGGGCTTCGAGTTCCTTTGTCTCAAGCACAGACACCTCAGACGATTTTGTAGCATCTGGTCTTCAAAGAAACAAGGCATTCCCTTTATTTGAGATGACGTGATTTGAATGTAAATTAGTCTTTTGTAAATTTACAATTGTAAACAATGCAAAAGCACACAAACATGCAAACGCTCTAAAGGAAAAGGCAACCTGATAACCTTCAGGGAGATGGATGAGTCCAATATCTGCCAACAGAGTTCCAAGCTGCACTCGCATATCTCTACCAAAAGAAAATCACTCGCCATGTCAGCACAATGAAATCTAAGATTGTCTGGCTCATGAATTTGCCATACACCATTCTGAAACTTCAAAGAAGTAATAGCTCCCAAAAATATTACAGTATACCTGAACAAAGCAAGAAACTATGGGGTATTTAATCAACCAAACATAAAAAGTCACATCTTTCAGTTGGTGTCTTCACAAAGGTTCGGTACTTGGGTTGTCCACTTGCTCGAAGATACAAAAGCTCATTTACAGGTGACAAATCGACAAAAGCAGAAGGAGAACCAAAAACCCCTTTTTCTACTGACAAGTCCAGCCATTTGTGATAGATATTTGTCCAATCACAACGGGAGACACTTTTACATTCATGCATCTAAATATTATTATTTATGGAAACATGTCTTACATTAAAGGGATAGGAAGTAATCTACATATACATGCACATGTGTGTGTTAAGAATTGCGTCCATGTATGGTATGCTCATTCAGTTCAAACTAAAAAGGAAACAAAAGTCTATACCATCCACTAACAAAAAACCCGCACAGAACTACTGAAGAACTTGTCATTCTTTACCTCAATTTCTTAGTCCTCTTATCCCTCCACCTCCTCCTCAGGTGATAACCCTCTCTCTCCATTTCAGTTGTGCCATCTACTCCTTACCGAACTTTTATAGTCGAATCCCCTTTCTATGGCTCCCAAAAGGAAAATCCCCACTCTGCATCATAACTACTCTATCACCATATTCACCAACAGAGATGATAGAGGTCAAGTCAAATCACGAGCTACACCAATTCGACTAATCATTGTTTGGTCAAAGCCCGACTCACGTCCAAAAGAAGTTAAGATAAGCATGCTTCACCATGATTCTGAAAGCTAGTGACCTATTTAGTATGATATTTTCCCTATTTCACTATCACACTAAAAATATTAAATTATATAAAGGAAAATTTGTCAAATACAACCCCCAAAACTTCCCTCTTTACGGGTTCCAACCTCAAAATTTATTTTTGTTAATTACAACCGAAAACATAATCCCTCACTTTAAATTACAACCTACCAACAAATTCCGGCCACGAATACCGGATAATTACGCCATAAGTGTTTAAAATTAACTATTAAAATGCATTTTAAAATTTTACAAAAAAAAAAGGAAAAAGAAAAACCTCCCAAATCAGCACATTGACCACCCAAATCATCTTCATCTCAAAAAACTAGAACTCAATATCACGTATCTTAACTCGGAACCATTGCATCTCGAATGAACCTTCTTCTTCAACTGTTGTTCCTCATCTCTAGCTCTGCTCTACTCACTCAATTCTCTCCTCCCTCCGCTGAGGTCATTTAATTGTTGAGTTGCTTCATGTTCAAAGATTTATACACGGAATTATAAACCCTAAGTTTTCCCCCAAATTGAAAATGAAACCATTAAGTAACAATCTTCAAAGAAACTTTACGTATAATATTGTTGTAAATTGAGTAAAATAGAGAGATGCTTAAGATCAAAGTACGAAAAGAGAAATAAAGTAAGCCCTATTCTTGATTCATCGTTTTCTGTTTTCATCTACAACCACAAACCTCGTGGATTACGTCCTCTTGCAATCGCTGTCTCTCTGAAATGGCTCTCTAGCCTTCCATGAGACGAAATGATCTTATTACAGGCTCTTAAAACTATGTCAAAAAGTATTTCATCATCCAAAGTTAAATATCCAACACTGCATTGTTTTTCCTTTCCCATGTTCAATCCAGCTTGGCATAAAAGGATTTTATTTTCTATTTGTGTTTAATTGAGATTCAGATATTGAGAATTTTAATAACCGAATTTGTTCAGCAAAGGCTCTCTACCAGAAGCATCAATTTCACAATGGTTCACTTACATTACCTTCAATATATTTAACAACATCCATTTCTTATTAGCAGAATTGTTTCACATGCCACAACATATTCAACAGCCTGACCTAAATATTAATGAATTTAGGCAAATTTGCGAAAAAGGACCTTTTATAATCCAAAGTTTGCGAGAAAAGACCTTATATAATTTTTTTTGTGAAATCACACCTTAATGTAAATCTTTTTTGCGAAAGACAACCTAAGGGAAGTTTCCGGCATTGACTGGGTTTTTCCGGCCATTGACTTGCACGTGAGCAGCACGTGTGGCTTCATTTTGCTACATTTTCAACAAAACGCATTGTTAAAGTGATGTTTGTTGGTATTGCTCGATTTTGATATATTGTGTCGTGTTGAAGAGAAGTTGTTTCGTTTCCACTAAACATGCTCGTTTTTACAAGTTAACATATAAAATGAAGCCACAGGTAATGCTCACGTGCAAGTCATCGGCCGAAGAAGCTCGGTCAATGCCGGAAACTTTCCTTTGATAGCCTTTCACAAAAAAAATTTGCATTAAGGTATGATGTTACAAAAAAAAAAATTATATAAGGTCCTTTCTCGCAAAATTTGGACTATAAAAGGTCACTTTTTGCAAATTTCATGAATTTAACAATACATAAAAAGCAAGAGAAAAATTTAAGATGAATGTGTACCTTATCGTGTACATAACTGAACTGCTGAGAGAGTGTAATCTACAAAAATTTTGAGAAGCCTTAACTCCTTTCTGTGATTTAAGAAAGCAGTATCAATCATGATAATTTTTTAACCAGAGATGAAATGCCAATTGACAAGCACGTGTAAAATTTATTTAACAGCTAAGAACATTAATAATGTGACTGTTACTTAACATCTCACATTATAAACCCACTAACTGTTTCAGGAATACAAGTCCAATATTAACATTAAAAAAATCATTGAATAAAGGAAAATGGTGGCTAGACATACTCCAGCACATAATGGTTTTAGTCAAAAGCACATAGTTTAAGAACAATACTAGATTGAAAGAAATGAAATGTTGCTAAAAACAACAAAGGCTTACGTCTCGGAGAATCTTTTCCCATTTCTTGTAGGCAATCATCATTATGATGTGATCAGATTGCCTCTCATTATCATATGAATTGTTAGATCCATCAGTCTTGTCTGACAAAATAGCCAGTTTTGATCTTTCAACAAATTCTCTCTGAAGGACAAACCGACAGAAAATCATCACATAACTAGGTTTTTAAAAGGTTAAGGTCAAGAATTAAGTAATATAGAAGAAACCTCGTCTTTCACGTGAACAAATGGTGATTTGTGACTCAAAAATGCAGCAATTGAGAGGATAGGTGATAAACATCCGAATATCGCACCATACAACATCATCTGCAACAGGAAAAAAAAAATGGTAATCAGAAGCAGTTTAATATGGTTAACGGCTAGATAAAACAGAAGCTGGTACGAGTTGAAGAATAATAATATTCCAGCCCTCATCATAGATCGAAAATGCGGTATAGGTCGTGGTCGCGGGATCCGTCGCGGTGTCTCGATAACCGAAATGATACGCTTGTCGCGGACCGTATCGCGGTAGGAATTTGAAATTTGAAAAAGAAGCCCCATATCAGCCCCCTTTACAACCTACCCTAGTCCCCCTCCCCTAAATCGTACAAGTGACATAATTAAGTAAAGGAAAGAGGGCAGGGAAGGTATAAAAAAAAATACAAAACCTTTCCAAGCAGCAAATCAACTGGCAGTTTGGCCAAATGATGTCCAAGGGGAGTCAGTTCTTCATTGTCATCGACAGCACCAACCTGAAGAATAAAAAACATTATATCGTCAAAATGTGAATAACATGAAAGTGCGCTATCTATCTATCTATTTATCTATCACTAGGATGTTTTTTTATACTAGGATACTAGGATGTTTGCCTTAAGTGGGAATACTAGGATGTTTTTTGCCTTAAAAATAAGGTTGTTTACATAGAATGTACATACATATAGATAAAAAAGACATAAATAAAACACAAAATAGGTGCATTTCCAAAAATAATGTATTTTGTACTTACAGATCGACGAGAGAGGAAAACATATCATAACTAATGGAGAAGGCATTTGCAGTAATGGGTATTCGAGACATTTTTACGCTTCAAACAAATACCATATTGCATCTTTCCATGTACAAGTCTAAGTACCCTTTAGGTGAAATAACTATAGGAAAGCTATTCGAAGTTAAGATAGCCTGGAGATTTTGAGGGTTAGAAAGAAATGACATGGGACTCTGAATTAGTATCAAGGAGAGTGAGGGTTTAAGAAAAAGAGTTCTAGCCTAGTTTCCTTCACCACCGATTTCCCTTGAGTGATAAGAAATATAACGGTAGAGTTGCACTGATGTTTTTAGTGTCTTTCAATGACAGGATTATGGGAAGTATGACTGGCAAACTATGTCCTTATTAACGGTTTATAAAAGACTCTTGCGCTCTATTGTGTTGTAACAAATTCCTTTTTCATTATCCGTTTCATATTTTCCCGAAATCCAAGTTTATGTCCCAAGCCTATGCAAAATTGAAGTAACTAAATATAGAATGGTTATTATGTCTAAATGTCAAAAGAAAATACTCCCTCCGTATTTGTTTAGGAGTCACATATTGACCGGCACAAGTATTAAGGAAACATAGTTGCATTTGATATAATGATGCAAATGGAGTAGTTGATAATAAAGAAATATGAAGAAAAAAAAACAAGTGTGGTGTAAAGGTTACTAAAACTGGAATTATTTATGATTTAAGTGGGCTAATAGGAAAGTAAAAAATAATAAACAACTGAGAAGTGGGTGTAAAAGTTACCAAAAATGGAAATGTGACTCCTGAAAAAATACGGATGTAGTAATTGTGACTCCTAAAAAAATACGGAGGACATAGCGTTTTACTTAAAGAGTATAGAAAGGTTATCGTTACTAAAAAAAAGTACGAAATAAGATTTCTTCAATATTTGACACTTCTCAAAGAATTCGCCGAAGAAGATTGAATAGCCAGAGGATAAATAATTTATTTACATTCACCAGCTAAAAAGTATCAGGACTGGAGTACTAAAATATTATGTGTGTGGCATACTCAAAGCACAAGAAGCATGGTTTAAGTTTTCTGCAACTTGCTGCCTTGGCAGATATTTCAAGAGTGACGTAAAGGGTAAACACAAAGATTTTTACATTCAAGTTACACTCTTATAATCTTATAAACATAATAACTTTCCTGCTGCCACCTGGTCTTTATAACAAGAGAGCTTTGAGGGAAAATCTTAGGCAAATAGGCTCTTATATAGTATAAATGGAAAAAGCCGTAAGTTGATTCCGATCCATGGTTTTATGTCCTATGATAGCTGAGGGCTCTTCAAAATCAGAATAAGAAAATACTGTAAAACCTTAATATTGGAAGCTAAGCAACCCTACCTCCTTCAATGATGACACTGCCGAGTTTATAGCTTCATCCTTCGGCGTTTCAATAGCCTGGAAGTAACAAAGTAATCAAAATCATATATACCGCAAAGCTAAACAATGCCCTCTATCTCAATTAGTCCAGTGTCCCAGAATGCAGTCTATGATCCCACAATTAGTAAATACAGCAATGTAAGTATCCTGCTTCACCAACTCATATTTTGATAATCT
Organism: Spinacia oleracea; assembly: GCF_020520425.1. Taxonomy (NCBI): domain Eukaryota; kingdom Viridiplantae; phylum Streptophyta; class Magnoliopsida; order Caryophyllales; family Amaranthaceae; genus Spinacia; species Spinacia oleracea. Next base: position 59,227,478 of record NC_079489.1, read on the forward strand.
TCAAGGTCATACCTTGGATAAAAAAAGTTTTATATCACCGAGAGAAAGCAGCTTAATCTGTAGACATAGTTCTACCAGAGGCATTCTTAGCATCTCCGGAACCTTCAGATTTAAGAAAGTCACGTGCGAATTAGATGAATGATTAGGGTACAACATACAAGATGGACACGGACTATAAAAATTTACGTCTGGTGTTCATGGTGTACCTGGAATGATCGCATCATTTTTTCAAATCTATGGCGTGTATACAAGCAAAAACAAGTACCGGGTTTTACTCGCCCAGCTCTTCCTCGTCTTTGTTTTACATTTGCTTGGGATATCCAATCCTCGGCCATCATTGAGAGTTTCTAGAAGTAACCAAGTGTAAGTTGGACATTATTACCATTGAGAATCTGAGAGGCTACAATAACTTAATATATACAACAAACAGCCCACATATTTCACAAAGCTATTAAGAATGATGGAAACCTTCCGTGGGTCATAACGGTACTCCTTGTGCTTCCCAGAATCAATTACATACACCACGTCATCTATTGTTAAGCTTGTCTCTGCTATATTTGTCGCCATTATAATCTGCATATATAACAAAACAAAAAATAAATAGTGCAAATAATTTAAAAACACAATCCGTCTGCACGAATAAGAGGTTGGGTCTCATTTGCAAATAGCAGTACTGTTAACTGATAACTGATTGAATTAGTCGTTAACCGATAACTGATTGAATTAGTAGTTAACTGATAACTGATTTGAATTAGTTGTTAACTGATAACTGATTGAATTAGTAGTTAACTGAGTTCATTTACTTCCTCCATTTTTTTATTATTGCACCGTTTGATGTCTCACGCATGTCAATACAAAACTTTATCCATTAATATCCCTTATTATGCATCAGCTAAAATTATTAAAAGTCGGTATATTTGAAAATATATATGAGACCAATCTAACAAGACCCCACATGACTATATAATTCCTTATGTATAAATCATAAAAAATTAATAAGAGTGTGTGAATAGTATCATCTACCCTTCAGCGGGGTTTAAATTGGCATCGTTTGTAGTATGCAGAAAACTGTGCTTTGCATCATAATGTTTGAACTATATGCTCCACCCATCTAAATTTATTATTTTTATTAACAATATGTTAATTCGTGATTAATAGGATGGTCATGATATACTAATACAACAATATGTATAATCAACTGTATGGCCTTTTTGGTAAGTTTATAGTTTGTCTGTCTTTTGCACTATTCGACCTATACATTTCACTCCATTAAAGCAGTATTTCAAAAGACAGATATTGTATCCAAGTTTCCCAGCCAGAGTCACCTCGTAATTCTCATGCTAATCGTGAAGAACACACCATAATTCTCATTTTAATTATGGAGGTCACCTCATACCTTTTAAGAAATTACCCCGCCTGACGATGCACTTGTCAAAACAGAATTATTCAGTTTAGAGGGATGAATACTATAAACAACCATGGTCATGGACCTGCTTGGAGAAAAGTATTAGCCCCTATACTTGATAAGGTTCACATTCATGTCACACTGATCCCACACATCTGCAGTCACTGATTTCCGTCCACCAAGAATTGTAAGAATATAGTGGCAAAACACAGGAACTCCGACTCACACAGTACTATGAAAACTTCAAGATAAAATTAGCTAGATTTATCAACATAAAACTTGTTCCAAACGGAAAAACTGAAATTTATCTTTAAAAAGGAAATGTTTTTAAGATGCTAGCATACCTTACGAATGTCTTTGGGTGACTTCAGAAACACCTTTTTTTGGTCAGATGCGGCTACAGATGAATGCAATGGCAGGAGCCATTCAGAAGATTCTCCACCAAAGCGATATGAAGCAGCCAGCTTATCGTGTAATTTGTAAATTTCTGAAATGCCCTATAATAGCTCCAACCGAACTTTCAATCAGTAACTAGCACAATATACAACTGTCTTTTGGACACCGGAAAAAAATAGAAAGTCTTACAGGCAAGAAAACAAGAATGGCGCCATCACCACAATTTTCATCAATATGACACACCAAGTCTTCAAGAAGATCATAATCTATTACATCTTCATTCAATTTTTTCTGCACCAACACATAGTTGATTGAAGTAAAAACAAAGAAGCATAATACATATGTTATTAACACCACCCTACACCAGGATCGGATATTGTACCAGATTCAATCGTGTTTGATCACTGTATGATTGATATGCACTGGGGTTATAGTGTGGGTTCATGCATTCTTCCGAGAGAAGAGTTTCATCACCCATTGATGATAAGACAAGACTTTTCTTCCCTCTACGGTTGTCAATAGAACCTCCAACAACCTAAAAACACAACCAAAAAGTTTGTTATGACTTGCTTATTAGAGAACAAACCTTCTAGGAAGGACCCTTCTCTAATAAAAAGTTACGAAACTAGGCCAACAGGCCATAATAAAACAATTCTAAAACTCAGAACAAACAACCAAGACTAATTACAAATTTTCCATCCATGTTCTGTCAAGTTGGCTGATTTTCCTTCCCATCACTCCTCTTATTCTAGCTTTAATTTCTACTTCTATGCCTTTCACTACTGTCTGAACCCTTGGAACCTTTTGCTCCCAAAGTGAAGTGTTCCTTGCTTGCCAAATTGCATAGGATGTTGCTGCAATCGTAGCATAAACAGTAGGTCTTCTGAACCTTGAGCCCTTATAGTCTCTACTAACCCATTTCAGGAGCTGTAGGAGATATCATGTGAGTACCAATACCTAATATCCAATTCAGAGAATGAGTGAAGCAATTCCTACTGAACTGGCATTCAAAAAATAGGTGGTCATGACTTTCATCTTGAGTACCACAGAGAAGGAATTTAGTATCACTACAAACACCCCTCTTGTACAATCGATCTTTAGTCTGCAGCCTTCCCTGATTAACCAACCATTGAATAAATTTATTTTGAATTGTTGCATTTTCTGTACAGTTAAGCCAAGTGTTGCCAAGTACGGAGTACGCTTCAGTACGCGGTATGAGTATGAGTAGGTTACCTTACTATGTTCAACATATATGAGTTAGATATTAAAAAAAACGTGATTATTGATTACATAAATTGTTTAATATATAATCTACAATCAATTAGAACAGAAACGGAGACAATGGTTCCCATCAACCAAACCAGCAGATTGTATTACACTAAAGGAAGCTTTCCTATCATTCAACTACATGTAGTCATCAACTTCAGATAAGACCAAATTCTACGGAGTCTACTTCCCGATCAGTAGGGAGTCCATCAGAAAGTAACAATTAATGTAATGCATGCATTCCTTCATACAAGACTTTGAAGTAGTTTTTTCAGCACATAGTATATTTTTTTGATATTTGAACTTTGTAATGGCTCCGAGATGATTCATTGTTTAAATTTCCTCTGTTATCTGTCACTTGTACCGTTTTACCGATGCATAACTTTTACCCTTAATATCTGTAATTATATCTTAGTAAAACTTATACAAAAAATTGATGTTTTGAAAGTATATACTCCCTCTTTTTTTTAAATGCATCACTTGCTTTTTATGGGTGTTTTTTTTTAAATGCACCACCTTCTACATTTGGTAACTTTTTCTATCATAATTTATTGTTCTCTCTCTTTTATTAATCACTACTCAAAATATTTTATTGGTTCTCTCTCTTATGGTCCCCACTTAAAAATTAAAAAAAATCATATCTCACATGATCTCTCTATTATGGTCCCGATTATTGTTTTATAAGAATACATAAATTATCTACTTGCCCTCTTGCACCATTTAATAATAATATTGCACGGGCCTCCTAAACCTGCGAACCCATGCAATTGATGCATTTAAAAAAAAAGGAAGAAATAATCAAGACAAATCTAACAATATCCACATGACAATATTTTCTTACGTTATAAATCACAATATATGGTGAAAGAAGAGTGAGAATAGAGTAAAAGTTCAAATTGTGCGAGTATTAAAGACGGAGGAAGTATATTTTAGCCTAAAATGAATAAAAATAGGAAAGGTCTAGGAAAATGAAAAGGAAACAGCCATAATCAACATGTCAGTTAAAGATCAACCAACTTGACAATCGAAAAGAAAAAGAAACAAATAAATTAGAACTAAATACTACCTCATGGCCAAATGTCTTAAAACCTAAACAGGCTGGGGAATCTGACGGAAGATGGTAGTATGTTTTTTCATATACATCTTCAAGAAAAAATGTTGAAACAGGATATGTTCGACCTTTGGCAGTAATCACTGGGCAGTCACCGAAATAGCGTGAAAACAAATTTGAATCAACTGTTGCAGACCTAACATTGTGCACTTGTAAAATTAGACAAAAGAGACAATAGAAAAGGAACAGTCAAGGGTATAACTTCCTACTAATAGCTCACATGAGTATAACTTTAAATGTTTGGTTGCCACTTGCAGCTTGCTTTTCCAGTAAGTTCTTTAAGACAATAAGCAGGAAATCCCCCTGTTTATGTCACAAACCACAATGAGAATGATCAGAAAGACCTAATTTCATTTCAATAATTGCAGACACGAAAAGACTAAAAACTATATAGAGCGACATATCTACAATTTCATCAATTTTTTAACATGCTATATTTTCAAGTGATCTTTCTAAAAATGGGTTGGGGGATACTCGGGGAGGATAAGGGTGAGTTGTCCTTGGAAGTTCGTTTTACAGGTATTCAATTTTTCCTCTCCCTTAGTGAGGTTCAAGGTAGGGTACGGCCCACATATTCGGTTTTCGGAAGATGTTTAGGGAGGAGAGCAGCCTTTTGGTGCTCGATTCTCTTAATTATGTCAGTGCTCCATGCTACACATTGTTGGGTGTAAATGTGATAATGCTTGGGATTTGGATTTTCCGACTCTACCATATGATATGGAGTCATACAGGAATTGTCGTCCGAGATCTACTTCACCGCCGGATATATGCCTTGAGTAGCTCCTTTCCTCATCTAGCACAAGGGACACAAAGAGAGATGGCAACTCGACCATACTAGAGGAGTAGAGGTGCTGAAATTTCAATTAGTTGCAAAGGGAGGATTCAAGAGAGTGGATCAGGGATTCTTCAGGGTCTTTTTCTCGTAAATATCTCTTAAGTTGATTAAATCAACCCCCACAGTTTCCATCACTTTTTGGTAGACTTTGGCATTGGAGATGATCAACACTAATGGCAAGCTCCAAATGCATGGGCTGGGATTGGTTATTTGACTGGGTGTCTGCTTGCTTTGTTGTGCACCACTTGTGCCAATACTGATCCTTGTTCACAAGTCTATATTACTCTGAAGTGGCGAGTAACCTATGGAGGTGCAATGAACCCACCTAACCAGAAGAAGACAAGCTAAGCAAGCAGAGGAGTTAGCATTAGGCAACCAACTGAAGGATTTTGGAGTTTAAGAGAGCAATTAAGCCTCTTTGTCTTTTATTTGTTTTCTATTTGTAACGTTTGTCTTTAGTTAAGGATTTTGGAATTAAAAGGGAGGGAAAGGGAAGAACAGAATTATGTTATGTTGAGAGTATTTTAGTTCAGCCGTGGGAGAGAAGACCCCCCTCAGAGTCTCACTTGTGTAATTCAAGCTTTGTGCGTATTCAATTAAATCAAATACAACCTTCTATTATATAAAACCTGGTATCATTAGCGAGATGACAATCTCAAACGCACGGAGAATCGAAGGTTTGTACCGCACAATCGGTGAAGTCAGAGACCAGCTCGATCAACGCCTCACCAACCTGGAAGGGCGGTTTGATGCGATGGCCAACTCCATCGGAGAACTTGAACCACACTCTCGCAGAGTAAACTGCTGCAACCAACGTCGTTGAGGCCCAAAAGAACGACGACCAAGTGCAGGCAGCCATAACTGAAAGGCAGACTCCAGGAAAACCAAGACAACCAAATGGGTGCTCTTAAAACCCAATCCAGGCAATGATGAAAGAGATGATGCGAAGGAGACATACCCCACCGCCTAAAGAAGAGGTTTCAGAGGCAGAATTCAATGACAGGGACAGGTTTGGCAGGAGAGGAAGAGTATATGAGAGAGGAGGGAGGAGGGAGGAGGGAGAACCGAAAATGGAGTTGGGCGTTGGTGGTATCGTAAGATAGAGATGCCCTTTTTTGAAGGGGGGACCCGGACGGGTGGATTCTCCTTAGTGAGAAATACTCTATGGTATGTAAATTGAAGGAAGATGAGAAGTTAGATGTAGCCGTAGTAGCCATGGAAAGAGAAGCTTTAAAGTGGTATCAATGGAGCAATGGTCGAAACCCGGTTCACTCGTGGAACGACTTGAAGGATCGTATACACCATCAGTTTCGCCCCTTAAACGTTGGTGTCTCCACAAACAGTGGTTGGCTACCGAACAAACCAACACCGTGTTGGAATATCGGAAGAGGTTTATAGAAATGGCGGCACCTCTATCTGATATACCAGAGAGTCTCCTCAATCCTCATGGGTCAATTTGTCAACGGTTTGAAGGATGACATCAAGGCGGAGTTAACGCTTCTCAACACGATTAGCCTAGAGCAAGCAATGGAGGTCGCAGCCCAAGCAGAAGAGCGGATCCGGGTAAGTGGGTCAAAGAAGGGTGGATCTTTTTACCAAGCCAAGGAAAAGCAAGTACCTTTTCAATTTACATTGTTGGGCTAAATGTTACTGGGCCCAACCGCCCAAGAACTTTACTTCCTCCCAATCTTCTATAGGAAGTTATCCCAAGCCAAACCTCAATAGCAAAAACAACCCAAACACTACCACTGGTTCACAAACCTTAGTCAAACCATTCTTGTTCCAACTCTAATTTCCCAAGCCCAAATGGTAGAGTTCAAGAGATTTACAGGGAGCTCCAGGAGAAGACGAGTCGTGGGTTGTGTTTCCGGTGCGATGACAAGTGCTCCATCGGCCACAATTGCGGAGAAAGGAGATCATTGTGATGCTCATAGAAGAGGACGAAGGTTGGGGAGAAGAAGACAAGCCAAGCAAGCAGAGGAGTTTGCGTTGGGCACCCGCTGAGCCACCACAGCCACCAAGTTTAAGAGAGCAATTAAGCCTCTTTGTCTTTTATTTGTTTCCTTTTCATGATGTTTGTCTTTAGTTAAGGATTTTGGAATTAAAAGTTGGGGGGGGGAGGGAAGAACAGAAATATGTTAAGAGTATTTGAGTTTAGCCCTTGGAGAGAAGAGACCTCTTGATAGTCTCACTTGTGTAATTCAAGCTTTGTATTTATTCGGTTTAATCAAATACAACCTTCCATTATATTGCAGTAAGTCTCTCGCCGCTTTCTCTCCCTCTCTCCTTTTTTAGGGTTTATTTTCTTATCCGTTGTAGGCCGAAAATAGTCTAATTTCTTCGGAAATAGTTAGACTATTTCCGACCCTTTGTCTTCAATTATTCATCTATTGTCTCTTAAATTCAATAAATTTTTCCCATGTGGGCGGAGTTCGTCCTTGTTCGTTAGTCTCCTTATGGTGGAGTTAGTTTTAGTATGTTTGGTTTGTCGTTCACTCGTAGTGGACTTATGTAGAATTGGTCCGTTGGTAAAGTTTTATGCGGGATCGCAACAGATATTAATTTTTCAACTACATTTAGATGAATCAAGTGGAAATCCTCCTCGCGGCTACAACAAATCGTTCCCTTTCTCTGAAAAGGCTGCATGTTCCAGCGTTATATACGGGAGACGTTTTACAGTGCAAGATATATTCAACGACCGTAGTTTTGATGAAGGAAACCTTTATTTGATTCAATTTATCATGTATTTGTTAGATCTATCTTTCTCTTGTAGATGTCGTATGACTCTTTTAATGAATTAATTTTCCTTTCAAAAAAAAATATCGCAGTAAGTCGGTTCATAACAGGAGGAATGTTGTGGTTTATCATGAGGAATCTTGGTTATGGATTGATTGCAGATTTGTTTTAGGGGTCTCGAAAGAGTAAGGAGCAGAACTTATAGCCGATTGCTCTCATGGAAATTTTATGCGGTGTGTGGTTGGAGCAAAACTCCCGGTTCTTCTCACGTGTTTGTTTTTCATATAATTCCTTGTGTGAAGAAGTCACTTACATTCTGACAACATTCGAAAGTAGTTAAAATGGTACTTTTAATTTGTGGAACAGCTACTTGTGATTTATGTTTCAGAAATTGGAGATAAGCTTACAACTAAGTAAGTAGATTGTAACATCATTCACAAATTGTTAAAATGATGTGCTAAAAAGATAAGTTTTGTAACATACAGCTGTAAAAATAAAAATTGTCGCACCACTTTCTTTAGCAGCTAATAAATGCGGATAGAAAAAAAAAATTGTTGCAGAAGCACAGAAGCACAATTCTTAGAATTAAGACTCACCAACAAAGATCGTTCATGCACCTCATCAACTATAACATGAGTGATACCGTGAAAGCTCTTGTTCCCCTGAAAAAATCAATTAATAACCATGTTGAAAAGCATGAATTGATGAATCTCAAAAGTATTCAAAAAGCAAAATGCTGTGTATCAGCTACATTCCGTACAGGAATTTTGGCCCCATGTTTTGTATATCAGTTGACACTTGATTACTTGACACTTAACAGAAGGTGATGAAATGAAATAGTACATCAAAATGTGCAAAAATTGATAACAGGAATCCAAATGAGTATGCTGTGACACTCAAGAGATTACTATTAATCAAAAAGAGATAAAGCTTTGTCCCTGAATGGTGAGGCAAATCGGTTAAAAGACAAGTAATTGTACCCCAAGGTCGTATGACTGTGAGATAAGCTTCAAGGACACGTACACTCATACCAGCCTGATGAGCTTTCAAGCGAAGACTTTTAACCATGGACCATGCTTAGCTTTGGAAAAACTAATTGGTACAACTATTGAAAGTACTGGTGATTCATTTCGTGTCAAAAAGTCTTGGGGTTCATTAAAACCTCTTTATCGGCCATTCCTTCGCAACTAAGGTACTGTTGCAAAATGTGTCAAGTTTCTAAGTAGCTTAACCTGATATCAGCAAGTGGAAAAAGGCCATATGGTACATAATAAGGTTGAGAGACTTATGAAACAATTTGTATATACCACTGCTTACCCCTACACTTATCACTTTTAGAGGTAGAGGGCCTCTTGCATTTTCCAGCACATATAAAGACATGCTGATAAGATTGTGCCATTAGATTAGACCAGAATACTAAAATTAGGCAAGCCAAAAGGAGGGTTTGTCCCTACTAGTTTCCCCTGTTATAAGCAGTTTGTCTCGCCCAATATATGTTATGATGTATTGGAAATAATTTTTACTTGAAGCTCTCGAAAGTACATAATACCCCGTTAGAATATGAAGTAGAGGAAGCAACTAAAACTGAAGACAACCAAAATATTATGCAAACAAACCATCAGGTCATGATATATAATTAAAATTGAATTGTCATGCAAATGTTGCAGCCATACCGCAATTTGCCGTAAAAGAATACCAGTTGTACAGAAAAGGAGTTTGGTTCTATCATTTCTGCAGACAACGAAATGAAGGAAGCACAAAAAAGTAAATAATAATTATAAATAACAAACTAGAACCAATAATCAGAACACATATTCCCTCAAATGCGTCCGACAATTAAAGAAGGTGATATATATATAAATTCAAATATGAAAATAAAGTTTGCAGAGAACTACAGACGAAAAAACCAAGGACTCAAGAAGATTGAATACACCTATGCAATTCAAATATCTACCGGAGACACCTGTACAGAAATTTAAGAAACCAGAGGAAGAAGCTCCTTACATCAGTTGATTTTACATATTTTCTTTTTATTTTCCATGACAAACATGCTAGTTATATAAAGTAAACATCACCAAAATTTGTTCCCTGGAAAAAATATTCTGAAAAACATTCACATCATTACAAATTCAGATCAATTGAACCACTGCCTTGTGTCAAATGTTCTTTAATTTCATGGCCTTTTCTCAGCCAGGATCGCACATACTAGATGCCTCGCTTCTGGACCGCCAAATCCAATCAGTGTGTTAGCCATTCTTTATCAATTTTAGCCATTGATTATCAATTCAGTTCACCTCATAAGTTATAAATGCGTCCATGTTGCGTGTATTCTTCATTATCCTCTACCTTCGTCAAACACTTAGACATGGGTATGATTCTCAACACGTTATTTTCGACCAGAAATACGATAATTTTCTTAAATTAGTAGAGAACTCGGACACGTATTTACATATTTCTATGTTTCAACATTAAAGACAGTGACTATTTTTTTCTATCACTATGAAATAACAGAAACAATTATATGTATCAGCCGAGACAAATCAATTAGAAAGATCGGGAAAAGCAAACCTTGCACTATCTAGCCGAACTTGGTAACCAACCAATGATCCATTTAAACCAGGTGCAGGTTCACATCTCTCAACGGCCACCCTTTCAGCAACAGAAATCGCCTAAAATATTACATGTTTGAGTATAGCATTGAACTACTGAGAATAAAACATAAACCATAGACAATATACTTCATCCATTTGCCTAAAATATTACATGTGTGAGTATAGCATTGAACTACTGAGAATAAAACATAAACCATAGACAATATACTTCATCCATTTGTCTAAAATTACAACACTAGGGTTTTACACGTTTATTAACACAAGAGGAGAGAGAAGAAAAGTTGAGAGTTGACCCATGTGAGTACTTAAAAAGCAAGGACGTTAAAGTAGCTTGTAGAAGTAATGATGTAATGTAGGAGCTACTGCTGTAGGTTTCTTATTGTTTGCCTATGATAGTGTCTTTTCAACCCTTCCTAGAAGGTGGGGAGAGATTGCTTGAGGCCCTTTGCTGGGTTGTGGTGTTTGTGTGTACTCTTTTGGATCATAATATCTCCCTCTATTTGCCAAAGAAAAAAAATTAAAGCAAGAACATTGCTTATTTTATTCACCCATTTGCCCCCACTTGCACCCAAATAAGTATCCCAAATAGCCAAGTGTTGCAATTATTTAGAAACATCCTAAACGGACAAATTTTGCAATTTTAAGGAAAAGGAGTATGTATCTTATAAACTACAATGATCTATCGGACCTTTCCACACAATAGTTATAGATAAAGTAATGTTATAATAAAATAACAAATCTAGAGCTTAAAAAAAATTGGTATATTGTATTTACCAAATCAAAATCAAGATTTTGATTTGCACATAACTGGAGAAAAGTGTTCTCTTAGTTATGTAAGAAGGCAATGTTACTTTTTGTATCACTAAAAAGTAGATAACTTTTACATTATACCGGGGTAACTTTTAAACATTTTGACTTAACTTATACTTTGATGTAGAATATTTATTGTACACCCTTTAAAGAAAAATTTGTGTAATAAATAGAACTTATTTACACAAGTAAATTGAAAAGATGTAGTTTAAAAAAAATTGAAATGCATGTTAAACCCAATTAATGTAGCATGTTGAACAAGGAAGATTGCTCCAACCTAAAGCTTACCAAAGACATATCCAGTAATGAGAAGTTCCATGCTTTAAAATATACATCTGGTTGACTGAACTAGGAAATTGCATTTCACCATTTTAGCCTATGTTTTAAGGAGGGTATCTTTCCATCCTCACCCACAACTCCTAGTTAATGTGCTTCTGCACATATTGTTTCCCCCTATCCTAGAACATTCTAGTCAACCCCATAGTCCCCACCCCTCCCCCCCTAATCTTGGGTACTATCTACAACTTTTAGGAGTTGCTTTAGCTACTTTCTAGATTACATTTTCTTTTAAGGTTTTATGTTTTTCCTATAATACATTAATACCTCCCTTCCCTTGCTATTTGGATCCGCTTACCCTTAAATACCCACTCACACTTTATCCCTACCTACAAAAACAGGGGACCTTTACCTGCTTACTCACTTTCTCCAAAAAATAATGTGTCAAAAATGTAGGAAGGAGATCAAGGGTCATATGGAGAATCATTTTTTTTACTCCCTCCGTCCCATAATATAGTGCCCGTTTGACAAAAATCACGGTTATTAAGGTAAATGATAACATTGATAATAAAAACAATAATTATTTGTACTTTCAAGATAAAGTAGATGTTAGTTGGCTTTTATGGAGAGAGAAATTAGGGATTAAAGGTGTGTACATAATAAATAGATCTAAAAAAGACAAAAATCAAGCACATGGGTTGAATAAAAGTCAAAAAGTACAATTTTCAAAGTAAAAATTCTGACTTTTTTGGGACAATATTGGAATTACAATTAGTGCATGAGAGTATTATGGGTAAAAATTAATGGTTTAAAATAGAAATAGGCACATCATTTAGGGACACCATTTTATGAAAACAGGCACTATATTATGGGACGAAGGGAGTATTATTATTATTAGAAATCTTTTTCAGAGCCACTATTAGATAGATGACTTTTAACAAACCACTCTAATAAATAAATAAATAAAACAATTTAGCATCCTTAAACACTTAGGCTATGTTTGGTTCACCTGAAAATTACTTATTTAAATTTATATAAACTTATCTGAACTTATTTTGTCTAAACTTATTTTCGCTGAAAAAAACTTATTTAATCGCTTGGAAAGCAAACCTAAGAATGTTCTTCGTATTTCTTTCTCAAGATTAGCAGCCTGCATAGATGAATAAGAATAGCAGTGACCATCTACTGTTTATCAAACTAATTATTAATATTATATCATTGCTTAAGTGGTTAATAATTTTAATATGGTTCAACCGCTCAAGTACAAATCGTGCATGATTATTCAATAAGGAACATAGGTGCTACATGCCTAAATGTGTGCAAGTATGAATCCATGCATGTGACAGGTTATTATGGTCTACTGCTTATAAGTCGTGTTTATTTTCTATAGATTGATCAGGCTAAATTCTCAGAAAGGTCAGATTAAGGTCCTTTCTAACAAATTATCCTAATTTTTACATATTTTACTTCAATATTATTTAGCCAGACCGTCTGACCCAAGAATTTGTACTTGGGACACAAACAATTTTTATTAAAGGAGACACTTGACCTACAGAAAAGACACCCAAGGTTACAGAAAAACCGATGGTACCAGGTAAATTCCAAGAAGCTTGCCAATGCACTGGATTATTTGTCTTGTTTTACATGATCCCATAACGGTAAGAACTTCTTATCAAAAGGATGCTACCAAAAACGCAAGAAAACATGGCTTACAGAGTCCAGACTCCCACAACCAAAATACAGGACACACACTTTCGGAAATAGACACTCACTGCTATTCGTCGTGGTTGTGTACAAACAATGTTGCAATGCCCGCCACAACCAGCCACAATCATGTCATCCAATATATATTGTGGAACCTGCACTGACGTTAAACAGGGTGAAACTACCCATGCTGTTAAGAGATAAAAAGACCAGCAGTTCATACTCCAAGAAGCATTAGCTAACAGCTGAGAGAAGGATATAAGAATCCACTGAATTTTTAAAACAAAAAGCCATATGTATCAGCGTCATTTACCTGAGTAGTCTTCCCAGAGCCTGTTTCCCCACAAACAACAACGACATTATTTTGCTTCAACGAGCACAATATCTCATCCTTTGTTTTAGCAATAGGAAGTGCTGCTCTGGCTTCCAACATGCTCTACATGCAAAGAGCAAAGAGCCTTATCATGCTAAATCATTTGAGTATGCATTTTAGCCGCAATTATTTTTTCAGATCTCTTTATTTTAGAAGCAGAAATAAGAGTTTTACACCAAATAGAAAATCAAATAAATTGAGCTTTCTTTGGGATGCTTTTTCACCAGACATTCTTTCACAGTACTTGTAAGCATCAATACTTAAGAGACAAAACACTATGACTTGAAGTAGTTTTCTCAAATGGTACATCAAGGTTGAAGATTGTATACTAAATGTCCTATTAAGTTGCAGGTCCGGTAAATTGAAAATTATTTGAACAGAAAAATTTTGACCCTTTCACTGACAGAGTTCATTCAAAACCTTGGAGAAAAGAAAGGACAACAATTAAAATATCCTTAGAAAAGAGAAAGGTACTAGTAACAGAAATTTCCACTGACAAAAATAATGACATGCATCTCCGCAAACGGTGAGGAGAAACTAAAACATAGTTAGAACCCACAATAAAACTATCAACATAATTCCTCTAAAATCTCCAACACCTCCCTGCTAGATACATCTTCCATAATAGTTGAAAGAGGGGTAGATGAGACACACCTTAGTTAATTAATTACTGCCCTATTCAAAATCTTAAAAGGAGAACAGAAGTTCAGCAATCCTTAGTCTAGATTAATCTGAGTTTACCTGCCTCATTCAGCAATTTCAAACACCAACAAACACCATAACCATTGGAACCTAATAACAGCATACCTCAGTACATTGTTCTTCCGGCCACCTTTTTACTAAAAAGAGGGAGGCTAAGACAACAACTAGCAATTCCTAAGCTGAAGTGATTGAACATGGTGAAAAGAAGTATGTAAAACATCTAAAAGGAGAATCACACCAAGCTATCGAATTATAGTCTATTACAAACACAGATGGAAAAAAAATCCAACACCGTTCAGCTCACCCCCACTCGTGTATAGATATTCCAGAAGACACCTCACCAGCCACCACCGATGGTTATTAAAAAATTAAAATAAAAATACAAATTAGAGGAACGGGTTCCAGCACTTCAAAAAGCTTATTTTGACTGGTTTATTTGGTCTAACCACTACCATACTTTTCTTGGATAGCACATATAAAATTAGCAAAAAACTGACATTTACATTTTTACTATTATACAAAAATGTGTGAGTCAACTATAAGACACAGACCTTGTATCTTGATGTCTTCTGCTTATTTTCCAGTTCTCGTCTTAACAAGAAACACTCTTTTTCTTTCAAAACGTTAAGCCCTGCAGTTAACCAATTTTAATACCATTGTTAAAAAGCTATGCCAGATTACTATAAACTACAAATGAGACTTTGTTTACCTATTTAGAAAGAAAAAAAGAAAAGAATTCTGTGGAAGGGGAATACAGAAATCAAATTCCTTAGGGACGTGGTTATGGAGAATATGGACAATGACAAATCAGTACATAATTTGGAGTTGAACTCCATAGAAATGTACGAATATTCAATCTCAAGAAGTGCTTTGGGATACAGTGGTAATGGAATATAATTTATATGTCAAGTTTACTGCAGAACTATTTGACATCCCAACTTAGTCAACATCCCAACTTAGCCAGTTCAAATAGGAAATCGGCGGAATTAACTATTTGACATCCCCTACTCATGCTTATTTTGTTTACCTAAGCACAGAAAAATATGACAGAGTTCAGCCTTAATACTTCCTCCGTTCTTTTTTAGTTAACACGAATTGACTTTTGACACTATTCACATACTATGGATTAACTATCTTTTGTGATTAATTCTTAAGAAAACAAACAGCAATGTGGGATCTTGCTAGATTCCTCTTATCGTATTTTTCAAAATACTCCCTCCGTCCCGGAATACTCGAAACGGTTTGACCGGCACAGAGTTTAATGCATTGTAATTGACTTACTTATTTAATTAGATGGTAATTGGTAGTGGGATATTTTTTTAATGTAGGTAGTGGGATGTGTGTTAAACTTTTAAAGGGTTAGGGGGGTGGGTTTGGGGATAGTGGAATTTTTTAATGTTTTTTTTTAGGGAGTAGGGATGTAGGTGGGTCATTGGGTAAGTGAGAAATTGATATAATTAATAAAAGTTTCTATCATTAGAAATTTAGAAACGTTGCAAATTAATCCGGGACGGCCTTACAAGGAAAGCGTTTCGAGTATTCGGGGACGAAGAGAGTATCAACATTTTATGATTTTTACTTATTAATTATTAAAGATATTAATGGTTGAAATTCTTTATTAGAAAACAAAAAAAAAACAAAAAAAATGTGTCAACTAAAAAAGAACGGAGAAAGTATCTAGGAAGAGTTGTTTGCCAGTGATTTGTTTTTTCTTCCCAAAGTATCTTTTTTTTCTTTTTTTTGTGATTTGTACATTTTTTTTTTCTTCCAAAAAAAAGGTGATTTTTTTTCTCCCATGGGACATACAAGCTGGTGCTCCTAGTACATTTTCGTCCTCATGACTTGTGTTTGTGGAGCTTCAAAGGACTCCTTCACTCCTGCTAACATATTGTTTTAACAATGTCATCTACTGTTATTTTTTCTACCATGTAACAAAATAATAAGAATGGCAAGCAAATACACATTAAATTTACATACTCTGAAGACTAGCAACACTCAATTGTTCATCGAACATTTCGGAAACATCGTTATGATTGGAAATGTCACCAACATCAACTGAACTATTCCCTACTGAAGAACCAGCATTTAACAACGATTCCACAAAACCAGCCCTTCGACCTTCCATAGTGTCTTCAATAATGTCTGACAATTCCCCTGACAGCACAAGCATTTGAGAAACACAATGATGGAACTGTCATCAATACATTCAAATTTCACAACACTCACCTTCCTCCCATTTCACAACTAGCGAAGCATATGGCTCAGTAATCAGAAACTGAACAGGTATATCAGGAAACAAGCGGCAAAGGGCAAAAGCAGCAACTCTATTCTGTGCTTCCTGGAACAATAAAATAGTTAATAGATGCTGCTCAACTCACAGGTAGTTGAGATTTCTGACTAACAAGTCTAAATCTTCTACGGAGTATATTATTTTTCCACAGATATAAGCATAAAGCACAACATTAATCATTACTCAGTTCTGGAAGTGTGAACTTAAGCGAATACATATAGGAGACTTTCAAAAATTTTAAGGTGCGCCACGTAAAACTGCCATGTCCAAAATATAAACTTCATGATGAAATAAAATACTATTTCCGGTAATATTAATTAAAATAGAAAAAATTAATGAAGATTATTTTCATCAAAATATATAGTATATCATTATTAACAGATGAACATGTTGAATGATAATATTAAAGTTAGAATCATTGTCAAACACTTACTAAGAAAGAGAATAACTATAGTAAATTAAAAATAATAAAAGATCATATACTCCCTTCATTCCTGAATAAGTCCAACACTTACCTTAAACGGCAGTTCCTGATTAAGTGCAAGTTGTGCAACACTTCTATTTTTGACAATTTTCTCTAATATTTTGTTCTTTATCTCCCCTTACACACTTGCCCACTTATTATTTCGCCCGATCGGGCGAGCTGATGCCCGATCGGGCGAGATGCGATTTCCACGGGTAAAAGCCACGGATCTTCCCCTTTTCCTTCATTCTAATCTTCATCTTCATCTTCATCCTCTATTCTCTCTCTTCCTCCATTAAACCCCAACTTCAAAAATCTTCAAACCTCCATAACTCCTACATTCCTCCACCAAATTCAACATACCTTACATCAAAATCATCCTCTCACCACCCTCTACAACCTCCACCCATTCAATTTCATTCTTTTCCACTCTCCACAAAAACCCCAATTTCAACCAAAACCCCAAAATTCACAAAAACTCAGATTTTAACCTCCAAAAATGACAAGCCGACCAAAGAGGACGTGCACCATCACTTCAAGGAACCAACAAGAGGCTTCCTCCAGCCGGGTTCGTCAGCCAACACCACCACCGCCGCCGCCCCAGTTCGAATCGGATCCGGATTTTCCGGAAATCATCATTACTACGGAGTGGCAACGGGATCGGCTCGCACACCACAAAAAGAGGGAGGTAATTCCTACTCGTTTTATTTGTCAGAAATCATTGCATGAGATGGGAATTGAAAGTGATGTTAAACGAGTGTTTTACGGTGTTGGCATGAAAGATATGTATAGTATGCTTCGTCTGACTTTTAGAAGGTTAACACTTGAGTTTTTGAGTTCTTTGTGGTTGAATAAGAATGGTTATAGGGATATCACTACTGTGCATTTTCGTTTGATGAATCGTGATGTCCATTTGAGCATTCGTGATTTTGGTAGGATATTTGGTTTGTCGACTGACCCAGTAGGAAGGCTGGGAGTGCTCATAATAATTGTGAGATGTGGGGAAAATTGACCGGAAATAGTGAGCCCGGTAATATGCAACACTTGCATGCTTCCCGGATTCAACACCCCGTCCCCATTGTGTTTTACAGATTCTTGGGGTTCACCATCTTTGGGAGGGAGGAGAACCAAAACATTAGGAGCACTGAGTTGGAGATCCTAGGTGGTTATGTGCTGGAGGGGGAGGATAGGTATAGGATGAATTAGGCCCACCATATGGTTTCACACCTCTACTCGGTGGCCACTAGCACACCACTAGCACACACACGACCCGCATCACCATTAGTGGGTTAATCACCCACATTGCTATGGCCACGGTGGGTTTTGTTGAGGCCAACCAGATACCGGTACTGGGTAACAACTTGCTGGATTTGGCTTATTTTGCTGGGCTCCGCCGCTTACAGGGCGAGCATGGGTTTTTCCGCCCGGGTGCCATGTATTGGATGTTTGATGGGGGTAGGCTTTTCACCTTGCCTGACTCTCAGGGCCGCACCCGTTTCAGACCCGGTCAGACTTACTACCTGTTTGTGGGGGAGCACATAGAGCAGCAGCAGGAACCCGAACCTCAAGCCGAGCCACAGCCACAGCCCCACCAGTTTGACCCCGAGCCCCGCACCTACTTTCGAAGGGGGCGTCGTGAGAGTGAGGGGAGGCCACAGGGTGGCCCGACACCAGAGGAGAAGCAGCGCTCTATTCAGGAGCGGTTGGACAGGCTCGAGATCAGATTTGATCACTTTGAGAGTGATCACCAGCGAGTCATGTTCCCCATTTATGATCATTACGCCAAGCAGGGCTATGTTCCTCAGGATGCCCAGCACCCTTCCTGGTTTACCTATCCCGCGGAGGAATATGGAGTTCCTGGTGCCATGGGCACTTTCACACCCACCCACAACTACGGTGGGTATGGAGAGGGCCCCAGAGGTCATGGTGGTCGTGGTGGCGATATGGATGGTGATGATGGCCAAGGGCATCAATGATGCTGAGGTTGATGGAGATGGTTCGGTACCCCTTGAGCCAATGAGGACATTGTCTGATTTAGCTTGGGGGGTGTTTCACTTTCCTGTACATATTAGGTATGTTTTCTCCTAGTTTTGTATTTTCTTATTTTGGTGTGTTTATTTTGGTGTTATTGCTTTATAGATTAGTTTATCGCTTTAAAAAAATATATACAAAAATACGTTCCGATGAATGCAAAAATCATGCTTCCCTGTGCCCCTTTGTTTGAAAATTGTTTTGATTCTTGGTATTTGATAACGAGCAATGTGGATGTGTTAGCCATGATTTGATATTTGATTACTTTGATGCCTTGACATGAGTCAACTCTGACTAACTATTTGTGGACTTGGTGCTTGGCTAGTTGACTTGGTTAGGAATGTGTGATAGTTTCCTGGTGTGTCGTTGATTTTGAGTATTGGTTTGCAACTATTAGTAATGTTTTATGACTCATATACATGCACATTGAGGAGGACGAAGGCATTTTTTCTATTTAGGTAGCCTTCAGATGGAATTAGATACATTTGTTCCCTCTTTTTCTACCCATGTTATTGCTTGTGCCCTTTATTCGGTGACTAACCATATTACAAGCCCGTGAAAGCCCCATTGGTTACTAGTCCCAAGCCTAGCTTGGGGGAGCTAATAGTAGTGAGGTGAGGGAGTTGTAGTGTGGTACATTTCGAGCAAAGTGAGTATTGGAAAAAAAAAGGGAGTTCTTATCATGTTTGCTGTTTGAAAAAGAAAAAAAATGATGAAAAATGAAAGAGATGAGAAGAATAGAAAATGTGAAGGCTTCTAAAAGAAAGGAAAAAAAAAGGAAAAATTCGTTACTCTCAGAAAAATTTCAAAGTATTGTTTCACTCAAGTATTGTAATTTCTTATCTCTATGAGTGGTTGGTTATAATTGTGAAAAAAGGCAACAAAGTATATTGTGGTTTGTTTGTTGTTTCATCATGTGTTGAGTGGGAGAGTTGTGGTCATCATTTGTTGTTGATCATGGTTTTGCTAGGATTTATGCTCCCCAAAGCCAAGGCTTTAAGCTCACATTTAACCCAAATTTACCGCACCCTTACCTAAGCTTATCATTACAAGCTTTGAAGACCTTCCGACCTTTGTGCATAGAGTAGTATTAATATGAAAGTAGTTGCTTATCAATGCAAGTTATGACATTACACATTTCGAGTCGACTACTAGGTTGAGT
Source organism: Spinacia oleracea (assembly GCF_020520425.1). Lineage (NCBI taxonomy): Eukaryota > Viridiplantae > Streptophyta > Magnoliopsida > Caryophyllales > Amaranthaceae > Spinacia > Spinacia oleracea. Next base: position 59,247,650 of record NC_079489.1, read on the forward strand.
GTATGTTTTTCTAGACACACGAGTGTTGTGAGTTTGGGAGGGCATTGTTCACATATATGTTGGGAGGGGAGCGAACGGGTACATCTTTTACCCGCCACATAAATGAGTGACGAGTGTGTGAGCACTAGTCTTGAATTCCATTGTGCACTTGTGGTTCGCTTTGCGTGACGATTGTTAGGGAGGATTTGTGATTGGATGGACTTAATTGGTTGACATTGATGCATGCTCGTTGAATTTTTCCTTGAATTGTATCTATCGTTTTGAAATATGTTTGGGGTGAAGTTGATTCTTGTATTCATCGATGAGTTTTTTGCTTAGGGACAATCAAAGATCTAGCCTGGGGGAGTTTGATATGTGTGTTTTATATAGAGTTTTACCCCCGTCCCTTAGTACTTTTATGCATCAAATTAGCTCTTAGGAGCCGTTTTTAGTACTAATCTGTGTTATTGAGTGTGCCTTGAGTTTCAGGATTACTTAGTGAGAATTTGGTCTTTATAGGCTCGTTTCATGGTGATTTAGGCCACTACACGACCCCGAGGAAGTTCGGGACAACTATCGTCGACTTTCGGAAGCCTTAGATGCTTACGGTTGACCCCCGGAAGTTAGACTCGGTGATATGGGCGAAGGATGATACCTTTTGCAAATCGCCCTTTGAGCGGAGGGCGGAATGAGAAGACCGGGCGAAGAAAAAGAAATCTGAAGTCTTCAACGCGCGCCCGATCGGGCGGGTAATCTAGGAGCTGTCCAAGACTTTTCACAACCGCCCGATCGGGCGGATTTTGGCCCGATCGGGCCGACTATCGAGCAGAATGCCCGATCTGGCGGGCGTTTGCCAGATCGGGCGACGTCAACCCCTGCAGCTTTTTCGCGTATTTTATTTCCGGTTTTGGGCTTTATTTTTGGGCAAACTATAAATACTAGCCCCTTTATTTTTAGTAGACATCTTATTTTCTAGTTTTCAATACTTAGTTTTAAGCTCTCAACTTAGTTTATTCTCTCAACTTATTACAAACACTTAGTTTTAATTTCAATCAAAGCTTTAATTTTGATCCATGAATGCATGATTGGGATTAAATGTGGACTTGATTATTGATTAATTGATTGTGATTTCTATAGCTTATTATAATTGCTCGTCAATTCTGTTCGGCCGGACTATTTTGATTGAGTTTGATTAACCTTATTATGCGCCGAGAGGTATAAATCTGATGTTTTTTTATCTGTGGCTATTAGATATGAATTGTTTCTAGTACATAGCGAGAGCCTGCTAGTTATATTTTCCTAAGGAATTCATAAGATTCGAGAGATGCATGTTTTCCTAGTTATGATTGTTGATTGATTGTTGTTGTCCGTTGTCCAATCCCGGTCAACATTTGTGGTGAACCGTTGCCCTAGATTCCCTTAATATTGATATTTTCCAATTTGATTATTGCCTTAGTTTAATTTACAAACCAAACCAAATCTCTTGTTACCAATAGTCTAGACTTGTCGATTAATAGTAGAAAGAACATTGTTTCCCTGTGGATACGATCCTTGCTTCCCTTGCTATATTTTTAGTTGGTGAACGTTAGGTTTATCTTTGATAGGAGTACGATTTAGCCTGTCACCTACTACTAAAACGTTAGTTCTTGATTGCAAAACAAGGTGGAACTCTACCTTTTTTATGCTCCAAATTGTTATACCTTTTAAGGATATGTTCATGAGGTTAAAGTGATTAAATAAACGGATGAATTTTGTTATCCCCTATTGATGAAGATTGTAGTTTAGCTAGAGTCGTTTATGAGAAGTTGAAGTTTTTCACAAAGCAACTAATGTGTTTTCGGGAAGAAAGTTTGTTACAATTAACTTGTTTTCCGAAAAATTAGTGGAATTAAAAGTGCTTTGATGAGTTAGTTAAATAGTGATGTTGAGGTCATTAAGGTGATGCCTAATAGTATGATTTAAAATTATTGGGAATGAATTAATGGACTTTTGACTATTGCCAGCATTTTGGATCTAAGGAACAAAATGGATTGCGTTGAGTTTTGTTTCGGAAAAATTTATGAGGATGGAGCAGATTTGGAAGTGGAAAGGATTACAAAGATCCTTGATAATCTTGCACTTGAATATCAAAGGAAGGGTGATGGAATGAATACCGAAGAATTGCGCTTGAACCTTATTGTCATGTGGAAGAATATGAATATGCTAAAGCTAAGAAAACAAAGAGAAAGGCGAATGTAAGGTATGAAGTGGATTATATCGAGGATGATCCATTACGTGACAATGATGAATTTGATATTCTATATTGGTGGAAAAAGGACATCAAGTATCCCACTTTAAAAGTGATTGCTAGACACATTCTTGCTATTCCAGTTTCAATTGTGGCTTCTGGAAGCACTTTGAACACGGAGAAAGAGTTGATAATCCTCATCGCTCTAGGCTTGGCTTCATTCAACTTTAGTAGCGTTGATGTGGTTACAAAATTGGATGATAGAAGATGCAAATGGTAAGGCTTCTCTTGTATTGATTATCATAGACTTTCTAATAAATATATAATAATTAATACGAATATTTAAATATCTAACATGTTATCTAGGTAAAGTGGAAAAATCTCTGCAATTTCGCGAGAGCATCCGCAAATTGGTTGTCTTTCCGGGAAAAAATCTCATGCTTATTCTTCGATTACTGAAAATTTCGATGATGGAGAAGTAATTGACATTATGGACATGGTAATATTGATATCTCTATTTTACTTACTTTGTAAGTTACTTTTAATGGAAATTAAAAAATAATATTTGGTATTCTTATGCTCTTATTTCCGTAGGATCATGACAATGATGATGGTGATTATGATGTAGGGAAAACTACTAGATGGAGCTATTTTATGTCTTCCAATGGTGTGTTAATTTGTTGTCTATTGGTTTTGGTCGCTCGTGTCAGTTTGTGACTTTTGTTATGTATTAGAGAAAACGAAAATTGTTTTTGGACATATTTGTAACTTTGAATAATGTGTGAATGTGATATTTATGTAACATGTGAATTGCGATATTTATGTATTGAATGTGATGGTAAATGACGGTCGAATTAATGGTGCGGGAAAACATTCGAGACGAAAACGTTAAAAATAAATTATAACACAAGACCCATTTTAGACCCGAGACCCAAATGGGTCTGGGCAAGGGTCTGGGAATTTCAGGCCTATTGGATCTGGGGCGGATCTGGGTCCACCTGAAAATAAGGGGGTATGGGTCTGGGTCTCACCAGACCCGCCTCATGCCCATCCCTGGCGAGTCCAAAACATCCTTCATTATCAGATTGTTAATGCCAAGGAAGGTAACAAGTTTACGATGCTAGCAAGAAGCTTCACTTTTTCATAAATGCATTGTAGAAAATAGAATGCAGAATTTGGATGGTCTAAAAAACATACATCATACATAAAGCAACTCATTCTTCATTGTGAACTAGGTAAAGGTATTGTCACTATAACATGTGGTCACAGACTCAAAAGGAGGACTAGAGTACGTACCTCAGAAGATTCAAATGTTTCATCCTGCCCAGGGAGCCGCAGAGTGATCAAACCACCAGCTTTTCGGCTCTTACCCCTCCCAGTAGATTTACGCAGCACGCTAATATCATAACTGAAACCACTTCCTTTTTTACCCACTTTGTCAAATTTTGGAGGCTCCCAGCCTGATCTTTGGCACAATTGATGAAGCACAGCTTTAGGAATCCTCGGTAAATCACCCTGTAATTTATAAGCTATATAGTCATATAACAATCATACAGCTGTAGCCTGTAACACAAGTACCAGGAAAAACAAAGCTTGCTAAAGTGGCAACTGTAGAAACCGGACAAACCATAAACTTTGATCAAGGCGTAGCATTTCTTATTTACATACTGAGGCCGGTAACCTATGAAGTACCACTCCACCCAGGAGACCATGATCGACAGTCCCGGGAGGCCAGGAAGAAGGAAAGTGGATCAACTTATGTAAGTATTATATGTGCTGTATCTCAATTGGATAGGTACGATGCGCTGTCAGTTTAAAGATGCAAAATACAGAACTTAAGGGATGGCCCACTAAAATTTAACCAAGCATTAAAAATTATCAGTGAATTAAAGCTCGAGGCTACAAGCCTACAAGTGACTGCTTACTCTTTTTTCTCTAATTTCTAAGACATATCTTACTGTACACATTACTTTGCGGCAAAAATCAGCAGCCTTTTCCTTGTTTTTCCTATTTTCACTTTTTTAGGTTAGGAAATAGATTGAATTAATACTGTGATTGTAGTTAGACAAGAACATTGAACAACTGGAAAATAGCAGGTGCAGAAGGATTTGAAGTCCACTGAAGTCATGCTTGAAGAACATAAAACATTATCAAAAACAAATACATTACATCAGAAAGGAACAAAACAGGAACTAACCATTGGTAATGAAGCCGAAAGGAAACTAAGAATCCACTCTCTCATAGAAGCTCAACTTTGCACACACTCTCAATAGATCCTATCCCTTCTTTTCAAACAAATTACAACAAAATTTCCTTCCCTTTATTTCTCGCAAAACTCACACAATAAACCTACAAATTTATCTAAACAGCCGGTGGACTCACACACCTAATCCCAACAGGACTAAAAGAATGCTAAGTTCACAAAGGAATCGAGTGTTTCCCCATTCAGCACTAGTTGTATTATACACGATGAAGGAGACAACATGTCTCTTCCTCCAACCCCAAAAGACCTAAACTAGTGACCAAGAAAAAACTCTTTCACCCACTCTGGAACCTGTAACCTATGTTACCTAGACTCGCAAAGAAGTGTCGGATACGGGTATGGATCATCCAGTACGTCAATTCAGAAAATTGGTGACACATAAACTATGTCCGTATTTTGACACGGTTACAGAAAAGTTATAATATTATAACAACAACAACAACAACAAAGCCTTAGTCCCAACATGATTTGGGGTCGGCTAGGTTATAATATTATAAAATAAAATAAAAAGAATCGTTCTAAGGAAATCTATAATTAAATATATAGTCTTTATTCATTTTTAAAAATTAAAATAAGTAAGTAGTTAAAGAAAAAAAAAGGAAATAAGAATAACAGGAGAGCACAAGTACATAAGCACTCAATAGGAGAAAATGCTTTTTAAATATTGGGTTGATAAGAAGATTCCTATGAAAAGACAAAACTCACATACTTTTTTACCACAACCAAACGTTTTTCTCTCTCCTTACCCTCCCCCTTCTCGTTCCTTTTTCTCGGTTCTTCCATTTTTGTGCAATATATTTGCTTTGTTCTTCCAACCATGTTCTGCAGCATTTTTCAACCACTTTCGGTCATCGGAAAGGGACAAGAACACCGCATGGGAATTAACTTGCTAAGGAGACAAAGAGATCCGACCACTTTCAATCATCAGAAAGGGATGAGAACACCGTTATGGGAATCACCTCATCAGGGAAGGGAGGTGAAAGAGTGGGAAAGTGGTTCCTTTTTAGCATTTTGGGTAGGAGAAAACGTGAATTTGAGTGAGTTCAACAAGTGAAGAAATATATTGTAGAAACGGAAAAAAATAACCTGTACCAAATAAGGAATAAAGTAAAAATAAGAAGGATCTCATGGAACAGTGTGGTAAATTACAAGCTATGGTTTAAGTTTTTGTGTAGCAAAGCGCATACATGACTGTATTAAGGAGAAGATAACCATGGGAAGGTCTCCTAAGGTGAAAGCCCAATATGAAAAACATTAATAAGCGATATTTTCCCTTCTTAAAACGGTCATTAACCAAACTCGGAATCAAATTTCAGGTTCAAGATGTTACCCTATAATTACTACACCACAATAGGGGTATGCACACTTAAGAACCTAAACTAAAGTGGTAAATGGTTAAGTTCCAGCATATGTATTTAGATAATTATTCTATCCCCGAAATATCAAAGTGTTTCTTTTTCAAATACAAAATTCTAGGCATGAATTGGTTAAAAAAAAGCACAAGTACATATGACAATGAGTTGGCTATGCATAGAATTGCACATAATAGAGGAATATAAAGATATCTTAATTAATGAATGCAAACACTATAGACCAAGCTTACACGTCTATTAATTTTATAATTTGTGTTGATTTCTTCTCCTACTTCGATAATATGAGATTTAGGATACAATTATTAAAGATGTCATCTCACCTAGTTATTTCTTTAAGTGTCATTTACTACAATAACAACAATAAAGCCTTAGTCCCAAAATGATTTGGGGTCGGCTAACATGAATCGTCATAGGAGATCGTCAGTGTGACCAATCAAACCAGAAAGGAGCAGGAAGTTAAAAGAATTAAAAGGAAAGAGGAAAAAAAAGTGGAATTAATGAAAGGAAGATAAGAGGAAAATATATATATATATATATATATATATATATATATATATATATATATATATATATATATATATATATATATATATATATATACTTCCTCCGTTCCGGAAATATCGCACCATTTGTTTTTTACACTATTCACACTACGAGTTTGGCCATTTTTTGTGATTCGTACGTAAGGAAATTTTAGTCATTTGTGGTCATGTTAGATTCGTATCGATATATATTTTCTAAATATTAATTTTTTATATTTTTTACTTGCACACGATTTGAGATATTAAGAGTTAAAGTAGTGTTAAATGAGTAAAAGTCAACCATGGTGCGATATTTTCGGAACGGAGGAAGTATATATATTTACATAAAAAAAATTATAAGGGATAATAAAAATAAATAAAGTTACGAGGTCATTTACTCTACAAACTAATTTTGCATTATCATTTCATTATTCAAGTAGTTACGAGGTTAATCCAATGGACAGAATACAAGACCCACCTCTAAGGAATGGCTCACTCAAAATCCTAAAATAATTTTCTTTAACCCGCCATCCACTTCTGGCTCTCGTTAACTAGAGAGGGGTTAGAATTTACAATTGCAATCAAACTCCATAATCAACCATTAAGCTCACATTATTCAGATATATTATTCTTCACAAAAGCTGGGACTAATAGTACTTTTATCCATTTACCTCTCAACAGCATAAAGCAGCATAACGGAGCCAATAAAAACTAAAAACTGAGTCCCTCACTCCCTTTACCTATTAATCCACAATGGATTATCCTCATAGTCCTTGAGAATTTTCTCTCTTAGTCTTCCCTCAAACTTTTTCAAGTACATTATGGAAGGAAATTCTAGCTCAATTTTCAATAATTATTAAACCCCAAATTTAGGAGTAGGCCATAATGTATCATACATCTAGACCTCCACATACATCCCATGTTCATAGAAGAACTCATACTAGGCCATTGTTGTGGTTTATTAATTAACCTCTTAGTTCATTTATAACTTGAAAAGGTAAGCTAGTACAATTTATTCAAAGAAAAATCATAAGAGGAAGCCTTGTCAACATCAAGATAAGTGACTTCAATCCATCCCTCCCCCACCTCCGGAGAAAAAATAATGACAATAAAGTGAAAAGGATGGAATTGTTAGCCTTCCCACTTTCCGTGATAGTTTATTGGAAAAAGTAACTTTGTTTGCAATTTTGCATCACTGTGGGTTAAAGCCACCAGAACTTTTAGATTTTATCCATTTACAAAGAAATGGGCTAACTAGTACATATTTATTTGTGTTTCCCCAAGAGGAGTAAACGACACCTTAACCACTTGCTGTTTCCTCAATCCAGTTTTAAATAAAGTTCTATTGTTATCAAACTAGATTAACAAAGTAAAAGATCGAGAAATAATTATGTCAAAAGTCAAATTAAGACGGGTTAGATGATCGACTCAGTCATGATATTTGACCTTAGCGTTGGATAGAGGTACTTCCCGTAGAACCTAAAACATTAACCTAGCATAAACAATATAGGAATCATCTAGAAGGTATGACTAATAACAGATAAAAAGTTACAGTCACACAAGCGAAAGTAAAACTTACTTAGGAAAACAACAAACCTACAGTAGGGATTGCAATACAATGTTCAAGTTGAATGGGTGACACTGAGTGGCAATGATAATTTTCTTGCCAAACAAAATGCACAGAAGTCCAATTAACAAACAAGAAGCCAAGGTGCATACAAAAATTCATGTATTGCAAAGTACCTTTTTCCATATGCCCTCCAACTTTTCCAAGTCTTTGCTAGTTGGTAAACCTCTGGTTTTTGTTTTGTATTGTGTCATCCTGACTTCAGGTGATAAGGCCGCATTATCTGAGTTACCTTCCATGAAAAGGTTAGCAAGCTCGGGATCTTCCGGTTCCTCTTGAAGAGGTGTTAGTGTTACATCATTAACGGGAATTCTTTGAATTGTTGCCTCATCCCCGAAGAAATGTTCTATCCCCACTTTATCACTTAATGAATCATCCATTGCATCTATACTAGATATTCCCTCCTTGTACGAAGAACAAGGTGCCTCCATTTTAGAAATATCAGACATGAGCACATCCAAATACCCTGCTTCGAAAATACAATACTTCTTAGAGAGAATCATACATGTTAAGGAACCCTGCCAAGAATTTGCATACACTGAAGTTCAACCTAAAGCAGACATCTCCTGCTTAAGCATGCGGATTTTATTGCTAGCTGCTTCTTGACTCTTTTTTTCCCCTTTCTCCTTAGCAACAAAAGCTTCCAAACGTGCAGATTGGTACTCCTCAACAATTGTGTCATATGACCTAGGTTCCTGCAAAGCACACTGTCATCATCATATTGCTAAAGCATCTAGTCTAATTAAAAGAGATATCGAAGCTCTCAGTCTTAACTACCAGGATATGAAGACTATGAACTCCAAATGTTGACAACAAAACGTTGTAAATACCTTAATGCAAGAATCTTCATCTGACAGTGTATCTTCCCAATTTTCAGTTTCCATCTGCAAAAGCGATAAAACTTTCAAATGAAAAAAGAAAACCGGATAACTACTTATCTTTTATGCTTTACTATTATGTTAAGCATGCTTCCCTTAACTATATAACTTTCATTTTTTAAGTGTTGGAAACGGAATCAATAAACCGTTTCCATTATCGATTGTTTTGTATGAGAGGTGGAGTAACACATTCAAGTTCCTAAGGTTAAACATACCCATTTACTACCCTTCCCAACCCTATAGTAACAAAAATGTTACCCTCCTCAATGCCCAAGGATCCCTTTATTGCTACTCTATATTCGGGCAAACATGCACTAAAAGTTGGTCTCTCATGCATGTGAGGCCATTTACATTCAGATGCTTCAAACACCAACACATCACCCAGTATAACCCATATACATTCAGATGCAAGTATGAAACAACAAAAACAATCAAGCTTTAGTCCCAAAATGATTGGGGTCTGCTAACATGAACCGTTATAAGTTACCGTTATTTTTTTACCTTCAAATAGCCCACCCTCTACATAAAAAGCCACATGGGGTCTACACCATAGAAAAAAAACGCGGATGCGGTCACCTTTGCGGTAACGGTTGCGTTGTCGCGGAAATCGCTTGTAACGGAAGAATAGAACGGATTGCGGCTGATGCGGTGTGAATTTTTTGAAAAAAAACACATTAGCATGTCTAAGCCTTATTATTACATTTTAAGTCTAAAAGTATTATATTAACACAATATAACCAAATCTATCATAATATGAGTGAGTATTATATTCTGTGAACAAATAACACTCGAAATATCATGTTCCATAAACTACATAACTAATTACAAATTTATTTTTGGTCAATTTGTGTAAAAGAACGTGTAACGGGAAAAAAAACGTCTAACGCGGCGATTCACCATTACATAACGGACGACGCGGGGAGACAGACGTGATTTTTGTCAAACCGTAACGTAACGGGGTTTCGCGGAACGGCAAATTCAAAAGAGGTTACATAACGGTCGTTACGTAACGGAACGGCCGAGTTTTAATTTCATGGTCTACACAATTACATTATATTCATCAAATATAATGAAGATAGCATACCAAAGCTTGAACCTTCCAAATACAAGCTTCTACCACTAGTTCAACTCCAAACCAAGAATATTAAGTTCTGAAAGCAATAAATATAGAAAATAGGTGATTCATGAATTATACGGAAAAAATAGGAAAAAGACAAAAGAAAAAAATTACGTTGCTCACTACATTGCCTTGTAATCCACCCTCTAAATAACACTCTAAATTTTGTTTTCTACATCACCATCAACTATTCCAGCCAACTTCAAACACCAACACATCACCCAGTATAACCCATATACATTCAGATGCAAGTATGTAACAACAAAAACAATCAAGCCTTAGTCCCAAAATGATTGGGGTCAGCTAACATGAACTGCTATAAGTAACCGTTTGCTTATCGTGAAGTAAGAAAAATAAAAGGTTATTTTAAAGAGAGTAAACATGTGGCACGAAAAAGAGAAAAGAAGAAGAAAACAAGATAGGCTTGTTTGATGAAAAGGTGTAAATATGTTTTGGAACACAAAAATAATTAATAATACTCCCTCCATCCCACATTACTCGTTGCCAATGTATAAAAAGGCACATGGCACAACAAGGCGATAGGGGTCCTGGTGCCTAGGCGCAGACATAAGGCGCGCGCCTCATCTAAGTGAGGCGAATATTTATAAAAATTAAATAATCAGTACATAAAGATGAATCAGTTTATTTTCCTTAAAAAAAAAAGATAAATCAGTTTATTTTATAAAAAAAAAATTAAATAATCGGTACATAAAGATAAATTAGTTTATTTTAGTCCACAAAAAAAGATCTTTGTGAATCAAAAGATAAATCTGATGAGAGAGAAAGAGAGGTGGAAGATAAAGATAAGATTTGATGAGAGAGAAAAAAGGTAGAAGATAATTATAAAATTTGATGAGAGAGAAGGAAATGAGAGAATCCTTTCAAAAAAAGAGAGAAAGAGAGCGTACAGCTTTCTTCAAGGAGTGATGATGAAAAAATAAGAGACAGGAGAGAAAGAGAGCATATATGGGCAGCAATGATGCTAGGCCCGGCCGAAGACAATTATGCTTTCTTCTTCCTTTTACTTTTTTTTCTGTTCTTTTTGTTCTTTTTGGACTCTTGGGCCCACCATTTGATTCAGGCGCACAAAGGTGTCGCCTTAGCACCTCAACACCTTATGCGCTTTTTTCTCGCTTCAATCAAATTGCCTTGCCTAGGCTAACCTAGGCTAACTTAGGCGACAGCCGCGACACAGTTGTGCGCCTTGTGCTTATACACTGCTCGTTACACTTCTTTTGCACAACGTTTTAGGTGATAAGTGGTTGTTTGGTTATCAATTGTTATTTTATTTTAAAATTAGATACGAAAGGCATTATTGAGATTTTTTTTTTTAATTGAATGAGAGGGGTGTGGGGACCAAAACTTTGTTAGTGGGATGAGAGAAACAATATAATAATTGTGGGATCATTCCTAATTTGGAAATGTAACAAGTAATGTGGGACAAAAAAGGAAAGTGTAACGTAATGTGGGATGGATGGAGTAATAACAAAGTAGAAAACGAGAGAAGTTTACAAAGAAGATAGAAAAAGGGAAAAGAGAAAGAGAAAGAGAGGAAAAATAAGTCATGTTGAGTCGTCGGCATGTATTATCTCCCTCCACTCCGCCCTATCTAACGCTATATTTTCTTTAATCCAAAAAAAACTCATATCACTCTCAATCACCCTCTTCCATGTTTTCTTTGGTCTTCCCCTATCCCTCACAATTCCATCAATTTGCCACTCTTCTATCCTTCTAACTGGCGCATCATTTGGTTTTCGTCTTACATGGACAAACCACCTTAGTCGATTCTCACTCATCTCATTCTCAATCGGTGTAACACCTACTTTCTTCCTAATCACCTCATTCATGAACAGATCCTTTCTTGTATGGCCACACATCCAACTCAACATACACATTCATATATAAACATAAAAAAGCAATAGGAAAAATCGAAACCACGGTTTGAAACAAACCATGAAAACTAATATGGCTAATTTTGTCATGATGAACTAAACTAAAAGGTAAGCTAACCAGATTTGACTCAAAACAAAACCTAGGCGTTACAAAATATTTCCGAGAATAATGTTGCATACATTTGACTCCCTAATTTAGGGCACGTAGGAGATTATTATGATTGTGATTATGTGAAGAGAATCATAAGTACAATAAATAATTGGTTCGAGAGAGATAGAAACAGGTTGAAAACAAACGTATAAGCTCCAAAGCAGTCAAAAGCCAATTTCCATCTCAAACAAGAGGACATATACTCTAGGCCATTTTAGAAAACCTAAAGTGTTTTAAATCAAGTGGGTTCCAGTATTTTAGTGCACGATTATGCACAGGGCAACTTGGTCTTTTCACAAAATTTATTAATTTTTCCTTGAACCTACATGATTTTGATTCAAAAATGACGGTATCATCCTACCTCTTCCTCTTTCTCCATGTATTGGCGAATCCAATCAGCTTGGGATGGCTCATGTAAAACTAAAGAGTCGTCATCACTTGGACCTTTAGTTATGACAGAAAATTTACGCATTTCCTCCTCGGACCTTGTTGTGGTATCAACTGGGGAATTCCAATTTTCTTGTGCAATAGATACCACACTAATCGACCCTCCTGACACAAAGTAGGCAAAAACATTAGATATTTCAAATTAGAACACCAACTCACTACACTGGGATTCTCGTACTTCAAATATGACATTCAGTATTTAGAATGGTATTTTGTAAGCATCATATGTGAACGTTGTTTATGATAGCCACCTGTGTGTAGAGATAATCCATCACGGAACTTTACAGGTAGTTCAGTCCGAGACAAATTTAAGCACAACCAGTCCAACGCAACTTCAAAAGTTGCACCGTCCTACACATAAGGCCAAAATCAAATGAAACGATTAAATTAGCAACTCTTGAAGGAAGACTTGTTAGTATTCATATGAAAGGGAAGTATGATTCAAGTTAGCACTTGCACGTTCATGCTTTAAGTAAATACATCAGACATATCCTAATTCCTACTACCTCCAATCCATTCTTCATATCTACCGAAAAATAGGGGGGAAATTAATTAGCGATGTTCTGACAGCAAAAACATATACTAATTCATATCCTCCCCCCTCCCCATCCCCTGCCATTGGGGGGTCAAAGATCCAAGGTAAAGATGTATGCAATTTTGTCCATAGGTAGCTCAGACCAGTCATCCGTAATGGAAAAGGTCATGCTCATGGAGTCATGGGTCATTCCCTAACGTGTCCGGCACTTTATGAATCTCCAAGCTATAAAAACTTATCAGAAAGAAGTCATTGAAACTAATTTCCTAAACACCCAAAACAAAAATGAAAAAAATAAGCCTATTAGCCAAATGAAGTTGTGCTTTCAGTGGCTCAGTTCCTCCACCCCGCAGTGAGCTTACAAGAACAATATTTTATTATTCAATGCAACACAGAGTCCGGAATTTTTTCTTCCATCCATCTATAACAATTCGAGCATCCGCGAAATATTCTTTTATACTTCTAAGATAAAACATGGTAACTTTTTTCTTTACTAATAAATTAACAATTAATCACATTGTAGTATGCACTCCATCTCAATCTCATACACTCAAACAACCAATAGAAGTAGAGAACTAACATCAAAATCAAATTCATCAGAGAACACATAATCAAATTAAAATAACAAACAATCACAAAAAATCAACTTCCATTTCAAACAATGCTAAATAAATTGGAAGCGCGCTAAAACAGTTTGATCAACCACAATAATGGAAATTGGAATAGGTTAAAAAATTATGACCTTAAGCGAAGAGAGAGCACGTTCAATCTGATCATCAGAAAAACCTTCGCAGGAGAGATTCTCGTAGATAGATATGAGCTTCTTGGCTTTCTGCGCTTTAGAGAGAGAAAGTGTGTGTGATTCTTCGAACGTCGGCCGGACGGTGGCAGCGTCGCTACTGTTGTTGAGCAACAAGCGGCGCAACCTCTGCTCATTTTCCGCCGACAACTGCACCTTCGGACCACCTGCAGATGATGATGGTTGAGGTTTTTTATTGTTCTTCTTCTGCTGCTGCTGCTGCTGCTGCTGCTGCTGCTGCTGCTGCTGCTGCTGCTTCTTCTTCTTTGGAGCCATTTTGGTTCCTGCGGTTTTTGTTTGGTTCTTCTGATGTTCTGTTATAAGCCCCAGTCCACGAAAATGTAAAATTAAATACTCCTCCCTCATTTAAATAATAGTTTTTCATACATGAGTTCAGACGTTAATATCTCTGATTATGGATAAAAAAAAATATAAAAAATTAATATTAAAAATTATTTATTGAGACGACTCTAATAAGACCTATGCGACTATATTTTTTCTTAAATATAAATCACAAAGTGAAGTCAAAAGAGTTTGTGTGAATAGTGTTATAAACTCAATTGTTTCGTGTAAATAAGAACGGAGGAAGTATTTTTTTGACTTTTACTCCTATATATTTTTTTTCAAGTAATAAAAATTTATTAATCACCAAGAATAAGGTTTACACCAAACACCAAAACACCAAAAAAGCTATAAAAAATTTAAAACAAAAAAAAAAAAAAAAAAAACCCCTTAAACGCCTCATAATCACCTCAATTAAACCTTCTAGGAAGGGTCAACCGGGAGATTCTTCATATGCCGGCAAGATTACACAATTTCTAATAACTTGGGATCACCATCGCATTTACAAGCAACCCTAAAAATAATCTACTAAACACATTACTAGGATTGGTGCAAGCACCTTTAAACACTTTAAGGTTTCTCTGATTCCAAATGGCATAAACAGCTTCAACAAATAGCATTCCGTGTAGCTGATGCTTGCCTGTAATCCCCCGTAAATTTATAAATTTTATTAATATATTTTAACGTATATTATTTATATTTAAATAGAATTTATGAATTTTAAGTAATAAATATATAATGTAACACCCCGACAATTCTCTCTTTTCTAAAATAATAATATAAAACGTAGAGAATTATCAAGGCATTATCGCCCGTGTGAAAACGTAACGGCTTATTCAGAATTTTGCAGCGGAAAACATAAAACTAACTTCAGGTTTATAAATAATCGATTACAGATTTAGTCCAAAACCCATTTAACTGAAATAAGGAAATACGAATAATACGACAAATTTCAAATTTAAGTTAACAACCAAATCACTTAATAAAGCAAATCTAACTACAAGCTCTCTAATCCCGATCCCCAATGATGCATCATCTTCAAACCTGCAGATGGACAATGCTTATTGATCCTTAGAGACTGCTCACCAAGATTGGGTCATCACAGGATCAATAAGGCATAGCCATGATCAACATGCACAAGCAAAAGCACGTAATCAGCAAAGCTGAGTACTACATACTAAATCAATAATAATCCTAACATGATTCTATTAAACGAACAATCCTAACATGGTACTAAATAAAACATAAGCAAGGATAATCAAGATATATTGACTTGAAGACTATGTTTGACTGAACTAGACTTTTGTATCATTAACATTATTTAAATTGAAATAGTCAATGGACTGAGTTGTCTACTAGAAACTTCTTCTTCACTAAGGAAGACGAGGTACGGGCGCGACTCCGTAAACCCCAATGACCTGCGATATCGAGGGACTTTTAAATAAAAATAGAACCGGTGATCAATCCGGCCCCAGAAAAAGCCATAGGCGACCCATGACCCCAACTCCTGATTGTCCGTCACTTTAGACGTGCACAGTCTAAAGCTATTGCTACTCATGTTCACTTTACATGACTTAACTCTTAATACTTGGTTATGACTCATCAAACATAAATATTATATTCAACAAGTAAACGCAACTTCTTCTATCTTTGAATTAAACAAGTGATCACAGAGACGTCACACAAGACTTATTCCAATTAATTCAACCTTTCCTTTAATACTGATAAACCCCTCTATATGGGTATAAGGTTTCAACTTACTAAACAAGGTCCTCGGTCCTTATAAAGTAGTGAAAAGCTAAAAGGGAACACTGAACAATCGATCTGAATCAACATATATGATAATTTAATGTTCCCAACCAACATGTTCGCATCAATCATCCATACCAACATGCTATAATTCTCATAACGAAATATATATGCTTAACATGTCCATCCAACAATATTAAACATGCACTTTCAACATAATCTAGTTCATCAACAATTTCAACATAACCAAGTTCCTTAATCATTTCAACATAACGAAGTTCATGAATCATTTCAACATGGTTTCCACAAATCACACTCATTCCAAGCACACAGGTATGTACGTACCTTGTGTAAACAAACTGATAGGCCACTTTAACGAAAAGTCGCCTAAGGAGAATTCTCCTCCTAAAACAACCAACAAATAATCCCAATCAATTTCTAATCATTGGCAACCATAATAAAGCATTCTAAATGCATCCTAAACATATTTAGAACATTCCCCAATATCAAAACTTAAACCTTTGATTTCCTAGCATCATAATTATTGAATTAGTGATTGAAATTCGTTGAAAACTCTTTGCAAACATCGTACTTTAAATTTTCAGCAATATAAACTCGTTTAAAACTTCGCCAAGGCCAATTTAACATGCCTAGTACGTTGAAACAATAATTTTAATAATCCACAAACGTCCTACCATGATTTAAAACCATTAAAACCTTAAAATTCATACTTTAAATAATTCAAATTCTTATTTCAATCAAATTATATAATCTGAAAATTAAAAATTTAATTATGCAAAACATATAAATATGAAATTCATAATTGAATCATAAAACTATAAATTTAATTCAAGAAAACATAAATTAAATTAATAAAACATAATTAAAACCCTAACTTAAACATTATTAACAAATCTGAAAATTAATTAGTTTATAATATCAAACATAAAATCTGAATTCTAAATATACATCATTAAAACTAATAATTTAAACAATTAAAACATTAATTAATTTATTAAAACATGAATAATAATTTAAATAAATTGAAGGGGAAGAAATAACCAAAAGAGAAGAGAAAGGCTGGCCGGACAGTGGCGGCGCGGCGCTGGGAAGCAGTCCTGGGCAGCCTGTGGTGGCGTGGCTGGCGGCTGCACGGTGGGTGATGGTGGTTGTTGCGCGAACAGGTGGTGGTCAGCCACAACAATCGAGAAAAGCTAAGACGAAAACAGAGAGGGAAAAGGACGACGAAGGAGAACTCGAAGGAGGCTTACCGGCGGCGACTGGTTGGACGGTGGCCGAGGCAAAGGGCGGGGCTTGCGGCGGCTGCCGGTTCAACACAACCAAATAGTGAGAACAAAACCAAGGAATAAAGAAAACGGGGAACGAAGGAAGAGAACGACAATGAAACAGGAGGAGGAGACTCACCGGCGGCGAGGAGACCGGCGGCGAAGAGACCGACGTGAAGGAGGAGAGGAACGGCGAGGAGAGAGAGTGGAGTTGCTGGTGCTGCTTGTCGTGCGTGAGATTGGAGGAAGGGGAGTAGGGGTTTGATTCTTTTACATGAATTAGAAAAGAGAAAGGAGTATTGTTTTGGGGTTTTACTGGTTTGGGCTTTGCCTAATTGGGCTAGGATTAGGATTTGGGTTTTAGTGTTTGAGTAAAAATCGAATAGAATTGTTTTTCCGAATTCAACGAGTTTTTCCTAATTCAAATTCTTTTCAACATAAATTCTAAAATTATTCTTGATTGCACAATCGCTAAAATATTTAGAATATATTTAAATAAAATTAAATATACATTAAATATATAAATATAATAAAGTTCAAAATCGTTAAATATTTAGAACGTACTTAAAATAAAATAAATATACGTTAATTATATATTTATTACTTAAAATTCGTAAATTCTATTTAAATATAAATAATATACGTTAAAATATATTAATAAAATTTATAAATTTACGGGGGATTACATATAATTAACGTATATTTATTTTATTTTAAGTACGTTCTAAATATTTAACGATTTTTGAACTTTATTATATTTATATATCAAATGTATATTTAATTTTATTTAAATATATTCTAAATATTTTAACGGTTTGTGCAATCAAAAATAATGTTTGAATTTTAAGTTGAAAAGAATTCGAATTACGAAAATCGATTGAATTTAGAAAACGATCTCATTCGGTTTTAAATTCAAATCCTAAAACTAATATCCTAAGTCTAGCCCAAATGGGTAAAGCCCAATAGTATAAACCAATAAACCCATACTCCCTTCCTCTCATTCAACTTCACGTGAAAACTGAAACAAAGCAAAAACCTCCTTCTCTGTTCTTCCTCCTTCACGTTCGTTTGCTCCTCCTTGCGCAGCCACCACCTCACCACCATCGGACGCCGCCTCCGTCGCTGGTAACCTCCTTCTTCTTCGTCGTCCTTCTCCTTCCTCTCCTTCTCTGTTTCTTCTTCATCCCCGTTTTTCTCCCCTCCTCAAGCTTCTGTTTTTCCTTGCACAGCCGCCGCGGCCCAGCTGCGACCACCAAGCCAACCGCACCGCACCACCTGCACCTTCGCCGTGGCCCTGCCCATTCGGCTTGCTCGTCCCTCCTTCCTCCTCCACGCAAGCACAGCATTCTCTTGTTTCGGTTTGTTTGCGGCAGCCACCACCACCGCACGCACCACCAGGCCTGACAACCTCCGCAAGCCGCCGCCTTGCCGCCGCCGTGATCTGTCCGCCGACCAACCCTTCCCTCTTCTCTTTTTGGTTATTTCTTAAACCCTAAGTAACTAATTATTTTAATTTTGTTTATTAAATTAATTTATGTTTCTTGAATTAAATTTATGATTTTTATGATTAAGTTATGAAATTTCAGATTATATGTTGTTGAAACTAATTTAATTATTTTCAGATTTGTTAATTACGTTAAGTTAGGGTTTTAATGGAGTTTTAATAATTTAATTCATGTTTCTTGAATATAAATTATAAGCTTTTATGATTAAGTTAGATTTTCAGATTACATACTATGCTTAATTAATAATTTAATTTTCAGATTACATAATTGAATTGAAAAAAGAGTTTTTAATTATTAAAGTGTGAATTTTTAAGGTTTTTAATGATTAAATCATAATAGAATGACTATATATTATTAAAGCTATTATTTTTACGATTTTAAGAACGTTGATTATGTTTTGTGGACGTTTGAAATTATTCTATATTGCTGGAAATTTTAAAAGGGATGTTTTATTGGAGTTTAGAACGTTTTGGGATCATTAGTTTAATAGTTATTATGCTTGGAGATTATTTAATTAAGTTTCGATATTGGGGAATGTTCTAAATAGGTTTAGGATGTATTTAGAATACGTTAGTGTTGCTGTAAATTATTAGGAATTGATTTGGGTACGTTTCTTGATTGTTTTAGGCGGAGAATTCTCTCTAGGCGACTTTTGAAAGTGTTAAAGTGGCCTATCAGTTTGTTTACACAAGGTACGTACATACCTGTGTGCTTGGAATGAGTGTGATTTGTTGAAACCATATTGAAATGATTCATGAACTTCGTTATGTCGAAATGATTAAGGAACTTGGTTATGTTGAAATTGTTGATGAACTAGGTTATGTTGAAAGTGCATGTTTAATATTGTTGGATGGACATGTTAAGCATATATATTTCGTTATGAGAATTATAGCATGTTGGTATGGATGATTGATGCGAACATGTTGGTTGGGAACATTAGATTATTATTTATATATATTGATTCAGATTGATTGTTTATTGTTCCCTTTTAGCTTTTCACTACTTTATAAGGGCCGAGGACCTTGTTTAGTAAGTTGAAACCTTATACCCATATAGAGGGGTTGATCAGTATTAAAGGAAAGGTTGAATTAATTGGAATAAGTCTTGTGTGACATCTCTGTGATCACTTGCTTAATTCAAAGATAAAAGAAGTTGTGTTTACTTGTTGAATATAATATTTATGTTTGATGAGTCATAACCAAGTATTAAAAGTTAAGTCATGTAAAGTGAAAAAGAATAGCAATAGCTTTAGACTGTGCACGTCTAAAGTGACGGACAATCAGGAGTTGGGGTCATGGGTAGCCTATGGCTTTTTCTGGGGCCGGATTGATCACCGGTTCTATTTTTATTTAAAAGTCCCTCGATATCGCAGGTCATTGGGGTTTACGGAGTCGCGCCCGTACCTCGTCTTCCTTAGTGAAGAAGAAGAAGTTTCTAGTAGACAACTCAGTCCATTGACTATTTCAATTAAAATAATGTTAATGATACAAAGGTCTAGTTCAGTCAAATATAGTCTTCAAGTCAATATATCTTGATTATCCTTGCTTATGTTTTATTTAGTACCATGTTAGGATTGTTCGTTTAATAGAATCATGTTAGGATTATTATTGATTTAGTATGTAGTACTCAGCCTTGCTGATTACGTGCTTTTGCTTGTGCATGTTGATCATGGCTATGCCTTATTGATCCTGTGATGACCCAATCTTTGGTGAGCAGTCTCTAAGGATCAATAAGCATTGTCCATCTGCAGGTTTGAAGATGTTGCATCATTGGGATCGGGAATAGAGAGCTTGTATTTAGTTTTAATTTGCTAAGTTGACTTGAGTTTGTTTAATTTGACTATAAACTTGTCGTACTATTTATATTTCCTCATTTTCTTTTATTGGTTTTTGGGATTAAACCTGTAATCGATTATTTATAAACTTAAAGTTCGTTTTATGTTTTCCGCTGCAAAATTCTGAATAAGCCGTTACGTTTTCACACGGGCGATAATGCCTTGATAATTCTCTATGTTTTATATTAAAATGTTGTTTTAGAAAAGAGAGAATTGTCGGGGTGTTACAAAGTGGTATCTAGAAGCTAAGGTTTTACTTTAATAAATTTTTAGGCGCCTAACTATCTAGTTATTTAAAATAAATTTCTTAAAAATCGAGATTCTACGTATTATAGTGTTCAAAAATTGGTACTTTTTTTTTGGGGGGCCGATTTCATTTTACCTTGTTTGAAAGTATACGATATTCCTTATTTACGTTCGAAATCAAATTATTTTTCCAAGTTAAAGTGATACTTTGGACATTTTTATTTTTTTTATTATTTATTATTCAAACAAATAAATAAAAATAATATGAATACATTTTTTTAAAAAGGAGTTCAATTTTTTTTAATCATTTTGTTTCAAGATTTAGAATTCGTTAATTAGGAAATATAAATCTTTTTCGAATTAATAACTTTATTTTCTAATTTATTCGCTACGCATTTCCTTAATTTATTTTACTTTATTTATTTTATATTTTTATTTATGTTATTATTCTATGTTATAATTTTCTTATATTAGCGTCCTTTTACCTTGTTATTTAAATTATTTCAATGCTTTAGCTTATGAGAGATGGGTAGTATAAAAAGGGCATATAAGATAGAATTATATGTGCATTAGTGGCTAGTCAACGCTAGCATTAGAAATTGATTGTTATGTACGCGCGTGTGCTAATTGTTTAAGTGTTACATTTACAAGTGCATAAAGAATTGTTTGATTCCACCAAACTTATCGATTACTGAACCTTGTTTATGTTTTGGCTGGAAAATCGTTAGTGAGACCTTGAATTGTTTATTTCAGGAATAAAATGTTTCTTTCCAAGTATACCAATATAGGATCCTTCGAGAAACTTGATATAGAAACCCCAGATATTTATGTGAAGAAAATTGTGTTTGGATGTGAATATTATGCTAAGGTTCAAGGGCAACCTATCTTAATGAGAAAGGATATCATAGCAGCCACTATCATTAATTGCTTACCTAACAAATTTCCATACCTAGAACTCAAGGAAAAGTTTAAAGACATGCATTCTGATAATGGAACTCCAAACTTGGCTAAGTATGGAACTTGGGATGGTAGATGGAAATATGATTCAGAAATTCTGACCACCGTTATTGAAGCGGCAGAAAGTGGGTTTAGAGACGGTAAAATCGTAGGGAGTCATGTTGGGGATTCAGTTACAGAAGAACCTATGGGAATTAATGTAAATAATGACCTAGAGGAAAATGATGTAGCTGTGGAGAATGAGAATGTAGGTGTTGAGGCAGAGAATCCTAACCCAGCGGCTCATGAGCCAACCATTGAGATCTCTAGTGATTCGGATGCAGAGTTCGAAAGTGAACAGGAGATGGCAAGTGAGCCTAATCAAGATGAAAACATGGGTGAAGATGCAAACCCTGAGGAAGACCCCGATGAAGACCCTGAAGAAGAGTTCGATGATCTTGAGACCTAAATTTCACTCCGCAAGTTTCAGGAGCAATGGAAAGGCAAAAGGCCACAAATATTTTGAAGTCATAAATAGTTAATTAGCACTTTTATGTTTTAAAGAATAAGTAGCAAAGCTACAACTGTTTAAGGTTTAAGTTTATTGAAGTTTGAGATGTTCTTTATTATTTTCAATGATGTAATAAACCTCTATGGAGTTAGCAATAAAAGTTAAAGTTTTCAAGGAATTGTTCTTTATTCTATTTTGAGGATTCCATAATACCCCAACCTCTAGGTAGTACGTCATGGATTAATTGTTTGCATACTCAATGTGAATTGTGGATCAATTTAATTGCCACAATAATATTAAATGATGAGCACATAAAGGAAGTGAGGGCCAATCTAGACCCTCATGACCAATATAATTCAAAATGTTATGCCTTACGTGCAGTGTGAATGTCTTTCGTGAACTATTGAGGATGAGTATTTTTTTTAATGATTATTGCATCTTGTAGACGATCGTTGCACATTTGTAAACGATTGTCGTGCCTTCGTAAATGATGTGTATTAATGTGAACATTGTTGGTTGAGGCGATCTTTATGGCCAATTCAAGTATTAAATTGTATGGGATAACGTATAAGTGATGTTTCAAACCTAAAGTAGAGTATACTAATTGCAGGTCACGTTCTAGAATGGCTAACAACAATGATCTAGCTGCTGCAATTCGCCTCTTGGCGGAAAAGCTAAACCAGGAGAGAACTGAGCGCCCCGACTCTGCGGGGGAAATGTTTGAAAGACTTTCTAAGGTTAAGCCACCGTATTACAAGGGGCAAGCCGACCCAACCTTCCTGGAAAACTGGATTAGGGAGTTTGAGAAACTATTTGAGGCTGTAAGTTGCCCTGGGAGTATGAGAGTAAGTCAAGCTGTCCTTTACCTGAAAGATGAGGCTGACCTTTGGTGGAAGGAAAATGGAACTAGACTAAGTGCTGCTGAGGGATTCAATTGGGATTCATTCATAGTTGCCTTGAGGGGGAAGTTTTATCCTCCTTTTATGAGAAAGCAGAAAGCGCAGGAGTTTATCAACCTTAGGATGGGGAATATGACTATTGCTGAATACTATAGCAAGTTTATAACTTTATCGAGGTTTGCACCTGAGGTGGTAGCTACTGAGGAGCTAAAGGCTCAAAGGTTTGAGCAAGGGCTGACTGATGAAATTCAACTGGGATTAGGTGGTGAAACTTTTACATCCTTAGACATAGTGTACGGGAGAGCTGCTCATATTTATGGGCTACAGTCTAGAAGGGACAAGAAAACTGTGGTAATTGGGGAAAAGAGAAAAGATTTTAATGCTGGGGGTAACCAAGAAAACTTTAAAAGGAATAGAAACGGAAATGGGAATGGAAATGGAAATTTCCAAGGAGGAAACAATCAGGGGCACCACAACAACTCGAACTCATCTGAGAGAGTGCATCATTGCAAGATGTGCAGTAACAATCACCCTGGTAAGAACTGCAAAGGAGAATTAGTGACCTGCAACTATTGTCAAAAAAGGGGACATAGGGAGTATGAGTGCTTCACTAAACACAGAAAGGAACAAAATAGTAATGGAGGTGGAAACCAAGTGAGGTTTAACCAGTCTGGAGGTCAAAATTCAAAGCCTGGAGGGGCACAAAACAATCAAGAGAACTATAATAAGCCTGCAAATGATAACAACAACCCGAATAAGGCTCCAGGAAAGTTGTACATGATGAATCAGAATGAAGATGAACGATCTGCCGATATAGATTCTGGTACTTTTTCTATTTACTCCGCGCAAGTTAAGCATTATTTAGTTCGTGGGTGACTTGTTCTTTTGTTTCGTCATCTGTTGTGAAAAGTCTAAAGTTAGTAGTTTTAATGAAATAGGAATTTTGAGAATAGAATTCGTCGAAAGAGAATTTTGGTTAGCTATTCCCTGAGGTGAGTTACGAGGGCGTAACTCGTTTTCTTTAAGGGGGGTAGAATGCGATAGAAATTCGCGCTTTTCACCTATTTTATGGCATTTTTATGCATTTGTATGCTTATTTTAGCAAATTTTACAAGTTTAGGCAAGACAAATAGACTCTCCGCATAAGAAAAGGTGTTCATGAGTAACACAAACAGCTTTGAGTTGGCAAAAGAGTGCACATAGGTGGCACAAGTACTTCTCTAGTAAGAATAAGTTAAAAGCTTTTGGGGAAAATGTGGGAAATTTCGTGTCAAGTTTCGGGACGAAACTTCTTTTAAGAGGGGTAGATTGTAATCCCCCGTAAATTTATAAATTTTATTAATATATTTTAACGTATATTATTTATATTTAAATAGAATTTATGAATTTTAAGTAATAAATATATAATTAACGTATATTTATTTTATTTTAAGTACGTTCTAAATATTTAACGATTTTTGAACTTTATTATATTTATATATCAAATGTATATTTAATTTTATTTAAATATATTCTAAATATTTTAACGGTTTGTGCAATCAAAAATAATGTTTGAATTTTAAGTTGAAAAGAATTCGAATTACGAAAATCGATTGAATTTAGAAAACGATCTCATTCGGTTTTAAATTCAAATCCTAAAACTAATATCCTAAGTCTAGCCCAAATGGGTAAAGCCCAATAGTATAAACCAATAAACCCATACTCCCTTCCTCTCATTCAACTTCACGTGAAAACTAAAACAAAGCAAAAACCTCCTTCTCTGTTCTTCCTCCTTCACGTTCGTTTGCTCCTCCTTGCGCAGCCACCACCTCACCACCGTCGGACGCCGCCTCCGTCGCTGGTAACCTCCTTCTTCTTCGTCGTCCTTCTCCTTCCTCTCCTTCTCTGTTTCTTCTTCATCCCCGTTTTTCTCCCCTCCTCAAGCTTCTGTTTTTCCTTGCACAGCCGCCGCGGCCCAGCTGCGACCACCAAGCCAACCGCACCGCACCACCTGCACCTTCGCCGTGGCCCTGCCCATTCGGCTTGCTCGTCCCTCCTTCCTCCTCCACGCAAGCACAGCATTCTCTTGTTTCGGTTTGTTTGCGGCAGCCACCACCACCGCACGCACCACCAGGCCTGACAACCTCCGCAAGCCGCCGCCTTGCCGCCGCCGTGATCTGTCCGCCGACCAACCCTTCCCTCTTCTCTTTTTGGTTATTTCTTAAACCCTAAGTAACTAATTATTTTAATTTTGTTTATTAAATTAATTTATGTTTCTTGAATTAAATTTATGATTTTTATGATTAAGTTATGAAATTTCAGATTATATGTTGTTGAAACTAATTTAATTATTTTCAGATTTGTTAATTACGTTAAGTTAGGGTTTTAATGGAGTTTTAATAATTTAATTCATGTTTCTTGAATATAAATTATAAGCTTTTATGATTAAGTTAGATTTTCAGATTACATACTATGCTTAATTAATAATTTAATTTTCAGATTACATAATTGAATTGAAAAAAGAGTTTTTAATTATTAAAGTGTGAATTTTTAAGGTTTTTAATGATTAAATCATAATAGAATGACTATATATTATTAAAGCTATTATTTTTACGATTTTAAGAACGTTGATTATGTTTTGTGGACGTTTGAAATTATTCTATATTGCTGGAAATTTTAAAAGGGATGTTTTATTGGAGTTTAGAACGTTTTGGGATCATTAGTTTAATAGTTATTATGCTTGGAGATTATTTAATTAAGTTTCGATATTGGGGAATGTTCTAAATAGGTTTAGGATGTATTTAGAATACGTTAGTGTTGCTGTAAATTATTAGGAATTGATTTGGGTACGTTTCTTGATTGTTTTAGGCGGAGAATTCTCTCTAGGCGACTTTTGAAAGTGTTAAAGTGGCCTATCAGTTTGTTTACACAAGGTACGTACATACCTGTGTGCTTGGAATGAGTGTGATTTGTTGAAACCATATTGAAATGATTCATGAACTTCGTTATGTCGAAATGATTAAGGAACTTGGTTATGTTGAAATTGTTGATGAACTAGGTTATGTTGAAAGTGCATGTTTAATATTGTTGGATGGACATGTTAAGCATATATATTTCGTTATGAGAATTATAGCATGTTGGTATGGATGATTGATGCGAACATGTTGGTTGGGAACATTAGATTATTATTTATATATATTGATTCAGATTGATTGTTTATTGTTCCCTTTTAGCTTTTCACTACTTTATAAGGGCCGAGGACCTTGTTTAGTAAGTTGAAACCTTATACCCATATAGAGGGGTTGATCAGTATTAAAGGAAAGGTTGAATTAATTGGAATAAGTCTTGTGTGACATCTCTGTGATCACTTGCTTAATTCAAAGATAAAAGAAGTTGTGTTTACTTGTTGAATATAACATTTATGTTTGATGAGTCATAACCAAGTATTAAAAGTTAAGTCATGTAAAGTGAAAAAGAATAGCAATAGCTTTAGACTGTGCACGTCTAAAGTGACGGACAATCAGGAGTTGGGGTCATGGGTAGCCTATGGCTTTTTCTGGGGCCGGATTGATCACCGGTTCTATTTTTATTTAAAAGTCCCTCGATATCGCAGGTCATTGGGGTTTACGGAGTCGCGCCCGTACCTCGTCTTCCTTAGTGAAGAAGAAGAAGTTTCTAGTAGACAACTCAGTCCATTGACTATTTCAATTAAAATAATGTTAATGATACAAAGGTCTAGTTCAGTCAAATATAGTCTTCAAGTCAATATATCTTGATTATCCTTGCTTATGTTTTATTTAGTACCATGTTAGGATTGTTCGTTTAATAGAATCATGTTAGGATTATTATTGATTTAGTATGTAGTACTCAGCCTTGCTGATTACGTGCTTTTGCTTGTGCATGTTGATCATGGCTATGCCTTATTGATCCTGTGATGACCCAATCTTTGGTGAGCAGTCTCTAAGGATCAATAAGCATTGTGCATCTGCAGGTTTGAAGATGTTGCATCATTGGGATCGGGAATAGAGAGCTTGTATTTAGTTTTAATTTGCTAAGTTGACTTGAGTTTGTTTAATTTGACTATAAACTTGTCGTACTATTTATATTTCCTCATTTTCTTTTATTGGTTTTTGGGATTAAACCTGTAATCGATTATTTATAAACTTAAAGTTCGTTTTATGTTTTCCGCTGCAAAATTCTGAATAAGCCGTTACGTTTTCACACGGGCGATAATGCCTTGATAATTCTCTATGTTTTATATTAAAATGTTGTTTTAGAAAAGAGAGAATTGTCGGGGTGTTACATTGCCAGACTTCCTTCTACAGGCAGATGCAACAGCGTGCACTTCGACATCAAAATCCATAGGGGTTCTATTCAACTGTAGCATCTGCAAGACACTAGTCCAAATATGAGCAGCATAGGGGCAACAAAAAAAATAAGTGTTGTAGTGTTTCATCTGCTCCAGAAGAGAGGCTGCAAGTGACTTCAGATATAAGACTCCATTTTTGTAGTCTATCCTTGGTAGCCAATCTATTTTGCAAAGCTAACCAGGCAATGAATTTACTTTTTGCAGTAGCTAGCCTTGTTATTACATATCACCCTTTTCCAGGTAACAGACTCAAAATCTCCCTGTAACTTCTAATAAAGTTTCTTAATAGAGAAATTATCATTCTCTAAACAAGCTTGAAAACCACCTGCTGCACTAAGAACATCCCTCCACTCCATTATTTTCCTCAAAGACCAGGAAATGCCTTTAGGAATCTCCATATAGTCTTATATATTAACTAGTCTTATATGCACGTGATGCGTGCGAATATAAGAAATAGATTTGTGTTATTACATTTAAACCTGAAATAACACGTAAAAAATATAATATAAATGTGATTCGTGCGTATATAGGAAACAGATAAGTTAGATACAGTCGAACGCATATAAACAGATTGATTAAAATGGTAAGAATTTATTTAAGGGGTATGTAATCCCCCGTAATTTATTTATATATTTTACGTATATTTAGTATATTTAAATAAGAATTTATGAATTTTAGAAATAAATATATAATTAACGTATATTTATTTATTACATTTTTAATATTTTCAATGATTTACGAAATCAAAAATAATTTTAGAATTTTGTGTTGAAAAGAATTTGAATTAGGAAAACTCATTAAATTCGGAAAAACAATCCTATTCGGTTTTACTCAAACACTAAAACCCAAATCCTAATCCTAGCCCACATAGGAAAAGCCCAAAATAAAAACCCATACCTTCCCTTACTCTAATTCACGTAAAACCCAAAGCAAGCCATACACTCCTCTCCCTCCTTCAATCTCACGTACAGCAACAAACCCTCATCCCTCTCACACTGCCGTTTTTCTCTCTTCCCTTCACGTCCGTCGCTTCTGCCAGCCGCCACAGCCACCGGCGAGCCCTAACGCCGGTAACCCCTTTCTCCTTCTTCGATCTCCTTCTTCGTTCTCCTTCTTTTTCTCTTTTCGTTCTTGATTTTTCGTTGTTCTCGCCATTAACTCCTCCCCTTGTTCGTTTCTCACAAGCAGCCACCGCAAGTTGTCGCCGCCGCCACCACCAGCCGGCACGTCACCTCTCACTCACCATCGCCGGTAACTTATCTCCTTCCTCTCCTCCTTTTCTTTCTCTTTCGTCTGCGTTCCTCCCTTTGTTTAATCGCAGTTATTCTTTTGTCAGCCAACACCGCGAGCACCGTGAGCCGCAACCAACTCCACCCTTGCTCACAGTCGTCGCCACCCTCGTAACAACCTGCCGCCGTGACTCGGTTCGCCGGCCGCCCATCCCTCCTCTTTAGTGGGTTATTTCTTGAACCCTAAGTAATTAAATTAAATATTATAATTTTATGTTATTAATCTAAGTTATGTTTAATTAAATTGAATTTAGAATTTCTATGATTTAATTCGAACTTCATATTTTTATATTATGTTTAAATAGTAAATTTAATTTTCAGATTATCTAAATATATTGAAATAGTGATTTTGATTATCTAAAGTATGAAATTCAAGGTTTTTATGATTGTAAATCATGGTGGGACGAGTATGCATTATTAAATGTATTGTTTCGATGTACTAGGAACGTAGATTGGCCTTGGTGAAGTTTTTAAATGAATTTATATTGCTGAAAATTTAAAGTACGATGTTTGCAAAGAGTTTTCAACGAATTTCAATCACTAGTTCAATAATTATGATGCTAGGAAATCAAATGTTTAGGTTTCGATATTGGGGAAGGTTCTAAATATGTTTAGGATGCAATTAGAATGCTTCATGATGGTTGCCAATGATTAGAAATTGATTGGGATTATTTGTTGGTTGTTTTAGGCGGAGAATTCTCTTTAGGCGACTTTTGAAAGTGTTAAAGTGGCCTATCAGTTTGTTTACACAAGGTACGTACATACCTGTGTGCTTGAAATGTGTGTTATTTGTTGAAACTAAGTTGAAATTGGTTGATGAACTTGATTATGTTGGAATTTCATGTTTAATATTGTTGGATGGATATGTTGAACATATATATATTTCGTTATGAGGATTATAACATGTTAGTAGATGATTGATGTAAACATGTTTGATGGGGAACACTGGATTATTTTATATATATTGATTCAGATCGATTGATTGTTGTTCCCTTTTAGCTTTTCACTACTTTATGAGGGCCGAGGACCTTGTTTAGTAAGTTGAAACCTTATACCCATATAGAGGGGTTGATCAGTATTAAAGGAAATGTTGGATTTAATTGGAATGGGTCTTGTTTGATACCTTTGTGATCACTTACTTAATTCCAAGATAAAAAACAGCTGTGAATAAATGTGGATTGTATGCCTTATGTGATTGTTGAGTCATAACAGAGTTTCAATTTGTAAATCATGTAAAGTGAAACTGAGTAGCAATAGCTTTAAACTGTGCACGTCTGAAGTGACGGACAAACAGGAGTTGGGGTTCATGGTGGTAGCCCATGGCCTTTTCTCGGACCGGATTGATCACCGTGTCCTATTTTTATTCAAAATTCCTCGATATCGCAGGTCACTGAGGTTACGGAGTCGCGCCCGTACCTCGTCTTCCTTAGTGAAGACTTCTAGCTAGAAAACTCGGTCCATTGACTATCTCAATTAAAATAATAATATTATTATAAAAGTCTAGTCCTGTCTGGCCTAGTCTAGTCAAGTGTGGTCGTCAAATTAACATGTTTGGTCTGCCCTTATTTATGTTCATTAGTATCATGTTAGGATTGTTCGCTTAATAGTATCATGTTAGGATTATTATTGTTTTAGTATGTAGTACTCAGTTTTGTTGATTACGTGCCTTGTTTGTGTGTGTTGATCATGGCTATGCCTTATTGATCATGTGATGACCCATCTTTGGTGAGCAGTCTCTAAGGATCAATAAGCGTTGCCCATCTACAGGTTTGAAGATGATGCATTATTGGGATCGGGATTAGAGAGCTTGTATTTAGTTTTGTTTTGTTAAGTGATTTGATTTATCAATTTGGACTTGAAATTTGTCGTACTATTTATATTTCTTTATTTTCGTTGATTGGTTAAATAAAAAAAATTCGGAAAAAACTAATTAAATTAAATAATAATCCAAACTTTTTAACTTATTTCAAACGACCCATAATAATTGATATTTGACCTTTAAAATATTGAGTACTCAAAATAATACGTATTGACTTTAGGAAAATAATATTTAAAAATCCTAAAGTTCCGCATTAGTCTCTGATTACCACTTTGTAGTATTGCTTACTACAAAGAAGGAATGAAACTAAACTCTAGTATACCACTTTGTAGTATAAATTACTACAAAGCAGCCTTAAGCTCCTGAATACCACTTTTTTCTTGATAACCTAAAGCTTCTGATAACCACTTTGTAACACCCTAATAATTTCTTGCTTTTATAAAATCATTTTCCAACTTAAACTAAAGGAATTACTAAAGTATTACCGCCACCGTGATAACGGTTAAGGCTATTACCAAAATTACGCAGCGGAATTTAATGTCAACTAACTTTTCAAAACATAAATAATTAAATTATCGAGGCCTCCTACAAATTGGAACCATAACGGCCCAAAAACCAAAGTATTAAAAGTTCAACGAATTCAAACATAATTAAAGTATAAATAAAATAGTTTCAAGTACGAAACCATGCAACTCTCTCAATCATCCCAAGCCACATGATTTCGATCTACCAACCTGTTATATTATTCTACTCCCCAACAATGCAAGTGCAAATGATGGATCATCATAGGGTCATTAAGGCAAAGGCCGTGACCAAAAGACACAAAGCACGTAGTCAGCAAAAGCTGAGTACTTACAAGAATAGAGTGAAACAAAACTATAAACATGCATCACTAACTAAGTACTAATCAACATGCAAAAGCCATTTAATAATAACAAGTAAATCATGAATACAAGAATCGACGCTTGACTCGACTCTTGACTCACAATTTAATTAGAATAAGATTCGAACGGGCCAAAAGAATATTCCATAAAGGAAGGGTGATGGGAGCCAACCATACACCAAATAATAAATAATAATATCGGGCCATACCGACGGAATTCCTGCGCATAATATGAATGAAACAACGTCTTGTATCATTAGTAGGAGATTAAGCTTTCCGGCAAGTCTCCCCCCATTGCTTATACTCAAGGTATATACATTCCAAGAATTTTGAAGCTTGTTCTGGTTGCACTTTACGTTTATTAATATTTTATTAAAGGCGAACTCAAGACTCAACAAACATACACCCATACAATTAATAAACAACAACCAAAACCATCTTATTTTAATGCTTTAGGACTTGTGATCAACAAAGCAAGACACTATGAAATTACTACCAGGTTCCTTCTCACAAAAGTGAGATTCCACATCATGCCTATTAATGTAACACCCCGGCAATTCTCTCTTTTCTAAAAGAACATTTTAATATAAAACGTAGAGAATTATCAAGGCATTATCAACACCCCGGCAATTCTCTCTTTTCTAAAAGAACATTTTAATATAAAACGTAGAGAATTATCAAGGCATTATCGCCCGTGTGAAAACGTAACGGCTTATTCAGAATTTTGCAGCGGAAAACATAAAACTAACTGTAGGTTTATAAATAATCATGTTCAGAATAAATCCCAAAAACCAATCAACGAAAAACAAAGTTAATGTTACTAATTCAATAAGTTTTAGAGTCCACTTAAACAAACCAAATCCAACTTAGAAAATCAAATGAACTACAAGCTCTCTAATCCCGATCCCAATGATGCATCATCTTCAAACCTGTAGATGGGCAACGCTTATTGATCCTTAGAGACTGCTCACCAAAGATGGGTCATCACAGGATCAATAAGGCATAGCCATGATCAACACACACAAACAAAGCACGTAATCAGCAAAGCTGAGTACTACATACTAAAGCAATAATAATCCTAACATGATACTATTAAACATAATTAAGGGCAGACAAAGCATGATAATCTGACGACCATACTTAACTAGACTAGGCTAGACTGGACTAGACTTTTATAACAATAATATTATTTTAATTGAAATAGGCAATGGACCGAGTTTTCTAGCTAGGCGAGGTACGGGCGCGACTCCGTAACCTCAGTGACCTGCGATATCGAGGAACGTTTGACTGAAAATAGGACGCGGTGATCAATCCGGTCCGAATGAAAGGCCATGGGCTACCACCATGAACCCCAACTCCTGTTTGTCCGTCACTTTAGACGTGCACAGTCTAAAGCTATTGCTACTCAGTTTCACTTTACATGATTTACAAATTGACACCCTGTTATGACTCAACAATCACATAAGGCATGCAACTCACATTTATTTATAACTGTTTTTATCTTGGAATTGAGTAAGTGATCACAAGGCATCAAACAAGACTCATTCCAATTAACTCCAATCTTTTCTTTAATACTGATCAACCCCTGAATATGGGTATAAGGTTTCAACTTACTAAATAAGGTCCTCCGCCCTCATAAAGTAGTGAAAAGCTAAAAGGGAACAACAATTAACTGATCTGAATTATATACTAAATAATCTAGTGTTCCCAATCAAACATGTTTGCATCAATCTTCCATACTAACATGTTATAATCCTCAAAATGCAATAAAAGTTTAATATGTTCATCCAACAGTATCAAACATGCCATTTCAACCTGACTAAGTTCATCAACAACATTAACATAACCAAGTTCATCAACAATTCAACATGGTTTCAACAATTAGCACACATTCCAAGCACACAGGTATGTACGTACCTTGTGTAAACAAACTGATAGGCCACTTTAACACTTACAAAAGTCGCCTAAAGAGAATTCTCCGCCTAAACAACCAACAAGTAATCTCAATCAATTTCTAATCATTGGCAACCATAATAAAGCATTCTAAATGCATCCTAAACATATTTAGAACTTTCCCCAATATCAAAACTTAAACATTTGCTTTCCTAGCATCATAGTTATTGAACTAGTGATTGAAATTCGTTGAAAACTTTTTGCAAACATCGTACTTTAAATTTTCAGCAATATAAATTCATTTAAAAGCTTCACCAAGGTCAATCTACGTTCCCAGTATCCCAAAACAACCAATTCAATAATCCATACTCAACCTACCATGATTAATAATTATAAAAACCTTGAATTTCATACTTTAAACAATCAAAAACCAATATTTCAATGTAATTAGATAATCTGAAAATTAATAACTTTATTATAAAATTCATATAATCTTAAATTTATAATTTAAATCACAAAACCCATAACTTTAATTCAAGAAAACATAATTCAAATTAATAAATCATGATAAAGCCCTAACTTAATTTTAATTAATCAAAACTGAAAATTAATTCGTTTTTAATCTCAACATCAAATCTGAAAATCGTATTTACCATAAAAATTACAAATTTAATTTAAGAACATAATCTAAATTAACAAGCTTTAATTTAAAATAATTAGTTACTTAGGGTTTAAGAAATAACCAAGGATTAAGGAGAGAGAAGGGCTGGACGGCGGGACGGCGGTGGCTCGCGGCAGAGGTTCACCGGCGACGGTGGCTGGGCGCGGCAGAGGTTCACCGGCGACGGTGGCTGGGCGCGGTGATGCTGCGAAAACGACAAGGCTAAGCTAACGAAAACAGAGGGGGAAAAGGAACGAAGAAGAAAGAAAGAACAAGGGGAGGAGGAGAGATACCGAACGGCGGTCGGTGGTTGGAACGGCGGCGCGGTGGTGGTTGCTGAGGCTGCTGTGTCGAGAGGATGAAGAAGCTCTATTTCTTTTTTTCTTTTTTTTTGTTTCACGTGAATGAGGAAGGAGAAGAGAAGGAGGGTTTTATTTTGTTTTACATGAATTAGAAAAGAGAAGGGAGTATGGTTTTGGGGTTTTGTTGGTTTGGGCTTTGCCCAATTGGGCTAGGAGTAGAATTTAGAATTTAGGATTTGCTTTCTAATTTCAATAGAACGTGATTTCAAAATCCGAATTCGTTTCAACGTAAAATTCAAAAATCAATTTTGATTTCATAAATTATTTAAAATATTCAAAATGTAATAACATAATTATATTTTAATTACATATTCATTTCTAAAATTCGTAAATTTACATTTAAATATATTAAATATACGTTAAAGTATATAAATAAAATATAATAAAATTACGGGGGATTACAATTAACATGACGGTTGTGCCCTTGCACGACAAATCCTAATTCATTTCATATAATATTCCCAACTGAACCCTACTTGTACGGTGGCTTACGTGAGCGAACCCTTCACATGTGGTAAGAATAAGTAGTACAACGTCGTACGAATAATTGGCTCAAAAGTATGCTAGACATCCCGTACAATAGCATAATAATAAATAATCCATCCCTTGCATGTGAAAACAAACCATACATGCATAAATATTGAACAACATGATTGATAATGAAATCCATGCTCATACTAATCCAACATGCTTGTTCAACCAATAATTCAATAAATCCAACATAATAATTCACATGATCGTTCACTAAAATAAACATGAATCCACATAATATAATTCACATCAACAACAATCATGTAATTCTCTTGACAAATGGTGTGGTCTCCCTAGACTTGTACGTACCTTGAATACCTAAGCGTAGGGGCCACTTTGCAATAACGAGCACTCACTTATAAATCACCTCCTATGATCAAAATAATGAAACTTAAATTATTTCCATGTTCATTAAATTTCCAGCAACTTTATAAAATCTTAAACCTTGTTTAAACTTTAGAATTCAATCGTTCTTTAATAAAATAATCGTCTCAATTTGCAAAACTAATCCCTAGTATGAAAACGTACTTTTCCACCCTTAAAATCAATAAAAATCAACACTTTAGACCTTTTTTATAAATCTGAAAATACAATTGATTACAATAATTAAAATCATCACCTAATTATGCTAATCAATTGACTCATTAGGTCTAGGTTAAAACCCTAACTTCAAAATCCCAATAACACCAATTTAACATCATAAAAATCAATTCTTTATTAAATAAACGAATCTAAAAATTCATGCTTTAATAATTAAAACAAGCCTCATGAATTACAACACATCAATCCTCAAATTACAGTGTTCATAACCGATTCCCAGCATTTTAATTATTCAAAACAATAATAATAATAATAATAATATAATTTAAAATACCGAATTGAAATAGAATAGGTAAGGAAGAAGAGAATTATGCCAATCCGGCCTATAGCACGGAACAACCACGAATCAATGTGATTGGCGAAAAAAGATTGAGCAACACCGAACAAAACACACACACACACACACTCGACGTGTGTGCGCGCGGCAGGGGACAAGGCACAACATCGTTGCCGCGCGGGACAAGTGGCAGGCACATCACGCTGGGAGCGCGAGAGGAACGAGAGGGTGAGGGAGTTGGCTAGCGCGCGCGAGAGACGCAACAACAACAACGACACAGCAGCAGCGCAGGGGCACGACGAGTGCGCACTGTGGGTTGCGAGCAAGAGGGAGTGGGCGAGAGTGTGGGGCGACGGGCGAGGCACGAGGGCACGAGCACGCGAGTGCTGTGCGGCGTGCGGGTGAGCCGGACAAGAGAGGAGAGGGAGAAGGAGTGTGGGGCAAGAAAAGCAAAAGAGGGTTTATGAAAAATAAGGGGATCATTTAATGAGGGGAGTACTATTTATAGGCTCCCAATATCTAATGGGCTAGACTTAGGAAATTAGTATTGAGCTTAGGGAATTAAATGATTGGGCTAGCCTAGAGCTTTGAATTTAATTCTTTTGATTGGGCTCGTTTAATAAAACGAGTTGGACTTTTCATTTAAAACCCAAACCTTTTTAAAATTATTTGCGACCCATTAAATTTCCCGAATCAAAAATTAAATTCGTTTCGTAATTAATTAAAATAATAAATATTCTAATTAATTAAAATACATTTAAATAATATTTAAATGCGAAATAAATTCTAAAAATCGTAAAATGCTTCATAAATATAATAAAATGTATTTATAAATATTATAAAAATACGAGGTATTACATCTACCACCCCATTTTCAGCACCATATCCGGTGAGGAAGTGATGATCTCCGGTGAAAAGTTTGGAAAGAGAAGGTCACAACGTATTCTTCAGAAAAAATTGTGTCTTCCAAAACGTAACACTGGGTTTCAGCAACCAAGGCCTGCTAGAAGACGAAGCAACTATCTCTTATGTTTTAAGTTGCCTTTGTGTAATATCTACTAAGGCCCATTGTGACTTTGGTAAAATTTTAGTTATGGTGTAATTCTGTTTTTATTAAGGTAAAATTCAGCCTATGTCACCAACAAAAAAAAATAGAACAAAAAATAAAAATAAAGGAAAAATTGTTTTAAATAATCCAACATTTCGACCATTTTCTGTTAATAATCCAACCTACGGATTATTATCTAATAATCCAACCTTTGCCCCCCATTAACTTTTATTGAACCCAGGTGACTTGAAACCGGCAAAAAAGGTTAACTTTTTTAATTCCTTTTATTTCTACATCTTTTTCCTTCCTTTTCATCCTCCATTCTATACATCAGTTCCACAAGTTAGCAAAATCACAATTAATTTCAAATCAACCAATCTTAATCTCCATCATCATCAACAACATTCAACAATGGCGTATTTCCTAGAATTAGAAACACTAGACAGATTATGAATATCATTCCACGTAATTCCAAGCACAAAACAAGGATCATCAAACTCCATTATCCCACTGTCTCTCTTCTACACCCCATTAATTAAAATTCTTCCATGTTCATCCAATCCCCCCTAAACTCATTGTTGTTCTTGTCTTTCTAACATGGGTCTTGAAATTGCATGATACCTACAACCAGTAGACCCTGCTACCGAAATACACATTAAAATTCACAACTTTTCTTCTCCTCCCATCTTTCTCTCTCCTCCGTTCATCTGTGAAATCCATTAATTTTGGAGCTTCAACAATGACGGTACCCTCCCAATATCAAACCACGACATTAAAACGGGAAACAACTTCGCAAGAAAATAGCGGATATTGAGCAATTATACAGTCATTGCACCTTAATACCTATTTTTCAATATGATTTTTGTTTAATTTCAAACTTCTTGATCACTGGAGTTTTAATTGATTTGCTAGAAATTTTGGTAGTTGGTCTTAAGTGTGGAAATTTACTGTTCAACAATCAATTCAATCCATGTATGTTCGAAAATAGCTTACTGATGTTTCGTTATCTTATTGATCAACTGTAGAACTGCAATAAAGTTAATGGAGGAAGGGAAAAAAGGTGTGTGGGGGGGGGGGGGGGGGGGGAAGGGGGAGGGTTTGCTCTTTCCAGAGGAAGGGATGAATTGAAGAAGGAAAAAAACAGAGGGAAAAAAGAAATATTATGACAAATAGATGAATGACACGTGTTAGGCGACCTGTTGTATCGGTTTGGTAACTTGTTGGGTATAATAAAAGTTAATGGGGTGCAAATGTTGGATTATTAGATAATAATCTATAGGTTAGATTATTAACAGAAAATCGTCGGAAGGTTAGATTATTTAAAGTAATTTTTTTAAAAAAAATCCAATTCCAATTGGAGGGGCATCACTACTCTAGTACTCTACTAGTCCGTATTAAAGAGCGATTGTAGTCTCTGGTTGGCAACAATCAATCATCAGCCCCTTCTCTCTCTCTCTGCTCAACAATGGCAAAGCGATCGTCGACTTCGCAGTGGTTAACACCAGTGAGCTCCCTCTTACTTCCACGAAGCGGCGACGCACTCTGGTACACCCTTTCTTTGCTCTCTCTCTCCTCCCTTCTCCTCCACCACCTCTCCCTTCCCACCTACGCCGTCACTCCTTCCCCTCACTTCGAAGGCTTCGGCGACGACCTCGATGACCCACTTGATGATTCACCTATCCAACTCACCGATCTCCCCCCTTCCCCCACCTTGACTCAGTCCGATTCCCAAACTCACCACGGTCCACCTCCTTCGTCGTCGTCTTCAGATCTTCAATCTCAATTCACCGATTCTCCGCCGTCGCGTAAACCCTCCTCGCAGTTCGAGTACTGGGATGAAGACGAGTTCGAAGGCCTTCCTACCGATTTCCAACAATCTCTCCCTGAATCCCCCAAAGTCAGCGATGATACCACCCCTTCTGAAAACAACAAAGAAGTTGCATCTTCGTTATCTGATGCAAAACCCCAATTTGTCGCTGACCCTAAGTCTTTGATTGCCGTTTACGCGATAGAGATTGCTTGTGTTAGTTTTTTGATTGTGTTTGGGATCAACTACTTTACTGGGAAGAAGGAGAATGAGAATCTAGCTTTAGCTTGGGCGGCGAAATTCGCAACTAAGGACACTATCTTCGAGAAGAATTTCTCTCTGCTCGGGGTGGGCGAGGGGGAAGATTCGCCATTGTTGTTGAAAGAGGGTCAGAATGTGTTTAAATTCTATGCTAGTGGTCGGCGGTACTGCCAAGGGCTGTTGGCTACCTTAGAGTTGAAGAGTAGACATGATTTAATATCCAGGGTTTACAATGCTGTAGTTCCTACTAAAGATGAGATTACTTTCGAGGTTTATATGAACGACGAAGCCATAGATCAGGTGGTCTTCGCGGTGGCAAGGAAGAAGACGGCGAAAACTATGCTCAAGGAGTTTCCAGATCTTCAGAGATTTGGGTCTTTAATGCCCCCACCTAGTAATAAGAAGTGGGTTGCTGAAGACTTGAGTGTTGTCTCTGAGTCTAAGGAGGTTGGTGCTGATTTAATTACTGAGGTTGTGCTTGATCAGGTATGAACTCTTGATTTTCAGGATTATTCAGTTTATAATTTTATATGCTTTCAACTTTTGTGTATGAGCTTGTTTGAAAATCTGACTGACTTATATATGTTCCTTTTTCAAGTTATGGTCTTTACGATATGCTTATGGTTTTATACTTTGACATGTTAATTTTGTTGGTCTCGTCAAGAAATGACTTTTTTTAAGACTCATGTTAGAGCTGGTATAGTGCTTGTTAGACTGTATTTTTCTGTCCTTCGAGAAAATAATCAAAAGAGTGCGTATATACAATACTCGGGCATTTAGGGATATTCAACTTTTATGAGTCCTAATTATCATTACCATATACTCTGTATCAGAAAACTTTTAGTGTTTCTTGCTCAAAAAATCTTGAACTAGTACTTGGTTTAACATGATTCACTAAACTTATAACCATACTAATTTGTAATAATTTACGTTTGGAACTGATGTCAAGCTGACTAGATAATTGGGCACAGAAAATAACCGAGGTTTAAGCTAAAAGAAAAACCTGTAAATAGCTCATTCACGGAGACGTGGAAGGATTACTTTAGCTTCGACATTTATCCATCCAGTGTCTGAGCAGCATTTAAATAGATGCAATTCTTTATGCAATGTGCTTGTACATCTTTAATTCATGCACATATTACATATTGGTTTCTAGTTGAGCAGCATTATCACTGGCTTCCTATGAAGTCTTCCTGCAGGTAAATGCTATCTGTACAAATTGTATTGTTTGTGTGATGTTTCTTTTGTTTATACTTATCTGTTATTCGGTTGTGACTGTCAAGAATATAGTTGAAAATTAACTGATACCCGTGAGGTATAGTGCAACCCTGAGCCTACATAGATGTAGTAAGCGTCATTAGTCATTACTGGGTTCCTATGAAGTTGTCCTGCACTTGGATGCTATATCTACATGATGCATTGTTCAAGTGATTTTTGTTTTGTACTAATTTATTTTGATGTCAAGAATATAATTGAGAATTACATAAATGGCAACACTGAGCCTAAATAGAAGTAGTAAGCAAAAAAAAAACCACAGGAAGTATATAAATTTATGCTTTGTGCTTCATTAGGCTACCCAATTGTGCGTGTCAAGTGTGTCTTACCACCATTATCTTGCTTATTTAATTCCATAGATTGTATGCCCTTTGTGCGATTTATATATTGCAATCTTTTTTGTTATTATCATGAAGAATTTGTCAAATACAACCCAATAAACTTCTCACTTCACGAATTACTACATCAAGCTTTAAGTTTTGTGAATTACAACCGTAATCTTAATCCCGCACTTTAAATTACAACCCCGAGTCAGAATTCGGCGAAAATAAATGGAAAGTGATGTCATTAATATATTTTAAACCTAATTAAACAAGTAAAAGAAAAACAAAACCTATTAATGAAAAATTAGAAGAAAAAAAAAAGCTTCCAATTGGTTTTCCCATTCATTATCTAATCTCTCATTTACAGTCTCCCCTCTCATGACTGCCCTCATCGCCTTCCTCCTCCTCTTCTGATTCACCGCCATCTTCAAGCTCTGCCCGCAGAAACAACATCAACACCGGTCGTTAATAAAAATACACAACGAACAATGTATT
This sequence comes from Spinacia oleracea, assembly GCF_020520425.1. NCBI lineage: Eukaryota > Viridiplantae > Streptophyta > Magnoliopsida > Caryophyllales > Amaranthaceae > Spinacia > Spinacia oleracea. Next base: position 59,288,639 of record NC_079489.1, read on the forward strand.
TGCAATACTATTTTATTTATGGTTTATTTGGGAGGTTGTGGTCCTCTATAAGATCTAGCTACATATATTGGTGTTACCTACAACTTCTGATAGATTATCTTCTTCTAAACTACCATTTGATCAACATTGGCATTACGAAAGACAGAGGATGATAAAACGGGAGAGCTAAGTCATTAAGCTTGTGTTGCTCCTGACGGTGACTATGACGGCGGCCATGAGAGGGGGATATTGTAAAGGAGATATTAGATGATGAATGGTTAAAACAATTGGTAGTTTTTTTTTCTAATTTTTCATAAATGGGTTTTGTTTTTTTGGGAATTATTTAATTATGTTCAAAATATATCAATGACATCATCACTTTCTGTTTTTTCGCTGGAATCTGATCCGGAGTCGTAATTAAGTTTAAAGTTTGATATTAAGTTTAAAGTTGTAATTCACAAAACTGAAAGTTTGAGGGGGTAATTCGTAAAGTGGTGATTTTTTTGGGTTGTAATTGACAAATTTTATTCCAATTATTATTACTTTTTTCTTTTTTTTTATCTTGGCCGAATGTCCTATTAGTCTGAATTATTGCAAATAAATTGTAAATGTTTTTTTTAATCTTTTTCCTCTTTTCGCTATCCTATAACTTTAAGTTGTGTTGACATAAACTCTTGTTTCCTCAATTGGATCATTGACCAAATAATCTTTTTGGGGTACACGCTAATTTGCTTGGATTTTCTAAATTATGTGAATATGTAATAGGAGGTTTGTCAAGTGAAAGGGGGCCCGACACCCCTACCTTCCTCATTTAAAACATAGGGAAACAATAGAGTTAAAACGAGAAGGTGTTGTCAAGTTTAATAATGGGGAAATTTGTGAATATTCGAGATGGAATTTTCTGATTGTTATGGAAGATGAGCTATGATATTTATGTGATTGATTATTTCATGTTGATATGTGTTTTTCGTGTCACCTAATCTATTCATCTACTCCATCCGTTCCATAATGATGTTCTAATTTAGAATTTTTACACTATTCACAATTAAAGAGAATATTTTAAATGATTACCAATATATAAGAAAAAAACGTATTTATGTGGGGTCTTGTTTGATTCGTATCAATGAGTACTTTAATTATACTAATTTTTTTTATAATGTATAATTAGAGATATAAATTATACAAAATGTGCATTGGCAAACGTGAAAAGTAGAAATTGGAACAACATTCTGGAACCGGAGGGAGTATCTCTCATGCATCTTTCCTTGCAATTATACTAAAGATCTTCAGTGGTTATCCAATTTCGTACAGTACATATGAAAATGTTAGAATATCTGTCGGTCTCAATTGGTAAAATTTTTGAATAAGAGTTTTTTGTGAAGCGAACTTCCTCTTTTTGGTTGCTCCAATAGGTAAACTCTGCTACCATTTGGCTGGTAAAGGTCCAAATGAGTTTAGGATGAAATCCTTCCAGGTCTCTCCCCCTCCCCCCTTCCTCTTCCCATTCATCGGTTCTTTTATCTATTTAGTTGTTGTAATCTGCTTTCTATAATGCTCTTTTCTGGACATGTTTGTCTACATCATGAGGATCATACTTGTACACCTGGTAATCAATTGCTGAATTTCTTTCGTATTCTACCACCCTTCCTCTTCTCTGTCTTCTGAGCTCTGTCACTGTCTCTCCCCTGCATGCATTTGCATGTCTTTCATAAAAGTATTTTTTTTATTATTTCTTACAGGTCTTGGGGGAGAAGGCTTTTGAGAAGTTTGGGAAGTACTTTATCTCGATGCATTTCTCAGATCAACAATCAGGAATCCATAAAAAGAAATTGGTGTTCAAATTTGCTCTTCCAGATCATAAGAACATGGTCGACATGACCAGGCTTGTGGCGTTGGTGCCATATTACATTGATTTAGTTGGACGATACAAATTGAGTTCACAGGTAGTTAGTTTTGCAGTGTTGTGTTAATGTTAAAACTTGATTTGTTGTCGTAATGAATGGGAAATATTTGTGCAATTACAGGCACGTTCCAAAACTGATTCAGCCAGAGTTAAGGCTGCCCAAGAGGCATACAAAGAATTGCAGAATGTTAGGCAAGAAACCTTGCAGAGAAAGAAAGCAGATAGGAGGAAGATGATGGAGGAGGCTGAAGCAAAGCTGAGTGCTGAGGCCATTCGTAAGAAAGAAGCCAAAGAACGTATTCGTCAGATGAAAAAGTCAGGGCCAAAAATGAAGATGACTCGTGCACATTAAAAAAACTTGAAGATCCCACCCCATCTTCAGTGACGGATTATTTCTTCTTTGTACCTCTCTAGATAGAATAACTCCCTTTCGTTATCTGATCATTTATGTACTTGAAAATGTACGAGCAACAATTGAGATTACTACATCGTCATCGTTTTCATTACAATCCCTAGTTTTTTAGGGTGTATTTGGAACTAAAGCAAATACTTAAAACTTGTAGCATTTTTTGACATTAACAATCTATAATCGACAACTTCCCATGCCAACCTTTCTCAATATTGGTAATTATTTTTTATTTTTCTTTTTTGAAGGAATGTATCGGTAAATCTTAATGCTTAACTCTTAGCTTGTGTATGCGGAACATTGCATATCGCAAGCTGTTTGCAGCTTAATACGGAGTAATCAGCATGATTTTACACCATGACCTTTGGCAAGTCGTACTCAATTAAGTCAAAACATGGTCAAAGCTTGACTCAAACTCGGCTGCATACATAATAAAGCCGAGATGAATTAACCTCAATTTCACTTGACAAGCTCGCATGCGGGGAAAGTGTTCTACCAGTGAAATCGATCCATTGATACCTACAATTGTTTCACCAAGGCCGTCACTCTTCTCGATCCAATCAAATTTGTGGGTGCACTCTCGACCTTAAGTGGTTGAAGCCTCTATGTAGAGAAGTTTCTTATTTCGAAATGAATGGCATTCTAAAACCTCTCACTCAAACAAGTAGAAGCGAGGAGCGATTGACTGGAGCACCGTTAAGACAGGACATGGTGGGGTAAAACTTTGTTTTAGTGTGATTGACCAAGGCAAACTTGTTAAATTTTAAATTTTACAACCCCCACATCTACATAGCAACATTAATAACAACTCACGATTATCCAGCAAAAGCTAAAACCAAAACAACTCCCTAGCAACAAGTGATCAATAGGAATGAAATACAAGCAAGGAAAATGTTTTATTGACCATGAGGTTTACTTATCCTGTAAGGTGTCGACGACATGTTATATGATATGACATCCTTCTGTAGATGCTTTATTAGTGGATGATGATATGGCTTTAGTTTTATTTTTATTTTTAAGGGACTATTAATGCTTTGTTTTAATCAATGAAAAAGTTATAAATTCTCAATAATTATTACTTCGTAATCCGCACTATCCACTCTCTCACCATTGTAAATAATTACTCTGTATTCAATAGATATTTTTTGTTGGTATTGCTCACCATTTTGTTTAGTTTGTTACTTCCTGAGTTTCTATAGATTAGTTCCGAATATAAGGCAAGCCACTGTAAAGAAACAAAATGGTGAATCTAAAAGAAATTTAACTAAATATATGGATAGAATGGATAAAAAATGAAGGGGTTTACTTGGATAACAAACTGGCCATCTGGCCGGTTATATACTTGCGACGATATAGGAATTACAGTTGTGCTATAAGTATATAATGAGGATAACTAATAAAAATTTTAAAATGTAGTAAAAAAAACAACTCAATGGCTTGCTTATAATCCCAGGGTGGTGGATTTGGCCAAGATCAATGCTTGTGACCAAGGAATTTGTGCTCGGGTTTCAGATATCCATTCTTGAATTGCTACTTTACTTATTGTAGTTTATGGCCATAAGTCATAACACACAAGAGTTGAGAAGGAGTTTGTGGGATTTTATCTCACGTACACCATAAAAGCAATGAGCCTATGGTCATTTGTGGTGATTATAATTCAGTTTTACAGGTGGAAGATCGTTTACATGGTGCTCCTATTTCTACTGCTGACATTAGAGAATTCCAAAGCTGTATTGATGATAATGAATTGTACCAGGTGATGATAATGAATTGTACCAGGTGAAGACAGTGGGCTCTTACTTCACTTGGTGCAACAACCAGGAGGGTGGTGATAGGGTAGATAGATAGGTGTCTTGCTTGTAGGAACATATAGATGCATAAAGCGGAATTTCAGGAAACAATTTCCTAACATCTATCACAGGATCTCATGCATAACAATAGTATAGATCAGATTAAGTCGAAAGAATAATCACCTTTGAAGCGTGTTCTCCCGTTCGTATGCAAGCTTCGAAGATCTTAGAGCCCCACTTGTTGCTCCTCTACTCAGTCCACAAGCACGAATTAAATCCCACGTATGCTAGTACGGAAGAGAACGATCACAATCTGTCTCTTGCTTTGTTTGGGATGTACGGCGTTTAGAGAATTAGAATTAGGGTTTTTGTGTTTTCCTTTTGTCAGATATTGAATGAACGTGATTTCTAAATCCCTGACATTATAACTATTATAATGTGAGAGTTTTAGGTTAACACAAAACCAAAGCCCAACATTCTTCCCTTAACAGACCGGTTGCCATCGGGCCTTTTGGGCCCATTCCAATTAATGCTTATATGTGTGACCTTATAGGATTAATATATTTTAGTTGTAGGTCCAATCAATATTGTCCTGCTAATCACATTTATTCTCTAGCAAGCAAATATGATTACTAAAATAATTAACTTATTATCTTCATAATTAATTCCTATTTATATTTAGTAATTGCCGGAAATGTCTAAGGACATAATTCCTTCAATCTCCCACTTGTCCGAAGACAAGAACGCAATGCTAAATTCCTTAAGTCTCTTAATGCCAAAATTTGATAACACACTGTTATTCTCAAATTCTAGTTTCTTGATCGCCGAGTTCGAACTGTTCAAATAAAGATTAACTTTTAATCCCATTCCGCATGGCCATGCAATTTTCAGTTCTCGCTCATCAAGAGGCCCAGACACCATTCCTATCAAATAGGAGGACTTATTCACTCTTGTATGACCATAACTCCCACTCAATTCTTAGCCCACCTGATCACTGCCTTTATAACCTCCTTTTACGGCGCGGCGTTTAACAGCGTCAAAGTTAAACTAATTGTCTCGTGGTTATTAAGACATACTCATGTCTAAGGAATCCACTAAATATAGAAGTTTGATTCTACTTTTAGAATCTAGTTAGGTCAAGTCACAATGCATCAAGTATACATCCATATAATCAATTAGACATCCCTATGTCTCCATAGCCCATGGAACTGCACTATCAATTAATTACATGCTAGTCTTCACATAAATCACTTATGTCCAATTTAGTGATTTAGACTAGGGACTTAATAAGTTGTGATTTCAGTTCACTTTATAGGGTTCCATTATCAAAACGTTTTCGATAATCCTATTTGAAAACACAAGTTATTTGGACATTTTATTTAATACTAAACCAAACAATTAAATAAGAATGAACTTTTATTGATAAACATTCAAAGCATAATAAATGTCTTTACAATTGTAAACATAAAGTAAACAAACTAAAGCCATTCTCCCATATGCCTAAGCCCCATAGACCTAGTATGACTCTCATGCTTAGGTTGAGCAAGCGGTTTAGTCAGAGGATCAGCCACGTTATCCTCAGTATGAACCTTGCTTACTTTCACATCCCCTCTTTCAACGATCTCTCGAATAAGATGGAATCTCCTGAGCACATGTTTGGACTTTTGGTGCGATCTGGGTTCCTTGGACTGGGAAATGGCACCATTGTTGTCACAATACAACTCAATGCCATTTTCAATGCTAGGAACTACACCAAGTTCACTAATGAACTTTTTGATCCAAACAGCTTCTTTTGCTGCATCACTTGCTGCAATATACTCAGCCTCTGTTGTAGAATCTGCGATGGTACTCTGCTTAGAACTCTTCCAGCTCACAGCCCCTCCATTGAGACAAAATATGAAACCAGATTGTGATCGGAAATCATCTTTGTCACTTTGGAAGCTTGCATCGGTGTATCCAGTGGCAACCAACTCATTATCTCCACCATAGACCAAGAAATCATCCTTAGTCCTTCTTAAGTACTTAAGGATATTCTTTGCTGCCATCCAGTGCGCCTCTCCTGGGTTTGACTGGTATCTGCTGCACATACTCAAAGCATATGCAACATCCGGTCGAGTGCATACCATGGCATACATAATGGACCCTACTGCAGAGGCATAAGGAACATTACTCATGCGCTTGACCTCATCAGGTGTCGAAGGACACTGAGTCTTGCCAAGTGAAATGCCATGTTGCATGGGAATGAAACCTCTTTTGGAGTTTTCCAGCTTGAACCTTGCAAGAACCTTATCAATATAAGTCTCTTGGCTAAGTCCAATCAGCCTTTTGGATCTATCTCTATGGATCCTTATTCCCAAGATGTATTCAGCTTCTCCTAGGTCTTTCATGGAAAAACAACTTTTAAGCCATTCCTTGACTGACTCAAGCATGGTCTTGTCGTTTCCTATGAGAAGTATGTCATCCACATACAAGACTAGGAAAGCAATACTACTCCCACTCAACTTCTTGTATATACAAGATTCCTCTTCATTTCTGAGGAAGCCAAAAGATTTGACTGCCTCATCAAATCTGAGGTTCCCACTCCGGGATGCTTGCTTAAGCCCATAAATGGACTTCTTAAGCTTGCAAACTTTTCTTGGACTGTTTGGATCTTCAAAACCTTGTGGTTGTGTCATGTACACATCCTCTTTCAAGAACCCATTCAAGAAAGCGGTTTTGACGTCCATCTGCCAGATCTCATAGTCATGAAAGGCAGCAATCGCAAGAATTATCCTAATGGATTTCAGCATGGCTACTGGTGAGAAGGTTTCATCATAGTCAATACCATGAATTTGTCTAAAACCTTTTGCCACTAGTCTTGCCTTAAAGACATCAATGTTTCCATCTTTGTCCTTTTTCAGTTTGAAAATCCATTTGCAACCTATGGGTTTAACCCCATCAGGCAAAGCAACCAAGTCCCATACTTGATTTTCAAACATCGAATCCATTTCGGATCTCATGGCTTCAAGCCATTTCTCGGAGTCTTGACTCGTCAAAGAATTTGTGTAGCTAATAGGTTCCTCATGTTCTAAAATCTCTATTTCAGAACTTTCAGTCAAAAGGAAATCAATATATCTCTTTGACGGAATGACAGTCCTACTAGACCTACGTTGGGGAACAACAGGAGAAGTTTCCACCTCATTAGGTTGAGGGACTTCACATGGATTATCTCCAAGTGGGACGGTAGAAGGCGCATGAATGGAATGCACCGCCTCCTGAGCATTTTCATGCTGGGTCGTCTTTGACGAGGTGTGAACCTCATCCATTTATTGCTCATCTCGAATTTCTTTGAGATATACATTGCTCCCACTTGTTTTTCTGGAAATAAACTCCTTTTCCAGAAAGACACCATCGCGAGCAACAAACACTTTGTTTTCGCTTTGGTTGTAGAAGTAGTATCCCTTAGTCTGTTTTGGGTAACCCACAAAAAGACACTTATCGGACTTGGGTGAAAGCTTATCAGAAAGTAAACGTTTTACATAAACTTCACAACCCCATGTCCTTAGAAAAGACAATTTTGGAACTTTTCCAGTCCACATCTCATATGACGTCTTTTCTACTGCTTTGGACGGAGCTCTGTTGAGTGTGAATGCCGCTGTTTCAAGCGCAAATCCCCAAAATGAGGCAGGAAGGTTAGCAAGACTCATCATGGACCGAACCATATCTAATAGAGTTCGGTTCCTTCTTTCGGAAACCCCATTCAATTGTGGTGTCCCTGGTGGAGTCAATTGCGAAAGTATTCCACAATCTTTCAAATGATCACCAAACTCTTGAGATAAATATTCACCACCACGATCGGATCGCAATGCTTTAATTTTCTTTCCAAGTTGGTTTTGTACTTCATTTTGGAATTCCTTGAACTTTTCAGAGGATTCCGACTTATGTCGCATGAGGTAAACATATCCAAATCTGCTCACATCATCAGTAAAAGTAATGAAATACCCGTACCCTCCCCTAGCCAAAGTACTCATAGCTCCGCACACATCAGTATGTATGAGGGCTAAAAGATCATTGGCCCTTTCACTTGAGCCTGTGAAAGGATATTTTGTCATTTTCCCCATTAAGCAAAACTCACATACTTCAAATGATTCAAAATCAAATGATTTGAGAATTCCATCCTTATGAAGTTTCTCTATGCGCTTTGAGCTTATGTGGCCTAATCGACAATGCCATAGGTAAGTAGGGTTCAAATCATTTGGTTTGTGTTTCTTGTTTTCTATGTGATAGATATGGTTTTGTAAGTCTAGTACATACAAACCATTTGATAATTTAGCAGAGACATAGAACATACCATTCAAATATGCTGAACAACAATTATTCATAATTTGAAATGAAAAACCTTCCGAATCCAAAATCGGAATAGAAATTATGTTCTTGGTAATAACTGGAACGTAATAACAATTATAAAGTTCTAATATTAAACCAGAAGGCAAGCGTAAACTATAATCTCCTACAGCTAAAGCAGCAACTCTTGCTCCATTGCCTACTCGGAGATCCACTTCGCCTTTGCTCAAGCTCCTACTTCTTTTTAGTCCCTGCACATTACCAATAATGTGAGATCCACAAGCGGTATCAAATACCCAAGAAGCAGTTGTAGCTAAATTAACTTCTATGACATAGATACCTGAAGTTAAAGCACCAATCTTCTTATCCTCCAGATATTTGGGGCAGTTCCTCTTCCAATGACCAATCTTGTGGCAGTGGTAGCACTCATGTTGAGCAGCTATCTTAGCCTTGGGAGTGGCCTTTGGCTTGGTTGAAGAGTTCTCATTGGCAACTACCTTGCCCTTGTTCTTCTTCATGGGAGCCCCTTTCTTCTTGAACTGCTTACCTTTACTAACCATTAGAACATCCTTATGTTTAGGTTTACTTGGTAAGTTTCTTTCAGCCTGAATTAGTGAACCATGCAACTCTTGCAGGGTAGCCTCCCCTCCTTGCATGTAGAAGTTCAACTTAAAGTTATGAAAATCTTCAGGCAAGGATCTGATGACTATGTCAGTTGCCAGGTCCTTAGGATAAGGGAAACCCAATTTCTCCATGGTCTGAAAATGTCCAATCAAATCGAACACATGCGGACCAACGGGCTTCCCCTCTTCCAACTTGGAATCCAGAAGTTTGCAGTTTGCTTCAAATCTCTCCAATCTAGCATTTTTCTGAAACAAAGTTTTCAGTTGCTGGATTATGCTGTAGGCATCCAGACCATCAAAACGTTTTTGATACTCTGGTTCCATGCAAGCAAGCATCAAGCATGTTACTTGCAAGGAGTTATCCTCTAGAGTTTGTCTAGCTCGCTTTTGAGCTGCAGTAGCATTTTCTGGCAAGGGTTCAGGTAGAGGATTGTCAAGAACACTTTCTTTTCCTTCCGCTCTGAGAACAATTCTCACAGCCATTTGCCATTGTAGGAAGTTGGTAGCATTCAGTTTGTCTTTTTCAATTAGAGGGCGCAAGTTAAAAGTAGAGTTGTTTGCACCAGACATGATAACTACAATAAAAAGTAAAGCAAGATTCAATATAATGTTTATCAAAAGTAGCAATTAAACAAATTCAATTCACTACTACCCTTTATTCAAAATTAGAAGTCCCCATTGAATAAAGAATTAACCAAGATCCCCTCCCACTACAATCAAACGGACTTTGGCCCTGCTACTTTAATTTATAGTATTCGAGGTAAGTAAACATTTTACTAATTATAACTGATTATAACTCTTGGTAGACAGGTTAACAACTCTTTGTATTTTCCTATCTCTTAGCTTCAAAACCCAAAACTTTGTCTTTTGATAGTTTTGTTGAGTTAAACCAAACATTAACATGTAAGTTTCAAAAAACCTACCCTACTATCCCCGGAATTATAAGCAACACCCTGCTTTGGCAGAACCTATTACTCATGATCTAAGGCTTTATAGGTGTTGTATGGAAAAGCACTTAAACTCAATATTATTTTGGGACCTAAGTTTACTATGTTGGTTAATTAAAAGTGAACACATTGCTTTAAATAAACACATACATAAACTCAATAAGCATTTTAAGGCAATATAAAATGCATAAAAATAAATGTGATCCTAGTATGGCCCCTAAAAAATAAGCTCAAATCTTCTTGGGTTCCTGTTCATCTTTCTTGGATCTCCATCCTTGAATTTTTGATTGAACCTTCTTACTTCATCGAACTCATAATACGAACTTTATAATCTAATTTAAACTTTTAAATTAAATTACAACAATACAGAACGATGCGCAGATCGTATTTCAAAATTTACAAGAATACAAAACGATACGCAGATCGTATTTTCTATCCTATTTTGGGCCATACTAGTCACTTGCCTGTAACAAAATATCATAATATTCCATACACGCATATAATATTAAAATATATTAGACAAAAATTATTTACTTATTAACTATTAATAAGCAAATAACATTTCCAAAATAATACTAAAAACTTAAACAATTTAAGTTTAACATTATTTTAATTCAATTACTATTTAAATATGGCTAGAATAATCTCATTAATCTAGAATTTGCATTCATTGAAAATTACGAATTATGCTCAAAACGAAGATCTGATTTTCCAATTTTTTTTTTTTAAAAAAATATTACTCAAACTTTTTGGAAATTAATTGTATGAAAAATCCCCTTTCTTCTTTTCCCTTTTTTTTTTTATTATTTTTTTTTTTTTATTGTTTTAAAGCAAGAGAACAGCAGGCAGGCATGAGACCCGCCCCTGCCTCGCCGGAACGCCGCCCTAATTATCCCTCCACCGTGGCTCCACCGTCGCGGGTGGTGGCCACCCAGCCATGGAGGTTGTTATTTTAATTTGGGTAACAATTACCTAAATTAAATTAATCTTTATTCAACTTTTGTTAAAGATTAACAATTTAATTAGGGTTTAATTATCCGAAAATAATGGCAAAAAAAATTTGAATAAATTAACAATCCTTAAACTGAATTTTAGGGTTGTTAGAAGTTAGATTTCAATTTAAACTCTTTATTAAAATTAAATCTAACAAGAATTCAAAATTTAAGGCATAATTATCTCATTTTATTCAAATAATTCAAGAAAATAACAATTATAATCCGAAAAATTCGAATTAAATTACCAGGAAGATCTATTGAATTTTCTTAACAAATAAAATCAAAAATTTTAATTGTTATCCTTAAATTTTATGATTAATCGAATTAAACATAAAAATTAACCAAATTCAATAATTAATATACAAAAATTTCGAAAATTAGTTAAAAAATTACCAAAAAATTTCGGCTATTGTATAAAAATTAGGGGATAATCAGTAGATTTATTTAACAAATTAAAAATCAAATCTTTAATTGTTAAAAAATTATTTCCATGATTAATCTTATTAACCATTAAATAATTTAAAATCTGACGAATTTAATTTTAAAAAATACGAAAATTTTTATGAGATATTAGCTGTTAATTTCGAACCTGTGATAAAAATTTCGGAATTTTATAAATTGATTTTGAGCAAAAATTAATTAAATCACGATTTAATGATTCCAATCAATTAATATCATATATTAATTTTGCAAATTCAAGCCATAAATAAATCTTCCCTTAATTGAATCAAAATAATAATGTTGCATACAATCATGATCATAAAATATTATGCAAGAGGCTAAAACTGATACCACTGTAGGAACATATAGATGCATAAAGCGGAATTTCAGGAAACAATTTCCTAACATCTATCACAGGATCTCATGCATAACAATAGTATAGATCAGATTAAGTCGAAAGAATAATCACCTTTGAAGCGTGTTCTCCCGTTCGTATGCAAGCTTCGAAGATCTTAGAGCCCCACTTGTTGCTCCTCTACTCAGTCCACAAGCACGAATTAAATCCCACGTATGCTAGTACGGAAGAGAACGATCACAATCTGTCTCTTGCTTTGTTTGGGATGTACGGCGTTTAGAGAATTAGAATTAGGGTTTTTGTGTTTTCCTTTTGTCAGATATTGAATGAACGTGATTTCTAAATCCCTGACATTATAACTATTATAATGTGAGAGTTTTAGGTTAACACAAAACCAAAGCCCAACATTCTTCCCTTAACAGACCGGTTGCCATCGGGCCTTTTGGGCCCATTCCAATTAATGCTTATATGTGTGACCTTATAGGATTAATATATTTTAGTTGTAGGTCCAATCAATATTGTCTTGCTAATCACATTTATTCTCTAGCAAGCAAATATGATTACTAAAATAATTAACTTATTATCTTCATAATTAATTCCTATTTATATTTAGTAATTGCCGGAAATGTCTAAGGACATAATTCCTTCATTGCTAACCAAGCATGGATGAGCAAGTTTCCTCTCTTAATTGTTGAGGTTATTGACAGAAATGTCTCTGACCATAACCCGTTAGTGCTGGATTTTGATGTAAACGTCGTGCAGCGAAGCAGGCCATTTAGATTTTTGAATGTATTATCTGAATACAATGATTTCCAGAATTTGGTGGCTGCTCAGTGGAAGTTTAAGCAGCATAACCTTCCTCTTCTTGATGTCTGGTTTAAGTTGAAGCATCTAAAAGGCCCCCCTTAAAGCTCTTAACACTCAATATTTCCAGGGATGTTCCTTAAGAGTGGAGACACTTCGAGGGGAACTTCAGCATGTTCAGACCCAGACGACCTTGAGGTTAGGTGATGTTAGCCTAATTGATAGGGAAAAGTCTTTACTGCAGGAACTGGAGAAATGGAGCAAGATTGAGGAGGCCATTTGGAAGCAGAAATCTCGAGCCACCTGGATACAACTAGGTGACTCTAACACAAAGTTTTTTCAGTCTTATGCAAAAGAACGGTTGAATCAGAACGCCATCAAACTTCTAGTGAAGGATGATGGGACTAAACTCAACACTCAACATCTCATTAAAGTCGCATTTTATAAGGCTCTTATGGCTTCATCTGCTACCTATTTGCCTATGTTGGATAGGTCTATACTCTATAGTGGAGAGCGGACCTCTGTTGGACAGCATGGCTCAGAGTCAGCTTTGTTCCCCAGTGAGTGCAGATGAGATCAAGTCTGCATTATTTAATATGGACAAAAACAAGGCCCCTGGAGTTGATGGATATAATTAATGTCCACTTTTTCCAAAGTTCTTGGCCTGTCATTGGTCCAAGCACAATTGTTGCAGTACAAGATTTCTTCCTTAACTCTCACATGCCTACTTAGGTAAATTGCACCTCGATTACTCTTGTTCCTAAGTTTCAACATGCTGCCAATGTTAAAGATTATCGTCCCATAGCCTGTTGTTCTGTTCTATATAATATTATTTCAAAGGTTATCACTAACAGGATGCAAAGTGTGCTTCCTTCTATTATTAGTGATAGTCAATCGACTTTTGTTAAGGGTTGAGTTATCTTTGATAATATTATTTTGAGTCATGAGCTCGTCAAGGGTTATTCCAGAAAATCTATCTCCCCTCGTTGTATGCTGAAGATAGATCTTCAAAAGGCTTACGACTCTGTTGAGTGGCCCTTTGTAAGATATCTTTTGATGTTTCTGGGTTTCCCTATTGGTTTTGTGCACTGGATTATGGAATGTCTTAGTACAGTTTCGTACTCATTCAATGTTAATGGTGAACTCACAATGCCTTTTCAAGGAAAGAAGGGATTGAGGCAAGGTGACCCTTTATCGCCGTATCTTTTTGTCCTCTATATGGACTATTTGAGCAGGGTTCTGGGTCAGTTGCAACATAATCCAAGGTTTTCTTTTCATCCTCGTTGTAAGAATCTTAATCTCACCCATGTTTGCTTTGCGGATGACCTACTGTTGTTTGCAAAAGGAGATCCTAAAGCTGTCAGGGAGCTATTCTCATCATTTCAACACTTTTCTATTGTTTCTGGTCTCAAGGCAAACCTCAACAAAAGCTCCATTTATTTTGGTGGAGTGAATCCGATAGTCGGATGCTATTATTGAAGAATTTCAATTTACTAAGGGTGATCTCCCTTTCAAATACTTGGGTGTACCCTTGTCCTCAAGAAAACTCCCTATTTTGCAATGCCAACCTCTCATCCAGAAGGTGCTTGATAGAATCAATTCGTGGTCTGCCAAACTCTTGTCTTATGCGGGGCACATTCAATTGATTAAATCAGTATTGTGTAGCGTGTAAACCTACTGGTGTCAGGTTTTCATTATTCCTCAGAAGGTCCTCAAGATTATTCAAGCTGCGTGCATAACGTTTCTCTGGACAGGAGCAACTTTGACCTCTAGAAGAGCTTTAGTTGCGTGGGAAAGGATTTGTCTGCCCAAAGCAGCTGGTGGCTGGAACATTACTTGTATGCCGAGTTGGAACCGTGCTGCCATCTGTAAGTTGCTCTGGAATGTTATGGAAAAAAAAGATAGAATGTGGATAAAATGGATTTACATTTACTATGTGAAGAACAAAAATATTATGCAGATGCAAACCCCTAAACAAGCTTCATGGATGGTTAAAAAAAATATTGGGAGCATCTGCATACTTTAACATTTACCCCAGGGATTTACGGTGATAAATCAGTCTCATTTCTCTATACGGAAAATGTATGACATTATTAGAAGGGTAAATGTAAAGGTTCCTTGGAGAAGGTTAATTTGTAATAATTTTGCACCCCCTAAGTGTGTTTTCATTTGCTGGCTTGCTATCTTGGGAAGATTAGCTACGTGCAGCAGGCTTGCTAATTTTGGTGTGCAGTGTGCAGATTTGTGTGGCTTATGTGGTAATAGTGGTGAGACATTAGATCACCTTTTTTTTTGAGTGCGCTATTAGTAGTGCAGTTTGGGGCAAGATTCTGGGTTGGTTGGGTTTAAACAGAAAGTGTAACACCCCCAAAATTTGGACCTTTTATTTATATAATCAAAAACCCTATTTTTATTTCATAAAATAACCGTCCAAACCTTGGGAGTGTCACTGCTACATTTATTCTCCTTAGAAAATAAATGCAAAGCAACAAAATAATTTAAAACCATTAAAGTCAAAATTAACTAAGTGGTCTAAAAGGTGGCCCATAAAAATAATACAACCAATTCTCATAAAATAGATAACAAAGTTCAACTTAAACTGAACTAGAAATTGTCTCTTGACTAGGTGGTTATTCTAAGCGTCTCCTCACTCGTAGCCAAGTACCTTTACCAACCTGCAAAAATAAATAGAAAAAAGACAAGAGAGACGAACTCCCAAAAATCAGATAAACTGAGTAATTCCAACTCCATCCCGTAAAATAAATAATTTTAGTTTGAAAACGTTTTGAGTACATAAAATAAATAAGTAATCAAACAACAAGTACCAATTTAATAATTCCATTATTAAACTTATCACATAAGATCAATATTAATTAAGTGAGGGAAAGAGAACGCTAAGGGTCGCGCGTAACCCTTGAGAATGGCCAAAGTAAGATGAGTACAGAATGTCCCTAGTGTGCACACCCCTCACTAATTAACTATGGGTCTCCGCGACCGCGCACCAATAGAATTAGGAGGAAGACTAAGCAGAAAGTTTATTGTACAATAATAGAAACCTACTAGAAGCCTACCGGATCTCCACTAAAATGTACCGATAGAATAATATCTAGAAGGGCAACTTGTTCCTAACCCTTACGGGCTTTTCCCTCTGAGATTACACTTTACGTTATTAGTAATTTAATAAGGTTCAACCACATAAATAATACAAGTAGTCATCATAAAATATTACCAAGATGACAATCCAACATTATCACTTCTATTTCAACGTTCAATCCACCAGAGTAACTCACATAAAAAGCTTATCATAAATAGTCCAACAATATATTAACCACTAGTGTCAATCATCCAAGAAGCTTATACGCTCAAGCTACAGGGTAATAGCATTTCAATTCGTCGACGAATACAAGTAACACTTTCATGAAACAAGTATAGTACGTAGTTCAATTACTCTTTATCATAATGATAATAGTATAAAAAAAATATACTCGTTAACTCAAAATATATAGTTCATATACAAACACTTAATATTCCTATCACATAATACCACATAGATATGTCCAAAATACTTCTACTAACGGGACCTAGAGATGATGGACATTGAAAATTACCTTGAACACGCGCGTACTAGCTTCGAACTAGTAGTCTCCTTGCGTGTTTCCTAAGTAGCCTCAGTCTACGATTACACAAAATTAACGAGCCTAAATTAGCGTATATTAGACACATTAATAGAAATACAATCTATTTAGTACTGGCGACCTCATATTTCAAGAAAGCCGCTCCGAAATTTGCCTGACTTCCATACCCAAACAATAAGGAGTAATTAAATTATCATATGACATCAAGACCAAAATAGTGCTTTAGATAATAAAATCCTTTAAAACCAAAATAAATTTTCATTATGAAGACAATCAAATGCTTATTCGTACATGTTACTGCAATTGGGATCAATGGAACAAAAGTCCACGTTTTGATTTGAAAGTAATTTTGTTTAATAAATCAAGGAATAATATGGATAAGGTATGATATAGATAGACAAAGCTAGCCTAATAATGCTTGCAGGTTTGCTAATTGATGGAAAGAATTCGGTGAGTATTAACAAGAGTAAAGCCACCCTTTAGTTGTTTTTTTTTTTTATAAATTGTTGCACACCTGCAAATCGGCTATACTACTACCTACGAACTAATTCAAAAAGAAAACAAGAGGAAGAGTCCAAAACTCAAAATCATAAAACTTGAAAGTAAACTCATTACCTGCAGAGAAGAATGGTTTTGATGAAGATGATAATATGGTAGTCGGCGGCAGAGATGCGTGAGGGTAAGGTATATTGTAGCAGGGTTTTTTTTTTTTTTTGATTTGAGGGTATATATAATTTATGGTATTAGGGTTTAACTAGGAGACTTAATTTTAGAAAATTTATAAAATAAATCTGAAAATATACTTTTAGTTTTTTTTTAAACTCATTAAAACCATTACTTTATTTGTAAAATTATCTAAAATTACTAAAATAATTTATTAGAAAATACCCGAAAAATTGGGGTATTACAGAAAGCCAGAGGGATGGCATAAGGAGTTGCAAAGAGCCATAAATGATCACAACAAGAACAATGATATACATCAGGTATACAGGTTGGCGTTGACCATTTCTATCTACCAGCTATGGAAAGAGAGAAACAATAGAGTTTTTAAGAAGAGTATTCAAGATGTTGAGGGCCTTGTTAGGCAAATTCAATACATGTTTTATATTAGAGTTTTTAATGCTAAAAAGCTATGTAAAATAGCTGCTAGGTTGTTCTAGTTTCAGTTTGGTGTTTCCTTGCAAATGAGCCTGTTGTGGTCTCTTGCTAGGTTGTAAACTGACTTTGTATCCCATATTTTCGCTGGTTTCAGCTTTGGTAATGAATGGAAAATATGACATTTACCAAAAAAAAAAAAACAACTCAATATAGCAAGAAAACTAATATTCAAGAACGACCGGAGAGGTGGACTATGTAGATATTCTCTAAAAATGTCAACTTTTTCTTTTGTGATACATATATACTTTGCGATATTATTTTTATCAGCTTTATTTAAGCGTGCATCATGTGTATATAGGACTAGTATTTCATAAAGGACACCTGAGGCCTTTGACTTTTTAACGTCCCCTGTAAAAGTACAGTATATATATAATGTCTTATATACACGATAAGCATATACAATACAATTTTGTGTAGGTACATAGACGATAACCTATCACCATGCTTAATTACTTCAAATCCTTCTCAACCATAAGTGGAACATAGTAAAATGCAGCCCGACTTGATTCACTTCAAATCTTTATAAAAGCATAAGGCTCCGTTTAGTTCACCTTATTTCTGATTTGATCTGAATTATTTTTTCTTATTTGATCTTATCTAATTTTCAGAACTACGGTTTAAACAAAAATCCACAATTATTAATATTAAACCATTTACATGTAAAATAAATGTATTATAATTTATAAAAATTCGTTGAAAACTTTTACAAACATCGTACTTTAAATTTTCAGCAATATAAATTCATTTAAAAGCTTCACCAAGGTCAATCTACGTTCCTATTATCTCAAAACAACCAATCCAATGATCCATACTCAACCTATCATGATTAATAATCATAAAAGCCTTGAATTTCATACTTTAAACAATCAAAAACCAATATTTCAATGTAATTAGATAATCTGAAAATTAATAACTTTATTATAAAATTAATATAATCTCAAATTCATAATTTAAATCACAAAACCCATAACTTTAATTCAAGAAAACATAATTCAAATTAATAAAACATGATCAAACCCTAAATTATATTATGATCAACCAAAACTGAAAATAATTAATTTATAATATCAACACCAAATCTGAAAATCATATTCAAACCATAAAGATTATAAATTTAATTCAAGAACATAAATCAAATTATTAAAACATAATTAAACATTAATTAGTTTTAAGGGTTTAGAAATAACCAAAAGAGAGAATACAGGGGGTGCTGCCGGCGGCAGGGCGGCGCGGCAGGTGGGTGGTCGTCGGCGCTGGGCGACGCGGCTGGTGTCTCTAGGGTGGTCGCACAATGGTGGTGGTGTTGTGTACTCCTATGGTGGTAGCCAGCGACGAAGAGGAGGGGATAATTGATGGCTGGCAGCGCCGCAGCGACGCTGCAGGTGAGCGGCGCCGGGTGGAGGGAACCACGAAGGTGGCTGGCGGTGCTTGGTGGTTGGCGTGGCTGCGCGACAACAGAAAAGGGTGAGGAAGAGAGAAAGAAAACGAAGGAGAAGAAAGAAGAAACATAAGGGAGAGGAGAGTTACCGGCGGCGGGTGGCTGGCCGTGCAGTCGTGAAGGAATTATGTCCTTAGACATTTCCGGCAATTACTAAATATAAATAGGAATTAATTATGAAGATAATAAATTAATTATTTTAGTAATCATATTTGCTTGCTAGAGAATAAATGTGATTAGTAGGAAAATATTGATTGGACCTACAACTAAAATATATTAATCCTATAAGGTCACACATATAAGCATTAATTGGAATGGGGCCAAAAGGTCCTATGGTAACCGGCCTGCTAAGAGAAATAAGGTTGGGCTTTGTGTTAACTTAAAAGCCCTAACATTATAATAGTTATAATGTCAGGGATTCAGAAATCACGTTCATTCAAGATATCTGAAAAAAGGGAAAACATAAAAAACCCTAATTCTTATTTCTCTGAAACGCCGTTCTTCCCAAACAAAGCAAGAGATTGATCGTGATCGTTCTCTTCCGTACTAGCATACGTGGGATTCAATTGGTGCTTGTGGACTAAGTAGAGGAGCAACAAGTGGGGCTCTAAGATCTTCGAAGCTTGCATACAAACGGGAGAACACGCTACAAAGGTGATTGTTCTTTCGACTTAATCTGATCTATACTATTGTTATGCATGAGATCCTGTGATAGATGTTAGGAAATTGTTTCCTGAAATTCCGCTTTATGCATCTATATGTTCCTACAGTGGTATCAGTTTTAGCCTCTTGCATAATTTTTTATGATCATGATTGTATGAAACATTATTATTTTGATTCAATTAAGGGAAGATTTATTTATGGCTTGAATTTGCAAAATTAATATATGATATTAATTGATTGGAATCATTAAATCGTTATTTAATTAATTTTTGCTCAAAATAAATTTATAAAATTCCGAAATTTTTATCACAGGGTCGAAATTAACAGTTAATATCACATAAAAATTTTCGGATTTTTTAAAATTAAATTCGTCAGATTTTAAATTATTTATTGGTTAATAAGATTAATCATGGAAATAATTTGTTAACAATTAAAGCTTTGATTTTTAATTTGTTAAATAAATCTACTGATGATCCCCTAATTTTTATACAATAGCCGAAATTTTTTGGTAATTTTTTAACTAATTTTCGGAATTTTTGTATATTAATTATTGAATTTGGTTAATTTTTATGTTTAATTCGATTAATCATAAAATTTAAGGATAACAATTAAAATTTTTAATTTTATTTGTTAAGAAAATTCAATATAACCGCCTCATAATTTAATTCGAATTTTTTGGATTATAATTGTTATTTTTCTGAATTATTTGAATAAAATGAGATAATTATGCCCTAAATTTTAAATTCTTGTTAGATTTAATTTGAATAAAGATTCTAATTGAAATCTAACTTTTAACAAACCTAAAAATTCAGTTTTAATTTTGTTAAATTACTCAAATTTTCTGCCATAATTTTCGGATTATCACACCTAATTAAATTTCTTAATCTTTAAACAAAGGTTGGATAAAGATTAATTTAAATTGGTAATTGTTGCACAATTTAATGAAAAATTTCCCACCATGGCTGGGTGGCCCACCTCCGATGATGGAGCCACGGTGGGGGGTGAATTAGGGCCGTGTTCCGGCGGTTATCAGGGCGGCAGTCGATTATCGTAGCGGCGGAAGAGCAGTCAGCATCGTTGCTGTTCGGTTGCTGCTGTGCTGGCCACGACGCCGACGCCGGTCTTGCTGCCGGCAGTTGCTGGTAGATGGGTCGGGCGGCGTGGCTGGGTCATTCCCGTGGAAGCTGGTCGGCGGCCCTGGTGGCTGCTGGCCGGCGATGAAGCTGTTTTGAAATGTTACTGTTCCTGCTTTGTTCTTCATTCAAATTAAAAAAAAAAAAAAAAAGAAAAGGGATTTTTGAAAATCGTTTTCACAGTGCATTAAAAGGAAAATCTGATTTTCCTAATCAAGGTCCAAATTGGAAAAGTTTCCCAAATCAACCTTTATAAATTGAATAAATTTCCCAAAAAAAAAAAAAAATTCAGTTTTGGTAATTTTGGAAATATTTTTTTTTTGGAAAATATGATTTTCTAAGTTGAGCATAAATTAATATGTTTCTTTAAATGCAAATTCTTGATTAATACGATTATTCTAGCCATATTTAAATAGTAATTGAATTAAAATAATAAGGTTTCTTAAATAATGTTAAACTTAAATGGTTTAAGTTTTTATAATTATTTTGAAAATGTTATTTACTTATTAATAGTTAATAAGTAAATAATTTGTGTCTAATATATTTTAATATTATATGCGTGTATGGAATATTATGATATTTTGTTACAGGCAAGTGACTAGTATGGCCCAAAATAGGATAGAAAATACGATATGCGTATCGTTTTGTATTCTTGTAAGTTTTGAAATACGATCTGCGCATCGTTCTGTATTATTGTAATTTAATTTAAAAGTTTAAATTAGATTATAAAGTTCGTATTATGAGCTCGATGGAGTAAGAAGGTTCAATCCGAAATTCAAGGATGGAGATCCAAGAAAGATAGGAACCCAAGAAGATTTGAGCTTATTTTTAGGGGCAATACTAGGATCACATTTATTTTATGCATTTTATATTGCCTTAAAATGCTTATTGAGTTTATGTATGTGGTTATTTAAAGCAATGTGTTCACTTTTAATTAACCAACATAGTAAACTTAGGTCCCAAATAATATTGAGTTTATGTGCTTTTCCATACAACACCTATAAAGCCTTAGATCATGAGTAATAGGTCCTGCCAAAGCAGGGTGTTGCTTATAATTCCGGGGATAGTAGGGTAGGTTTTTGAAACTTACATGTTAATGTTTGGTTTAACTCAACAAAACTATCAAAAGACAAAGTTTTGGGTTTTGAAGCTAAGAGATAGGAAAATACAAAGAGTTGTTAACCTGTCTACCAAGAGTTATAATCAGTTATAATTAGTAAAATGTTTACTTACCTCAAATACTATAAATTAAAGTAGCAGGTCCAAAGTCCGTTTGATTGTAGTGGGAGGGGATCTTGGTTAATTCCTTATTCAATGGGGACCTCTAATTTTGAATAAAGGGTAGTAGTAAATTGAATTTGTTTAATTGCTACTTTTGATAAACATTATATTGAATCTTGCTTTACTTTTTATTGTAGTTATCATGTCTGGTGCAAACAACTCTACTTTTAACTTGCGCCCTCTAATTGAAAAAGACAAACTGAATGCTACCAACTTCCTACAATGGCAAATGGCTGTGAGAATTGTTCTCAGAGCGGAAGGAAAAGAAAGTGTTCTTGACAATCCTCTCCCTGAACCCCTGCCAGAAAATGCTACTGCAGCTCAAAGGCGAGCTAGACAAACTCTAGAGGATAACTCCCTGCAAGTAACATGCTTGATGCTTGCTTGCATGGAACCAGAGTATCAAAAACGTTTTAATGGTCTGGATGCCTATAGCATAATCCAGCAACTGAAAACTTTGTTTCAGAAAAATGCTAGATTGGAGAGATTTGAAGCAAACTGCAAACTTCTGGATTCCAAGTTGGAAGAGGGGAAGCCCATTGGTCCGCATGTGTTCGATTTGATTGGGCATTTTCAGACCATGGAGAAATTGGGCTTCCCTTATCCTAAGGACCTGGCAACTGACATAGTCATCAGATCCTTGCCTGAAGATTTTCATAACTTTAAGTTGAACTTCTACATGCAAGGAGGGGAGGCTACCCTGCAAGAGTTGCATGGTTCACTAATTCAGGCTGAGAGAAACTTACCAAGTAAACCTAAACATAAGGATGTTCTAATGGTTAGTAAAGGTAAGCAGTTCAAGAAGAAAGGGGCTCCCATGAAGAAGAACAAGGGCAAGGTAGTTGCCAATGAGAACTCTTCAACCAAGCCAAAGGCCACTCCAAAGGCTAAGGTAGCTGCTCAACATGAGTGCTACCACTGCCACAAGATTGGTCATTGGAAGAGGAACTGCCCCAAGTATCTGGAGGAAAAGAAGACTGGTGCTTCAATTTCAGGTATCTATGTCATAGAAGTTAATTTAGCTACAACTGCTTCTTGGGTATTTGATACCGCTTGTGGATCTCACATTATTGGTAATGTGCAGGGACTAAAAAGAAGTAGGAGCTTGAGCAAAGGCGAAGTGGATCTCCGAGTAGGCAATGGAGCAAGAGTTGCTGCTTTAGCTGTAGGAGATTATAGTTTACGCTTGCCTTCTGGTTTAATATTAGAACTTAATTGTTATTACGTTCCAGTTATTACCAAGAACATAATTTCTATTCCGATTTTGGATTCGGAAGGTTTTTCATTTCAAACTATGAATAATTTTTGTTCAACATATTTGAATGGTATGTTCTATGTCTCTGCTAAATTATCAAATGGTTTGTATGTACTAGACTTACAAAACCATATCTATCACATAGAAAACAAGAAAACACAAACCAAATGATTTGAACCCTACTTACCTATGGCATTGTCGATTAGGCCACATAAGCTCAAAGCGCATAGAGAAACTTCATAAGGATGGAATTCTCAAATCATTTGATTTTGAATCATTTGAAGTATGTGAGTTTTGCTTAATGGGGAAAATGACAAAGTCTCCTTTCACAGGCTCAAGTGAAAGGGCCAATGATCTTTTAGCCCTCATACATACTGATGTGTGCGGACCTATGAGTACTTTGGCTAGGGGAGGGTATGAGTATTTCATTACTTTTACTGATGATGTGAGCAGATTTGGATATGTTTACCTCATGCGGAATAAGTCGGAATCCTTTGAAAAGTTCAAGGAATTCCAAAATGAAGTACAAAACCAACTTGGAAAGAAAATTAAAGCATTGCGATCCGATCGTGGTGGTGAATATTTATCTCAAGAGTTTGGTGATTATTTGAAACATTGTGGAATACTTTCGCAATTGACTCCACCAGGGACACCACAGTTGAATGGGGTTTCCGAAAGAAGGAATCGAACTTTATTAGATATGGTTCGGTCCATGATGAGTCTTGCTAACCTTCCTGCCTCATTTTGGGGATTTGCGCTTGAAACAGCGGCATTCACACTCAACAGAGCTCCGTCTAAAGCAGTAGAAAAGACGCCATATGAGATGTGGACTGGAAAAGTTCCGAAATTGTCTTTTCTAAGGACATGGGGTTGTGAAGTTTATGTAAAACGTTTACTTTCTGATAAGCTTTCACCCAAGTCCGATAAGTGTCTTTTTGTGGGTTACCCAAAACAGACTAAGGGATACTACTTCTACAACCAAAGCGAAAACAAAGTGTTTGTTGCTCGTGATGGTGTCTTTCTGGAAAAGGAGTTTATTTCCAGAAAAACAAGTGGGAGTAATGTATATCTCGAAGAAATTGGAGATGAGCAACAAATGGATGAGGTTCACACCTCGTCAGAGACGACCCAGCATGAAAATGCTCAGGAGGCGGTGCATTCCATTCATGCGCCTTCTACCGTCCCACTTGGAGATAATCCATGCGAAGTCCCTCAACCTAATGAGGTGGAAACTTCTCCTGTTGTTCCCCAACGTAGGTCTAGTAGGACCGTCATTCCGTCAAAGAGATATATTGATTTCCTTTTGACTGAAAGTTCTGAAATAGAGATTTTAGAACATGAGGAACCTACTAGCTACACAAATGCTTTGACGAGTCAAGACTCCGAGAAATGGCTTGAAGCCATGAGATCCGAAATGGATTCGATTTGAAAATCAAGTATGGGACTTGGTTGCTTTGCCTGATGGGGTTAAACCCATAGGTTGCAAATGGATTTTCAAACTGAAAAAGGACAAAGATGGAAACATTGATGTCTTTAAGGCAAGACTAGTGGCAAAAGGTTTTAGACAAATTCATGGTATTGACTATGATGAAACCTTCTCACCAGTAGCCATGCTGAAATCCATTAGGATAATTCTTGCGATTGCTGCCTTTCATGACTATGAGATCTGGCAGATGGACGTCAAAACCGCTTTCTTGAATGGGTTCTTGAAAGAGGATGTGTACATGACACAACCACAAGGTTTTGAAGATCCAAACAGTCCAAGAAAAGTTTGCAAGCTTAAGAAGTCCATTTATGGGCTTAAGCAAGCATCCCGGAGTTGGAACCTCAGATTTGATGAAGCAGTCAAATCTTTTGGCTTCCTCAGAAATGAAGAGGAATCTTGTATATACAAGAAGTTGAGTGGGAGTAGTATTGCTTTCCTAGTCTTGTATGTGGATGACATACTTCTCATAGGAAACGACAAGACCATGCTTGAGTCAGTCAAGGAATGGCTTAAAAGTTGTTTTTCCATGAAAGACCTAGGAGAAGCTGAATACATCTTGGGAATAAGGATCCATAGAGATAGATCCAAAAGGCTGATTGGACTTAGCCAAGAGACTTATATTGATAAGGTTCTTGCAAGGTTCAAGCTGGAAAACTCCAAAAGAGGTTTCATTCCCATGCAACATGGCATTTCACTTGGCAAGACTCAGTGTCCTTCGACACCTGATGAGGTCAAGCGCATGAGTAATGTTCCTTATGCCTCTGCAGTAGGGTCCATTATGTATGCCATGGTATGCACTCGACCGGATGTTGCATATGCTTTGAGTATGTGCAGCAGATACCAGTCAAACCCAGGAGAGGCGCACTGGATGGCAGCAAAGAATACCCTTAAGTACTTAAGAAGGACTAAGGATGATTTCTTGGTCTATGGTGGAGATAATGAGTTGGTTGCCACTGGATACACCGATGCAATCTTCCAAAGTGACAAAGATGATTTCCGATCACAATCTGGTTTCATATTTTGTCTAAATGGAGGGGCTGTGAGCTGGAAGAGTTCTAAGCAGAGTACCATCGCATATTCTACAACAGAGGCTGAGTATATTGCAGCAAGTGATGCAGCAAAAGAAGCTGTTTGGATCAAAAAGTTCACTAGTGAACTTGGTGTAGTTCCTAGCATTGAAAATGGCATTGAGTTATATTGCGACAACAATGGTGCCATTTCTCAGTCCAAGGAACCCAGATCGCACCAAAAATCCAAACATGTGCTCAGGAGATTCCATCTTATTCGAGATATCGTTGAAAGAGGGGATGTGAAAGTAAGCAAGGTTCATACTGAGGATAACGTGGCTGATCCTCTGACTAAACCGCTTGCTCAACCTAAGCATGAGAGTCATACTAGGTCTATGGGGCTTAGGCATATGGGAGAATGGCTTTAGTTTGTTTACTTTATGTTTACAATTGTAAAGACATTTATTATGCTTTGAATGTTTATCAATAAAAGTTCATTCTTATTTAATTGTTTGGTTTAGTATTAAATAAAATGTCCAAATAACTTGTGTTTTCAAATAGGATTATCGAAAATGTTTTGATAATGGAACCCTATAAAGTGAACTGAAATCACAACTTATTAAGTCCCTAGTCTAAATCACTAAATTGGACATAAGTGATTTATGTGAAGACTAGCATGTAATTAATTGATAGTGCAGTTCCATGGGCTATGGAGACATAGGGATGTCTAATTGATTATATGGATGTATACTTGATGCATTGAGACTTGACCTAACTAGATTCTAAAAGTAGAATCAAACTTCTATATTTAGTGGATTCCTTAGACATGAGTATGTCTTAATAACCATGAGACAATTAGTTTAACCTTGACGCTGTTAAACGCGCCGCCGTAAAAGGAGGTTATAAAGGCAGTGATCAGGTGGGCTAAGAATTGAGTGGGAGTTATGGTCATACAAGAGTGAATAAGTCCTCCTATTTGATAGGAATGGTGTCTGGGCCTCTTGATGAGCGAGAACTGAAAAATTGCATGGCCATGCGGAATGAGATTAAAATGTTAATCTTTATTTGAACAGTTCGAACTCGGCGATCAAGAAACTAGAATTTGAGAATAACAGTGTGTTATCAAATTTTGGCATTAAGAGACTTAAGGAATTTAGCATTGCGTTCTTGTCTTCGGACAAGTGGGAGATTGAAAGAATTATGTCCTTAGACATTTCCGGCAATTACTAAATATAAATAGGAATTAATTATGAAGATAATAAATTAATTATTTTAGTAATCATATTTGCTTGCTAGAGAATAAATGTGATTAGTAGGAAAATATTGATTGGACCTACAACTAAAATATATTAATCCTATAAGGTCACACATATAAGCATTAATTGGAATGGGGCCGAAAGGTCCTATGGCAACCGGCCTGCTAAGAGAAATAAGGTTGGGCTTTGTGTTAACTTAAAAGCCCTAACATTATAATAGTTATAATGTCAGGGATTCAGAAATCACGTTCATTCAAGATATCTGAAAAAAGGGAAAACATAAAAAACCCTAATTCTTATTTCTCTGAAACGCCGTTCTTCCCAAACAAAGCAAGAGATTGATCGTGATCGTTCTCTTCCGTACTAGCATACGTGGGATTCAATTGGTGATTGTGGACTAAGTAGAGGAGCAACAAGTGGGGCTCTAAGATCTTCGAAGCTTGCATACGAACGGGAGAACACGCTACAAAGGTGATTGTTCTTTCGACTTAATCTGATCTATACTATTGTTATGCATGAGATCCTGTGATAGATGTTAGGAAATTGTTTCCTGAAATTCCGCTTTATGCATCTATATGTTCCTACAAGTCGGTGGTGGGAACAGCAAGGAG
The DNA here is from genome assembly GCF_020520425.1 of Spinacia oleracea. Classification (NCBI taxonomy): domain Eukaryota; kingdom Viridiplantae; phylum Streptophyta; class Magnoliopsida; order Caryophyllales; family Amaranthaceae; genus Spinacia; species Spinacia oleracea. The sequence continues at coordinate 59,316,128 of NC_079489.1, forward strand.
AGGTGGCGGCGGTGGCTGTGCTAACTTGCGGAAGAAGAAAAAAAAGAAAAGGAGGAGGGAGGTCACGTACGTGAAAGAGAGGAGGGAGTAAAATCAGGTGAATTGTATGTGGGTTTGAAAGGAGTGAAACTTGTGAGTTAATTTTGGGCTTTATCTATTTGGGCTTTTCCAAAATTGGGCTAGGATTAGGATTAGGATAAACCGAATAGGATTGTTTTTCCGAATTCAACATATTTTCCTAATTCAAATTCGTTTCAACATAAAATTCTAAAATTATTCTTGATTGCACAATCGCTAAAATATTTAGAATATATTTAAGTAAAATTAAATATACATTAAATATATAAATATAATAAAGTTCAAAATCGTTAAATATTTAGAACGTACTTAAAATAAAATAAATATACGTTAATTATATATTTATTACTTAAAATTTATAAATTCTATTTAAATATAAATAATATACGTTAAAATATATTAATAAAATTTATAAATTTATGGGGGATTACAATATACCCCTCTTAAAAGAAGTTTCGTCCCGAAACTTGACACGAAATTTCCCACATTTTCCCCAAAAGCTTTTAACTTATTCTTACTAGAGAAGTACTTGTGCCACCTATATGCACTCTTTTTCCAACTCAAAGTTGTTTGTGTTACTCATGAACACCTTTTCTTATGCGGAGAATCTATTTGCTTTGCATCAACTTGTAAAATTTGCTAAAATAAGCAATAAAATGCATAAAAATTCCATAAAATAGGTAAAAAGCGCGAATGTCTATCGCATTCTACCCCCCTTAAAGAAAACGAGTTACGCCCTCGTAACTCACCTCAGGGAATAGCTAACCAAAATTCTCTTTCGACGAATTCTATCCTCAAAATTCCTATTTCACTAAAACTACTTACTTTAGACTTTTCACAACAGATTACGAAACAAAAGAACAAGTTACCACGAATTAAATAATGCTTAACTTGCGCGGAGTTAATAGAAAAAGTACCAGAATCTATATCGGCAGATCGTTCATTTTCATTCTGATTCATCATGTACAACTTTCCTGGAACCTTATTCGGGTTGTTGTGATCATTTGCAGGCTTATTATAGTTCTCTTGATTGTTTTGTGCCCCTCCAGGCTTTGAATTTTGACCTCCAGACTGGTTAAACCTCACTTGGTTTCCACCTCCATTACTATTTTGTTCCTTTCTGTGCTTAGTGAAGCACTCATACTCCCTATGCCCCCTTTTCTTACAATAGTTGCAGGTCACTAATTCTCCTTTGCAGTTCTTACCAGGGTGATTGTTACTGCACATCTTGCAATGATGCACTCTCTCAGATGGGTTCGAGTTGTTGTGGTGCCCCTGATTGTTTCCTTCTTGGAAATTTCCATTTCCATTCCTATTTCCGTTTCTATTCCTTTTAAAGTTTTCTTGGTTACCCCCAGTATTAAAATCTTTTCTCTTTTCCCCAATTACCAAAGTTTTCTTGTCCCTTCTAGACTGCAGATCATAAATATGAGCAGCTCTCCCATACACTATGTCTAAGGATGTAAAAGTTTCCCCACCTAATCCTAGTTGAATTTCATCAGTCAGCCCTTGCTCGAACCTTTGAGCTTTCAGCTCCTCAGTAGCTACAGCCTCAGGTGCAAACCTCGATAAAGCTATAAACTTGCTATAGTATTCAGCAATAGTCATATTCCCCATCCTAAGGTTGATGAACTCCTGCGCTTTCTGCTTTCTCATAAAAGGAGGATAAAACTTCCCCCTCAAGGCAACTATGAATGAATCCCAATTGAATCCCGCAACAGCACTCAGTCTATTTCCATTTTCCCTCCACCAAAGGTCGGCCTCATCTTTCAGATAAAGGACAGCTTGACTTACTCTCATACTCCCAGGGCAACTCACAACCTCAAATAGTTTCTCAAACTCCCTAATCCAGTTTTCCAGAAAGGTTGGGTCGGCTTGCCCCTTGAAATACGGTGGCTTAACCTTAGAAATTCTTTCAAACATTTCCCCTGCAGAGTCGGGGCGCTCAGTTCTCTCTTGGGTTAGCTTTTCCGCCAAGAGGCGAATCGTAGCAGCTAGATCATTGTTGTTGGCCATTCTAGAACGCGACCTGCAATTAGTATACTCTACTTTAGGTTTGAAACATCACTTATACGTTATCCCATACAATTTAATACTTGAATTGACCATAAAGATCGCCTCAACCAACAATGTTCACATTAATACACATCATTTACGAAGGCGCGACAATCGTTTACGAAGGTGCAACGATCGTCTACAAGATGCAATAATCATTGAAAAATAATCGTCCTCAATAATTCACGAAAGACATTTACACACTACACATAAGGCATAACATTTTGAATCATATTGGTCATGAGGGTCTAGATTGGCCCTCACTTCCTTTATGTACTCAAATGATTTAATATTTTTGTGGCAATTGAATTGATCCACAATTCACACTGAGTATGCAACCAATAGGAAGATTAATCCACGACGTACTACCTAGAGGTTGGGGTATTATGGAATCCTCAAAATAGAATAAAGAACAATTCCTTGAAAACTTAACTTTTATTGCTAACTCCATAGAGATTTATTACATCCTTGAAAATAATAAAGAATATTTCAAACTTCAATAAACTTAAACCTTAAACAGTTGTAGCTTTGCTACTTATTCTTTAAAACATAAAAGAGCTAATTAACTATTTATGACTTCAAAATATTTGTGGCCTCTTGCCTATCCATTGCTCCTGAGACTTGCGGAGTGAAATTTAGATCTCAAGATCATCAAACTCTTCCTCAGGGTCTTCATCTTCTTCCATGTCTTCATTTTGATTAGGCTCACTTGCAATCTCCTGTTCACTTTCGAGCTCTGTATCTGAATCACTAGAAATCTTAATGGTTGGCTCATGGGCCGCTGGGTTAGGATTCTCTGCCTCAACACCTACATTCTCATTCTCCACAGCTACATCATTTTCCTCTAGGTCATTATTTACACTTACTCCCACAGGTTCTTCTGTAATTGCATCTCCAACATGACTCCCTACGATTTTACCGTCTCTAAACCCACTTTCTGCCGCCTCAATAATGGTGGTCAGAATTTCTGAGTCATATTTCCATCTACCATCCCTAGTCCCATACTTAGCCAAGTTTGGAGTTCCATTATCAGAATGCATGTCATTAAACTTTTCCTTGAGTTCTAGGTATGGAAATTTGTTAGGTAAGCAATTAATGATAGTGGCTGCTATGGTATCCTTTTTCATCAAGATAGGTTGCCCTTGAATTTTAGCATGATATTCACATCCAAACACAATTTTCTTCACGTAAATGTCAGGGGTTTCTATATCAAGTTTCTCGAAGGATCCTATGTTGGTATACTTGGAAAGAAACATTTTATTCCTGAAATAAACAATTACATGTCTCACTAACGATTTTTCAACCAAATCATAAACAAAGTCCAATAATGCAATAAGTTTGGTGGAAGCAAACAATTCTTTATGCATATTTAAATGTAACATTAAACAATTAGCATAGCACGTACATAACAATCAATTTCTTATGCTAGCATTGACTAGCTACTAATGCACATATAATTCTATCTTATATGCCCTTCTTATACTACCCATCTCTCATAAACTAAAGCATTGAAATAATTTAAATGACAAAGTAAAAGAGCGATAATATAAGAAAATAATAACATAAAATAATAACATAAATATAAATATAAAATAGATAAAGTAAAATAAATTAAGGAAATGCGTAGCGAATAAATTCGAAAATAAAGTTATTAATTCGAAATAGATTTATATAACGAATCCTAACTCTTGAAACAACTTAAAGAAAAAAAAATTGAACTTCTAAAAAAAATTGTACTCATTTTTTTTTGAATAATAAATAATAAGAAAAAGAATAAAAATTTCGAAAGTCACTTTAATTCGAATAAATAATTTGATTTCGAACTTAAATAAGAAAGATTATATACTTTCAAACAAGATAAAAGGAAATCGGCCCCCCCAAAAAAAATTACCAATTTTTGAACACTATAATACGTAGAAGCTCGATTTTTAAGAAATTTATTTTAAATAACTAGATAGTTAGGCGCCTAAAAATTTATTAAAGTAAAACCTTAGCTTCTAGATACCACTTTGTAACACCCCGACAATTCCCTCTTTTCTAAAACAACATTTTAATATAAAACGTAGAGAATTATCGAGGCATTATCGCCCGTGTGAAAACGTAACGGCTTATTCAGAATTTTGCAGCGGAAAACATAAAACTAACTTTTAGGTTCATAAATAATCTTATTACATATTAGGTCCAAAACCAATTAACTGAAATAAGGAAATACGAATAGTACGACAATTTCAAATTTAAGTTAACAAACCAAATCACTTAATAAAGCAAATATAACTACAAGCTCTCTAATCCCGATCCCAATGATGCATCATCTTCAAACTTGTAGATGGGCAGCGCTTATTGATCCTTAGAGACTGCTCACCAAAGTTGGGTCATCACAGGATCAATAAGGCATAGCCATGATCAACACACACAAACAAAGCACGTAATCAGCAAAGCTGAGTACTACATACTAAAACAATAATAATCCTAACATGATACTATTAAACATAAACAAGGGCAGACAGAACATGATAATTTGACGACCATACTTGACTAGACTGGGCTAGACCTACAACAATAATATTATTTTAGTTGAAATAGACAATGGACCGAGTTGACCGTCCGACAGCCTTCACTAAGGAAGACGAGGTACGGGCGCGACTCCGTAACCTCAGAGACCTGCGATATCGAGGAACATTTGAATAAAAATAGGACACGGTGATCAATCCGGTCCGAGATAAAGGCCATGGGCTACCACCATGAACCCCAACTCCTGTTTGTCCGTCACTTTAGACGTGTACAGTCTAAAGCTATTGCTACTCAGTTTCACTTTACATGATTTACAAATTGAGACTCTGTTATGACTCAACAATCACATAAGGCATATAATCCACATTCCTTCACAACTGTTTTTATCTTGGGATTAAGTACGTGATCATAAAGGCATCAATCAAGACTCATTCCAATTTACCCAACCTTTCCTTTAACCATGATCAGCCCTGTATATGGGTATAAAGTTTCAACTTACTAAACAAGGTCCTCGGCCCTCATAAAGTAGTGAAAAGCTAAAAAGGGAACAACAACCAATCGATCCAAACCAATCATATAGAATAATCTAGTGTTCCCAACCAACATGTTTGTATCAATCATCCATACTAACATGTTACAGTTCTCTTAGTGCAAAATAAGTTCAATAAGTTTGTCCAACAGTATTAAACATGCACATTCCCTATAACCAAGTTCGTCCATAATATCAACATCACCAAGTTCAACAATAATATCAATATAACCAAGTTCAACAACAAATTTAACATGGTTTCAACAATTAGCACACATTCCAAGCACGCAGGTATGTACGTACCTTGTGTAAACAAACAATAGGCCACTTTAACACTTTCAAAAGTCGCCTACAAAGAATTCTCCGCCTAAAACAACCAACAAATAATCCCAATCAATTCCTAATCATTGACAACCATAAGAGAGCATTCTAAATGCATCCTAAACATATTTAGAAATTTCCCCAATATCAAAACTTAAACATTTGATTTCCTAGCATCATAATTATTGAATTAGTGATTGAAATTCGTTGAAAACTTTTGCAAACATCGTACTTTAAATTTTCAGCAATATAAATTCATTTAAAAGCTTCACCAAGGTCAATCTACGTTCCTATTATCTCAAAACAACCAATCCAATGATCCATACTCAACCTATCATTATTAATAATCATAAAAGCCTTGAATTTCATACTTTAAACAATCAAAAACCAATATTTCAATGTAATTAGATAATCTGAAAATTAATAACTTTATTATAAAATTAATATAATCGCAAATTCATAATTTAAATCACAAAACCCATAACTTTAATTCAAGAAAACATGATTCGAATTAATAAAACATGATCAAACCCTAAATTATATTTTAATCAACCAAAACTGAAAATAATTAATTTATAATATCAATACCAAATCTGAAAATCATATTCAAACCATAAAGATTATAAATTTAATTCAAGAACATAAATCAAATAATTAAAACATAATTAAACATTAATTAGTTTTAAGGGTTTAGAAATAACCAAAAGAGAGAATACAGGGGGTGCTGCCGGCGGCAGGGCGGCGCGGCAGGTGGGTGGTCGTCGGCGTTGGGCGACGCGGCTGGTGTCTCTAGGGTGGTCACACAATGGTGGTGGTGTTGTGTACTCCTATGGTGGTAGCCAGCGACGAAGAGGAGGGGATAATTGATGGCTGGCAGCGCCGCAGCGACGCTGCAGGTGAGCGGCGCCGGGTGGAGGGAACCACGAAGGTGGCTGGCGGTGCTTGGTGGTTGGCGTGGCTGCGCGACAACAGAAAAGGGTGAGGAAGAGAGAAAGAAAACGAAGGAGAAGAAAGAAGAAACAAAAGGGAGAGGAGAGTTACCGGCGGCGGGTGGCTGGCCGTGCAGTCGGTGGTGGGAACAGCAAGGAGAGGTGGCGGCGGTGGCTGTGCTAACTTGCGGAAGAAGAAAAAAAAGAAAAGGAGGAGGGAGGTCACGTACGTGGAAGAGAGGAGGGAGTAAAATCAGGTGAATTGTATGTGGGTTTGAAAGGAGTGAAACTTGTGAGTAAATTTTGGGCTTTATCTATTTGGGCTTTTCCAAAATTGGGCTAGGATTAGGATTAGGATAAACCGAATAGGATTGTTTTTCCGAATTCAACATATTTTCCTAATTCAAATTCTTTTCAACATAAAATTCTAAAAATATTCTTGATTGCACAATCGCTAAAATATTTAGAATATATTTAAGTAAAATTAAATATACATTAAATATATAAATATAATAAAGTTCAAAATCGTTAAATATTTAGAACGTACTTAAAATAAAATAAATATACGTTAATTATATATTTATTACTTAAAATTTATAAATTCTATTTAAATATAAATAATATACGTTAAAATATATTAATAAAATTTATAAATTTATGGGGGATTACATACAATTTAGGGTAATTATCATTTTATAATTCTAAATATCTTTTATTCATTTCAAAATTATATATTTTTATTCTTTACATATTTGCAGAAAAATAAAACTGAAAAATTATTTGGGTTTTCAAACTTTATCTGATTTTATATGTGATTAATTATATTGCTTCAATTATATCTGACTAGATTTTATCCCGTGCGATGCACGGGTTCTATTAAATCGTTATATTTAAATAAAACTCCTATGTATATACCGATTTTGCATGACATTGTGGTTTTAGATGTAGATCCTAGCTCTCCAATCATGTAGATTCTCCTAAGAGCTACATCAGCGCCAAGTCTTATGACTTGAATTTTGACGACATGGCATATGACCCACCTACTCTTAAGATCGGCTAGACATATCAGTTTGTATAATTGAAGTGGGTTAGTCTTAACAAAGTCTTCAAATCGAGTCTTGAAAAAACTAAGACTCAACTTAAGACCCAATATGTGAGTTAAAAAATAAAATAAGATGTTATATTATTTTAGATGTTATAAATGAGTTTAATGGGTGAACATCTAAATTTGAATGAGTCTTAAGAAGTCTTAGCAAACCTATATTATTAAAGCAAAATGGTGAGAAATGTGAGGGCTCCAAACCCCAATCCTCATCTCTACTGCACTTTTATTTAAGGAAATTCAATCAATTAAAAAAAAGAAAAAAAATCGGCAGCAGTCTTCACACACAATTAATTTGGGACACTGGACCGAAATAAGGAAACAATTTAAAATTCACTTTCATATTTCGTCGGAAACATATGGTGCAAAATAAGAACATTACATTAAAGCCTTAAAATATAGAATTATACAGAGTTACACAATAGAAAATTCAAAAAGAAAAATTATAACTTTGACAGAATTACACATCTGTATTATTAGCGACGCCCAATGTAAGGAAATTTATTTTCGATGTACCATTTGATGTACGATTTACTAAAGCAGACGTGTTATTTTTGTCTTAGGAGAAATATTTTCGGGTTCTTGCTACAATGTTAAGTATTGACACAAATATGCCACTTTGGTTTGAGTCGTGTGCACGACACTTCACAAGAGATGATAAGTGTTTCCAGTTCTCCTGCAGCTCAATTGTGTCAAGGTACGTAATTATATAGGTTACTAAAAGTAATAAAAAAAATTGTATAAGTAAAAAATGAAAAGCTTCTTAATGTTTCAGATGAGTTCCTATGAAAATTGGTGACAACATTACTACGAGTCTATAATTACACTATGTGGTATTGTGATGAGATAATCATTTGTTGCCAAGCTGCACATATTAAAGAATTTGCAACACATGTAAGCATACACTTCGTTGAGCTTAATAATATATATTTGGAATGATATTTAATTTTATTTGTAATCCGGAGACAAGATTTTGATGACGTATTTAGATAAAGGTCTTATGAATTAATTCAGGTTTATCTTACGTGCTCTGCAAACATAACATGAAGAAATAAGGGTCGTAGCAATTTTTCAAGTGAAATGGGAAGAAAATTTTTGTTTTTTATGAGAGGATATCAACAAAATTAAAGTATACACATAGTCAATTTTGGAGTATCAAATGTTTTTAGACCACATAGATCTAGAACCTAATTTTTGATATTTTTTAGCTTCTTACTCTAGGTTTTATGTTTTCTTACTACACATACAATATTTAGATACGTTTTGGTATTAACACGCACTAAGCATTGTAGTTAACTTCGTCGTTTAAGAGATTTTTTATACTTTTTATAGGTACCTGTTGGGGCGGAAAAATACCCTCTCCTGACGTGGCAAGGTGAACTATTCAAAGGGTCATATGGAAGCCATCAAAACAACATTGAATGCAAAGCGGAAATCAACGGATGGTTACAATCATTAAATGCAAGGCTGAAATCAAGGGAATGTTACAATCATTAAAGGATAGAGGGGTTACATGCAATAACACTTTGGTTTAATGATAGTTTTTATGATTGCAATTCAATTACTCATGTATAAATAGGAAATGATTGCCCATTGTAGACACATTATCATAAACTACCTTATTGCTTAATACTATACTACCCCCCCCCTTTCCGTAAGAGTTTTCCATCTTTGTTCTCATCATCTTTGTATTATCTTTCTCATTCGGATTGTTAGCACCCCCTCCGACGAATTCAACCCTAGGTAGAATTTGTCCAAAACAATTTGGCGCCCACCGTGGGGCTGACAATCAAGAATAGCCTGATAGTCTCATCCGTTCACTAAGAATAACCCACTTCACCACCATGTCTGCAAACCCCAACTCGTCCAATGGTGTGACTCGTCGTCTTGAGGCCATGGAGCAGCGCATTAGCCTCCCCCAAAGGAGAATGAATCCCTACAATCGCAGATCAGATCCGCAACCTCCGGCGCCACCACTCTCCAACATGAGTACGAACCCCTGACGAACCCACCTCGTCATCAGAAGATGTGTTGAGACCATGGCGTCATCAAAGATGTTGTAACACCCCGACAATTCCCATTTTCTAAAATAACCTCTTTTTAAATATAACTGTAGGGAATTATCAAAGTATTATCGCCCGTGTAAAAACGTACGGCTTATTCAGAATTTTGCAGCGGAAAACATAAAACTAACTTTTGGGTTCATAATTAATCTATTACATATTAGGTCCAAAACAATTAACTGAAATAAGGAAATACGAATAGTACGACAAGTTTCAAATTCAAGTTAACAAATTGAATCACTTAATTAAACAAATAGAACTACAAGCTCTCTAATCCCGATCCCAATGATGCATCATCTTCAAACCTGTAGATGGGCAATGCTTATTGATCCTTAGAGACTGCTCACCAGAAATGGGTCATCACAGGATCAATAAGGCATAGCCATGATCAACACACACAAACAAGCACGTAATCAGCAAAGCTGAGTACTACATACTAAAGCAATAAAAATCCTAACATGATACTATTAAACATAATTAAGGGCAAACAAAGCATGATAATCTAACGACCATACCTAACTAGACTAAGCTAGACTGGACTAGACTTTTTATAACAATTGCATTATTTTAATTTAAATAGGCAATGGACCGAGTTTTCTAGCTAGGCGAGGTACGGGCGCGACTCCGTAACCTCGGTGACCTGCGATATCGAGGAACGTTTGACTGAAAATAGGACGCGGTGATCAATCCGGTCCGAATGAAAGGCCATGGGCTACCACCATGAACCCCAACTCCTGTTTGTCCGTCACTTTAGACGTGCACAGTCTAAAGCTATTGCTACTCAGTTTCACTTTACATGATTTACAAATTGACACCCTGTTATGACTCAACAATCACATAAGGCATGCAACTCACATTTATTTATAACTGTTTTTATCTTGGAATTGAGTAAGTGATCACAAAGGCATCTAACAAGACTCATTCCAATTAACTCCAATCTTTTCTTTAATACTAATTAACCCCTGAATATGGGTATAAGGTTTCAACTTACTAAATGAGGTCCTCCGCCCTCATAAAGTAGTGAAAAGCTAAAAAGGGAACAACAATTAACTGATCTGAATTATATACTAAACAATCTAGCGTTCCCAATCAAACATGTTTGCATCAATCTTCCATACTAACATGTTAAAATCCTCAAAATGCAATAAAGGTTTAATATGTTCATCCAACAGTATCAAACATGCAGTTTCAACCCGACTAAGTTCATCAACAACATTAACATAACCAGGTTCATCAATAATACACATGGTTTCAACAATTAGCACACATTCCAAGCACACAGGTATGTACGTACCTTGTGTAAACAAACTGATAGGCCACTTTAACACTTTCAAAAGTCGCCTAAAGAGAATTCTCCGCCTAAAACAACCAATAAATAATCTCAATCAATTTCTGATCATTGACAACCATAATAAAGCATTCTAATTGCATCCTAAGCATATTTAGAACTTTCCCCAATATCAAAACTTAAACATTTGATTTCCTAGAATCATAATTGTTGAATTAGTTATTGAAATTCGTTGAAAACTTTTGCAAACATCGTACTTTAAATTTTCCGCACTATAGATTCATTTAAAAGCTTCACCATGGTCAATCTACGTCCCTAGTACATTGAAACAACAAATTTAATAATCCATACTCGACCTACCATGATTTACAATCATAAAAACCTTGAATTTCATACTTTAATCAATCAAAAAACTAATATTTCAATGCATTTATATAATCTGAAAATAAAATAATATTGTTTAAATTATAATATACGAATCTGAAAATTAATAATTCAATTACGCACGTGTAAAAATCTGAAATTTGCAAATTAAACCATGAGACTTATAATCTAAATTCAAGAATCATAATTTAAGCTAAAAATATATATAATTAAGACATTCAATTAGTCTAGGGTTTAAGGGTTTAACCGAATAAGGGAAGGGGGAGAACTGCCGGCGACGAGGAAGGCTGGGCGGCACGCGGCGGTGCGGCGAGGAAGGCTGGGCGGCACGCGGCGGTGCGGCGAGGTGGTGTTGCTGGCAAAACAATCAAGGCATGGTTTGAGAGCCATGAAAAGGAAACGAAAGAAAGGAAAACACGACGGGAGAACGGAAATAAGGAGGAGGAATCTACCGTGCAAGGGTGGACGACGAGGACGGCGGTTATTGCCGAACCACGAGCGCTCAGCGTGGTGGTGGTGCTGTGCGAGAACAAGAACCGGTTGAGGAGGAGATCAAGAAAACGAACAAGAGAAAGAGAACGACAAGAGAGAAGGTGGGCGTTACCAGTGGCGACGGGATGCCGGTGACGTGCTGGTGGGTCCGGCGGCGTGAGCAGCGGCAGCAAGGAGGAGGGTGTTGAGGGTTTGGTGCTTGTTACGTGAACAGTGAAGGAGCAAGAGGAGGTTTTTTTTTTTTTTTTTGTGTTTCTTTGGGTTCACGTGCATTAGGAAAGGGGAGGGAGTATTTTTATTGGTTTGGGCTTTTACCCAATTGGGCTAGGAGTAGGGTTTAGGTTATTGAATCCGAAATGGTTAGGGTTGCTTGCTAATTTCAATCGAACGTGATTTCGAAATTCGAATTCGTTTTAACGTAAAATTCAAAAATACATTTTGATTTCATAAATCATTAAAATTATTCAAAATGAAATAAAATAATTATATTTTAATTACACATTCATTTCTGAAATCCGTAAATTATATTTAAATGTATTAATATACGTTAAAATATATAAACAAAATATATAAAATTACGGGGGATTACAATCTACCCCTCTTAAAAGAAGTTTCGTCCCGAAACTTGACACGAAAATTCACATATCTTTCCAAACTTTTCAACTTATTCTTATTGTAGAAGCACTTTGTGCCACTCTTGTTCACTCTTTTGCCAACACAGAGTTACTTGCAATATTCAAGAACACATTTTCTTATGCGGAGAATCTATTTACTTGCATCAACATGTAGAAGTGGCTAAAAATAAGCATAAAATGCATAAAAATACCATAAAAATAGGTAAAAAGCGCGAATTTCTATCGCATTCTACCCCCCTTAAAGAAAACGAGTTACGCCCTCGTAACTCACCTCAGGAAATAACTCTGGATACTTGATCTTCATTTCAGCTTCGGCTTCCCACGTTGCCTCTTCGTACTCGTGGTTTGACCAAAGCACTTTCACTATGCTGACGTCCTTATTGCGTGTACTACGCACTTTTCTATCAAGGATTTTCACAGGCCTTTCTTCGTATGTGAGGCTACTATCGATCTGGATTCTCTCAGGCTCTAAGATATGACGCTCATCAGGGATATAGCGCTTTAGTTGGGAAATGTGAAACACGTCGTGCATCTTTTCGAACTCCATTGGCAAGGCTAACTTGTAAGCTACTTTCCCTATTCGTTGCAGAATCTCATATGGGCCTACATACTTGGCACTTAGCTTCCCCTTTTTCCCGAATCTCATCACACCCTTGGTTGGTGATACTTTCAAGAACACTTTATCACCTACTGCAAATTCATCATCTCTTCTTTTCAGATCAGCATAACTCTTTTGCCTATCCTGGGCAGCTTGAATTCTAGCCTGAATCATTTTTACATTCTTGACAGTCTCCTCAATGAATTCCGTTCCCAAGATTATATTTTCACTGAAATCATTCCAGCAGGTGGGACTTCTACATTTTCTCCCATATAGTGCCTCAAAAGGTGCCATCTTAATGCTTGCATGGTAGCTATTGTTGTATGAGAATTCGATCAAGTCTAGATGGTCTTCCCAACTACCCTTAAAGTCAATCGCACAAGCCCTCAACATATCTTCCATAGTCTGGTTTGTTCTCTCAGTCTGACCATCGGTTGCAGGGTGGAAAGCAGTGCTCATTTTCAAAGTTGTCCCAAGGTTCAACTGGACCTTTTGCCAAAATTTCGAGAGGAATCTTGAATCACGGTCTGAGATAATATCGGTTGGGACCCCATGCAACCTCACTACATGCTTAATGTATGTCCTTGCAAGCTGTTTCTTTTTCCAAGTCTCTTTAATCGGAATAAACACGGCTGATTTTGTTAGACGATCCACAATCACCCAAATGGTATCATTTCCGTTCTTTGATCTAGGCAAGGCAGTAACAAAATCCATAGAAATGGAATCCCACTTCCATCCAGGCACTTCTAAAGGTTGAACTTTCCCCATGGGTCTTTTGTGGTCTATTTTGACTTTCTGACAGGTTAGGCATCTAGACACAAACTCAGCAACTTCCCGTTTCATATTAGGCCACCAATAGATTTGTTTCAGGTCTTTGTACAATTTGTCACCCCCAGGGTGCACAGAATATGGAGTATTATGCCCCTCATCCATAAGACGTCTCTTGAGTTCTTCACACTTCTGTGGTACACACCATCTCCCTTTGAACCTCAAACTACCATCCTCATGAATCTTGAAATCTACTTCTTTCCCTTGACCCATCTTTTCTTTGATTCTCTCTAGGCACTCATCCCCGGCTTGACTTTCTCTAATCTCCTCGAATATAGACAACCCCAATGATAATGCGCTCAGTTTTGCTTTGGTTTCCCCAGGGTTTACTATTTCCAGGCTAAGTCTCTGCATGTCTCGACACAACTCTTCAGGCACTACCAAGACATTCATACTATGGCTAGATTTTCTACTCAATGCATCGGCAACTACGTTTGCTTTCCCCTCATGGTACTGGATGTTCAAATCATAGTCTTTGATCAACTCTAACCATCTTCTTTGTCTCATGTTGAGATCTTTCTGGGTGAAAATGTATTTTAGGCTTTTGTGGTCTGTGAAGATCTTACATGTTGCCCCATAGAGGTAATGTCTCCAAATTTTCAAAGCGAAAACAATCGCAGCTAGCTCTAGATCGTGGGTAGGGTAATTAGCCTCATATGGTTTTAATTGACGCGACGCATACGCAATCACCTTCCCATTTTGCTGTAATACACACCCCAACCCATTCTTCGACGCATCACTATACACCTCAAACCCTTCATTCCCATCAGGCAAGGTTAAAACAGGTGCTGAGGTTAAACGCTCTTTGAGAATTTGGAAGGCTTCCTCACATTTTTCGCTCCACTCAAATTTTGATTCTTTCTTCATCAAGTTGGTTATGGGTCTTGCTATCTTTGAGAAATCTCTCACAAATCTCCTATAATACCCAGCTAGACCTAAGAAACTCCGAATATCAGACACATTCTTCGGGGTAGGCCACTCACTCACAGCTTGAATCTTGGCAGGATCCACAGAGACTCCTTCCTTTGACACATAATGCCCCAAAAATGCTACCTTTTCCAGACGGAACTCGCACTTAGAGAACTTTGCATACAACTGGTTCTTCCTAAGCGTCTCCAAGATAACCCTCAAATGTTCGTCATGTTCCTTTTCATTCCTCGAATAGATCAGAATATCATCAATGAATACCACCACAAACTTATCTAGGAACTCATGGAAAATCCTATTCATCAGGTCCATAAAGATGGCGGGTGCATTGGTTAACCCAAAAGGCATTACTGTAAACTCATAATGGCCATAACGAGTCCTAAATGCAGTCTTAGGAATGTCTTTTTCAGCTACCCTCAATTGGTGATATCCCGAACGCAAATCAATCTTTGAGAATACACTTGCCCCGTTCAACTGGTCAAACAGGTCATCTATCCTAGGCAAAGGATATTTGTTTTTGATTGTTACGTTGTTCAACTCCCTATAATCAATACATAGCCGCATACTCCCATCTTTCTTTTTGACAAACAATACTGGAGCTCCCCACGGTGATGCACTAGGCCTAATGTACCCCTTGTCGAACAAGTCCTGCAATTGTATTTTTAACTCACTCATTTCTGGGGGTGCCATCCTATAAGGTGCTTTGGATATAGGTGCAGTTCCGGGATTTAACTCTATGGTAAATTCAAGGGTTCTAGCCGGTGGCATACCCGGAATCTCATCCGGAAATACATCTACAAATTCTCTTACGATTGGGACATCCCCTATCTCTACCCCAACTTTCTTACTCACATCTTGGACACTACAGAAAAATAGTTCACACCCTTTATTGACCAGTTTCCTCACTTGTAATGCGGAGATCACCCCAAAGTTCCCAGACTTCCCAAAACGTCTATATGATATTGATTTCCCAGTAGGGTTCTTTAGGCTTACTTTCTGAATCTCGCAGTCTATCCTGGCCTTGTATAAGCTTAGCCAATCCATCCCCAGAATCACATCTAGGTCCCCCAAACTAAATTCTATCAAATTAGATGGAAAAGTGCAATCTTTTATTTTCAAAGGCAAGTTCTTAAATAATTTCGTACACCTTATTGTTGCACCATTAGGCATACTAACAGGTGAATCAATTGCCTCAAAATCTACTAACTTCAAATTTTTAACAATAGAGGTCGAAATAAAAGAATATGTTGCCCCTGAATCAAACAATGTTTTAACAGGTAAGGAGTTGATAGAGAAAGTACCCGAAACTACGTCTGCAGAACGTTCAGCTTCATTTCTACTCATTACGAACAGCTTTCCGGGAGCCTTGATGTTATTGTTGTTTCCATTGGCAGGTTTGTTTTGGTTTCCCTGGTTGTTTGGTGCCCCAGCAGGCTTCGAACCTTGGTTCCCCGAATGGTTAAACCCTGGTTTCCCTTGGTTACTACTCCCACTACCATTCTGCTCTCTCTTCTGCTTTGTAAAGCACTCATACTCTCTATGCCCCTTCTTACGACAGTAGTTGCAAGTCACCAATTCCCCCTTACAGTCCTTCCCAGGGTGATTGTTGTTGCACATCTTACAGTGATGCACTCTGTTAGGCTGGTTTTTGTTGGTGTAGTTATTCCCCTGGTTATTCCTTCCCTGAAAGTTGCCATTACCATTACCATCCCCATTTCCATTTCTATTCCTTTTGAAGTTCCCCTGACTTCCCCCAGCATTAAACTCTTTCCTTTTATCCCCAACAACAATGTTCTTTTTGTCCCTCCTGGTCTGCAGGCCATAAATATGGGCAGCTCTCCCATACACAATGTCTAAGGACGTAAAGGTTTCCCCGCCTAATCCCAGTTGGATTTCATCGGTTAACCCCTGTTCAAACCTCTGAGCCTTTAGTTCCTCAGTAGCTACCACCTCAGGTGCAAACCTCGACAAAGCTATAAACTTACTGTAGTATTCAGCGATGGTCATATTCCCCATCCTAAGGTTGATAAATTCCTGGGCTTTCTGCTTCCTCATAAAAGGAGGATAGAACTTCCCCCTCAAGGCAACAATAAAAGAATCCCAATTGAATCCCTCAGCAGCGCTTAGTCTAGTGCCATTTTCCCTCCACCAAAGGTCGGCCTCATCTTTCAGGTAGAGGACAGCTTGGCCTACTTTCATATGCTCAGGACAGTTTACCGCCCCAAATAGTTTCTCAAATTCCCTGATCCAGTTTTCAAGGAAGGTGGGGTCTGCCTGCCCCTTAAAGTATGGTGGCTTAACTTTCGCAAGCCTTTCAAACATGTCCCCTGCAGAATCGGGACGCTCAGTTCTTTCCTGGGTTAGTTTTTCCGCCAAGAGGCGAATAGCAGCAGCTAGGTCACTATTATTGGCCATCCTAGAGCGCGACCTGAAATTAATATGCTCTAGTTCAAGTTCGAAACTTTACTTACATTATCCTCTAGCAATGCAATATCACATTAACATTCAAAATGCACACGAAATGAACAATCATGCAAAACATTCAACTGAGAGACAAGGAATAACTTCAATCATCACGAATAATAAGTTAGAATAAAAGAAGAAAACATTCCATTTGCGTGCCCGTAAAACTCTGATCTTTTAGATAGTCAATAATCTAGCTTTTATTCCTCAGAAGAATGTCAATAACAATCCTAAATATTAACACACACCTGTTCTCAAAATGACGTAAAAAGGTTCTACGATATAACATAAACTATGGTTGGGCGGATTGTCCAACATTTTTCTCACACACAACTAAATATGTAAGCAAAGCTAAAGGGAAACGTCATCAGACTTGTCCTTTGATTCGCTATAACCTTCTAGGGTGAATAACTCATATTTAAGTTCATCATCGTCATCCATATCAAAATAATAAGCTTCTTTTCTTGGCCTAGAGGATCTTCGTAGACCTTGAAGTTGATGATTAGCTTCCTCAGGCTCAGGCTCAGGTTCAGGTTCATGTTCGGGCTCAAACTCAAACTCAGGTTCAACCTCCAATTCATGTTCGAATTCAAACTCAAATTCTTGTTCGAACTCAAACCCAAATTCATGCTCAAACTCAGGCTCCGAATCGCTTTCAGGTCTCAAAACAGCTTGATAAATATCGACTCTAGTTTGCCCTCTAGCACGATCAAATTCACGAAGGGCTTCATCATCACTATCAGGTTCTCCTGCTCTTAAAACTCGACGCAAAACAAGTTCATGGCTGGTGTAACTGTTAATGTCAGACTCGTAATCCATTTCATTTTCATCATCGCTTAGAACAATAGGGTTAGAATTGCTCCCTATTCTATTTCCTTGTATGCCAGACATGATTAGTGATCTATAACAATTAAACATAGTTTCTATGTTAGTAATTAGTACTCTCACTTACCGTATGATCCCACAATACACAATAAGTAAGAATATATATATCAATCGCAATGCATAGGGAAGACACGACAGTTAGCAGGTAGAGAAATTACAATCATGTTGACATAATGCATGCACAATGCTTCTATTCTATATGCCTTTTCCTATACTACCCAACTCTCAAAATAATCATAGTATATGAAACATTGAAGCATAAAAGGATAAACAAGAATGATTTATAAGGATTAGATTGATTAAAAGAATAATTATTAAACGATAAATAATTAAATAAATTTTTTTTTTTTTTTTTTTTTTTTTTTTTTTTTTTTTTTTTTTTTTTTTTTTACGGTACTGTAGCAGCAGCAGCAGTAAAATTTTTTTTTTTTTTTTTTTTTTTTTTTTTTTTTTTGAAATATTAATTTAAATTTCAAAAGAATCGAAATACATTTATTCGCATAAAAACGTATTTCAAAGCACGATTCAAGAGTCAATATTAAAATAAATTCAAACATTTCTAGCTAATAACTTTAAATTTATTCACTAGTGTGAAATTACTTTTACATAACTAATTAGTTGGTTAGGCGCCTAAGATATAAAAGGTAGACACGAAATGTCAGTAAAACCTTTAGCTCAAAAATACCACTTTGTAACACCCCGACAATTCCCATTTTCTAAAATAACCTCTTTTTAAATATAACTGTAGGGAATTATCAAAGTATTATCGCCCGTGTAAAAACGTACGGCTTATTCAGAATTTTGCAGCGGAAAACATAAAACTAACTTTTGGGTTCATAATTAATCTATTACATATTAGGTCCAAAACAATTAACTGAAATAAGGAAATACGAATAGTACGACAAGTTTCAAATTCAAGTTAACAAATTGAATCACTTAATTAAACAAATAGAACTACAAGCTCTCTAATCCCGATCCCAATGATGCATCATCTTCAAACCTGTAGATGGGCAATGCTTATTGATCCTTAGAGACTGCTCACCAGAAATGGGTCATCACAGGATCAATAAGGCATAGCCATGATCAACACACACAAACAAGCACGTAATCAGCAAAGCTGAGTACTACATACTAAAGCAATAAAAATCCTAACATGATACTATTAAACATAATTAAGGGCAAACAAAGCATGATAATCTAACGACCATACCTAACTAGACTAAGCTAGACTGGACTAGACTTTTTATAACAATTGCATTATTTTAATTTAAATAGGCAATGGACCGAGTTTTCTAGCTAGGCGAGGTACGGGCGCGACTCCGTAACCTCGGTGACCTGCGATATCGAGGAACGTTTGACTGAAAATAGGACGCGGTGATCAATCCGGTCCGAATGAAAGGCCATGGGCTACCACCATGAACCCCAACTCCTGTTTGTCCGTCACTTTAGACGTGCACAGTCTAAAGCTATTGCTACTCAGTTTCACTTTACATGATTTACAAATTGACACCCTGTTATGACTCAACAATCACATAAGGCATGCAACTCACATTTATTTATAACTGTTTTTATCTTGGAATTGAGTAAGTGATCACAAAGGCATCTAACAAGACTCATTCCAATTAACTCCAATCTTTTCTTTAATACTAATTAACCCCTGAATATGGGTATAAGGTTTCAACTTACTAAATGAGGTCCTCCGCCCTCATAAAGTAGTGAAAAGCTAAAAAGGGAACAACAATTAACTGATCTGAATTATATACTAAACAATCTAGCGTTCCCAATCAAACATGTTTGCATCAATCTTCCATACTAACATGTTAAAATCCTCAAAATGCAATAAAGGTTTAATATGTTCATCCAACAGTATCAAACATGCAGTTTCAACCCGACTAAGTTCATCAACAACATTAACATAACCAGGTTCATCAATAATACACATGGTTTCAACAATTAGCACACATTCCAAGCACACAGGTATGTACGTACCTTGTGTAAACAAACTGATAGGCCACTTTAACACTTTCAAAAGTCGCCTAAAGAGAATTCTCCGCCTAAAACAACCAATAAATAATCTCAATCAATTTCTGATCATTGACAACCATAATAAAGCATTCTAATTGCATCCTAAGCATATTTAGAACTTTCCCCAATATCAAAACTTAAACATTTGATTTCCTAGAATCATAATTGTTGAATTAGTTATTGAAATTCGTTGAAAACTTTTGCAAACATCGTACTTTAAATTTTCCGCACTATAGATTCATTTAAAAGCTTCACCATGGTCAATCTACGTCCCTAGTACATTGAAACAACAAATTTAATAATCCATACTCGACCTACCATGATTTACAATCATAAAAACCTTGAATTTCATACTTTAATCAATCAAAAAACTAATATTTCAATGCATTTATATAATCTGAAAATAAAATAATATTGTTTAAATTATAATATACGAATCTGAAAATTAATAATTCAATTACGCACGTGTAAAAATCTGAAATTTGCAAATTAAACCATGAGACTTATAATCTAAATTCAAGAATCATAATTTAAGCTAAAAATATATATAATTAAGACATTCAATTAGTCTAGGGTTTAAGGGTTTAACCGAATAAGGGAAGGGGGAGAACTGCCGGCGACGAGGAAGGCTGGGCGGCACGCGGCGGTGCGGCGAGGAAGGCTGGGCGGCACGCGGCGGTGCGGCGAGGTGGTGTTGCTGGCAAAACAATCAAGGCATGGTTTGAGAGCCATGAAAAGGAAACGAAAGAAAGGAAAACACGACGGGAGAACGGAAATAAGGAGGAGGAATCTACCGTGCAAGGGTGGACGACGAGGACGGCGGTTATTGCCGAACCACGAGCGCTCAGCGTGGTGGTGGTGCTGTGCGAGAACAAGAACCGGTTGAGGAGGAGATCAAGAAAACGAACAAGAGAAAGAGAACGACAAGAGAGAAGGTGGGCGTTACCAGTGGCGACGGGATGCCGGTGACGTGCTGGTGGGTCCGGCGGCGTGAGCAGCGGCAGCAAGGAGGAGGGTGTTGAGGGTTTGGTGCTTGTTACGTGAACAGTGAAGGAGCAAGAGGAGGTTTTTTTTTTTTTTTTTGTGTTTCTTTGGGTTCACGTGCATTAGGAAAGGGGAGGGAGTATTTTTATTGGTTTGGGCTTTTACCCAATTGGGCTAGGAGTAGGGTTTAGGTTATTGAATCCGAAATGGTTAGGGTTGCTTGCTAATTTCAATCGAACGTGATTTCGAAATTCGAATTCGTTTTAACGTAAAATTCAAAAATACATTTTGATTTCATAAATCATTAAAATTATTCAAAATGAAATAAAATAATTATATTTTAATTACACATTCATTTCTGAAATCCGTAAATTATATTTAAATGTATTAATATACGTTAAAATATATAAACAAAATATATAAAATTACGGGGGATTACAGATGTGTTGAGATCGTGTCGTCATCAAAATATATGCCGATACCGTGTCGTCATCGAAGTACGGGTCAATGGAAGCATGTGTACGTTGACAGAAGATGTGACAAGATAGTTTCGTCATCAAAGTACGAGTCAATGTTGGAGCGCGCGTCGATAGAGGTGCGTCGAGATTGTGTCGTCATTAAAGTAAGGCTCGACATCAGAGTGTGGAGTGACATTGAACAATCCAGACATGAAGAGTTCGCGAAGTGGTGTCATATCTATGAAGGCTGACTAGATTGTCTTCATGAAGACGTCAATCCTTGACGAGACAGAAAAAGGGTAATGGATCCCCTTACTATCAAATTAACTTAACTAACTGTTTTGCTTGGTTCCATTGAATTTGTGGTAGGTGACATTCATGACATCATCATCCACAAAGTGAGGGACATATCAGAAATGAAGGACAACTTGGAAAACACCAATTCAAGTCACGAGACGTTGACGCTTGGAGATTCTTAACATATAATGATGCTACTCGACGGATAATAGAGTTAGCCTCCACTCATAGTCATGTTATTTTAACAACTCATCTTAGTGTTGTTGTGAACAGGTTCACCTTTTCAAATGACCAAGAAAACGAGATATGCAAAAGACCATGTGGTCATTCTTTATCGTCACATATCCCAAACCAATGATATCGTCAGAAGGGTTAATGTTGCAATACCCAAAAGTCGTCCCCTGATGCCAACTCCATGTCGAGGTAGTGATTGCTCAACATCAACTAGTGTCGTCTCTGCAAAAGAAAGTTCGGAAAGATGATCCCGGCGATGTGTTTCACTAAACAACGACATGAAGACGCCAAGGACCATGAAAACGACACAACCAGAATGTCAAGGACATAAGGGGAAATTCATTATAGCATTACAAATACCCGACATCAGATATTGGCATACGACATCATATCTGTGGCTAACTCCAACTCAAATACTTTCTTGAAGTTTCCTGTAACACTCTGACAATTCCCTTTTCTAAAATAACATTTTATAAATATAACTATAGAGAATTATCAAAGTATTATCGCCCGTGTAAAAACGTAACGGCTTATTCAGAATTTTGCAGCGGAAAACAGAAAACTAACTTTTAGTTTTATAAATAATCGATTACATAATAAGTCCAAAAACCAATTAACGGAAATAAGGAAATACGAATAGTACGACAATTTCAAATCCAAATTAACAAAGCAAATATAACTACAAGCTCTCTAATCCCGATCCCAATGATGCATCATCTTCAAACCTGTAGATGGGCAACGCTTATTGATCCTTAGAGACTGCTCACCAAAGATGGGTCATCATAGGATCAATAAGGCATAGCCATGATCAACACACACAAACAAGCACGTAATCAGCAAAGCTGAGTACTACATACTAAAACAATAATAATCCTAACATGATACTATTAAACGAACAACCCTAACATGATACTAATGAACATAAATAAGGGCAGACAAGACATGATAATTTGACGACCACACTTAACTAGACTAGGCTAG
The DNA here is from genome assembly GCF_020520425.1 of Spinacia oleracea. NCBI lineage: Eukaryota > Viridiplantae > Streptophyta > Magnoliopsida > Caryophyllales > Amaranthaceae > Spinacia > Spinacia oleracea. The sequence goes on from NC_079489.1 coordinate 59,339,195, forward strand.
ACTAAACTGGTCTAGACTTTTATAACAATAATATTATTTTAATTGAAATAGGCAATGGACCGAGTTTTCTAGCTAGAGGCTTCACTAAGGAAGACGAGGTACGGGTGCGACTCCGTAACCTCAGTGACCTGCGATATCGAGGAACGTTTGAATAAAAATAGGACACGGTGATCAATCCGGTCCGAGATAAAGGCCATGGGCTACCACCATGAACCCCAACTCCTGTTTGTCCGTCATTTTAGACGTGCACAGTCTAAAGCTATTGCTACTCAGTTTCACTTTACATGATTTACAAATTGAAACCTTGTTATGACTCAACAATCACATAAGGCATACAATCCACATTTATTCACAACTGTTTTTATCTTGGAATTAAGTAAGTGATCACAAAGGTATCAAACAAGACTCATTCCAATTAAATCCAACCTTTTCTTTAATACTGATCAACCCCTCTATATGGGTATAAGGTTTCAACTTACTAAACAAGGTCCACGACCCTCATAAAGTAGTGAAAAACTAAAAGGGAACAATGAACAATCGATCTGAATCAATATATATAAAATAATCTAGTGTTCCCAATCAAACATGTTTGCATCAATCATCTACTAACATGTTATAATCCTTGTAACGAAATACATATATTTAACATGTTCATCAAACAATATTAAACATGAAATTCCGACATAATCAGGTTCATCAATAAATTTCAACTTGGTTTCAACAGATAACACACATTCCAAGCACACAGGTATGTACGTACCTTGTGTAAACAAACTGCAAGACCACTTTAATAATTCAAAAGTCGCCTACAGAGAATTCTCCGCCTAAAAACAACCAATAAGGATTCCCAATCAACTTCTAATCGTTCACAGCTATAATAACACATTCTAACTACATCCCAAACGCATTTAGAACTTTTCTCCAATAAAAAAACTTGAATATTTGATTTCCTAGCATAATAATTATTGAATCAATGATTGAAATTCGTTGAAAACTCTTCGCAAACATCATACTTTAAATTTTCAGCAATATGAAATTGTTTAAAGCTTTCCCAAAACCAAATTATCATGCTTAGAACATAAAAATAATAATTTTAATAATTCACAACCATTATATCATGATTTTAAAACTATTAAAACCTTAAAATTTCATGTTTTAATAATTAAAATCCTTATTTTAATTCAATTATATAAATCTGAAAATTAATGATTTAATTTTGCCAAACATGAAATCTGGAATTCATAATTGGATAATAAAAACTAAACATTTAATTTAATAGAACATAAATTACATAATTAAAACATAATTTAAAACATTTAATTAACTTAGGGTTTAAGAAATTAACCAAATAAAGGTTTAAGGAGATGCTGGCCGGCGGCAAGGGAGGCGCGACAGCGAGCGGTGGTTCTGGTGGTTGATGCGACGTGGCTGGGCGTGCGGTGGCTGTGCGACAGCATGAAAGAAAATGAGGAGAAGAGCAAGAAATAACAACCAAGAAAGGAGGACGAAAAATAAAAAGGAGGGAGGAGAAGATTACCGGCGACGGAGGGGCGGCTGCGTGGCGGTGGCGACGAAGGGTGTTTGCTGCGCGAATCAGAAATGAAAGAGAAAAGCAAGAACGAATATTGTGAGCAAGGGAAGCAAAACAACAAGAATCAATGGAAGAGAAAGAAAGGATGAAGGAGAAGGAAAACGAAAAAGAAGGAGAGCAAGGTTTATCGGCGGCGACTGGTTGTCCGACGGCTGGGCAAGTCGGCAGTGAGGAGAGCAGGAGGAGGACGGCAACGTGAGGGAGAAGGAGTTCTTGAGGGTTCTTGTTCCTTGTTACGTGAATAGTGAAGGGGGTTTGCTTGGGTTCTTTTTGTTTCACGTGTGAAATAGAAAAGAAGAGGGGGATTTGTTTTGGGATTATTGTTTGGGCTTTGCAAAATGGGCTAGAATTAGATTTTAGTTTTAGGATTCAAATCCAAAACCGAATAGGATCGTTTTCTTAATTCAATAAGTTTTCGTAATTCGATTTCTTTTCAACGTAAAATTCTAAAATTACTTTTGATTTCATAAATCTTTAAAAATATTAAAAATGTAATAAATAAATATACGTTAATTATATATTTATTTCTAAAATCCGTCAATTCTTATTTAAATATAATAATCTATACGTTAAAATATATAAATAATGTTTATAAATTTACGGGGGATTACATTTCCACAGGGGGACAAGACAATATAATGTAAAGATGAAAACACAAACATCAGAGACTCAACCATATTCAATGATGTCATCAACATGATGAACACTCGGCTCACAACACTATTGATGACGTCCGGCGACACTGTTGATGACGTCTGACAACATTGCCGATGACGTCCGACAACATTTTCAATGATGATCGACGATACTGTCAACGAAGACAACACCAGCTTGGATTACATCAAGAAAATTGTCAAGATCAACAAAACTAAGCAACAATTAGTCTACTACGCCAGTAAGTCGTTACTTAGCGCAGAAACAAGGTACTCACATCTCAAAAAACTTGTATTTTCATTGGTTGTAGCATCTACTAAGTTACTCCCTTACTTTGAATGTCATCCTATTATTGTGCGAACTAACTATCCCATGAAGTCAATCATGAGGAAGCCCGAGTTGTCTGGCAGGATGTCTAAGTGGACTATCCAGCTAGGATGCTACGGCATCAGGTAGGAATCACGAACGGCAATCAAATCCCAAGCTCTTGCAGATTTTGTGGCTAACTTCAGCCCAAGTATACAACAAGAAGTTGATTAAGAGGTCGACATGCTGTCAGACGACACTATCCCACCAATATGGACATTGTTCACTAATGGATCCTCCAATATACGGGGGACGGGGCTAGGACTTGTGCTAGAGTCTCCACAACGGGACATGATAGTACAATCTATCTGCTACAAGTTTAAAGCTACCAACAACAAAGCGGAGTATGCGGCTCTGATCTTAGAATTGATGCTAGCGCACGACATTCACATTTGACGACTCGAGGTATGCTGTGAATCATTACTGATTATTAGTCAAATTTACGGTTCTTATGCAGCGAAGGATTCCAAGATGAAAGCTCACCGCGAGATAGCCAAAACACTTGTCAAAAAGTTTGACCTATGCAACCTCCAGCAAATCCCAAGAGACCAAAACAGCCAAGCCGACGCACTAGCAAACCTAAGATCCAACATCAACCCAACCAAACTATCAACAATTCCTATTGTCCATCTCATGTACCTAACCATCACAAGAGAGACCTTCCCAATCAATGAAAAACCTTCCACAAGTCAATCGCCAACTCCCACATCTTGGCGAGACCCGTATATGCACTTGCTTAAACACCACACCATCCCACCAGATGTGACCCATGAAAAAACCTTTCGAATAAAAGCCTCGACAACCCCTGTTGCAACCCCCTTGTTGCAGCGTACATGTAATAATACGCTTCAACAACCAGTAGGTCAACGCGGGTCAAACTTTATAAAGGGTTGTTGCAGCGTACAAATTAATTGCCCGCAGCAAGAGAGTTTTTTGCAGCGTACAAAGTAAAAGCCCCCTGCAATAGCCCATTTATTTTGCAGCGTACAGATAAAAGCCCGCTGCAATAAAAAAATTTCGCTGCAAAGCTAATTAAGAAAAACATTTCGGATCTCAAACCTAAGGACGCTCATACTCCCTCTTCTTCCCTCAGCTTTCCCTGCGTACTCTCTCACCTCCTCATTCTTCTTCTTCTTCATCTGCTCTCTTTCTCTCTCCTAAATCCCTTCTTTTTCCGCCATATTCCCCCAATTATGAGGTCCTTTTCGTGAATTCTCCCCCGTTTTCTCGCCGCGGTTTCTTCCCCAGGTAACTCCCATTTCGACGCTTTTTTCTGAATCCCCCCTTTTTTGTTCTAAGTTTTCTCTAATTCGTGGTTTTTTTTGGGTTTTTTGCAAGTAATTGTTGAAATTGGGTGACAATTCGTCTTGGTTTTTGTGAAAATTTGCTCGACTCTTTCTCTCCAAGCATCTGGCCTTCGACCTCAGCCTTCGAACTCAGCCGCCTTCGAAATTGAGGAGGTATAGTTTTCTAACTTTTTGTATTTGTTTTTCCCTAATTTCGTATTTTTAGGGTTTGCTTTCAGTCAATTCTTGATTTTTCCCCTAATTTCGTATTTTTAGGGTTTGATAATATAAATTATTCTTATTCTTATTTTTTGTGTTACTTGATCTTTTGGTGATACCACATTACAACTATTTGAGCCACGCATCTCAAAAATATACGTTGGTAAAAATACTTCTCTGCGATAATGATTATGTTGAAACTACTGTTGATTTGAATCTTTAAGTTTTAAGCATGTCCCTTTTATGTTAGTTTATTTTTAATGATTTCGCAGTGAGTCTGTACTTCAGCCCCTCAACCAGTTGCCTCCTCCAAATGTCAAACGGGAGCTTATAATGCTTTCTTTACCGGCAATAGCTAGCCAGACCATTGATCCTATGGCTCAGCTGATGGAGACAGCTTATATTGGCAGTTTAGGTTGAAATCTTATTCTTTATTTTGAATTTAAAAAAAACTTTGTTTTCTCTTATTTTGTGCGTGTCAATGATCTCACTTTGTTTTCATTATGTGTGCAGGTCCTGTACAGCTGGCATCCGCTGGTGTTTCTATGTCTATCTTTAATATCATTTCAAAGCTATTCAACATACCACTTCTTAGTGTTGCTACTTCTTTCGTAGCTGAAGATTTAGCAAAGTCTTCTTCAGGTAAAATATTCTGAATGTTGTCATTCTAGTCATAATCTTTGCCATTGAACTATTGTATTACTTGATTATCATGTATTTTGTTTGCACCTTCTAGATGGCGATGAAAAAAATGAAAGAAAACAGTTATCATCAGTTTCGACAGCGTTATTTCTCGCTCTAGGCATTGGCATCATTGAGGCGCTAGCTTTACTTTTGGGAGCTGGATCATTCCTCAGGTTAATGGGTGTCTCAGCAGTAAGTTCTAAATAGTTAAATGGTTATTGAGATTTTGTTTCCATGACGAATTCAGTAGTGAAACTCGTGAAGTTGACCAACGAGCCCTTTGTTATCCCTGCTGGTCATGATCAAATTTATTCTTAGTACATTGATTACGTATTGCATACTGGCGTTATTTAATGTTCAACTGCAATTGCCTTGCAGGATTCTCCTATGCGAGTACAAGCAGAGAAGTTTCTGTCGCTTAGAGCTCTTGGTGCCCCCGCTGTTGTACTTTCTCTGGCTCTTCAGGGTGTGCTGAGGGGATTTAAGGACACAAAAACCCCTGTATTCTGTCTAGGCATGTTTTCAAGCCTCAGCATTGCATTTGTACTTTTTTTTTATCCCCTGGTTACTCTATTTTAATCGTTATAATTTATTTCTGTTTATTTTTAGTCTCTATTTCTTAATTTCCTTCTTTTTGACTTTTTATGTCTGTACATTGATGATCTGCATGCAGGTGTTGCCAATCTTGCAGCTGTTTTTCTGTTCCCGCTTTTCATAAATTATTTTCAGATGGGTGTCACTGGAGCAGCCACTGCCACTGTTGTGTCTCAGTATGCACTTTCTTCCTGAAGTCTGTTAGTCGGCTTTCTTTTAACTATATTGGTAATCATGCTGCTTGTTTGTGCTCCAGATACATAGGTAGCTTCTTGATGATTTGGTTTCTTAGCAAGAGAGTAATATTATTACCTCCAAAATTTGGAGATCTGAAGTTTGGGGTCTATTTAAAATCTGGTGAGTGTCAGAGAAATGTTTATGGTTATTTTCTGTTTTTGATTCTTTATCTAACACATTGATTTTAATAACCTTCTACTTAATAATCACCATTACAAACTTCTTAAATTAGTCTGCTTAAGTGGCCATTGTTTGTACCTACTTAAAGTGTTACTCGTACATGTTTGGATTGCCGTCTGTTTCCTTATGTTTACCTTTTTTCCAGGTGGATTTCTGATTGGAAGAACTGTGGCTGTTTTGATAACTATGACGATTGGGACCTCGATGGCTGCTCATCAAGGTCCTCTAGCTATGGCTGCTCATCAAATCTGTATGCAAGTGTGGTTGGCTGTCTCTCTTTTAACTGATGGATTGGCCGCATCTGGTCAGGTATGAGCTTTCATCTAACTAGGAGGTTCGATATCCAGGCTATAGGTTTTTCAGGCATCTAGACTACCTCTATTCTACAGTGCTTGTCCATTATGATTTATGATTATCACAAAAGTTGAAGATTGTGAATAATGTGTGGGTTTTAACCAAATAGGAAAAGCTTCTTGGATTAATAAGCATTTGTTGTTGTCCAAAGATCCTGATTTGTGAACAATAAACCAAATAGGAAAAGCTACATATTTTCTCAGAGTATTACACTTATTACATGTTTAATATGAATAGTTTTAACTTTCTAACACTCATTCCAATCTACTTATGCAAATTTAAGGCTTGTTTGGTCGTTATAGGTCATATTAGGCTAAAATGAGGCTTTTTTGCTCCCAAATATGAAATAAAGAACCTTAGGACTCATTTTAAACATTTTAAATGTTTTATATGATTAGTTTTAACTTTACAAGACTTAATCCAATCTATTTATGCACATTCATGACTTCTTTGGCCGTTATAGGTCATATTTAGGCTAAAATGACATTTTCGCTCCCAACTTTGATCTAACGAACTTAAAAACTAATTTCAAACTTATTACATGATTCACATGATTATTTTTAACTTTCTAGGACTCATTCCAATCCATTTATGCACATTTAAGGCTCATTGTGTCGTTATAGGTCATATTTAGGCTAAAATGACATTTTCGCTCCCAACTTTGAACTTAAGAACCTAATGACTCATTTTAAACTTATTATATGATAAATATGCTTAGTTTTAAGTTTCTAAGACTTATTCTAATCTATTTATGCACATTTAATGCTTGTTTTATCGTTATAGGTCATATTTAGGATAAAATAAGGCATTTTCGATCCCAACTTTAAAATAAAGAACCTAAGGACTTATTTTAAACTTATTACATGATTAATATGCTTAGTTTTAAGTTTCTAAGACTTAATCTAACTACTTATACACATTTAAGGCTTGTTTGGTCGTTATAGGACATATTTAGGCTAAAATGACATTTTCGCTCCCAACTATGAACCAAAGAACCTAAGGACTCATTTTAAACTTACTAAATGTTTTATATGCTTATTTTTAACTTTCTAGGACTCATTCCAATCCATTTATGCACATTTAAGGCTCATTGTGTCGTTATAGGTCATATTTAGGCTAAAATGACATTTTCGCTCCCAACTATGAACCAAAGAACCTAAGGACTCATTTTAAACTTACTAAATGTTTTATATGCTTATTTTTAACTTTCTAGGACTCATTCCAATCCATTTATGCACATTTAAGGCTCATTGTGTCGTTATAGGTCATATTTAGGCTAAAATGACATTTTCGCTCCCAACTTTGAACTTAAGAACCTAATGACTCATTTTAAACTTATTATATGATAAATATGCTTAGTTTTAAGTTTCTAAGACTTATTCTAATCTACTTATACCCATTTAATGCTTGTTTGATAGTTATAGGTCATATTTAGGCTAAAATGAGGCATTTTCGCTCCTAACTTTAAAATAAAGAACCTAAGCACTCATTTTAAACTTAATACATGTTTAATATGCATAATTTTAACTTTATAAGACTCGTTCCAATCTATTTATGCACCTTTAAGGCTCATTAGGTCGTTGTAGGTCATATTTAGGCTAAAATGACATTTTCTCTCCCAACTATGAACTAAAGAACCTAAGGACTCATTTTAAACCTACTAAATGTTTTATATTCTAGTTTTAACTTTCTAGGACTTATTCCAATCCATTTATGCACATTTAAGGCTCATTGTGTCGTTATAGGTCATATTTAGGCTAAAATGACATTTTCGCTCCCAACTTTGAACTTAAGAACCTAATGACTCATTTTAAACTTATTATATGTGAAATATGCTTAGTTTAAGTTTCTAAGACTTATTCTAATCTGTTTATGCACATTTAATGCTTGTTTGATAGTTATAGGTCATATTTAGGCTAAAATGAGGCATTTTCGCTCCTAACTTTAAAATAAAGAACCTAAGCACGCATTTTAAACTTAATACATGTTTAATATGCATAATTTTAACTTTATAAGACTCGTTCCAATCCATTTATGCATATTTAAGGCTCATTGTGTCGTTTTAGGTCATATTTAGGCTAAAATGACATTTTCGCTCCCAACTTTGAACTTAAGAACCTAAGGACTCATTTTTTAAATTATTATATGATTAATAAGCTTAGTTTTGAGTTTCTAGGACTTATTCTAATCTACTTATACCCATTTAATGCTTGTTTGATCGTTATAGGTCATATCTAGGCTAAAATAAGGCATTTTCGCTCCCAACTTTAAAATAAAGAACCTAAGGACTCATTTAAAACTTATTACATGTTTAATATGCATAATTTTAACGATCTAAGACTCGTTCCAATCTATTTATGCACCTATAGGCTCATTGGGTCGTTATAGGTCATATTTAGGCTAAAATGACATTTTCGCTCCCAACTTTGAACTAAAGAACCTAAGGACTCATTTTAGACTATTAGGACATTGTCATTAGTTTCTTGAATGTTAAAATGTGATATTTAATTTGTATTTAATCTAATGTTTAATTTAAATTTCTGTTTTTGTAAAGGTCTACACTCCGAGGATTGCGCCTTATGCGAGGAATTTGATGTGGTTCGTGAGCAATGGGCTAAGTTTTTTACCAACAAGTATTTATTATTGGCTTTAGCGCGCTTGATCGAGTTGGTTTAGTTGTTATAGAATAAATTTTATATTAAAATGTATGTTTATGTTGAAATTGGAACATATATTTAAATGTAATATGTGCACTTTGGTTTTGGGATATATAGTATACAAAACTCCAGTTGTTGTTTTTATATTTGTTATACAGGTTGCGTTATTCTATTATTGTTTTGACAGGTTTCTATATTTGGTGCAAGGCACTCTAGGTATCCCTAAACAAAATTAGAATTTTCCTGCCAAAAGTGCTTTTTTGCAGCGTACATATATGTTGTACGCTGCAACAAGGGAAAAAAAATTCACAAAAATTCAGACTTGTTGCAGCGTACAAATAAATGTACGCTGCAAAAAATTGAGTAATTCAGACTTGTTGCAGCGTACAAATAATGTACGCTGCAAAAAGTTGAGTCTTTTGCAGCGTACATATATATGTACGCTGCAACAAGTCCAAAATTTTGCCAATTTTTTGGCACTTGTTGCAGCGTACATCTAAAAGCCCGCTGCAACAAATCACTTTTTGCAGCGAACATTGTACGCTGCAACAAGTTCAGACTTGTTGCAGGCCCCCCAGTTGCAGCATACGATGTACGCCGCAACAGGGGTCTAAAAGCCCGCTGCAATAAGGGTTTTTTCTACTAGTGAGCTCCAGATTCATCTTGATCCATGACGTCTTTTTTTGAAAGCCAGTAGCAGGCCCTTACCTCAGATTCCTCGACCACGACGAGATAGAGAAGACACTCAGGAACATCCACAATGGTGAATGCAGTAATCATGCGGGAGGACGCAACCTAGCCACAACAAGTACAACATCACTTTGCATACATCAACTCCAAGATACCCACAGGCCAACGGCCGAGCTAAGTCGAGCAACAAGATCACCATCAATAACCTCCAAAAGCGGCTAGACGACGCTAAAGGAAAATGGCAGAAGAACTCCCCATGATACTCTGGTCCGACAAGACGACACTCAAAATAACAACCAACCACACTCCCTTTTCATTATTGTTCGGATGTGAAGCCGCGATCCCACCTGAAGTCGAGATCCCAACAACACGGTATGGACTCATGAAGGACGACATGAACAACTCAGAGTTAGCTCACGACATCGACACAGTCGATGAACTCAGGGAAGCTGCCAAAGTCAGGATGACATCTTACCCACAAAGTGTCGCGGGAAGTTACAATAAGAATGTGCAAGCCAAAGTTTTCCAGCAAGGCTACTGGGTGTTACGGATAGTCCTCCCCAACACCAAAGATCCGCGACATGGCAAGTTGGCTCTAACATGGGAAATCCCTTATCGTATTGAAAGGCGAACAAGTTATGGTGCATACGACCTGGCAGACAGAGATGGAAAACCAATAACGAGAAGTTGGAACGCGACACACTTAAAGTTGTATCATTACTACTCCCTAACTCATTATGCACATTTATGTTTTCTTTTTCGCAAACACCCCACATGCAGAGACGAACAGGTTATTGTTGCTGGAATCAAACCGACGACTCCGAGACGGGGGACAACACGAACCCGTCGCAATCACTACGCAGAGGATAACACACACGTTAGACGATTTCCAAACCAAACGCACGGTCTTGACGACCCAACATGGAATAACTTCAAGGCGTATAAAAATATTACACAAATCCTAACAACATGATCTCGTCAACACATCCCGACTTTGTCAAGTACCCTCTAAACTTATCTCTTGTCAAATTTTGATTTATCCCAAGTAATCTCGTATTGACTTAAGCATCGGAGGGTCGTTGGCTAACCCAACGACCAATCGTCATGCTTTGTTCTATTGACAGCACAACATTATCTTGGTAGATAAGGAATTTGATGCAAGTTAACAAGACGAGTGCAGTACTCAAAGGTGGGGATGACCAAAAGAACAAATGTTGGCAAACACAAAATGCCTGGAATATTTTCTTACCACTTTGTTTCGACGTCTTACCATTTACAAAGTTACACTTACAATTACGAAGTTACACTTACAGTTACAGCGTTACAATTTACATTTTACAATTTACAATTAACATTTACCGAATACGAATTACATCTTACATCTTACATCTTACATATTACATTTACATCTTACATTTTATTTACATCACAGACATATCTTTACATTCACATACAAGTACAAAATGAAACAGCTGCGGGGTTGAAGTCGTCACAACAACAGGGTCAAGAGTCCACAATTTGCAAACACAAAAAAGCCGACACAAAGACGCCAACAAACCAATACACCTACAACCTGCCGCCATTAAGGCGAAACACAACTAAATATCTTGCTGACCCTCTTGGGCCAACCAAAACAAACATATCCAACTACAACACAATTAAACCATTTTTTTACAATAGAAGGAAGGGCCTACTCAGGCTGCACATTGAGGTCGGCATTCTCTGCTTGTTCACCTTTACCTGGTGCCGCCTCGACGATGGTGTTAGGGCTAGTAAGAGTTTGCGCCTACCTCAACATCATTATCATCATCTTCGGCACCGGGGGGGATATACTCATCAGGGAATGCTCGACGAAAATTGTTGATATCGGCCTGAGGGGTCCAACCATCCTGCTTGCCATCTAAAAAACTCCTTCGTCAAACTCAGGCTGAACATCGCAGTCGGCATTCTCTGTTTGTTCATCATCACCTGGTACCGTCTCGATGTTGGTGTTGGGACTTGTGGCAGTTGCTCCTATCTCAACATCATCATCGTCATCCTTGGCACCAGGGGGGACATACTCATGCATCAGGGAATGCTCGACGAAAGTTATCGGTATCAGCCCGAGGAGGCCAACCATATGCTTCCCATCCAAGAATTATTTCATCAAGTCGACCTAGTCTTCCACATGTAATAATCGGCACACTCCCAATTTTTCTTCTTGACCTTGTCCAGTGATGCCTTCAACTCGACATTTTCAGCAGACAACTCCTCCATGTCGTCAGTCAGAGTTACAACATCAACTGACGACTTCAGCTTGTCAACCTCTAGCGGGACGACCTACTAGCCCCTATAAAAACGCCAACTATGGAAAACTCAGTCTCGTCACCCCATATCTTCTACTTATTTATTTTAAATTACATACTAACGCTAATCGTGTACCTGTTAATGTTGTCATTTTCTTAGGATCGGTTGGGATTCTTATTGTCATCATTACATCTTGCCGGTTGGTAAGAAGTCAGGGAGTTATTTTCCTTCTTTTTTGAAGATTAAACCCATTCTATCATTTGAGCTTCTCGGAAGAATTCGAAAATGGGTTAGGGAAAATTGTTGGGTTGGAAAAATACCCTCTTCGTGACGTGGCAAGGTGGACCATTCAAAGGGTCATATGGAAGCCATCAAAACAACATTGAATGCAAAGCTGAAATCAATGGACGGTTACAATCATTAAATGCAAGGCTGAAATAAAAGGAAGGTTAAAATCATTAAAGGATAGGGGGGTTACATGCACTAACTCCTTGGTTTAATGATGGTTTTTATGATTGCAATTCAATTACTCATGTATAAATGGAAAATTATTGCTCATTGTAGACACATTATCATTGTAATCCCCCGCAAATTTATAAATATTACTAATATACTTTAACGTATAGTTAATTATATTTAAATGGAATTTACGAATTTTAGAAATAAATATATAAGTAACGTATATTTATTTTATTACATTCTAAATATTTTAACGATTTATGAAATCAAAAATAATTTTAGAATTTTATGTTGAAAATAATTTGAATTTCGAAAACACATTTGAAATTGGGAAAACAAGCCTAATCGATTTTGGATTCAAATACTAAAACTAAATCTTAATCCTAGCCCAAATTTGTGAAGCCCAAAACAAATAAACCCAAAATAAACCCATAACTCTCTCTCCTCTCCTTCACTCACGTAAAACTCAAAAGAAACAAAAACCCTCCTTCTCTCTTCTTCCTGCTGCACGTGAACAGGAACCTCAAGCTCCTGATCTCCTTGTCGCCGTCGTCCAGCCGACCACCGTCGTCCTTCACCGAAGCCTTCGCCGCTGGTACCTCCTTCTTTCTCCTCTTCTCTTTCGTCTTTCCTTTCTCTCTCTCGTTCTTTGTCTCCCCTGACTTGTGTTCTGTTTTTCGCACAACCACTATCAGCGCACGCAACCACCACCTGTGCCACCACCTGCTCCCGCTGACTTCCCAGCGCCACAACCCAGCCGCCGACCAACCTCCTCCCTTCTCCTTCACATACACAAGAAATCTATCCTCCTATTTTCTTTGTTGCTCCGCACGCAGCCACCAGTCGTGCTGCACCACCGTCGCGCCACCAGGTGTGCTGAACCACCAGCGTACTGACCGCTTGCTTCGTGTCGCGCCGCCTGTGCTCCGCCGGCCAGCCACTCTCTTCTTCTTTTTGGTTAATTCTCAACCCTAAACTAAATTATGTTTTAATTATGTTTTATTAAATATGTTTTATTAATTTAATTCATGTTTCTTGAATTAAATTATAGTTTTATTATTAAGTTAGGAATTTCAGATTATATACTTTGCATAATTAATAATTTAATTTTCAGATTTATATAATTGAATTAAAATAAGGATTTTAATTATTAAAACATGAATTTTTAAGGTTTTAATAGTTTTGAAATCATGGTAGGATGATTATAAATTATTAAAGTTATTGTTTTACGATTTCAAACATGTTAACTATGTTTTGGGAGTAGTTTGAAATTAATTTATGTTCTTGAAAATTAAAGTATGATTATTGCGAAGGGTTTTTAACGAATTTTAATAACTACTTCAATAATTATGATGCTAGGAAATCAAATATTTAAGTTTGATATTGGGGAAGGTTATAAATATGTTTAGGATGTATTTGGAATGCTTTATTATGGTTGCGAATGATTAAAAATTGATTGGGAATATTTGTTGGTTGTTTTAGGCGGAGAATTCTCTTTAGGCAATTTTTGAAAGTGTTAAAGTGGCGTATCAGTTTGTTTACACCAGGTACGTACATACCCGTGTGCTTGGAGATGTGTGTTATTATTGAAACCATGTTGAATTTGTCGATGAACTTGATTGTGTTGAAATTTACATGTTTAATATTGTTGGATGAACATGTTGAACATATATTTCGTTATGAGAATTAGAACATGTTAGTATGGATTATTGATGCAAACATGTTGGTTGGGAATACTAGATTTTTTATATATATTGGTTTAGATCGATTGATCGTTGTTCCCTTTTAGCTTTTCACTACTTTATGAGGGCCGAGGACCTTGTTTAGTAAGTTGAAACCTTATACCTATATAGAGGGGTTGATCATTGTTAAAGGAAATGTTGAATTAATTGGAATGAATCTTGATTGATACGTTTGTGATCACTTAATTTATTCCAAGATAAAAACAGTTGTGAATAATTGTTGATTGTGTGACTTATGTGATTGTTGAGTCATAACAGAGTTTTAATCTGTAAACCATGTAAAGTGAAACTGAGTAGAAATAGCTTTAGACGGTGCACGTCTGAAGTGACTGACAAATAGGAGTTGGGGTTCATGGTGGTAGCCCATGGCCTTTTCTGGGACCGGATTGATCATCGTGTTCTATTTTTATTCAAAAGTTCCTCGATATCGTAGGTCACTGTGTTTACGGAGTCGCGCCCGTACCTCGTCTTCCTTAGTGAAGCTTCTAGCTAGACAACTCGGTCCATTGACTATTTCAATTAAAGTAATATTAATGTTGTAAAAGTCTAGTCCAGTCTTGTCTAGTTTAGTCAAGTGTGGTATTCAAGTTAATATGTTTTTGTTGTCCTTACTTATGTTTTATTAGTACCATGTTAGGATTGTTCGTTTAATAGAATCATGTTAGGGTGATTATTGATTTAGTATGTAGTACTCAGCTTTGCTGATTACGTGCTTTGTTTGTGTGTGTTGATCATGTCTATGCCTTATTGATCCTGTGATGAACCATTTTGGTGAGCAGTCTCTAAGGGTCAATAAGCGTTGCCATCTACAGGTTTGAAGATGATGCATCATTGGGATCGGGATTAGAGAGCTTGTATTTAGTTTGTTTTGCTAGGTGACTTGGGTTTGTTAAGTTGGACTTTTAAACCTGTCGTACTATTTACATTTCCTTATTTTCATTGATTGGTTTTTGGGACTAAATCTGTAATCGATTATTTATAAACCTAAAGTTAGTTTTATCTTTTCCGCTGCGAAATTCTGAATAAGCCGTTACGTTTTCACACGGGCGATAATGCCTTGATAATTCTCTACGTTTTATATTAAAAGGTTATTTTAGAAAAGCAGAATTGTCGGGGTGTTACAAAGTGGTATCAGAGCTATATGTTTTATTGACTTTTCGTGTCTACTTTTTAAATTTTTAGGCGCCTAAACTAGTTAGTTTCCTGAAACGAATTTCCTAGGATTGAGCTCCTACTCACTATATCATTCAAATATGCGTACTTTTTTTGGGGGACCAAATTCATTTTATTTTGTTTGAAAGTATATTAATATTTCTTATTTAAGTTCGAAATTAACTTATTTATTCGAAACTTTTCGTTTATGTGAAATAAGTACGTTTTTCTTTCTTTTCGAAATTAAATTAAATATATTAAAAAAAAAAAATCTTATTCCTTATTCGTTTAATAAATATTTATTCGTTTAATAAAAATTTCTTTCTTATTAATCGTTCTTGATTTATTCTAAGTGTTTCAATGTTTTACTTATTTTGATTTATTACGAGAGATGGGTAATATAAGAAAGGGCATATAGGATAGAATTATATGTGCATTAGTAGTTAATTTCTAGCATTAGAATTTAATTGCTATGTTAACGTGTTAAATGTTTAAGTGTTGCATTTAAATGTGCATAGAAATTGTTTGATTCCACCAAACTTATTGTTTTATTGAATTCCGATTATGCTTTGGTTGGGAAATCATTAGTAAGACCTTAAGTTGTCTCTTTCAGGAATAAAATGTTTCTCTCCAAGTACACCACCATAGGATTCCAAGTCGTGTTTGGATGTGAGTATTTTGCTAGGATACAAGACCAACCCACCTTAATGATAGAAGACATCATATCATCCACTATTGTTCATTGCTTACCTAACCAAATGCCATACCTAGAACTCAAAGATAGGTTTAAATACTTGCATTCTAATGATGGAACACCAAATTTGGCTAAGTATGGGACTAGGATGGTAGTTGGAGATACGACTCAGAGATTATGACCACCATTATTCAGGTAGCAGAAAGTGGGTTCAAGGAGGGTAAAGACGACATAGGGAGTCATGCTTGGGACGCTTTTATTGAGGAGCCTATGGGAGTGGGTGTAAATAATGATCTAGAGGGAAATGATGTAGCCGTTGAGGATGAGAATGTAGGGGTTGAGGCAGAAAACCCTAACCCAGGGGCCCATGAGCCTACCATTGAGATCTCTAGTGATTCAGATAGGGAGCTGGAGGAAGAGTTCGACGAATCTTGAAGATCTAGATTTCACTCCGCAAGTTTCCAAGGAAAGAACAGATAGGCAAGATGCCACAAGTATTTGAAGTTGTAAAAGTTAGTTAGTTCTTTATGTTTTAAAGAATAAGTAGCAAAGCTACAACAGTTTAAAGTTAAAGCAATAGGAGTTTGAGTTATTCTTTATTCTTTTCAAGGATGTAATAGAACCTTTATTGTATTTTGAGGACAAATGCGTTATTACGGTTTAGAAATTGTTATTAACACTCTTTTGAGGAATAAAAGTTAGATTATTGATTATTCAAAGGATCAAGAGTTCATTTTGGGACGCGATGGAGAATGTTTTCTTCTTTTATTCTACCTTATTATTCGTGATGATTGAATTTCGTTTCTTGTTCCTCAATTGAATGTCTCCTATGTGAATATTGTTCAGGAATGTTCAAGGAGATTACCTTGAAATAATTGTTGCACCTTCGTAGGTGATTGTTGCATATTCGTAAATGATTGGTTGTTTTACGTGAATTCTGTCTGTTGAAGCAATATTACGTGTTATAGGATACTATTAAATGATGTTTTGAACCTAAAGTAGAATATATTAATATGAGGTTGGGCTCTAGAATGACTAACAATAATGACCCAGCTGCTGCTTTTCGCCTCTTGTCGGAAAAACTAACCCTGGAAAGAACTGAGCGTCCTGATTCTGCTAGGGACATGTTTGAAAGGTTAGTCAAAGTTAAGCCATCCTACTTTAAGGGGCAAGCTGAACCTACCTTCCTAGGGAACTAGGTTAGAGAGTTTGAGAAATTTTTTGGGGCTGTGAACTGTCTTGAGAAGATGAGAGTGGGTCAAGTTGTCTTGTACTTGAAAGATGAAGCTGATTTATGGTGGAGAGAAAATAGAGCTAGGCTTAGCGCTGATGAGAGATTCAATTAGGATTCAATTGTTACTGCCTTAAGGGGATAGTTTTACCCTACCTTTTATGAAAAAGCAAAAAGCTTAGGAATTCATAAACCTTAGTATGGGGAGCATGACCATCGCGGAATACTATGCAGACTTATTGCATGACCACCTTAGGATTAGGTGGGGAAACCTTTACGTCTTTATATATTGTGTATGAGGGAGCTGCTCATATTTATGGGCTGTAGTCTAGAAGGGACAAGAAAAATGTTGTTGAGGAGAAAAGAAAAGAGTTTAATGCTGGGGAAAACCAAGGGAATTTCAAGTGGAATATGAATGAGAATAGGAATGGGAATGGAAATGGAAATGACAATTTTCAAGGAAGGAACAATCAGGGGCACAACAATAGGAACCAATCTGAGAGAGTGTATCACTGTAAGATGTGCAGTAACAACAATCCTGGTAGAAACTGCAAAGGGGGATTAGTGACCTGCAACTATTGTCAGAAAAAGGGGCATAGAGAGTATGAGTGCTTTACTAAGAAGAAAAAGGGGCAAAAATGGTAATGAGAGTGGTAACCAGGGATAGTCAGGGTATAATCAATCAGGAAACCAGGGTTCGAAGCCTATAAGGGCGCAGAACAACCACGGAAACCTCCATAAGTTTGCTGATTAGAATAACAACCATAACAAGGCCCCGGGTAAACTGTATGTGATAAGTCGAAATGAAGCTGAACGACCTGCTGACTTAGTTATGTTACTTTTCTATTAACTCCGTGCTAGTTAGAAAGTTATTTGATTCGGGGAAAGCTTATTATTTTGTTTCGTTAGTAGATTTTGAGGTGATTGTTCTACCTGTTAGTATGCCTACTGGTGTAACCATAAGGTGTACCAAGTTGTTTAGAAACTTGTCTTTGAAGATAAAAGATTGCGTGTTTCCTTCTGATTTGATAGAATTTAACCTGGGGACCTAGATGTAAGTCTGGGGATGGATTGACTAAGTTTGTACAAGGCTGAGGTAGACTGTGAAGTTCAGAAAGTAAGTTTAAGGAACCCTATTGGAAGGTAGACCTCATATAGACGTTTTTAGGAGTCCAAGAACCTTTAGTTATTTCTGTAATGCAAGTGAGAAAATTGATGAATAGGGAGTGTGAACTATTTTTCTGTAGTGTGTTAGAGGTGAGTAAAGAAGTTGGAGTGAAAATCGAGGATGTTCCCATTGTGAATGGATTCATTGATGTGTCTACGAGTGGAATTGCAAGTATGTCACCTGCTAGAGCCCTTGAGTTCATTATAGAATTAAATCCTGGAACGACACCTATATCCAAGGCACCTTATAGCATGACACCTCCTGAAAATGAGCGAATTAAGACACAGTTGCAAGACCTATTTTGTTAAGGGGTATATTAGGCCTAGTGCATCACCGTGGGGAGCTCCTGTGTTGTTTGTTAAGGAAAAGATAAGAGTATGGAATTATGCATCGATTTTAGGGAGCTAAACACCATCAAGAACAAGTATCCTTTGCCTAGGATAGATGACATATTGGATCAATTTAATTGGGCGAGTGTGTTCTCGAAGACTGATTTTTGTTTGAAGTGAGGGAGCTTTTCAGATCTTAAAAGAGCGTTTGACCTCCGCACCTGTTGTCGCGTCAGTTGAAACCTTGTGAGACAAATTACCCTACCCATAACCTAGAGCTAACTGTTATTGTGTTCGCTTTGAGGATTTGGAGACATTACCTTTATATGAAAACATTTGAGATCCTTACCGACCATAAAAGCCTGAAATTTTGGCAAAAGGGTCCAGTTGAATCGTGGGGATAACATTGAAAATGATATTGCTTTCCACCCTGAAACCGATGGTCAGCCTGAGAGCACTAACCAAACCATGAGAGATATGTTGAGAGCATGTACTATTAACTTTAAAGAGAAGTTGGGAGATCATCTAGATTTGATTGAATTTTCGTGCATCAATAGTTACCATACGAGCATTACGATATCACATGTTGAGGCATTGTGTGGAAAAAGTGTAGAAGTCCACTTACTGGAATGACTTTCGTGAAAACATTGTATTGGGTACAGGATCCGTTGTATTAGAAATGTCCATAATTATTCCCTGAGATCAGTTACGAGGGCATAACTCGTTTTCTTTAAGGGGGTAGAACGCAATAGAAATTCGCGCTTTTTACCTATTTTTATAGCAATTTTATGCATTTTATGCATTTTATGCTCATTTTTAGCAACTTATACATGTTGATGCAAGTAAATAGATTCTCCGCATAAGGAAAAGGTGTTCGTGAATATTACAAGCAACTTTAAGTGGGCAAAAGAGTGCACATGAGTGGCACAAGTACTTCTCCAGTAAGAATAAGTTCAAAACTGTTGGAAAATGTGTGATTTTTTGTGTTAAGTTTCGGGATGAAACTTCTTTTAAGAGGGGTAGATTGTAATCCCCCGCTAATTTATAAATATTACTAATATATTTTAACGTATAGTTAATTATATTTAAATAGAATTTACGAATTTTAGAAATAAATATATAAGTAACGTATATTTATTTTATTACATTCTAAATATTTTAACGATTTATGAAATCAAAAATAATTTTAGAATTTTATGTTGAAATTAATTTGAATTTCGAAAACACATTTGAAATTGGGAAAACAAGCCTAATCGATTTTGGATTCAAATACTAAAACTAAATCCTAATCCTAGCCCAAATTGGTGAAGCCCAAAACAAATAAACCCAAAATAAACCCATAACTCTCTCTCCTCTCCTTCACTAACGTAAAACTCAAAAGAAACAAAAACCCTCCTTCTCTCTTCTTCCTGCTGCACGTGAACAGGAACCTCAAGCTCCTGATCTCCTTGTCGCCGTCGTCCAGCCGACCACCGTCGTCCTTCACCGAAGCCTTCGCAGCTGGTACCTCCTTCTTTCTCCTCTTCTCTTTCGTCTTTCCTTTCTCTCTCTCGTTCTTTGTGATGAGCTCTTAGCTTAGGATTTTAGTTCATTTTATTAGCTTTTTATTATTATTTTCGCTTAGTTTTATCGTTTTTAGTTCGTTTGTTGCGTTTTTGCATTAATCGTATCATTCTCTCGTCTTGCGTATATTCTAGCCGTTTTCGCTCTAAATACGTCTTTTATGATCAATCTTGTAGCGTGGGGGTCATTTGGAGTGTTAACGTGCTAAATAATACGACTTTTGGCTTAGACGATGATTTAAATGGCTTTACGATTTGCGAAAATGTCAAACGAATTAAATATGCGATTTTTCGATTCAATAATGCGTTTTCCGATTTTAATAATGTGCTTTACGATTTTTGAGCGTGCTAGACGATTTTGGAACATGTGTTACGATTTTATTGATATGCTATACGATGGTGTTCAATGTGCAGCGACGAAGTATGGAGCAGCAACACTCGCAGCATCATCGCAGCAGCAAGCCACAACAACAAGCCAAGCTCGCAGCAGCAGCTCGCAACAGTAGCTCGCAGCCAGCAGGCTGCGCGAGCGCAGCAACTGATCAGTGCGAGCACACTGCAGACCTGTGCGACCACACAAATTGGCAATATTGATGCAGTAACTCCTTGCTGTTTGGTGCGAACACACACACCCTTTCGTGTGAACACACGGACGCGGGGCTGCTATATATACGAGAAATCGCATTAGGCTTAGTTAGGCTTTCATTTACGTAATTTTCATTTTTCTTAGGCTTAGCTTAGAATTATCTCTCTAGAATTAGTTTAGGGATTAGATTAGAGATTAGGATTAAGGATTCTTAGCCTCAAATTCTTGATTCTAAATTCAATTCAATCATCATTTTTAGATTTCTTCTTCTCTTTGCTTTGAGTTTTGTTCTTCAATTTTGTGCTTCAAGTTTGATGCAATTTCTTCATTCCAAGGTATAATTCTAATTCTTCTTTTGATTTTGTTCTTCAATTCTTTAATTGCTTTGTTAATTTTGTTTATGCTTTGATTTTATGCTTGAATTCTAGAATTAGTTTGGTAATTTGAATTTGCTTGATTTTTCCCCAATTTTTGTGGTTTGAATTTTCTAAATTTTATTGTTTCAATTAGCTTCATAATTGCAATTAGATTCATGATTAGGATTGATGTTAGTTTAATGTTGATGTTAATCATGCTAATTGAGTAGTTTAGTCTAGAGGTTAGGGATGAAGCTTTGGGATTGAATTTGGAGAAGTTTTGGGGAAATTCATGATTGATGTTGTGATTAAATGTGATTAGTGATAGGATTTCCATGACTAGTTGAGTAGTAGTCGCGAATGCTATTCGATTGGATTAGATTGGAATGTATGATTAGGTTTGGCAAGACATTGTGAGCCTAATTGTGCAAGTGAATGATAGTTCCTATTATATGCTAGTTAGTTTAATCTAGGATTAGGCGAAAGCTCTTCCGTGGATTAGACGCTTAGCGTTCCCTATCCGAGAGGTGGCGGGTTCGTCATTAGTTTTCATTCCCCTACTTGCTATGTCTTTGCATATTCATGATTGTTTGGACCTTGTGCTTCCTTTGATTCGATTTCCATAGCCGATTCCCGAATCCTCTAGAGTTTCTTTATTTGTTTGCATTTCTAGCTTTCATTAGATTAGAATTCAAAACTCAAATTCCATCCGAACTAGCTTGTGAACGCATAGATTGAATAGTCAAACATATCCATTCCTATGGGACGATCCCTATGCTTGCCGCTATAGCCAATATAGCCGGTAGTTTAGGTGTTTTATAAATTTTATTTGGTGAGGTGTATTTCTATTCAACGACGGAAAAACACCTTATCACTTTGTCTCCCCTGACTTGTGTTCTGTTTTTCGCACAACCACTATCAGCGCACGCAACCACCACCTGTGCCACCACCTGCTCCCGCCGACTTCCCAGTGCCGCAACCCAGCCGCCGACCAACCTCCTGAAGGAAATAATGCCCTTGGTCCAAGTATGCATTTAATGGTAAGTCTAACAAATGCGGTTCAGTGTTAATTATACAAGTTAATAATTCAGTGAGATCAAGTGAACTGTATGCCATGCTAGAGGCCGCTTCAGTTCAAGTGGATTAATGATATTAATCCACAACTTACTCTTGACTGAACCCGTAGGGTCACACAAATAGTACGTAAACGGATCAAGTATTTAATGGCATTAAATACTCCATCTATGGATATTCGGAATCGATGGATCTTGGTTCCAGTGGGAGCTAAGATCGTCAAAGGCAAATAATGAATACTCCGGAAACGATGATATTGCCGGAAACGGAAATATGGATCGTATCGGAAATATAAATATTATCCAAGTCGTAGATGTTGCCGGAAACGGAAACCTGGTACGTATCGGAAAATATTATCGGAAATGGAAATATTGCCGGAATCGGAAATATTGCCGGAAACGGAAATATTGTCAGAATCGGAAATATTATCGGAATCGGAAAATAATTCCGGAAACGGAAATATTAAATATTTGTTCGAAACGGAAAATAATTCCGGAATCGGAAATGTTAAATATTGTTCGTATCGGAAATGAATTCCGAAATCGGGAAATTAATCGGAAGCGCGTCGTACGAATTAGCATCGGACGAGCTTGGTAGACGAAAGCCCAACGCGAAGCCAGGCCCACGTCCAGCAAGCCTAGCGCGCGTCAAAGCAGCCCAAGGCAACGCCAGGTCCAGCGTAAGGCCAGGCCCAGCGCGCCAAGGCTGCGAGCACAATGGCAGCGAGCACGCGTGGGCTTCGTAGCCTGCTGCGGACTTTGCGTGTGCGCGGGCGTGGCCTGCTCGCATGCGGGCCATGCTCGTGTGTGTTTGTGCTTGCGTACGAAACCTTAACCATGTAGGATTCGTTTAAGATTAAATTCCTAAATCTACTAGATAATTAATTAATAGAATTTAAATTAAATTCAGATTAGTTAATTCGTTTTCTAGTAGGATTCTAATACCCATTTCCATACCCTATAAATAAGTGATCATAGTTTTTATAACGAGTTTTCAAAGTATTCATAAGAGTTTTAGGCATAAAATTCAGTCATTATTTGCTGCATAAAAACCGAAAAACACATAGTACCTTTGGGGCAATTCTAGTTAATTAAACCTAAGGCGGATCCGGACGTGCTGTGGACTTTCTACGGAGGGACGACATTTGGAGTCCTAAAGACTTGTTATTGTTTGTTTCGGGCGCAGCAAGGGAGTGCACGCTACAAAGAGTATGCATCCTAAATTAGGCTAATTGTTATGTGGCAATTAATTTGGAATCCTGGCTTTTATGGTTTTTCCGCATGATTTATATTCATTTATATGTATCATAACCTAACAGTGGTATCAGAAGCCTCTAATTAATTCCATAATAATTGCTTAACATGGTTAAATTTTATAAATTTGCAAGGAATTAAAAGGGGTGATTAATTTCGTAATTGTAATTAATTGCAAATTTGCGTTTATTTAATGTTCGCAGTTTTCGGAAGTTTCTTCGTTACTCAACGAAATCGAGTGATTTTTGTGTCAATTCTGCATGTAAAAGTCATTCTAAAATTTGGACAAAAACATTGTTTTTCGGCCGAACCCAGAATTCCCAAATTCGAAACCTAACTATGACTTTTCGGAGGTTTTAGTTTTTCGAATGCAAAGTTTATAATTTTAAGATGTTAAAAATAAATATTTGCGCTTCTTGTTGTTAAATCTTGAATTTTTGATTGACCTACTGTATATGTTTAACAAATTTGAATGCCTAAACTTGTTAATTATACAACCTAATTTGTAATTGTAATTAATTTGTTGAAATTCGAATAATTTAAAATTGATTTGATTTTCATAATTAATTGACGATTTAATTAGGCATCAATGATTAAAAACCACCACAAAAATTGTTAATTTATGATAAATTTTAAATTTTTATCACCTAGAATTGAATCCATGATAATCGGAAATTAATTGATTAATAAATTTTCGATTTTTTGCCCTAAATTTATGACATTAATATAATTTATTAATTTGTCAATAAATTTGAATTAAAAAGTTTTAATTTTTATGAAATTCGCTCATGAATGTTGCACGCACAAAGAAAAGGACGCTACATGTTACCTTTAAGGGGTGTTGTTTAGTGCGGGCATGCGACGACGAGCAAGGGAGCTCGTCGCCCATGCGGTACGAATGCAGCGAGCAACAAGCGTGTGGCGCGCGCGCAAGGCATTGCTGCCTGGGCGTGTGTGCAGCGTGATGGGCGATGGGGCAAGGCACAACCGAGCGAGCAGACGCGTGTGGGCAGCGATGGATGCTGCGCCACAGCGCGCGCTGCTTCGCCCATCGAGCAGACCAGGCGCGTCGAGTGAGGCGGGTTGCGCTCAGCGTGGCCTGGGCTGGCAGCGATGCGTGTGGCCTGCCCGTGCTTTGTTGTGCGATCAATCGTTGGGGCGATGCTGCCTCGTGACTCGATGGGGCTTGGGCGCAAGCCCAAGTGCCTCGTCTTGTTACGATTGATGCGTTTTGAATTTAATTTTAAATTTTCTGTTCGGAAACGATTTTAATCAATTTTAAAATTCGTAATTTAAATTGTTTTCTTGGAATTTAATTTTGAATAATCTAATTATTATAAATTCTAATTTATACTAATTATTTTACTAAAATTAAAACCTTGAATAAATTTAAATTTATTTATTTAATTCAACTGAAAATAAATTAAAAGGATTCAATTATAATTTATATGAGCTTTAAATTTTAATTAAATTTGTATGTTTCCGGTTAGACTAGGAAATACAATTTTATGTTTAAAATTAGTAAAGCATGTAAATATATTGGTTTAAGTAGGAGCTTTTAGTCATAAACTCTTGATTAGGTCTACATTCCTTTAAGGTTAAAACAACTTGATTAGAATTAATAAGGATTGAATAATTGGTAGAGTATTGGAACCCTTGATTAATTGTTGCAAATGTTTATGTGATGCATAATATGTTCTACTAACCAGCTATGTGGGCCATTCATGATAATGAATGGGTGAATGGTATATATTGTATATGTACTGTTTTGCAGGTTATTGAAAGTGACTAGTGTGACCCAAATAGGATAGAAAATATGGTCTGCGTACCATTAATTTGAATGTAAAATTGGTCTTATGCACCAAAGTTTTTAATTTAAATATGGTCTGCGTACCATCAAATAGTTGTAATTAGTTTAATTATAGCTCATCCTATTTGAAGAAAATGGCGCCTCCCATGGTGAAATTCAAGACGGAGTTTCCAATCCATTTTCAAGACGGGCTTTGAAGTTGAAGCTTCAAGATGAAGTCGGGCCATACTAGATCACATTTATATCTTTTTTTTTTGGCAAATAAAGATTATATTGATTTACCAAAAGAGACAAAAACACCAAGTCCACACAGCTCCTTACTACAGCAACAAAGCAACAACAAACAAAACAACTAAAACAAGAGGGACTACTGTCTACAAGCTACACAGAAAAGAATCCTGTTAGCAACCACCTTTGGAGGATCAACCTTGCTAGAGAAAATTTGGGAGTTTCTTTGCAACCAAATCCCATAAACAGTCTCAATGAAAGCCATAGCATAGGTAGCATCAGTCTTCCTTGAGCTCCTGCTCTTCTTAACTGCCAAATCCACTTCTCCATGCCACTGTAAACCACTCCTATGAATTCCCATGTCATTCAGAACCAACTGCCAAACTTCAGAAGAATACTTCCAAGAGAAAGATGATTCAGATCCTCATCATACTGCTTACACAGCTCACAAGTACTAATAACACTAACATTCCATTTGATCAGCCTATCTTTGGTAGCATGCCTATTTTGGACTGCTAACCACACAACAAATGTACTCTTAGGGCTAGCCTTACTATTACAGACCAATCTTTTCCAGGGCACCCGAAAACCACTCTGATGCAGTTGCTTGTAAGCTTTATGGATCTTGAATTTACCAGCTACCACAAACTGAATTCCATCCCCAACTTGCAACATCAACTCCCTTTGATGCCAAATTTTCCTCATTGACCAAGTAAGGCCATTAGGAACTGGCATGGTCCAGAAATCTCTCTGCTGTATATAGTAGGTATGCATCCATTTAACCCAGAGCCTATCCTGCTTCATAGATAAAGCCCAACAATGTTTCAGCACAGCAGCCTTGTTCCAAGTAATGAGGTCCTTCAAGTTCCAACCACCACAGGTCTTGGGAAGACAGAGATTTTCCCAAGAAACAGGAGCCTTCTTGGGCCCAACTTCATTGCCTGTCCATAAGAAACTTCTACACAGCCTCTGAATTTCTTTCATAACCTTTTTAGGCATCACAAAAATTTGGCACCAATACAGCTGGACACCAAACAATACAGACTTGATAAGTTGCAGCCTACCAGCATAAGAAAGAAATCTAGCAGACCACCCTTTACTTCTTGTAACTGTTTTCTCAATGAGAGGTTTGCATTCATTGTAGCTTAGTTTTCTGGTTGTGAGGGGTACACCCAAATATCTAATTGGGAAAATACCTTTAGCAATCCCCAAGAGAGAAACTAACTGATCCCCCATCTGATCATTAACCCCTGCAAGATATACTTCACTTTTATGAAGATTAGCTTCCAGCCCTAAAGCTCTTGAGAACTGAGTGAAAGCAACAGATAAAGCTGACACAGAAGGAATATCAGCTCTAGAAAAGAGCAGCAAATCATCTGCAAACATCATGTGGGTTAAATCAACTCTCTTACATCTAGGATGAAATTTAAAGGCTTTGTTCTTGGTGAGATCAGCCAAGCATCTTGACAGATACTCCATCCCTATAGCAAAAAGATAAGGAGACATTGGATCTCCTTGTCTTAAGCCTTTTTTTTTTTGAAGAAATAGGAGTAGAAGGGATGCCATTGATCAAAATAGAATATGAAACTGTATTCAAACATTGCATCACCCAACCAATAAATTTAGTTGGAAATCCCAACTCAGCAAGCATACTCTGTAAGAAAGACCACTCCAAAGAATCATAAGCTTTCTTCATATCCACTTTCAACATACACCTAGGGGAAATATTCTTCCTGGTGTAACACTTTACCAGCTCACAAGCCAATAAGATATTATCTGAGATGTTCCTACCAGGGATGAAACCAGCTTGGGATGGACTGATAACATCACCAATCACCTTCTGCATTCTAGAAGTAATAATCTTAGAGACAATTTTATACACAACTGAACAGCAAGCAATGGGCCTGAAATCTTTAATATTTGAAGCATTCTGCACTTTTGGAATAAGGGTAACAGAGGTGTTATTAACCTGTTTTGGCATAACTCCAGTAATAAAGAACTCCTGTACAGCCCTGTACACATCAGTTTTAACAACTCCCCAAGCCCTCAAAAAGAAAAGGCTATTAAAGCCATCCACTCCTGGAGCTTTATTAGGATCAATTCCTTTCAAAGCAGCATCAATTTCACTTTCTGTAACAGGTTGAATCAAAGCATCAGCATCACTAGGAGACAATTGTTTACCCTTCCTAACTATATTCACATCAATCCCAGTTAAAAATGGAGCAGCAGTGCCAATCAACCCTTTATAAAACTGACAAATCTCACCCTTGATTTCATCCATAGTTGTTAGCTTTTTACCAGTACTGTCATACAACACATCTATTCTGTTTCTGGATTGTCTTTCCTTCATTGCACTAAAGAAGAATTTTGTATTGGAGTCACCAGCCTGCAACCATTGAATTCTGGATTTCTGCCTATAAGCAGATTCCTGCACATGAAGGAACTTTTTCAGCTTTTCAGTACACTCCTTCTCTTTCCCTTGCAACACTTCATCTGTGAAGTTATCAGCCAGCTGAGTTTGAACCAGACTCAACTCAGCTCTAAGGTGTTCAATTCTTTCTTCCAACTTTGCAAATTCCTGCTGATGAAGTTGTTTAAGGCCTTGTTTAATCACCTTAAGCTTAGCCCACACCTGAGCAAGCCCATTCCCATTTCCATGAATATTAGTGTTCCACCCATCTTGGACAGTCTGCAAGAATTTAGGATGGTCTGCCATATAGTTGAAAAACTTAAATGGCCTTCCTCCTGTATTAACATTGATATTGCAAGAAAATAAAAGAGGGGAATGGTCTGAAAGACCAGGATTCAAATAATCAACAATTGCATAAGTGAAAGTGAGGTGCCAGCTTGCATTTCCCAATGCTCTATCAATTCTAGAGCTAATTCTCATATCACCCTGCCCCTTATTATTCCAAGAATAGAAATGACCACAAGTTTTCAATTCAGCCAAAGCAGCAACATCAATACAGTCTTCAAAATCTCTAGTTTTAGTGGCAGAAACAATACTACCATTAAGTCTGTCATTAGAGTTAAGAATGGAATTAAAATCACCCATAATCAGCCATGGAGTTGTAATCACAGAACTAAGAGCCCTCACATCATTCTAGAGAGATTTCCTAGTATCAATTGTATGCAAACCATAAACTGGAGTGAAAAAAGTACTAAACTGCCCACCTTTTGCTGCAACAAAAATGTGTATCATCTGCTGAGTTTTCTGCAGAATCTGCACTGTCACCACAGCATGTTTCCACCCTAGCCAAATTCTCCCCCTAGGTGAGTGTGCATAGTTGAAATCCCAATGCCATACAAAACCAAACTTCTTCAATAGCTTATTACAGTTTCCCTCTTTTATTTTAGTTTCAATTAAAGCCACTACAACTACTTTATTCTCAGCTAGGAACTTCCTTATTTCCCCTATTTTGCTGGGGTCATTCATCCCCCTCACATTCCAAGTGCAAATATTCATGGTGGAATATGTGAAGGAGCCCCTACTTCACCACCATCTTCACCAGCATATCCAACCTGAGCCAACCCAGTGTTATGCACAGGACTGCTAGTCACCCTTCTTCTTCTTGATACTACCCTCCATCCATCATCTTGAATAGGAGCTTTTGGAGTAATGACTGAGTCCATAGAAGTATCCATCTCATTACTAGTCTCATCTTCCACCATGACATTCACAGACTCACTAACCTGCTTAGGTTCTTCATCAACAACCACCTGCTTTGGAACCCAAACCTTTTGCACCTTCTTCTGAGCATGAGTAGCAGGAACAAGTCTAGCAGTGTTCTTCTTATCTTTGCCACAAACATGTCCTATCATCTTGCAAGTAGGGCAGAATGGTGGCAACCAATCATAGTCAACCTGCTGCTTGAAGGTCTTACCAGTTGGATCCTTTAGCATGACATTTCTAGGCAAGCTCTTTGTGACATCTATTTCAATAAGTATTCGAGCAAAAGAAATTTTCTGCTGACAAATGGTACACTCATCAGCAAAGAGAGGCACACCAAGCAAACTTCCTATTCTACTCAAAGAACCAGCTCCCCAACAGTTTAAAGGAAGATTAGGGAATCTGACCCAAATTGTCATCACATTTATATCTTATGCATGTTTTAAGTTATTTATTGCTTTAAATATGTCTTAATTATGCATGAGATTATGGCTTGATTATGTTGCATGATTAAGGATTTTAGTTCACTTAAAATCTAACCAACATAGTAAGAGCCTTAAGTTCCAAACTTTAAAATTGAGTTAAAAGGTGCCATGCCAAAATAACACTTACTTGGATAAACCTTTACATCAATCTTAGTAATAGTTTTCCGCCATAGCGAGGTGTTACTTATTGATCCTAAAGGGGTAAGGTACACAAATAATTGTGAGTACATGTTAGTTTTGGTGAAACTCAACGATATAAGTAAGGAGTCCTTTTATGTCGTGGCAAATGAGATAGGTTTACCTAATAAGTTCTTGGACGTACCTATCAACCAAGAGTAGTTTCTAGACTATTAGCAAAGGCTTTGCTTACCTAAAATATTTTAGAATTGAGTCTAAATTCATAATGTGCTTAATTCTTCAATGATTTAAGGATCTTGGAATCATTTTATTCATACCTGCCGGAACACATAACTTGAATAAAATGCTTAATAAATGATAAATTATGCATGTTTGCTAGAATTTAAAGTTTATTAAGAGAAACTGTGAATGGTTATTTATTTGTTTATTCTTTTTCAATTGTAGTTTTAACTATGGCATACAACAATTCATTCAACATCCGATCATTTCTCGATAAGGAGAAGTTGAATGGGAAAAACTTCTTTGACTGGCAAAGGAACTTGCAAATAGTTCTTATGCAGGAAGAAAAGGAGTATGTCCTGGAAGAGGCGATGCCCGAAGCCGCGGGCGACGTGGTCACGCAGGCATCCCTCAATCGTTGGATTGATGCCAACAAGGATGTGAAATGTCTAATGCTTGCAACCATGAGTGCAGATCTACAGAAAACGTTCATCAACTCAGATGCTTTCACGATCATCAGTGAGTTAAAGAACATGTTCCAAGATCTGGCTCGAGTCGAAAGATTCGAGACTCATAGGAAAATTCTTGAGACTAAGCTTAAGAAAGGCGAGCCCGTAAGTCCACAAGTTCTCAAAATGATTGGACTCATTGAGAATATGAGTCGGCTGGATCAGCAATTCTCTCAGGAAATGGCTGTAGACACCATCCTCCATTCTCTTCATAGCAGGTATAATCAGTTCAAACTGAACTATAGTACGAATAGTCTGGACAAAACGCTCACTGAGCTTCACGGTATGCTGAAGACCGCTGAAAAGACGCTCAAAATTGATAAGCAAGATGTGCTTATGGTGCGTGGGGGCAAGTTCAAGAAATCTGGCAAGAAGAGGAATGCTAAGAAAGGTGGCAACAAGGCCAGCCAGACTAAGCAACCAGGCGGCACCAAATCTAAAAAGAAGAAGGTGAGCCAACCCACTT
The DNA here is from genome assembly GCF_020520425.1 of Spinacia oleracea. Classification (NCBI taxonomy): domain Eukaryota; kingdom Viridiplantae; phylum Streptophyta; class Magnoliopsida; order Caryophyllales; family Amaranthaceae; genus Spinacia; species Spinacia oleracea. Next base: position 59,370,124 of record NC_079489.1, read on the forward strand.
CTGAATCTGAATGCTTCTACTGCAAAAAGAAGGGGCATTGGAAGAGAGATTGCTTGAAGCTTAAGGAAGATCAGAAGAACGGAACAGTCGTTCCATCTTCAGGTATTTTCATTATAGACTGTATACTTGCTAATTCAACTTCTTGGGTATTAGATACAGGTTGTGGCTCACACTTATGTTCCAATTCGCAGGGACTAAGAAGAAGTAGAAGGTTAAGCAAGGGTGAAGTCGACCTACGAGTGGGAAATGGAGCACGGATTGCTGCGTTAGCTGTAGGAACTTATTATTTGTCGTTTCCCTCTGGGCTAGTTTTGGAACTGGAAGATTGTTTCCATGTTCCAAGTCTTACTAAAAACATCATTTCTGTTTCTTGCTTAGATGCTAAGGGATTTTCCTTTTTAATAAAAGACAATAGTTGTTCGTTTTATTTTGAAGTGATGTTTTATGGATCTGCTAGATTAGTCAATGGACTTAATTTATTAGATCACGACAAACAAGTTTATAACATACATACCAAAAAGGCCAAAAAGAATGATTCGGATCTCACCTCTCTGTAGCATTGTCGATTAGGCCATATTAACTTGAAACGCATAGAAAGACTTCAAAAGGAAGGAATGCTAGAACCATTCGACATAGAGGATTATGGTAAGTGCGAATCATGTTTACTTGGCAAAATGACAAAGCAACCTTTCTCTAAAGTTGGAGAAAGAGAAAATGAACTATTGGGTTTAATCCATACAGATGTATGTGGACCAATGAGTACAAATGCTAGAGGTGGTTTCAGCTACTTTATCACTTTCACTGATGACTTCACTAGATATGGTAATGTCTACCTAATGAAGCATAAGTCTAAATCCTTTGACAAATTCAAGGAATTTCAGAGTGAAGTAGAGAATCAATTAGGCAAGAAGATTAAGGCACTGCGGTCTGATAGAGGCGGTGAATATCTGAGCGATGAATTTGATGACCATCTGAAAGAATGTGGAATTCTATCAGAATTGACTCCTCCTGGAACACCACAATGGAACGGTGTGTCGGAACAGAGGAATAGAACCTTGCTAGACATGGTTAGATCAATGATGGGTCAGGCCGAACTTCCAATAGAATTTTGGGGACATGCACTAAATACAGTTGCACTCACTATAATAGAGCTCCGTCTAAAGCTGTTGAAAAAACTCCATATGAGTTATGGTTTGGAAAGCCTCCATAAGTGTCTTTTCTTAAGATTTGGGGATGTGAAGTATACGTCAAACGATTAATTTCAGACAAACTTCATCCAAAATCTGACAAATGTATCCTTGTGGGCTATCCAAAGGAAACAAATGGGTATTACTTCTACAATACATCTGAGAACAAGGTGTTTGTTGCTCGAGATGGTATCTTTTTGGAAAGAGATCACATTTCCAAAATGACAAGTGGGAGAAAAGTAGACCTTGAAGAAATTCGAGTCGAACAACAAACTCTAGAGAATGCTCAAGATGACATTCAGGATGAAACTCAGAGATCTTTAGAAGTATCTGGTGAGCATCAAGAACCATCTAGAAATGTAACCTCGTAGATCGCAAAGATATAGATCTCAACCGGAAAGGTACTTAGGTATTTTGACGAACGAGAGCTATGAAGTTCTATTACTTGAAAGTGATGAACATGCGACTTACAAACAAGCTATGACGAGCCCTAGCTCCAAGAAATGTCAAGAAGCCATGCAATCTGAATTAGACTCCATGTCTGAAAACCAAGTTTGGGATTTGGTCGATTTGCCAGATGGCTACCAAGCCATAGGAAGCAAATGGGTTTTCAAACTGAAAAAGGACAAGGATGGGAAACTTGAAGTTTTCAAAGCTAGATTGGTTACAAAAGGTTACAAGCAAGTCCACGGTGTGGATTACGATGAAAGCTTTTCACCAGTTGCAATGCTAAAGTCTATTCGGATAATGTTAGCAATCGCTGCATATTACGATTACGAAATATGCAGATGGATGTCAAAACCTCTTTCTTAAACGGCGTTTTAATAGAAACTATGTTTATGACACAGCCTGAGGGTTTTGAGGATCCAAAGAATGCTAAAAAAGTATGCAAGCTTAAGAAATCAATATACGGATTGAAGCAAGCATCAAGGAGCTGGAATATACGTTTTGATGAAGCAGTCAGTGACTTTGGTTTCATCAAGAACGCAGACGAATCTTGTGTATACAAGAAGGTCAGTGGGAGCAAAATTGCTTTTCTAGTATTATATGTCGACGACATATTGCTTATCGGAAATGACATTCCTATGTTGAACTCTGTCAAGATTTGGCTTGGGAAATGTTTTTCGATGAAGGATCTAGGAGAAGCACAGTACATACTGGGCATCAAGATTTACAGAGATAGATTTAAGAAGATGATTGGACTCAGTCAAAGCACTTATATCAATAAGGTGCTTGAAAGGTTCAATATGGCAGACTCCAAGCGAGGCTACCTACCCATGTCTCATGGAATGACTTTAAGCAAGACTTAGTGCCCAAAAACACTAGATGAGTGTAGACGAATGAATGGGATACCATATGCATCATTAATTGTGTTATCCCACTTTTTGGACTAACGACATAACTGCTTTGATGTTTGATCATGCCGTGTCGCCCAGGTATTGTCGTGTTGTAGGTAACATCGCACCAAGCAGACGCGTCAAGTAAAAAGACAGGCGACGAGGCAGAAGCGACACAGGACCAGTGACGAAGCATTACCGACAAGGAAGTAATGACGATCGACAGGCAAACAAGCGGAGATAGGTCAAAAACTAAGCCCAAAGCCCAAGGTAGATAGCGCCGTTATAAGAGCGGAAGGAGTCCAAGGATGGACCAGATAATACGGAATTGGTTGAAGACTGGAGAAGATAATGGGCAACGATCTATAGGAAATCCCGACCTTGTAGGGATTCTCCTAGCCAAGAAAGCCGTTGCGTTCTTCATATAAAAGGATAAACGCGACATATCAGAAGACACAAGTTAACAGAAGCTCTCAATACTCAAGCATTATTTACATTCATATTCTAAAGGAATTCCTTGTATTAGCTATTTCTATTAAGCACAAACAGTCATAAGAAATATCAGGAGATACTTAGTGGATTGATAGCCTCATAGCTATCCACGGTTTTTTACCTTATTCCTGGGTTTTCCGCATCAACACTTCTCTGTGTCGTGTCTCTTTCATTTGCTTTATTCGTTCATTGCTTAGTTAGTGTCGACCCTAGCCGAAAGTCGCCCCTAGACGAAATTTGGCATAAACAGATTGGCGCCGTCTGTGGGGACATTAACTAGGTTTTCGATAAGAACATCTTTTTCACCATGGCTACTGGAGAGATGACGCTCACAGAGATGAAGGCGGCCTACGAGCAAGCCTGTAGACACCTACTTTTGTCCCCATTCCCGCAAGGGAAAGGTTCGATGATGAAAGAATAAAAACTCCACTTGACAACGCATCTCCTATAAAATAAACGAATCTCAATTCCCCTTTTCATTTCACCCGAAACCAGCTATTTATGGAAACCTGCTAAAAATAGTAACTGCCATAAAAAGTAGCTTCTAAAAGTGGCAAAATCATAAAAGATAGAAACTTGTCAGAATTAGGTGTTGCATTCCAACATAAATCCTAAATGAGATAGAAAACTGCGAGAATCCTATTCCTAATATGATTCGGAAATAAGAGTTACGTATTAATTGAAATCCTAACGAGCCTAGAGTTCGTAATGGGCCCAGACGCATTCCGTCACAAAATTAATACGCGCTAAAAGACTCGAATTAATCTCAAACTCTACGGATTTCAGGAATCCGAATCTGACAAAGAATTCGGCCCAGACATCACTTTCAACGCCCAGAGCTGGGCGCCGAAATCTTTGACGCCCAGCCCTGGGCGCTGAAATTGCATGGATCTCTATTTTCAACGCCCAGCCCTGGGCGCCGAAATCTTTGACGCCCAGAGTTGGGCGCCGAAATTACCTGGGACGTGTTTTTTCCTAATTCTTTATGGATTAGAACTCTGCAATTCTATCTTTCCACGAACTCTTCCCTATAAATAGGCCCCTAGTTTCGACGTGAAACAACACACAACAACACATAATGTATTCTGAGTATTGAATCCAACCCTTAGCCTAAGCCTCTCGCTGCGAAACTGTTTACGCGTTCTGTCGCAATCGATCCATAAATCGAACAGAACGTATCCTGTCCCATAATCGAGATTCGTTAAATAAAAAGGAGAAATAGCAAAGTCAAAGTGGTTAGTTTTCTGAGAACCGTGACGCACCTCTCAAGGGTGCGTCGTAATGTGTCCCTTTTCGATGATTTAACTGCTTTCCTCTCCCTTTTTATGAACTGTTAAACTAACCTAATATGATTGTTCTATCACGTCTAACAAATATAATATTCTTGGGAAATCGGATTATCATGCTAGGTCCCTTAATGCTATTTAAATCAGATAATCACGATAGAATTAGTATTATATGTTGCATATTGCTAAAATCAACTCAGATTAGTTTAATAGTTAACGCACGTCCCTTCAATTATTTATGCTGAGCTAGTAAGGATATCCTGCCTCTGGAGTTATCGACGAGCGAATTACTCCTCTCGGTAGTTACAGTCCCCCGAACCCTCAATCTCTACCTTGCGGGTGTATATTGAGAGATCCCCACACCAGGGATCACAAGGGAACCTACGGCCGTCGTGGTCAAACATAATTGCACTCCCTTTATGTCACGATAACCGGGTTTTGTCAGTTTTTCTCATTGTCGTTAAAAACTGAATGGCGAATCCTATATTACTAGTCAATTGGGTGTATACTCACAGGAAATCCAATTACACTTGATTGAATAAAAAGAATCGTCACACCCACGAGGGACAAGGTCACGCATTAGCCTCGCGCTTTTTCGACCCCCTCACAGTGGCGACTCCACTGGGGAAAGTGAAGGAAATACTCGTGCTTGTAGGTAATCAAAATAGCCGAAGGGTGAAACGATCCTACCCCGTGTTTATTTCCCCATCAAGTTGGGACGACCTGAAAATCAGCATATTAATGTGAACGGGCAGAACATCATAACGAATCTCGGCTCCCTCGGGAGTTGGGACTAAGGATACCTTTTTTCGCCAATAGGGGGGTGCATACGCCGTGCATGTTTCCCACTCGGTACTTGTGCAGGTAGTACACCTATCCCGAACCCAATCGCTCGCCCATTAGGTCCCTCTCGCCTGCATGCCCCCTTGGCTTGCACTTGCGGGTTGGCCTCTTGAGTGAAATTCATCTGTTGAAGACACTACCTCGACCGGGGCATGTGTTGGATCTACGATAGAAGCGGTACCAAGCCAGGCGCAAATAAACTACCCATAGAAGCCTATCATAAACTACGTGGCATATTTAATTTTCAATCCATGTTTGTAATGTAGTTATGTGTAGCGAAATATATGATTGTGTGTGACAAACTATCCTAGAAAACCAACGACCTTAAAAATTGCCCAAACATTAATAGACTAATTGGCCAAAGAGTTATACCAACATACGTGTTCCGCAAGCCCGAACGATCGCCACAAAAATAAGCGACGCTCGGGATGGCCTGTAACGAATCCCACAAACGCTGCACAACGCGTAAAGGACGTTATAAGGCAAGCACGCAAAACTAAAGTCGCAAAGACAAAAGTATACGCAAACAGAAAACGAGAACCAGCCAGGGACGCATTTTCAACGCCCCTGGCTGGGCGCCAAAGTTTCTCACGCCCACTGCTGGGCGCTGAAGTTGCTGCCTGGCCTTTTGGTTAGGCACAGCAGCCTCGGTGCCCGCGCAAAAAATATCACGTAGCATAAAAAAAACTTTTCGTAAAAATTGCTGCAAGGGCGTATGAAAAGGCACTCGATTCTAAAAGCTACAAAAAATAAAAATAAATAACTCTTTGTGTCGTTGTTAGGCCTCCTACGACGACAATGCTCGGCACCAAAACCGAGCATGCTAATTAAACGACCTTGAATGTCACACAGGAAAAATATTCAAAAAATAATGTTCGAATAAAATCTTCAAGAAAAAAATAAATGTTCAAATAAATCCGAGTCTAGACTAGGCTATGCCAAAATACAATCCAAATCCTAAGTCTTAGTTGTCTTATCCATAGAATCGGTCCTAATGCTTGGTGTCGTTCTGCAAGTTAAAAGGTTAAACCATGTTGAGTCTCCCTTCCTAACATTCAAATCAATAAGCACCCATATGTAATTGTCATCCCTTGCTAAGAGTCTACGGCCTCAATACTCTCTCTCACCAATAAAAAGAACATAATATTTCATTCAAGTATTTGCAAAATGGAAACGGTCACATTCTGAAAATCATTCCCCCATAGTCGTACAAACCCCAAAGTGAACCTAAGGTGTCAATACCGTTAGCAAAAAATTAATAGCCTCAAGGCTTAGGATCACATTGGGTCACGACTATCATAGTCCTCTCGAGTCACTCACTCCTTGAAATACTACTAAGTACGGACTAAAAGATTTTCCATGAATGCAACATGACCAACCATGAAAATACCCAAATCGGCATACCATAAAGCTACCATTGGGGTAAAAGCAATACACACTAAGAGAGAAGCCGTACTAATGATTCTAATCTTGCAAAAATAAAAATTCGATCTCCCCAATTAACTACCTTGCCAACATTAAGCAAAATGGCGCATGACAAATGAACACCCAAGGGTTAAAATCTAAAGTGTCAACCAACGAAAGTTATGGTCCAATTAGCCTAAATCTTAGAGTCGCTTGGTCAAGTATTATAGGCTTACGCCACGTCACTATTTTAAGTCTAGGCCACCTCCTTGTATTCATACACGGGTTATAATCAGAAAGATTAATGAAAGTTCGAGTCTAAATCGCAACTTCCAATTAAATCCCAGAAACTGGAATCTGAAAAGAAGCAAAAAAATTATTTTCGGTGTAATTCTTTCGTTAAATTTCAATAAGTTAAAAATAACATTTTGAATCTACGCTATTTGCACATTTTAAACGACTAAATACGCTTGCAAAGTAAAGACAATTAAAAGGTCCACCCTAGGCCTACTAAAATTAAAGGTCCACTATAGGCCTACCAAACGAGGCTCACTCAGTCTCACCTCGTGACTCAAAAACCACAACCATCTACCTTTTAGCCTAAATAAAAAGGGAGAGCGAAAAGAGCAAGCCATGGAATACTTATCCCGTAAGTGCAACATTTACCTAAGTAAACGAAGGAAAAGAATTGAGTCAACCAATCCAAGTCATAAAATTCTACAGTGTCTACCCCTTCCAATCCTTATGCTCTTAGACGCCTTCGCTCTGGGGTCCCTGTTCAGCTCATTTAACCTATCCATGTTCTCATTGCCATGACCCAAGAAACCATTACCTCGACTCTTGTTCTTGAACTCGTTGTCAACCGCAAACCACGCACGACCATTGACACGTGCGTCATACCCCTTATTTCCAAAACCTGCTCTTATACCACCATTAGCATAATGACCATATAACTTGTATACCCTTGAGCCGTCCCCATACTGCTCATTGGCCTTGGTTGATGTAAACTCGTGACACTAGCACGAAGATGCAAATTGTGAGCCCTAGCAGATATAATCCTCATGCTTGACCAACACCTATACAAATTCTCCTATCTCATTCAACCCATCTTTCAAGCCGTCTTGAGTCACAAACAAAAAAAAGGGAAACAAATGAAAGTGCAAAAAAATAATAAAATGTGAATAATAAAAAAGAAACTTTGCAAAAGCGCCTCTAAAGTTAGTCTAAAAAGGAAAAGAAGCATTTAGCGCACCAAAAAAAAAAGATCCACCCAGAAATAATTTTCAGCGCCCACAGCTGGGCGCCGAAATCTTTAGCGCCCCAGCCTGGGCGCTGAATCTCTCTGCTTGCTAAAATTTGTCCAGAAGTGCTCGTCATTTTATCCGCACATGCACGGAAAAATAACGAACACTTGGGGGGTACAGCACGTATTCAGATATACGTACCACCAATAAATACATGTACTCAAAACAAATATAAAACAAATATAAAACAAATTTTTGGCAGTAGATTTAAATAATAATAAACTTTACTTATTCTACCGTTTCAAATAATATGTTTCCACCTCAGAACATACTTGTTTAAAATCGGCATTCTATGAAACCATTTTCTAGGCTAAGAACTACGCAAGACCTGATTCCAAATTAAATCTATTTAAGGCGGATACGTAGGCAATCCATGATTCGGTCCAACCAATTTGCAAAAATATTAAAGCCTATAGAAAAACAAGAATAAAAAATAGAAGTCCCTTATTGAAATTTAATTACTTGCAATCCAAGTCGAAAGAAAAATTTAGGTCAAAGGAAGAATCCAAGTCATCAAGATGCCAAAATTAATGACCACACATCGAAAAATAATAAGGGCACGTACCCTTGCCAGAAGGAGCTCTCACACTCCTAGGCACTTAGCCAAGACTCAAAAGATCGCTTTGCCTCAATTGAATGGGGGGCTAGCGCAAGCGTCCATGACCTCTAAAGTACTCGACTTGACCCTCCCTAAAGCGAACTAACTCACTTAAAGACTTTCTTTCACCACTAGACACAGTCATGATCGCCAACAAGTAGTAAGGGCAGTAAGCTTGCAATAAAGAGGATTGTTCTACGGCATCGCCCCATCGTTCCTTCGAACTCAGGGCACCCGTTCATGGTAATTCAAATGCTTGCTAATCCCCTTTGAAAAAAATAAAAAATGGTATATTGTCAATAGGACTTGGCACTTAACCAAGGCTCACCCTACTCAGGAATATGACATGGGCATCTAAAATCGAAATCTGAAAGCATCATTAATGGGAAGACATAACAGCAACTGGGGGCTAAAAATTGAACTGAAAGAGCTAGGGAAAGAACTAAGTATAACTTGACCTTTTGTGCAGACATACACCAAGTAAATCTAAGTCAATTTGACAACGATTTATATTCCCGCAATTCTGGAAAAGATGGCCCTAAAAGCCTAAAGCATATGCCAAACGGGCACAAGTAATATCTTGACGCCTGCACCCTGGCTTCCAGCAAATCCTTAGACAGCATTCCAAAAATCGTAACAGTATTTTGATTCACTCATGTAATCCTGTATGAACCCTTCTATAAGTCAACCTACTTAGGACACCTCGGATTGTACACAGTAGGACTCGGTTTTTAAATAATTTTCAAATGATTTTCAAAGACTTCCTCGAACATAATAAAGTGTCGTTGGTTTAAGCTAAGTATGCGTTTATCTCAATGTTGCAAGTAAGTCAAAAAATTTCTAAATACGATTATGGGTAAAGAAAGGCACCTAGCTTTTGGTCAAGGCACACTTCAACATGTGACTACCTTGACCATGGCAATGTCGCACAATACGACATTTACAAGAGAAGTTGCAAAATCACTACTCGAACATACCTCGCACTAAACGAGTCTGGTTCAAACTATTCATGATCCATGTCACCATGAATACATAAAAACGTATGCAAGGCATTATAGCACCAAGCCAATCCCGTAGCTACAATTGGAGGCTTGAGAAAAACACTCTAAAAATGCTCGAAATGACGATTTTATCGCAAATTCTCGACGCTAATGCTATACATACACAATCCTAAGCTTTGATCGTGTAAAACGAACCTTAGAATAGCTACAACCCCTCCCAAATTCTAAGCGCTACTTAGAATATATAAAGTCACCCTACTAACAAAGGAAACTGAAAATCGCGAGTCACCAAAACTCCGATCAAACCACTGCACATAACGCTCGCCCTATAAAGCGCCCGTTACACAGTCTACATCGTTCCAAAGCAAAGGCGAAAGAAAAAAAAATCAAAAAAAAAAAACTGTCAAAGTTCTGCCCAAAGATCATTTTCAACGCCCAGAGCTGGGCGCCGATATCTTTAACGCCCCAGCCTGGGCGCTGAATATCTCTGCTTGCTACATCTTGCCCTGATATAAAAACAAGAAAGAAACACCTATGAATCCTCGCATCGAACGAAGTAATAAGCCGTGCAAACCCACGCAGAAGGTGCTACACTTATTCAAGCACCTGAACAAGGCATGATGAAATACTCCAATCCAAATGATATCCCAACACCTGGAAGAATGTTCTAAGACACGCCGTTAGGCCACACAAGCCTACGTCGCACCATAAGTTCAACCGTCCCACGGTACAAGTCTAAAAGAAGAGTAAGGCATATTGCACTAATATAGGCACGACCAAAGAGCATGTGTAAAAGAGGCAAAGACTACTTATCGCCCAAATTCAAAATGCAAGCCACACGACTTCTACATTAAGGATTAAGGGTAACAAAATATTACCTACCACAAAAGGGATAGCTCGCACCTACACGAGCGGAACCCCAAGGCATCTTTCTCGAAAGAACCTACAAAAATCGTACGCCAAAAGGAAGCATCCCAACATGCATACTTGGGGGCTCCAAGCTACGAAACAACCATAGCAAAATAAAAAAAATCTCTCGAAGCAAATGTTTGAACAAATCGGAAGGGTACGATGTTTGAGCCCACTTCATGAATGGGCCTGAACCCTATCAAGCTTCTAAGCAAACTATTCAAAATCAGTCATTGCTCAAAAAACGATTCAAGCAAACTGATTAATGGACCGCGCACAACGGCCATTCTATGAACGCTCGTTCGCACATACATATCATCATTCTAAGTATCGAACATTCACGAACACGTTCAAAAAAATATAAGGGCTATCAAAGTCTTACACCTCAAGGTATGTTCCTCGGGCCATATAGAATCGCCCAACTGTCGCAATAACTGTACGCTTTAAGAGCAACAGTTCTTTAAAATAAATCGCCCCAAAGCGACAAGCACCGTAGTCCACCAATCGGCTACGGCTTCTCAAGAAAATCATCACGTTCTAAAAACAAAGAAAAAACAAAAGAAAAGAGAATACATAGAACTTCCAAGTGAAATAAACGAATGAACAAGAGGCCAACTGTGTCATCAAAAGACCAGCCCAAACAACACTTTCAACGCCCCACCTGGGCGTGAATTATTTCAACGCCCAGGCCTGGGCGCCGAAAATGATCACAGACCAAAAAAAAAAAAAAACAGCTCTGACTTCTATAGGGCCCTGCCATATTCATTCGACTTTAAAATTGCAGAAAGTCGCACTCCACGGCTTCACTAAAATAGCACACTACTATAGGAGGTCGCTCGCACATACGAGCGTGACCCCAAGCATGATTACAAGACGCGAAGAACAACCGACGAGCCCCAACGCTTGGGGGCTCGCAAAAAGTGGACTCCAACAAGGAGCGCGCAATCAAAATCACATTCCCAGATTGCGCCACGCACCATATCATGTTTGGATATCTCAAAAAGTATATTGTTAAACAAGAATATACACAATGTGGACCCACTTATAGGACACATCTAATCAGGAAATATTACGACCCACCAACAGGTTGTAATCACCAAAAGCTCTTCTACATAGGCAAAATAAGAAATTCAAAATGGGCTCGCCCACCCTCAGCGGGCGGGGTCTGCGTCACTAGCCGCGCAGGTCCTCAGTTTTCGAAAAATAAAGTCTTCAAATTTAAAATAGGCTCGCCATCTTCAGCCGGCGGGGTCTACGGCGCAAACCACGTAGGTCCTTATTTTCAAAAAAAAAAAAAAAAAAATTCAAAACAGATTCGTCCACTTCTATCGGACGGGGCGTCCACCCTCAGCGGACAGGTTCGCCATCTTCAGCCGGCGGGGTCTACGTCACAAACCGCGTAGGTCCTTATTTTCAAAAACATCAAAACAGATTCGTCCACTTCTATCAGACGGGGGGTCCACCCTCAGCGGACAGGCTCGCCCACCTTCAGCGGGCGGGGTCTGCGTCACTAACAGCGCAGGACCTTAGTCGCTGCAGCGATAAATTTTATTGGTTTTCCCTTTTCCAAAAATTAAAGGATTGGTTTTCCCTTTTTCCAAAAATTAAAGGATTGGTTTTCCCTTTTTCCAAAAATTAAAGGATTGGTTTTTCGTTTTTCCAAAAAAGAACGATATACTGGATTTTCCTTCGTTTTACGTCCTATAAAAACAAGGGAGTTTTCTCGTTTAGCTAGCCCTGAAAATGAGAATCTTTAAAAACGTTTTACCTCGTGATTGGGCTTGGCCAGGCCCAATTACACTTTACAGCTTTAATTTCGAAAACATCTGTAGCTACTCCCAATGACAAAGTGAGGGAGTTTCTACGCACCTTTAGATCCTTCCAATGACAAAGTGAGGAAGTTTCTATACTATAAGTTGACAAATCCCAATGACACGTGAGGGATATGTCGACACTTCAAGTGATGACCCTTAAGTCAAATGTTATCACTCGGGGGCTCGTGAGACCCTCGCAAAACAGGTCACATACACCATGACTTGTGTGACGCACTCCGTCTAATACTTTGACAATCGTCTTACTCCAAGACTCAGTCAAAGTGGGGGCTAACTGTAGACACCTACTTTTGTCCCCATTCCCGCAAGGGAAAGGTTCGATGATGAAAGCATAAAAACTCCACTTGACAACGCATCTCCTATAAAATAAACGAATCTCAGTTCCCCTTTTCATTTCACCCGAAACCAGCTATTTATGGAAAACTGCTAAAAATAGTAACTGCCGTAAAAAGTAGCTTCTAAAAGTGGCAAAATCATAAAAGATAGAAACTTGTCAGAATTAGGTGTTGCATTCCAACATAAATCCAAAATGAGATAGAAAACTGCGAGAATCCTATTCCTAATATGATTCGGAAATAAGAGTTACGTATTAATTGAAATCCTAACGAGCCTAGAGTTCGTAACGGGCCCAGACGCATTCCGTCACAAAATTAATACGCGCTAAAAGACTCGAATTAATCTCAAACTCTACGGAATTCAGGAATCCGAATCTGACAAAGAATTCGGCCCAGACATCACTTTCAACGCCCAGAGCTGGGCGCCGAAATCTTTGACGCCCAGCCCTGGGCGCTGAAATTGCATGGATCTCTATTTTCAACGCCCAGCCCTGGGCGCCGAAATCTTTGACGCCCAGAGCTGGGCGCCGAAATTACCTGGGACGTGTTCTTTCCTAATTCTTTATGGATTAGAACTCTGCAATTCTATCTTTCCACGAACTCTTGCCTATAAATAGGCCCCTAGTTTCGACGTGAAACAACACACAACAACACATAATGTATTCTGAGTATTGACTCTAAACCCCTTAGCCTAAGCCTCTCGCTGCGAAACTGTTCACGCGTTCTGTCGCAATCGATCCATAAATCGAACAGAACGTATCCTGTCCCATAATCGAGATTCGTTAAATAAAAAGGAGAAATAGCAAAGTCAAAGTGGTTAGTTTTCTGAGAACCGTGACGCACCTCTCAAGGGTGCGTCGTAATGTGTCCCTTTTCGATGATTTAACTGCTTTCCTCGCCCTTTTTTTGAACTGTTAAACTAACCTAATATGATTGTTCTATCACGCCTAACAAATATAATATTCTTGGGAAATCGGATTATCATGCTAGGTCCCTTAATGCTATTTAAATCAGATAATCACGATAGAATTAGTATTATATGTTGCATATTGCTAAAATCAACTCAGATTAGTTTAATAGTTAACGCACGTCCCTTCAATTATTTATGCTGAGCTAGTAAGGATATCCTGCCTCTGGAGTTATCGACGAGCGAATTACTCCTCTCGGTAGTTACAGTCCCCCGAACCCTCAATCTCTACCTTGCGGGTGTATGTTGAGAGATCCCCACACCAGGGATCACAAGGGAACCTACGGTCGTCGTGGTCAAACACAATTGCACTCCCTTTATGTCACGATAACCGGGTTTTGTCAGTTTTTCTCATTGTCGTTAAAAACTGAATGGCGACTCCTATATTACTAGTCAATTGGGTGTATACTCACAGGAAATCCAATTACACTTGATTGAATAAAAAGAATCATCACACCCACGAGGGACAAGGTCACGCATTAGCCTCGCCCTTTTTCGACCCCCTCACAAAGCCCAAGCAGAGCTGGCCCAAGAAAGGGCATCCATTGAAAACTTGCAAAAAGAGCTTGATTCTGTAAAGAGCTCAAAATACCAGTCGCGTTACAAGGCTGGTGGGAAGCCGAGGAAGCTGACTTTCGAGATGCCCGACGATTTCGAAGATCTGATCGACAACGAGGAACCCCGAGACGAGGAAGAAGGATCGACCCCAGACCCGGTGACCCAGCGCCTGAACAAGATGGATGAACGCATGATAAAGCACTACTCTCGCCTGATGAAGCTGATGATCAAGCTACACGGAGCACCCACACCAGTAGAGACCGAACCAACCGACGGGTATGCGGCGTCACCATTTTGTGAGGCGATCGCCAGAGTAACAGTTCCACACACACTTCGACTCCCTACTTGGACCACCCTGTATGATGGAACGTCTGATCCCTACCGGCACGTCAACTTCTACAAACAGCGCATGTGGCAGATCGGAATCCCATACGATTTGGTCGAGCCTGTCATGTGCAAATCATTCGGCGGTACCCTTGATAGAGCAGCTCTGGAATGGCTCATGAACGTCTCCCCCTGATTCATCTCCTGCCTGTCTGACCTAATCAACGCCTTTTATCAACAGTTCGCCAGCAGTCGCCAATTGGAGAAGCAAACCAGTGACCTCTATCGGTTGGTTCAAGGACCAACCGAGTCGGTACGCGATTACTTTAACCGCTTTAATTGTGAAAAAATTAGTATAAAAAAAATGTGATGCCAGGACAGCTATCGAGGCATTCAAAAGAGGTCTCATCCCCAACTCGGAGCTGTACCGGGAAATAACCAAATACCCCTATGCAACCTTCGAGGAGGTGCGACCGAGTGCCACCGCCCAAATGCGGATTGAAGACGACGAGGTCATCCGGACGGCATCCCAACGTTCAACAGGGGACAGCAGCGACAGGAGATCGTACACCCCGAGGAGTAGCAGCTGGCGACACCAGCCGTATAATCGGCAGAACCAGGTACAAAATGTCAATCAATACGATGATGCTAACAATGTTTACAGGAATGAACGGGTCGTTTATCCCCCCATCTCCGAATATGGCTTCAACGTCGACATCGGAGGCGCGGTGAACGCCCTTCAAAATGTAGGTGGTACCGTCAGATGGCCTAAGAAGAGCGACAAACCAAACTCCATGGAAGACATGAGCAAGTGGTGCGACTTCCACCGCGACAATGGCCACACGACCGAGGAATGCATCTCCCTCAAAAAGGAGGTAGCATATCTATTGAAAAGAGGACACCTGAAGGAGCTGCTGATCGACAAAGGGAAGGAGACGTACAACAAGGACGACAACACCCAGCCCAGCCTGGCACCAGGCGGCGATCGACCGGTCCCGCCCATGTTCAAAAAAGTGGTAAATGTTATCTCTGGTGGTTCAGATATCTGTGGACTAACTTCTTCTGCAGCTAAGAAAATCAACAGAGGCGAATCTGAAGTCATCAAAGAGGGACAGACCGAAGAAGAAGTGGCACTCGACAAATCATTAGCAGCAATGACAATAACCTTCGACGACTCAGATTCAACCGACGCGCAACAGGAACATCACGACGGGCTAGTCATATCGCTCCCAATAGGCAACGCTCTAATCAAAAGGATATTGATCGACAACGGCAGTTCAGCAAACGTACTGTTCTTAGAGGCTCTACAAGAAATGGGACTCGAAGAAAAGAGTATAATCAGAAGGTCGATGTGAGGGGGTCGAAAAAGCACGAGGCTAATGCGTGACCTCGTCCCTCGTGGGTGTGACGCTTCTTTTTGTCAGATCAAGTGTAATTGGATTTCCTGTGAGTTTACACCCAATTGACTAGTAATATAGGAGTCGCCATTCAGTTTTTAACGATAATGAGAAAAACTGAAAAAAACCGGTTATCGTGACATAAAGGGAGTGCAATTATGTTTGACCACGACGGCCGTAGGTTCCCTTGTGATCCTTGGTGGTGGGGATCTCTCAACGTACACCCGCAGGGTAGAGATTGAGGGTTCGGGGGACTGTAACTACCGAGAGGAGTACTCGCTCTTCGATAACTCCAGAGGCAGGATATCCTTACTAGCTCAGAATAAATAATTGAAGGGACATGCGTTAACTATTAAACTAATCTGAGTTGATTTTATCAATATGCAACATATAGTACTAGATCGAACGCAATTATCTGATTCAAATTGTTTTAAGGGACCTAGCATGATAATCCAATTTCCCAAAAATATCATATTTATAAAGCGTGATCGAACAATCAGATTTTAGTTAGCTTAACAGTTCATAAAAGGGCGAGGAAAGCAATTAAACCATGGAAAAGGGACACATTACGACGCTCCCTTGAGAGGTGCGTCACGGTTCTCAGAAAACTAACCACTTTGACTTTGCTATTTCTCCTTTTATTTAACGAATCTCAAATTATGGGACGGGATACGTTCTATTCGATTTATGGTCGATTGCAACAGAACGCGTGACCAGTTTCGCAACGTGAGGCTTAGGCTTAGGGGTTTAGAGTCAATATTCAGAATATAATTGTGTGTTGTGTCCTTTTCACGTCGAACTTAAGGCCTTATTTATAGAAAAGAGTTCATGGAAAGATAGAATTGCAGAACTCTAATCCACGAGGAATTAGGAAAAAACACGTACCAGGTATTTTCAGCGCCCAGGTCTGGGCGCCGAAGATTTGAGCGCCCTGAGCCAGGCGTTGAAAATAGGGTCTGGGCTGTTTTTCTTAGTCAGATTCGGATTCCTAGAATCCGGAGTATTTGAGATTTAATTGAGTCCTTTAGTGCGTATTAACCTTGTGACGGGATGCGTCTGGGCCCGTTACGAACTCTAGGCTCGTTAGGATTTTAATTAATACGTGACTCTTACTTTCGAATCATATTAGGAATAGGATTCTCTCGCAATTTCTATCTCATTTAGGATTTATGTTGGAGTGCAACACCTAATTCTGACAGGTTTCTATCTTTTATGACTTACCACTTTTAACAACTACCCATTACGGCAGTTACTATTTTTAGCAGGTTTCCATATATAGCAGGTTTCGGGTGAATTGAAAAGGGGTAATGGGATTCGTTATTTTATAGGAGATGCGTTGTCAAGTGGAGATTTACGTTCTCATCATCGAACCTTCCCTTTCGGGAATGGGGACAAAAGTAGGTGCTACAGTTAGCCCCCACTTTGACAAAGTCTTGGAATAAGACGATGGTCAAAGTACTAGACGGAGTGCGCCACACAAGCCATGGTGACCTGTTTTTGTGAGGGTCTCACGAGCCCCCGAGTGATAACATTTGACTTAAGGGTCGTCACTTGGAGTGTCGACATATCCCTCACGTGTCATTGGGATTTGTCAACGGATAGCATAGAAACTTCCTCACTTTGTCATTGGAAGGATCTAAAGAAGTGTAGAAACTCCCTCACTTTGTCATTGGGAGTAGCTATAGATGTTTTCGAAATCAAAGCTATAAAGTGTAATTGGGCCTGGCCAAGCCCAACCACGAGGTAAAAAATGTTTTTAAAGATTCTCATTTTCAAGGCTAGTTAAACGAGAAAACCCCCTTGTTTTTATGGGACGTAAAACGAAGGAAAATCCAGCACATCGTTCTTTTTTGGAAAAACGGAAAACCAATCCTTTAATTTTTGGAAAAAGGGAAAACCAATCTCATCGTTCTTTTTTGGAAAAACGGAAAACCAATCCTTTAATTTTTGGAAAAAAGGGAAAACCAATCTCATCGTTCTTTTTTGGAAAAACGGAAAACCAATCCTTTAATTTTTGGAAAAAGGGAAAACCGATCCTTTAATTTTTGGAAAAAGGGAAAACGGATAAAGGTTATCGCTGCAGCGACCAAGGACCTGCGCGGTTAGTGACGCAGACCCCGCCGGCTAAAGATGGCGAGCCTGTCAGCTAAGGGTGGACACCCCGTCCGATAGAAGTGGACGAATCTATTTTGAAATTTATTTTGTGTTTATTTTTTGGAAAATGAGGACCTACGTGGTTTGTACCGTAGACCCCGCCGGCTGAAGATGGCGAGCCTGTTTCATTTTGAATTTTTGAAAATTTTGTTTTTAGAAACCTGAGGACCTGCGCGGCTAGCGACGCAGACCCCGCCCGCTGAAGGTGGGCGAGCCCTGTCCGCTAAGGGTGGACATCCATGAATTCGTTTTTTCCGATTTGGGAACTCGCGTGGTTTGTGACGCGATCTTGCCAACTGATGATGGGCAAGTTCCTATTTCTTTTGTTCTTTGTGATTTCTTTTGAGAATTTCTTTTTATCCATTCTTGCAAGAGCGAATTCTTTCGAGGGATGCTCGAATTCAGTTGTAACTTGAACGTGGGCTGACAACGTGTTCAGATGGACCTTTGTCTTGCGACCGTCTGCTTTCGTGGTTTTGAGCTAGTCTTTATGGCTCAATTTTTGCCACTACTTGGTCTTTGATCAGAGGACCATGTACAAATCTCAATGACGACCCTTTTCTGAGGTCGAACCTGTTCCTTTGAGATCATCCAAACATGGGGCGGCGTATAGCGCAGCCCGGGAATGTGATTTTGATTGCGCGCTCTCTGTTGGAGTATACTTTCGCGAGCCCCCAAGCACACTAGTGGAAAAAACCCTTGTTGCTGCCCCCTTGTTGAGGGGGGCAAATATTGATACGTCGCATTAGTTTCTGTTAGGGCGGGCTTTATAACAGTTCGCAGCATTTGCCTGAGTTGTCGAGGCGGGCTGACCCCATATTCGCTTAAATAGCTCTGTTAAAGCGAACAAAGGCCCACCCGCCCCAATAGAAGTAGTCAATCGGGGCGAACTTTGTTTTGACGCCTCAACATAGCCCAAATAAGAAGCAGTGACGTGAGACCCATATATCCCCTCAACACAAAACACCCATAATTAGGGTTTTTATATTATTCAGTCTTCTTACACTTCATTTCCCTCAGCCGTTTTTTTCATTTCTTCATTTCAACTTGTGTTTTTTCAACTTCTCATCCTGAATCTCCTTTCTTTGGATGCAATTACATTCTTAATATCTTGAAAAAAATTGGGCTTTGATCGAATTCTTCTCTAATTCTTTCCTTTCGTGTTTATGGTTCACAAAGATGGAGAACATAAGCGAACCGCCCACAGTAAGTATTTCAAGATCTTGATAGAAATAAGTTAGGTCCCAATCTTCATTTCCTCGATCTTTCAATTTTAGTTTTGATTGAATTTTGAACTTTTTCTATATTTTCTTATTTGTTTATGATTTAAGGGATGTTCAAATTTCTTTGTTAATGTTGATGGATTGTTGCATATTCTATTAATTTTGATTTTATTGGGAATTTTTTTTGTACTGATTATTGATATGATAATCTAGATCTGTCTTCGACGCGAGCGGTGGCTTTAGAGGGACAAACTCATGTCGGTATTAGGATCTCGATCGGTTGTGGAAGGCATCATAATCTGACATTCTTTAGATATAATTGTGTAAGATTTTTTTCTTATCTTTTAAATAAAAATTCTTTTAATGTTAATCATCGACAGTAATTTTAAAATCTAATTTAAAAAAAAAAAAAATTATACGGAGTATTTCTGATCTAGGGCTTGTCTTGAATTTTTTCTTATCTTTTTTATTTCCTTTTTAGGATTACTCCAGTATAATATTTAATCGAAAATGAAATAATATTTCATCTTTCTAACTTGCTGCTATTTCTTTTGTAGGTTTATTCATGGGTGCAGTTTGACAATTTGTGCAATTTAGAATTTTCTTATTTCATTGATTTTTTACTTTTAACTTTGTAAGTTAATGTAATACTATAGAAATTCAAATGTTCCCCTCAAAAAACAAGGGATATTTATTGTGTTTGTACTCTATTTTTTATTAATAATAATGAGAAGGTTTAGAATTCCAATGTTTTTGTCACCAAAACTTTACTAAAATGCCCACTTACCAAGACTAAAAGAAAAAATATAAATTGTACAAAATGCAATTTTACTTTGACAAGTCAGTTGAGGCGGGCAATGGTTGAGGTGGGCCTCAACAGGTCCTTTTTTTTGGCATGATTTTTTGGTCTATTGAGGCACGCTTTTGGAAGCCCCTCTCAACAGATACCCTATTGAGGCGAACAAAGCCCGCCTCAACAGCTTACCGAGCTGTTGAAGCCCCCTCTGTTGAACGGGCCAAGTTCGCCTCAATAAGTCCAAAATTCCCCCCTCAATAGGGGTTTTTTCCACTAGTGGCACTCGGGCTTTGGTGGTCATTTTTCGCATACTTCATAACGTCTTTTAATCATGTTTGGGGTCGAGCTCGTATGTGCGAGCGACCTTTCATAGTGATGTGCTACTTTGGCGAAGTCATGGGGTGCAACTTCAGTCTTCGGGCGACAAGGTTTAATATCATTCAGTTTAGCTTGGCCCGATTTAATCCTTTGACAGACAAACATTTTTTTTGAGAAACCAACGACTTAACAACATTTTTTGGTGTTTCGAAGAATGACCTTGATATTTTTTTTTTGGAAAGTGTACATATATGTTTCTTGAGACAAGTCTAAGTTTCGACCAAGTTTTACCATTCATTTTTGCTATTTGGGAGCTTAAAGGTGCTTTTGGGCTTGATCTTAATTGTTCATAGGGCCTCGTGTCTAGCAACACGGTTTTAAGTCTTTTCCTGCTCCGCGTTTTGTGAAATCTGGGCCTTGGGCTGCATTATCGGCGCCCAAGGCTGGGCGTTAAATATTTCGGCGCCCAGCTTCGGGCGCTGAAAGTCTTTTCCTGGCGAATTTTGACTTTCGGATTTCTTAACGCGTTTCCGAATGGGATCAAGATGTCACTTGATGCGTTCATCTATATATAGGGGCTAGATACGTCCCTTATTTTCCATCACTCTCAATTTCCTTCTTTCTTTGCTGTGTTTTAATCACTCCTTGCTTTCGTCATGTCAATTCTCACTTTCTCACTCCAACGGGCTGTTAGGCGTTGGCTACGGGCCCTTAATCCTACAGAAAAGGCTTTATTGAAAGAATACCACTTAGAGGCACTTTTGGGCTTACAACAAATTAACATTGACTATAATTTTCTGCACGCAGCCCTAAGCTTTTGGGATTCCAATCATCATGTTTTTGTCTTTCGGGGCAACGAAATATGTCCTTTGCCAGATGAATTTGCTGCGATCCTTGGTTATCCTACTAATGCTACCCCTGCCACTCCTGGCACTATCGAAGAGAGTAAAACAACCACATGGGCTTTCCTAGGACTAGATGCTAACATGCTTGCTAAAGTTGTTGTAGGTGATGAGGTTAATTTGGCAAAACTTGTAAAACACCACTTTAGGCCTAGTAAGAATATGACCGAACATAAATTGAATATTCGAGCCCTTGTATTTTGCTTGTTGAATCATTATTTGCTGTCGAATAACAATGGCGAGTTCAGTGACATAAGGTTGATCCCCTTGATTAGCCAGATGGAAAGTTACTATTCTATTATGCCGTTGGTTGTTGCCGAGACTTTGCTGAGTGCGGATGAGCTGTAGAAGGATGCCAAATCTGAACATTTTAAGGGAAGCCCCCTATTACTGCAGGTAATCGATTTTTTTCTTGCGCGCGTATACACATTTTTTTTGCATACACATTTTTTATTCGTCCTGCCTTGGGGCTGAGTTTCAGCGCCCAGGGCTGGGCGCTGGAATTTTCGGCGCCTGGTCCTGGGCGTTGAAACTGCGCCCCAGGAACCGTTTCCTTTTATTATAATTTTTTTGATCGTACCCGTTTTTTGCAGATTTGGCTCGTGGAACAGCTTATACTCTTGGAAGCTCCTGCCGATCCTAAACATTATCGCCCTATAGCCTTGGGTAACCGAAAATACTTGCACCAAGGCCAGGACGAGGCCGAATGGACCTCCTTTTTTACTTATGGCATTTGTTCTATTAAGTGGGTGGTACCATGGTGGGGTTTGACTACTATGACGGGGGGTTCTGATGTATCGGTTTATGTTTCTTTGTTGGGGCTATCTTGTCCCATTTATATTTTCCCTTACCGAGTCATGCGTCAATATGGTTTAAGGCAGACTATCCCCTTTTCTGATACGGTACCCCCTAAGGTAGCGGCCTTTTCACAAGCACGGGTCTTAGCGTGGGCTAGGTATTATGATGGTCTCCCGCGTTGGGCCGTAGCTACAAAAGGCTTTATGGGTCTTTCTGCAAACTATAAGTTGTGGATGAGCTCCGATGAAAAAGATGTGAGGACCGAGGCTCGTAATGGGGAGCCGGCTGAGCTTTTGATACCTCCTATTCGTGTTAAGTATGAGGGTCCTGATTCTGCCAGACCTCGTACCTATAGTTTTAAGACTGTGAAAGCTCGTCCTGATCGAAAGCGAAAGAAAGTTCCTCCCCGTTCCAGTTTCAGGCCTAAAAAGATGCCTAACATGAAGGGGCCTGCTGTTGTTGAAAGAAATGCAAGCTCTCGCGGAGATCGTCGCCGGAACAATGTATGGGTTAGGAAGGCTCAGCCGCTTGTAGAAACAGTGGCTAGTCTAGTTGATGATAATAATCCTTCTCCCACCATTGTCTGTGCCCTTGAGGCTGAGCGGGCTATAACTGAGAATGTTTCTGAAGCCTTGGCATCTTTGGAAGTTAGTGTCCAGGAGCCGGTTCTTGTGGAGATTGATATTGGGGCAGCGCAAAAGACTGTGGGGGTGGATCCTGCGAACATTGCCCTCTGTAGACACCTACTTTTGTCCCCATTCCCGAAAGGGAAGGTTCGATGATGAGAACGTAAATCTCCACTTGACAACGCATCTCCTATAAAATAACGAATCTCAATTCCCGTTTTCATTTCACCCGAAACCTGCTATTTATAGAAACCTGCCATTTATGGAAACCTGCTAAAAATAGTAACTGCCGTAATGGGTAGTTGTTAAAAGTGGCAAGTCATAAAAGATAGAAACCTGTCAGAATTAGGTGTTGCACTCCAACATAAATCCTAAATGAGATAGAAATTGCGAGAAGAATCTTGTTCTTAATACGATTCGAAAATAAGAGTTACGTATTAATTAAAATCCTAACGAGCCTAGAGTTCGTAACGGGCCCAGACGCATCCCGTCATAAAATTGATACGCACTAAAAGACTCGATTAAGTCTCATACACTCCGGATTCTAAGAGTCCGAATCTGACAAAGAAACGGCCTAAACATCAATTTCAACGCCCAGCCCTGGGCGCTGAAATTGCTTGGATCCCATTTTCAACGCCCAGAGCTGGGCGCCGATATCTTTGACGCCCAGGCCTGGGCGCTGAAAATACTTGGGACGTGTTCTTTCCTAATTCCTCGTGGATTAGAGTTCTACAATTCTATCTTTCCACGAACTCTTTTCTATAAATAGGGCCCTAAGTTCGACGTGAAAACAACAACACACAATTATTGTTCTGAGTATTGACTCTAAACCCCTAAGCCTAACCCTCACGCTGCAAAACTAATCACGCGTTCTGTCGCAACCGATCCATAAATCGAACAGAACGTATCCCGTCCCATAATTTGAGATTCGTTAAATAAAAGGAGAAATAGCAAAGTCAAAGTGGTTAGTTTTCTGAGAACCGTGACGCACCTCTCAAGGGTGCATCGTAATGTGTCCCTTTTCCATGGTTTAGTTGCTTTCCTCGCCCTTTTATGAACTGTTAAACTAACTAAATCTGATTGTTCGATCACGCTTGATAAATATGATATTTTTGGGAAATTGGATTATCATGCTAGGTCCCTTAAAACAATCTAAATCAGAAAATCGCGCTCGATCTAGTACTATATGTTGCATATTGTTATAATCAACTCAGATTAGTTTGATAGTTAACGCATGTCCCTTCAATTATTTATGCTGAGCTAGTAAGGATATCCTGCCTCTGGAGTTATCAAAGAGCGAGTACTCCTCTCGGTAGTTACAGTCCCCCGAACCCTCAATCTCTACCCTGCGGGTGTACGTTGAGCGATCCCCACCACCAGGGATCACAAGGGAACCTACGGCCGTCGTGGTTAAACATAATTGCACTCCCTTTATGTCACGATAACCGGGTTTTGTCAGTTTTTCTCATTGTCGTTAAAAACTGAATGGCGACTCCTATATTACTAGTCAATTGGGTGTAAACTCACAGGAAATCCAATTACACTTGATTTGACAAAAAGAAGCGTCACACCCACGAGGGCCGAGGTCACGCATTATCCTCGTGCTTTTTCGACCCCCTCACACCCTCTACAAGACTTTATTTGATGATCCGGAAGAACTAGAGTAGTGTAGTTCTTGCTAGGGTGTAGGTGCCCTTTATTTATTTCAGTTGTGTTTGTTTTTTCATTTCTTAGCACTTTGTTTTCCTTCTTATTATTTTTTCAATAAAGGCGTATTTTATTTTTTTCGTTTTCATTTTTTGTTTCTCCCATTTTTTTTTATGTTTTATATGTCTAACACTTTTTGCACAATTTATGGATTTTTGCACAATTTTAATTGGACCGAATCCTTGATAAGGATTGCCTACGTATCTTGTCAGAATCAGGTCGCGCGTAGTTCTAGCTAGAATAAGTTATAGGATGCCAGATTTTAATAGATATGCCCCGAGGTGGTAGCATATAACTTAATCGGTCAAATGAGTGAAGTATTATCATTATTTCCGTCTGCCGTTTTTTGTTTGCCGTAAGTCGCGTAAAAAATGAAATTCGACTACTTTTTGTATGGCTATATTTTTTGGTGAGCCTATTTGGATACGTGTTGTACCCCCAAGTGTTCGTTATTTTTCCGTTATGTGCGGATAAAATGACGAGCACTTCTAAAAAAATTTAGGCAGGCAGAGAGTTTCAACGCCCAGGCTAGGGCGTCAAAGATTTCGGTGCCCAGCCCTGGGCGCTGTAAATGACTTGGGCGGTCAATTTTGACGCTTTGCTACACGTGTTCTTGCATTTATTTATTTTTTTTATTTTTTTAGTGCTTTGATTTTGCTCGTATTTAAAATCAATTTTGAGGCTAATTCGGAGGCTTTTTTGACTGTTAGCGTGAGATGCATTTTTGTCCGGATTAATTTTTTCTATCCGTGACTCGAAACGGTTTTGAAAATGGAGTTAAGGTGTGGAAGATATGAAAATCTTTGAGTAGGCTTTTTGGGTGGATTGAGGTGCGCGTTGTTAGTGAAGGGTATGATGGAATTATGTTTTATGAATCTGATTTTTGGTAACATTTGCATTGTTTTGGATTTTGATTTCCTTTGGGTTGCATGGATTGACTCTTGTGATAACACTGGTTGACTTTTTGGGTTTTTGGGGATATGAATGGGATGGTACGATTTATTTTGTGGGTTTCGGGAACTGGTTCCTATGGCACTATTTCAAGACCGAATGGGCCTCGTTTGTTGGGCCTTAGAGTGTGCTGCCTCTTTATTTTTGTATTTTGCAAGTACATTTGGTGTTTACTTAGTGTTAGAATAAGATTTTAGGAGAAATATTACGCCTTTACTAATTTGGAAAGTAAGGAAAACACACTGAAACAAACTTGACCTATATTCTAAGGGGTCTTAGGACCATCTAAAGTCTTTATTATTTTTCTAACAATCTAAAGAACTACTAGGCGCTTTTTACTACGGTGCTCTATGTGGCTCAAGCCTTGGGTTTAGTCTCGTAAAACTTTGGTCCTTCACCGGTACTCATCTTGAATTCTATTCCTTTTGCATTGACCCACTGATATGTCTTCACCCATCCGTTCTCGATCTCTTCTAGTGTTGATGCAGGAGCGATTAACCGGGTTGGATCGAAACCTTCATCTTGTAAAGCTAGGGTAGTCGTCACAGTCTCGTCCTCCATAGGCCTCGATTCGTTAAACAATGTCCATAGAGCCTGGTCGTCCAATATTTCAGTTGTTTTAGTCTTGGTGAGGTGGGGTGCCTCATCCAAGGTGTGGCAATCATGGAATATTTCAAATCCTGGTTTTAGCAAGCCATCCTGAACGAAGGGTTCAGGGAAATCACAGCATGGGTGTCCTTCTCCTTCCCGAACGAACATCCCGTTAAGGGTTCTTTGATATGGGGGAAGGAGGGTGGTTTGTTTGGCCTTGCTAAGGCGTAGCCTAGACAAGCGGTCAACAATATCTTCCTCCGTTGGTTCATAGCCTAAGCCAAAGGGAGTAGATTTGTTGGGTAAAGGATGGAAGGTGCATTCCTTCTTCCTTATGCCCAGTGGGGTTCCAGGGAAATAACCTTGAGCTAACAGCACTCTAGGGATGACTCGGGATGCATGCGGGTCTAGGAATGCTGGATCATAATCTTCGATGAACTGAATTGTTTCTTCCATTTGAAACCCGTAAAGGTCGTCTGCAGTTTCGGCCGTTCCAACCATAGTACAACTGACGTCGAGAGGAGGGGCGCGGATTTCTAGTATCACCCCGTTATGGTTAAGTTTAACCATTTGGTGCAAGGTAGAAGCCACACCTCCTAAGTCATGGAGCCAAGGTCGCCCCAAGAGGAGGTTGAAAGTGGGCTTGATGTCAAGCATTTGAAACTCCGTGGTGTGTGCCACAGGCCCGGTTTGTATGGTGAGGTTGATTTTTCCCAACACAGGCCTTCGGGAGTTATCATAAGCTCATACCCCTTGCGTGGAGGTTTGGAAGTCATCATTTCCTAGCCCCCAGCAATGGGCGGTTCGCAATGGGCAAACATTGACCGCCGAACCGTTATCTACGAGCGCTAGGGGGATGTTTTGTCCTTTGCATCCAACCACTAGATAAAGGGCTTTGTTGTGAGCACCCCCCTCTTTGGGTAAGTCTTTGTCAGTGAAAACTATGGCCTTTTCTTCGGCATCTCTCGGGACATGGCTAACCAGTGAGTCAGGTGTGATATCTGTAGGTAATGAGATGAGGTCGAGTGAGCGAATAAGCTTTTCGCGATGTTCCTTTGAAGTACACATGAGATCCCAGATGGTAATTTCGGCTTTGGTTCTTTTTAGTTGTTTCAAGAGAGGATTTTCAATGACTTCCGCGACGGTGGTGTGCCGTCCATTCTCAGGAGTTTGCCTAACTGGGATATTCGTCCATAGGAGGTGGGTGAATATCCGGTTGGTATATCCTTCCGGATCGGGTGAGGTTGTCGTCCTCGGGCTCCTGAGGGGTGGTGCCAATGAGAGCATACCCGGGCCAAGTTTCAGTAAAGAGGTCATGGCCCGACACTTGAGATAGGTAAATATCTTCAGCATCATCATCCCACACACCGCACACTTCTCTCTCGATTCGATCCATAGGGACCACAGCGGGTGGTGCACCTTGGGGCGTAATGTACACCGTAGGGTCGAAGTTCTCATTTTCTGGTTGGTCGAGAGAGATGTGACAAGAGCCGAGTGGGCTCTTGTTGTTGTTGGGTTTGCCAACGTTAGGGAGAGGTATCACTTCATCCTCTATCATGTCCTGGATCGTATGTTTTAGATTCCTGCAGTTTTCGGTGTCATGCCCATTTCCTTGATGGAATTTGCAGTAAGTACCTTCGACCCAATATTTGTTCTTGACAGGAGGGTCACGGGTGGGGCCTATAGGTCTCAGCTTTCCTTGATTGGTTAGTCTTTCAAAGGCTTGTACCAAAGTCGACCCGAGTGGGGCAAACTTTCGGTCTCGGACCCATCTTCCAGGGCTTCTTCGGGCGGGAGTCTCCTCTACGGCATGGACTTCTTGGGCTTGGGATGTGTTGCCCCTGTTGTAGGTATTGCTTTTGTATGCGGGTTTACTTTGTATTGTTTTTGCGAGATCATCCTCGATATTTATTCCCACATCATAAACTTTTTGCGAGGTCAAGTCCCAGGTACCTAAGGTGCTGTCTGTAGGCCGGGTCCAGGTTGTCAATGAAATTTTGGACCAATTATGTTTCGGGAGGCCTATTGATTATCTGGGCCGCCTAATCCCTCCATCTAGCAAAGTAGGTTGTGAAACCCTCATTTTTCTTTTGGAAGAGAACTTCCAGCTCGCGCATGGTGACTTGAAAATCCATGTTCGACGAGTATTGCTTGATGAAGACATTGACAAAGTCTTCCCAAGTGGGGAAGAGCTTAGGGTCCTGGTGATAGTACCATTTGAGCGGCACAGGTTCCAAGGACAAAGGAAAGGCAGGTAAATACATGGACTTGTCCACGCCTTTCAAGTTCATGGCATTCACAAAGCTCAATAGATGATAACGGGGATTATCCGTGGCTTTAAACTTTGGTAGGTCCGATGAGCTAAACGTTTCTGGTAGTTTGGCAGGAAAAGGTTCAGGATCGAGGGAGAAGTACTTGCTCCCCATGGTTTGCTGTAGGACCATTTTTTCAATCCTCTTCTCGTTATCGAGGTCGTTTTTGGCTTGCGCAGCTGCTAAGGCTTCGTTTTCCATTTTCAGTTGGCCCATGAGTTGGGTCATTTGAGCCATCTGCTCTTGCAATTCTTCGATGGACATGTTTGAGGGTGCGAATCGAGGTTGGGGGAGCGGAGATCCTTTAAATGAGGGATGACGGACGGAGCTTGGAGTCACTAAACCTGGTGCAGGCGATGTATCTTCGAAGCGCACTAACCGTTGATTTCCTGATCGGCACCAAGTGGCAGGACCAGTCCTATGCATAAGATAAGCTAAAGTTTAGGTCCCAAAGTTTCAAGTATTACTTAGGCTAGATTTCGAATCTCTCTATTGGTTTTCCACTCTTTCTTTTGTTGGTACACTTTTTAGTTCTTTCTTTTGGTCATTCTTTGGATTTTCGAAACACTTGCCCGTGTGACATTCATAATTATTAGCATGTTCGGTTTTTAGTGCCGAGCATTGTCGTCGTAGGAGGCCTAACAACGACGCAAAGAGTTATTAATTTTTTACGAGTCGCTTTTGAAATCGAGTGCTTTTCTTACGCCCTCGTAGCAATTCTTTTTACGAACGTTTTTTTTGTGCTACGTAATTTACTTTTGCGCGGGCACTGAGGCTGCTGCGCCTGACCAGAAGTCCAAGCAGCAACTTCAGCGCCCAGCGTAGGGCGTGAGAAATTCTGGCGCCCAGCCAGGGGCGTTAAAAATGCGTCCCTGGCTGGTTCTCGTTTTCTGTGTGCGTCTACTTTTGTTTACGCGACTTCGATTTTGCGTGCTTTCCTAATAACGCCCTTTACGCGTTGTGCAGCGTTTGTGGGATTCGTTACAGGCCATCCTGAGCGTCGCTTATTTTTGTGGCGATCGTTCGGGTTTGCGGAACACGTGTTTCGGTATAACTCTTTGGCAAATTGGTTTATGAATGTTTGGGCAATTTTTAAGGTCGTTGGTTTTTCTAGGACAGTTTGTCACACACAATCATATATTTCTGTACACATAACTAACATTCCATCATGAATCAATAATAATATGTCACGTAGTTTATGATAGGCTTCTATGGGTAGTTACTTGCGCCTGGCTTGGTACCGCTTCTATCGTAGATCCAACACATGCCCAGGTCGAGGTAGTGTCTTCAGAAGACGAATTTCGCTCAAGAGGCTAACCCGCAAGTGCATGCCAAGGGGGCATGCAGGCGAGAGGGACCTAATGAGCGAGCGATTGGGTTTGGGACGGGTGTACTACTAGCGAAAGTGCCGAGTGGATAACATTCGAAGTGTATGCACCCCCCGGTTGGCGATGGGTATCCTTAGTCCCAACTCCCAAGATGAAACACCAAGGGAGCCAAGATTCGTTATGCGGTTCTGTCCGTTCACATTAATATGCTGATTTTCAGGTCGTCCCAACTTGATTGGGAAATAAACGCGGGGTAGGATCGTTTCACCCTTCGGCTATTTTGATTACCTACAAGCACGAGTATTTCCTTCACTATCCCCAGTGGAGTCGCCACTGTGAGGGGGTCGAAAAAGTACGAGGCTAATGCGTGACCTCGTCCCTCGTGGGTGTGACGCTTCTTTTTGTCAGATCAAGTGTAATTGGATTTCCTGTGAGTTTACACCCAATTGACTAGTAATATAGGAGTCGCCATTCAGTTTTTAACGACAATGAGAAAAACTGACAAAACCCGGTTATCGTGACATAAAGGGAGTGCAATTATGTTTGACCACGACGGCCGTAGGTTCCCTTGTGATCCCTGGTGGTGGGGATCGCTCAACGTACACCCGCAGGGTAGAGATTGAGGGTTCGGGGGACTGTAACTACCGAGAGGAGTACTCGCTCTTCGATAACTCCAGAGGCAGGATATCCTTACTAGCTCAGCATAAATAATTGAAGGGACATGCGTTAACTATTAAACTAATCTGAGTTGATTTTAATCAATATGCAACATATAGTACTAGATCGAACGCGATTATCTGATTTAGATTGTTTTAAGGGACCTAGCATGATAATCCAATTTCCCAAAAATATCATATTTATAAAGCGTGATCGAACAATCGGATTTTAGCTAGCTTAACAGTTCATAAAAGGGCGAGGAAAGCAATTAAACCATGGAAAAGGGACACATTACGACGTACCCTTGAGAGGTGCGTCACGGTTCTCATAAAACTAACCACTTTGACTTTGATATTTCTCCTTTTATTTAACGAATCTCAAATTATGGGACGGGATACGTTCTGTTCGATTTATGGATCGATTGCGACAGAACGCGTGATCAGTTTCGCAGCGTGAGGCTTAGGCTTAGGGGTTTAGAGTCAATACTCAGAATATAATTGTGTGTTGTGTCCTTTTCACGTCGAACTTAAGGCCCTATTTATAGAAAAGAGTTCGTGGAAAGATAGAATTGCAGAACTCTAATCCACGAGGAATTAGGAAAAAACACGTACCAGGTATTTTCAGCGCCCAGGCCTGGGCGCCGAACATTTCGGCGCCCAGAGCCAAGCGTTGAAAATAGGGTCTGGGCTGTTTTTTTTAGTCAGATTCGGATTCCTAGAATCCGGAGTATTTGAGATTTAATTGAGTCCTTTAGTGCGTATTAACCTTGTGACGGGATGCGTCTGGGCCCGTTACGAAATCTAGGCTCGTTAGGATTTTAATTAATACGTGACTCTTACTTTCGAATCATATTAGGAATAGGATTCTCTCGCAATTTCTATCTCATTTAGGATTTATGTTCGAGTGCAACAACTAATTCTGACAGGTTTCTATCTTTTATGACTTGCCACTTTTAACAACTACCCATTACGACAGTTACTATTTTTAGCAGGTTTCCATAAATAGCAGGTTTCGGGTGAAATGAAAAGGGGTAATGGGATTCGTTATTTTATAGGAGATGCGTTCTCAAGTGGAGATTTACGTTCTCATCATCGAACCTTCCCTTTCGGGAATGGGGACAAAAGTAGGTGTCGACGGTCTTAGTAGGGTTCAGTGGAGAGTCGCTACGGACAGTAGGAGAGATATCGCTGCCTACGTACGCCGAAGGCGTTAATGTGATGACCAAGTTCAACGTCGTCGACTGCCCATCAGCAGACAACGTCATCCTAGGACGACCATGGATCCACATCATGAAAGCAGTGCCATCAACATACCACCAATCAATCAAGTTTCCAACCAAGTGGGGGGTCATGGAAATCAAAGGACAACAAAGGGACGCGAAGAAATGTTACGAAACGGCGCTGAAACCATCAAAGTCGTCCATCTAGCAATTACAGCCAGGGTCGACGGTAGACGATCCCGACGACCAACAGATCGATGAGATAATATTAGACCAGACAAAGCCAGACCGAGTCGTAAGGATCGGAGCGTCGCTGCCTGACAACATTAAAAGTCAGATAGTGTCATTCCTAAGAGAAAATTCGGACTGCTTCGCTTGGTCGCACGAATACATGACAGGAATCAGCCCGGACGTCATCACCCACAAACTCTATGTCGACCCCAACTTTAAGCTAGTGAAACAGAAACGACGAAAGTTTGCGCCTGAAAGGAATAAAATCATAGACGAAGAAGTTCAAAAACTGATACATTCCGGGAAAGTCAGGGAAGTCAAGTATCCAGATTGGTTAGCAAATGTCGTCGTCGTCAGCAAAAAAAACGGAAAGTGGAGAGTTTGCATCGACTTCACAGACATCAACAAAGCATGCCCCAAAGATCCGTTCCCTCTGCCGCACATCGACGCCTTGGTCGACGCCACAGCCGGACACGAGCTACTAACCTTCATGGACGCCTACTCTGGATATAACCAGATCCTTATGCACCTAGACGACCAGGAGAAAACATCTTTTGTAACAGATAGAGGAATTTATTGTTATAAAGTCATGCCTTTTGGTCTTAAAAATGCAGGTGCGACATACCAGCGATTGGTCAACAAGATGTTCAAAGACCAACTTGGAGACACAATGGAGGTCTACATCGACGACATGCTAGTAAAATCGAGGAAAGCGGACGATCATGTGGAACACCTAAGACAATTGTTAGGGGGAAAAATACCCTCTTGGTGACATGGGCATACGTGGCAAGCATTGCTTACGTGGCTGCCAACAAGGCGCAAGGTGGAATTATTCGAACGGTATTCCCAACTGCTGGGCTCAAAACGGACGTTACAAACCCTTGATGAAGCCGACCTTCATTACGTATTTATTATCTAATTATGAGCAATTATTCCATAAACGTTACATTCTTGTTGTAAATGCCTATAAAATGGCTTAGTCTTGTCTTTTTTACATACATGATTTCCAAGCAATAAACCTACGATTATCTTATGCTATTACAACTTGCTCTCACCATTTTCAATTATCTAGCTCGATCGATTGTTAGCACCTTCATCAAGGCAAGTTCGTCTCTAGGTCGAATTTGCCCAAAACAATTTGGCGCCCACCGTGGGGCTGACAATCAAAAGCAGCTCGATAATACCATTCCAATCACCATGGCTGGAAATGCTAGCTCATCCGATGATATCACTCGTCGCTTCGAAGCCATGGAGCAGCGCATCAACATCCTCCAAAAGGAGAACGAAGCGTTACACTCTCAAGTGAGGTCCACCGCCTCCATGGCCACCGGATCCAGGTTCCAGTACCGACGAGACACCTCCGGGTTAAACCGCCGCTTGGATCTTGACGCCGCTCCAGATCAACCCCTCCATGTACCTTTTGGCGAACCTGGGGGTCCCGTTCTCCAGCAGATCCACGAATTCGATCCACTACCGAATCAACCCCGTTCTAACCCGAGTTGGCTTCCCCCGCCTCCAAATCAACCATCTTCTGCAGGTACATCGGCGACAGTTGTCACCGCGTCGGCTGCCCGGGTAACCCCACCTCATGTCGGCATGACGACATCCACCATGGTGACGGCTCCCGCCTCCGCTCCGGTGTCTCGTCCGCTGCCTCCCCCAACGGTGACCATGTCAATGCCCCTGCCTGTTACGCTCCCGGCGCAAGGATCAACGCCAGCAATTCAAATGCCATGGGATCAACTCTTCTCTCAGCAAGTCGTCCAACCTGTTGTCAACCTGGTCACTTCGGCGCCAGGGGCACCTCCCCAGTTGATGACGATTCCTTTGGCGAGCCAGGCGCCGCAAGCAGCATTTCCCAATGCCCTAATGCGACCTGACTCTTCTCGAAACTATTCTCCATACACTCCTCTTAACAGGTCAGTCGCTCCAGTTAGTCACGGTTTCGTAACTCCCTTCCCTTATGTTGCAGGTACCCACGCTACTCAAGGAACGCCCCCTTACATGCAACAAGTGGTACCGCAGTTCACTCCCCACCAACCTCATGGCGTATACCCGCAGAGTACCCATTATCAACATCTCCAAGCCAGCCTTCCCGAAACGTTTAGCCCCCTCGTCCCGGTGCTCAACAGCATCTGTGAGAACACCAATCACCAACTCCAACAAATCATGACCATGATAAACAAAATTCCTGGTGTACCAACACCAATCAAAGAAGCTAGCCTAGACAGTTATGCCGACTCCCCATACGCTGATCCCATTGATGCAATAGACATCCCGAAACGATTTAGCCCACCCAACATGCCCATGTACGACGGAACAACCGGCCCAAGAGAACATATCTTGACCTACAAACAGCGGATGTTGACCATTCCAGTCCCCAAACACATGAGAGAAGCCAGCCTTTGCAAAGGGTTCGGTTCGACATTGGTTGGGCCCGCCTAGAAGTGGTTGACTAGCCTGCCAAATGGATGTATTACCTCTTTTGCTCACCTCGACAACATGTTCAACCGACAGTTCGCTAGCAGCAGATGTCTAGAGAAGCAGACAAACGACTTATACCGAGTAATCCAACGTCCTGACGAACCCCTGAAGGATTATATAGCCCGGTTCATCAGGGAGAAGGTGACTGTTTCTGAATGTGATGTCCCGACAGCCATCGAAGGGTTCAGACAGGGATTATATGGCGAAACCGACCTCTGGAGGGATTTAATCAAATACCCCTGCAAGACGTTCGAAGATGCTCAAGCCAAAGCAATGGCCCAAGTTAGGTTGGAAGAAACTCTCCATTCTCGGAAAGGGGGCAATGACTACTCAAAGACGAAAAGACGGTTGCCCTACCCCAAGAGGAGCAACGACCGCCCTGCTCCTTATTCCCGACCTCAACATGTAGCAGTGGTGGAGGAAGACGACGACTCCGACTGGAAGAACAGCCCGGATCTGCCTCCAAAAATTAACGAATATTCTTTCTGTGTTGACACTGTAGGTCTGATGAACCACCTATCGAAGATGGGGAAAGCAATGCAATGGCCGTCGAAGTCCAGCAAACCCGAGTCGAAGAAGGATCCCTCTAAATGGTGTGATTTCCATGTCGACATCGGTCACACAACTAACGACTGCGTCGCGTTGAGGAGAGAAGTAGCCTACCTGCTGAAAAATGGTTACCTCAAGGACGTCATGTCAGATAAAGCTCGTGGCGTTGTCAACAAATACAACTCTAACTCTCCATTTCGACCTCCTCTACCTCCCCCTCATACTAAAACTGTGAATTTCATTGCTGGAGGTTCTCACATTTGTGGTTTAACTTATTTTGCAGCGAAGAGACACGCCCGAGAAAACGAGATAGACAGACCAGTCCGAGCTGTAGCCGCCAAATACCTAACCCCTATATCTTTTGATGAATCTGATGCAGGGGACATCTCGGACAAACATCATGACGGCTTGGTGATATCTATTCCTGTTGGAAACTGCATGATCAAACGAGTCCTTGTCGACAATGGCAGCTCAACTAACGTGATGATGCTCGACGCCCTCAAGGAGATGGGGCTCAACCCAGACACAGACGTCGTCAAAAAATCCACCGTGCTAATAGGGTTCAGTGGCGAAGCAAAAACCACCTTCGGAGAAGTTACCCAACCCGTTTACGCACAAGGGATCAACCAACAGGTAAAGTTCTGTGTTATTGATTGCCCTTCATCTTACAACATTATTTTGGGAAGGCCCTGGATCCACGACATGAAGGCCATCCCTTCGACATATCACCAAACCATCAAGTTCCCGACTCGATGGGGGGTTCAAGAAATCAAAGGAGACCAGCAAGAGTCCAAAGAATGCAATAAGGCGGCCCTAAAGCCATCGGCCATAAATAAATCCTCATTATAGCAATTACACTCCAATTCCGAACCTGCAAGCTACGAAGAACCCAAATCTGAACAACTCGACGAGATCATCTTGGATCCTGCGAAACCAAAATAGGTCGTCTTTATTGGATGTGATGTACCCGACGACATCAGATCGGAGCTCGTTACATTTCTCAAAGCCAACGCGGATTGCTTCGTATGGTCACATGAAGATATGCCAGGCATCAGCCCAGACGTCATCACTCACAAAATCAGTGTCGACCCCCGACACAAGCCCGTCAAACAAAAGCGGCGAAAGTTCGCTCCAGAACGCAACCAAATTATCAACGATGAAGTTCAGCAACTACTAGATACAGGAAAGATCAGGGAGGTGAAATATCCAGACTGGTTGGCCAATGTCGTCGTAGTCAGGAAGAAGAATGGGAAATGGCGAGTGTGCATAGATTTCACCGACATCAACAAAGCATGCCCTAAAGATTCTTTTCCCTTACCCCACATCGACGCCATGGTTGATGCTACTGCGGGACACGAGATGCTCACATTCATGGACGCGTTCAGTGGCTACAACCAGATTTTGATGCACCCAGAAGATCAAGAGAAAACCGCCTTCATCACGGAGCGGGGAACTTATTGTTACAAGGTCATGCCGTTCGGATTAAGGAACGCAGGCGCCACCTATCAGCGCCTAGTCAACAAAATGTTCCGAAAACAGCTGGGCGACACAATGGAAGTCTACATCGACGACATGCTTGTGAAATCCAAGAAAGCCTCGGATCACATCACGCATCTTCAGCAAGCCTTCGACGTGTTGCGAGAGTACAGCATGAAACTCAACCCCACAAAATGTTCGTTCGGAGTCTCTTCCGGAAAATTCTTAGGTTATATGGTTATTAAAAGAGGCATGGAAGCTAGTCCTGATCAGATCCGCGCAATCATCAACTTACAATCACCTCGAAACCAGAAGGACGTACAAAAATTAGCAGGCAGAGTGGCTGCCCTCAACCGCTTCATCTCCAGGTCGTCCGACAAGTGCAAATTGTTCTACGACATCCTCAGGAAGAATGAGAAGTTCAGCTGGACTGACTGACACGAAGCCGCATTGCAGCAACTCAAGCAATACCTGTCAAACCCCCCGTTACTGTCCAAACCAAAAAACAATGAAGTGCTACAAGTATACCTCGCAGTTACAGAGTCGACCATCAGTGCAGTGTCAGTACGGGAAGAAGACGGAAAGCAGCTACCTTTTTATTACGTCAGTACGTCTTTACTTAGCGCCGAAACAAGGTACTCTCATCTCGAAAAACTTGTCCTTGCTTTAATCGTTGCTTCTGTTAAATTGCGTCCTTATTTCGAATGTCATCCTATCACTGCTAGAACTAACTATCCCATGAAGTCAATCATGAGGAAACCCGAGTTGTCTGGCAGGATGTCCAAATGGGCTATACAATTAGGTTGTTACGACATCCGGTACGAACCTCGCACAACCATCAAGTCGCAAGCCCTGGCTGATTTTGTGGCTGACTTCAGCCGGAGCCTCCAACACGAAGTCGATCACGAAGTCAACACACTGACCAACAACGGATCCTCGTCAACATTGACCCTACATACTGACGGCTCCTCCAACATACGGGGGACAGGCCTCGGCATCGTGCTAAAGTCGCCACAAGGGGACACCATAGTATAATCCGTCTGTTGCGAGTTCAAAGCTACCAACAACGAAGCAGAGTACGAAGCTTTGATCTTGGGGTTATCATTAGCACTCGACATGAATATCCGCCGACTTGAGGTACGTTGCGATTCTTTATTAATTATCAGCCAGATTAACGGTTCATATGCAGCGAAGGACTCAAAGATGCAGGCCTACTTGGAAATAGCAAAAAGGCTCGTGAACAAGTTCGACTCATGCACCTTACAACAAATACCAAGAGACCAAAACACCCAGGCTGACGCCTTAGCCAATCTTGGCTCAAACATTAAACCTAAACTCACCTCCATCCCCGTAGTCCACTTAATGTATCCAGCCATCACCAAAGATAACCTACCCATCATCGAACAGTCTCAACCTACTCAAATGCCCTCATGGCGCGAACCTTACATACACTGGCTTAAACACAACACTACCCCACCTGGAGTCACCCACGAAAAAGCCTTTCGCATGAAAGCCTCCAGATTTATCCTAATCCATGGAGTATTGTTCAGAAAGTCGGTTGCAGGACCGTACCTGAGATGCCTTGATCATGACGAGATTGAGTCGACATTGCGCAACATACATAATGGAGAATGTGGAAACCACACCGGAGGAAGAAGCTTAGCCCACAAAACCCTTACCATGGGATATTTCTGGCCCACCATGAAGAAAGACGCAATCACCTTTGCTAAGAAGTGCGACTCCTGCCAGCGGTTCGCGTCCATCTCTCATCAACCTTGTGAAGTACTCCATCCTATCTTGTCCCCTTGGCCCTTCACGAAATGGGGGATGGACATAGTAGGTCTCTTACCACAAGCATCGAGACAACGCATCTTCATGTTGGCAATGACCGATTACTTCTCCAAATGGATCGAAGCAGAAGCTTTCAAGCGAGTTTGAGATACTGAAGTCATCTCGTTCATCAAACGAAATATCCTTAGTCGGTTCGGTATCCCTTCCGAGATCTTCTGCGACAATGGTTCTTAGTTCATCAGCAACAAAACAAAAGAATTCTGCAGTAGGTATAACATCACCTTGCACACCTCAACACCAAGATATCCTCAAGCAAATGGCCAAGCCGAGTCAAGTAACAAAATCATCATCAATAACCTCAAGAAGCGCCTCGATGACGCCAAAGGAAGATGGGCAGAAGAATTACCTATGATCCTTTGGGCCGACAGGACGACGCCGAAGACGGCGACCAACCACACTCCTTTCTCCTTGGTCTTCGGTTGCGAGGCAGTCATCCCTCCCGAAGTCGAACTCCCCACAGCAAGAAGCAGTTTCATGGCACCAGGAATAAACGACTCAGTCTTGGCTTACGACATCGATACTGTAGACGAACTTAGGGAAGCAGCACTGGTC
Source organism: Spinacia oleracea (assembly GCF_020520425.1). NCBI lineage: Eukaryota > Viridiplantae > Streptophyta > Magnoliopsida > Caryophyllales > Amaranthaceae > Spinacia > Spinacia oleracea. The sequence goes on from NC_079489.1 coordinate 59,408,623, forward strand.
AGGATGGCCTCCTACCAGCAAGCCATCGCGAACAACTACAACAAGAATGTGAGGGTTCGGATATTTCAGCAGGGGGATTGGGTTCTGCGCAAGGTCTTCCCAAACAAAAAGGATCCTCGACACGGAAAATAGGCCCCGACATGGGAAGGTCCCTACCAGATCGTGAGACGAACAGGACATGGCGCATACGAGTTGGTCGACAAAGACGGCACACCCATCCCAAGAAGTTGAAATGCGACACACCTAAAACTGTACCATTTCTGAACACTCGAATAATTCTTGCTTTCTAGTTTTTCTAACACAACAGGTACTCTAGCATTCATCACCATTATGTCGATAACCCCAAGACAGAGTGGGCATGACGTATTACGAAGTCGAGAACATCTCGAACTATATACACTTATAAGTAACAAGAAGTTAAGTTCCTCTCCTCTATCTTTTTTCCTTTCCTCCTTGTATGTTATCACCATTACTGACTTAAGCATCAGAGGGTCGTTGGCTCCACCAACGGCCAATCCTCACGCTCTGCTGTGTTGACAGTATGGCGCCCACATGGTGACGGATTCGACAAGGAGAAAACAGATGAAGCAAAGTGTACAACACAACATACAGGAAAACAAAAGTCGAAATTGTGCACGCATGTTTAGAAAAACGAAGTGAAAGGAAAACAATGTTCTTTTATTCAAAAAGGCTTGTATACATTGCATATTACAAATCTTACAAACTACAAAACAAAATTTAGGCCATTACAAAAACGCCTGGTACACTACAATGTACACTACATACATAATGGAATACAGATCAACATTTTTCTACAGCATACATTTCTTGCAGGTTCCCCTTTGACAGGCTGGAGGCGTCACCAAAGTCGAACTCGAGGTATGTGCCCAACCTGCAAAACAAAACACCAAACCAAACACATTTTTCCAAAAACAAAGCAAGCAACACAGGATTCGCAAAACACAAATATTTACATGACTTGCCCCCTTGGACAAGCCCAAAAACATTCAAAAGACTGCCGCCTTCAAGGCGAAACACAACCACAAATATCTTTTCGACCTTCCCAAAGGCCGAACACACAAAACATTGTTTAAAAAAAGCCATTGTTTAACAAACACAACATTCAAATTTTAAATTTTTTAAGGAGGGGGGACAGAACTACTCCTGATGGTCTGCTGGGCCTGCATTCTCCCCTTGTTCGCCATCGCCTGGTGCCGCCATCGTCTCGACATCGGGGCTGGTTGCAGTTGCACCCTCCTCGACGTCTTCTTCATCGCTAACGACACCAGGGGGGATATAGTCCTCGGGGAATGCAGTGTTGAACTGAGCAATGTCTTCATCAGGAGTCCAGTTCACATGTTTTCCCGCCTTGAACTCCTCCATCATCTCGGCCTTCATTTTCCAAGTGTAGTAACCAGCACACTCGTAAATCCTCGCCTTGACTTTGGAGAGAGACGTCTTCAGCTCGTCGACCTTAGCAACCAGCGTCTCCTTCTCAGCGTTCAACTGTGCGACCTCAGCAGCCCCCTTCTCTTGACTCACCTGCAGCGCCTCAGCCCTTACTGTCGCCTCCTTGGCCACACCGCCAAGACGACCAGCCTCCACTTTGCCTTCTTCATGTCATTTTTCAGTTTTACTATTTGATCTTCTAACATGATGACATGATGACGTGTGGCTAGAGCAGATTGCAGGGCCTGTGCGAAAGAAAATCATTTAAGAGTTTTTAAGAGTGACGAGATGAGGATGGAAGAGGCGAAGAAAAAAAAAAAAAGAGCAGACACATACCCTCCATGCTTCCGAGACGCTCTCGACAGTTGCAGCTACTGGGGACAAAGATTCCTGGCGCTCCCGGCTTGATGGCATCCAGAGGCGGTCGACTTCAGGCCAAAGCTGAACCCGTGGTGCATCTGCCGACCCGTAGTCGTCAGGGAACTCCACTGCAAGCTTCCTCTTCCGAGATGGAGGCGGCATCTTTTTCTCAGAAGGCAGAAGCGAGCTAGTTTCCCCCGTCAGCGTGGTGTCAGTTGAAGCCTTTGGCGGCCTCGGTGGTGACAACACAGTGATGGGTTTGGCTCGAGACACACTTCCCAGTGACTTCAGCCTCTTCCTCAGCAATGCATCCGCAGATGGGGCCTTGCCAGAGCGTGTTGACGGGCCAGTACCTGTTGATAGCATTTATTTGACGACTCAGTCTCGTCACAGCAGTTGTAAATTGTATTTCGTATTGAAAAGGGCGACAAACCCAAACAAAATGTAAACTAACCCTAATCCATGTTTACCTGTTGATGTCGACAAGTTTGCAGGTTCAGAAAATTCTTCTTCTTGAGAAGGCTCTTCGCGTTCGAACTTAAGGCCGATGAAAGCTCTATCCTTTAGAGGGACCCCCAACAGCACATCAGTCTTTTCTATGGCTTCGGCACCGACACCAACTGTGTCGAAAGATGCACCTACAAAAACACAAAAGTGAGACAAAGTCAAATCAATAAGCCCAAAAAACACCAAAAACAAACAAAATACCTCTAGCCATCCACTCCCCCGTCAAGAAGTCGGAGTCGGGCCCTAAACTAGCCAACTCCACAAAAAAGAACCGACCCATCCACCCGCGGTCGTTCGACTTGTCCGCACCAAGAAGAGCCTCCCTGTCGTCCTTGACATGCAACAAGTACCTACCAGCCCCATAATTTTGGACCTTGTAGGTATACACAAGGTCCTCAACCCGGAACTCCATGTCCAGTTTGCCGGCCAGATGGTCGACCAGGTGCATCACCCTCCAGACCTGGGGCATCAGTTGCGCCGGCGGCACAGTCAGTGCCCTTAGAACTCCTCGCACCAGTGGCGAGAAGGGATAAGTAAACCCAATTCTGAAGGGATACTCATAGAAGCACACCCAGCCGTCCGATACCCAATCGGCCCGTTCATCGGGCTGCGGCAAACGAATTACCGCCGACGGAGGAAAACTACACTCCTCCCTGAGCGCCTCCACATCCTGCTTCCCCCAAGTGGCCGGCCGAGCATTCTTTCTGTCCAGAATGTGGGTAGGGCTGAAAATCGGCCCCTCAACCAGATCGCACTCCACCACCACTCTCTTGTTCTTTGCACGGGTGGATTTCGTCCCCATTCGTTGCGACATAGAAGGAATCGAATAAAGAAAGAAGAAGAGAAGAAGATGGAAGCCGAGCGGTTACCTGAAGAAAGGAGAGAGCAAGAGCGCTGATCGTTTTTTTTGGGAAAGAGAAGAGAGAGATTGCAGAAGTGATTGCGGATGGTTGGAAGCGCAGTCCTATTTATTGGCGCAGATGGACGGTTGGCGTCTCCAAGGAAAAATTCATCATGATCCTAACGCCGTCAGTGTGGGGGAGGTTAAGGGGCGGTTTCCGTTTTTTCTTCCGTGAAACCTATTTCTCCTTTTTTAAACTTCCCGGAATAAATTCAAAATGGGTTTGGGGACAATTGTTAGGGGGAAAAATACCCTCTTGGTGACATGGGCATACGTGGCAAGCATTGCTTACGTGGCTTCCAACAAGGCGCAAGGTGGCATTATTCGAACGGTATTCCCAACAGCTAGGCTCAAAACGGACGTTACAAACCCTTGATGAAGCCGGCCTTCATTACGTATTTATTATCTAATTATGAGCAATTATTCCATAAACGTTACATTCTTGTTGTAAATGCCTATAAAATGGCTTAGTCTTGTCTATTTTACATACATGATTTCCAAGCAATAAACCTACGATTATCTTATGCTATTACAACTTGCTCTCACCATTTTCAATTATCTAGCTCGATCGATTGTTAGCACCTTCATCAAGGCAAGTTCGTCTCTAAGTCGAATTTGCCCAAAACAACAATCCTTCGACATTTTGAGGAAATACGGTATGAAGCTTAACCCAACTAAATGTTCTTTCAGAGTGTCCGCAGGAAAATTCTTAGGTTACATCGTCACCCAACGAGGAATCGAGGCCAGCCCCGACCAGGTGCGCGCAATCATCAACATTCAATCCCCTAGGAACATAAAAGAGGTACAGCGCTTGACAGGGAGAGTGGCGGCACTAAACCGTTTTATTTCGCGGTCGTCGGACAAGTGTCGTTTATTCTACGACGTCTTGCGCAAAAACAAGGGTTTTAATTGGTCCGACGACCACGAAACATCTTTGCAAAACCTCAAAAAATATATGATGTCGCCACCCCTCCTGTCCAAGCCCAAAGAAGGCGAAGTCCTACAACTCTATCTAGCCGTCAGCTCAACAGCAGTCAGTGCGGTCCTAGCTCGAGAGGACGAAACGCAACAGCTACCTATTTACTACATCAGTAAGTCACTACTAGAAGCAGAAAATAGGTATTCCTCCCTCGAAAAACTCGTTTTAGTACTCGTTACCGCAGCCAAAAAGCTAAGGCATTATTTTGAAACTCACCAAATAGTGGTGATGACTAATTATCCAATCAAGTTTGTGATGCGTAGACCAGAACTAACAGGTCGAATGGAGAAATGGACGATGACGCTAGGAAGCTTCGACATCAAATACCAACCGAGAACGGCTGTAAAATCGCAGGCCCTAGCGGATTTTGTGGCAGACTTTAGCCCCGACTTGGAGAAGATAGCGGACGACGAAGTCAAACTCATCAATCACGTAGAAGAAATATGGACACTCTTCGTCGATGGTTCATCTAACTTTCGTGGTGCAGGTCTAGGCGTCGTACTAAAGCCGCCACAAGGGGACATGATAGTACAGGCCATTTGCTGCGATTTTAAGGTGACAAACAACAAAGCAGAATACGAGGCGCTAATCGCTGGACTGACGTTAGCTGAAGAACTGGGGGCAAGCGGACTCAACATCTTTAGCGACTCGCAACTAATCGTCAACCAGATTAACGGCGACTACGAGGCTAAAGACCTAAAAATGACCATATACCTCGAGAAAGCAAAAAAGCTAACCTCTAAATTTAAGCCCTTCTCCATTAAACAAGTGCCACGAGACTTAAACACACAAGCCAACGCCCTTGCCAACCTAGGATCCGCACTCAGAAAATCACCATTCTCGACCATACCTCTAGTACACCTACTGTCACCCGCTATCGAAAAGGACATACCACAAGACGCCAGCCTCGTCCTATCAAACACAAACACGGATCGATGGACCAAACCCATTCTCGACTACCTAACACACGAAACCCTACTCGATGTAGACACCTACTTTTGTCCCCATTCCCGAAAGGGAAGGTTCGATGATGAGAACATAAATCTCCACTTGACAACGCATCTCCTATAAAATAACGAATCTCAATTCCCCTTTTTATTTCACCCGAAACCTGCTATTTATGGAAACCTGCTAAAAATGGTAACTGCCGTAATGGGTAGTTGTTAAAAGTGGCAAGTCATAAAAGATAGAAACCTGTCAGAATTAGGTGTTGCACTCCAACATAAATCCTAAATGAGATAGAAATTGCGAGAGAATCCTATTCCTAATACGATTCGAAAATAAGAGTTACGTATTAATTAAAATCCTAACGAGCCTAGAGTTCGTAACGGGCCCAGATGCATTCCATCATAAAATTAATACGCACTAAAAGACTCGATTAAAGTCTCATACACTCCGGATTCTAAGAATCCTAATCTGACAAAGAAACGGCCCAGACCCTATTTTCTACGCCTGGCTCTGGGCGCCGAAATCTTCAGCGCCCAGCCCTGGGCGCTGAAATTACCTGGGACGTGTTCTTTCCTAATTTCTCGTGGATTAGAGTTCTACAATTCTATCTTTCCACGAACTCTTTTCTATAAATAGGGCCCTAAGTTCAACGTGAAAAGGACACAACACACAATTATTATTCTGAGTATTGACTCTAAACCCCTAAGCCTAAGCCTCACGCTGCAAAACTGATCACGCGTTCTGTCGCAATCGATCCAAACATCGAACAGAACGTATCCTGTCCTATAATTTGAGATTCGTTAAATAAAAGGAGAAATAGCAAAGTCAAAGTGGTTAGTTTTCTGAGAACCGTGACGCACCTCTCAAGGGTGCGTCGTAATGTGTCCCTTTTCCATGGTTTAATTGCTTTCCTCGCCCTTTTATGAACTGTTAAACTAATTAAATCTGATTGTTCTATCACGCCTAATAAAGATAATATGTTGGGAAATTGGATTATCATGCTAGGTCCCTTTAAAACAATCTAAATCAGATAATCGCGTTCGATCTAGTACTATATGTTGCATATTGTTAAAATCAACTCAGATTAGTTTAATAGTTAACGCATGTCCCTTCAATTATTTATGCTGAGCTAGTAAGGATATCCTGCCTCTGGAGTTATCGAAGAGCGAGTACTCCTCTCGGTAGTTACAGTCCCCCGAACCCTCAATCTCTACCTTGCGGGTGTATGTTGAGAGATCCCCACACCAGGGATCACAAGGGAACCTACGGTCGTCGTGGTCAAACACAATTGCACTCCCTTTATGTCACGATAACCGGGTTTTGTCAGTTTTTCTCATTGTCGTTAAAAACTGAATGGCGACTCCTATATTACTAGTCAATTGGGTGTAAACTCACAGGAAATCCAATTACACTTGATTTGACAAAAAGAAACGTCACACCCACGAGGGACAAGGTCACGCATTAACCTCGTGCTTTTTCGACCCCCTCACAGTGGCGACTCCACTGGGGATAGTGAAGGAAATACTCATGCTCGTAGGTAATCAAAATAGCCGAAGGGTGAAACGATCATACCCCACGTTTATTTCCCCATCAAGTTGGGACGACCTGAAACTCAGCATATTAATGTGAACGGACACAACCGCATAACGAATCTTGGCTCCCTCAGGGAGTTAGGACTAAGGATACCCATCGCCAACCGGGGGGTGCATATGCTTCGAATGTTGTCCACTCGGCACTTTCTCTAGTAGTACACCCGTCCCAAACCCAATCGCAAAAACTACCCATAGAAGCCTATCATGAACTACATGACATATTATTATTGCCTCATGATGTAATGTTAGTTATGAGTAGCGAAATATGTGATTGTGTGTGACAAACAATGTTAGAAAACCAACGACCTTAAAAAATTGCCCAAACATTCATAAACCAATTGGCCAAAGAGTTATACCGAAATACGTGTTCCGCAAACCCAAACGATCGCCACGAAAATAAGCGACATTCGGGATGGCCTGTAACGAATCCCACAAACGCTGCACAACGCGTAAGGACGTTATTAGGCAAGCACGCTAAATCAAAGTCGCATAAACAAAAAATAGACGTGAACAGAAAATGAGAACCAACCAGGGATGCATTTTCAACGCCCCTGGCTGGGCGCCATAATTTCTCACGCCCTACGCTGGGCGCTGAAGTTGCTGCCTGGCCTTTTGGTCAGGCGCAACAGCCTCGGTGCCCGCGCAAAAAATATATAGAAAAAAATGAACCGTTCGTAAAAATTGCTGCAAGGGCGTATGAAAAGCACTCGATTCATAAAGCGACTAAAAAATATATATATATAACTCTTCGAGTCGTTGTTAGGCCTCCTACGACGACAATGCTCGACACCAAAATCGAACATGGCAATAACTATGAATGTCACAATGGGCAAGTGTTTCGAAAATCCAAAGAATGACCAAAAGAAAGAACCAAAAGTGTACCAATAAAAGAAAGAGCGAAGAAACCAATAGAGAGAGTCAAAGTCTAGACTAAGTAATACTTGAAACTTTGGGGCCTAAACTTTAGCTTATCTTATGCATAGGACTGGTCCTGCCACTTGGTGCCGATCGGGAGATCAAAGGTTAGTGCGTCTCGAAGATACATCGCCAACACCAGGTTTAGTGACTCCAAGCTCCGTCCGTCATCCCTCATTTCAAGGATCTCCGCTTCCCCAACCTCGATTCGCACCCTCAAACATGTCCATCGAAGAATTGCGAGACCAGATGGCCCAAATGACCCAACTCATGGGCCAACTGAAATTGGAAAACGAAGCCTTAGCGGCTGCACAAGCCAAAAATGACCTCGATAACGAGAAGAGGATTGAAAAAATGGTCCTACAACAAACCATGGGGAGCAAGTACTTCTCCCTTGATCCTGAACCTTTTCCTGGCAAACTACCAGAAAAGTTTAGTTCATCTGACTTACCAAAGTTTAAAGCCACGGACAATCCCCGTGATCATCTATTGAGCTTTGTGAATGCTATGAACTTGAAAAGCGTAGATAAGTCCATGTATTTACCTGCCTTTCCTTTGTCCTTGGAACCTGTGCCGCTCAAATGGTACTACCACCAGGACCCTAAGTTCTTCCCCACTTGGGAAGACTTTGTCAATGTCTTCATCAAGCAATACTCGTCGAACATGGATTTTCAAGTCACCATGCGCGAGCTGGAAGTTCTCTTCCAAAAGAAAAATGAAGGTTTCACAACCTACTTTGCTAGATGGAGAGACCAGGCGGCCCAGCTAATCAATAGGCCTCCCAAAACAGAATTGGTCCAAAAATTCATTGACAACCTGGACCCGACTTACAGACAACACCTTAGGTACCTGGGACTTGACACTTTCAAAAGAGTTTATGATGTGGGAATTGTTAGGTTATGATACATATGACAATTCATAAATCATGCGGAAACAACCATTAAGCCAGGAATACATATTATTTACACATAATCATATAGCATAATTTAGATGCATACTCTTTGTTGCGTGCCTTCCCTAGCTGCGCCCGAACCGAACAAGAACAAGTCTTTAGGACTCCAAGTGTCGTCCCTTCGTAGATAGTCCACAGCACGTCCGGATCCGCCTTAAGATTGACCAACTAGAATCGCCCTTAAGGTACTAGAATTTTCGGCACTCTTAGGTAAGAAATATGACTGAATTTTTCTCTCAAAACTCACTTTGAATACTTGAATTAATCTCTCAAAATATGTGACCCTAGGCACGTATTTATAGAGTTATGGAAAGGGAATTGTAATCCTAGTAGGACACGAATTAATTAAACTTAGAATCCTACAAGAACTCTAATTAATTAATTTATCCATTTAGGAATAGGAATTTAATCATATACTAACTCTAATAGTTTTAGGAATCATGCATGAACACAAACTCACACACACACGGCAGCCACAAGGGCCGCCCATGCGCGTGCGTGCGAGCAGCAGCCCACGCAGCGAGGCCCACGCAGCCGTGGCCTTGGCGCGCGCTGGGCCTGCCTTGCGGTAGGCCTGGGCGCTGCCTTGGCTGGGCTTGTGGCGCGCGTTTGGCTTGCTGGGCGATGGCCCGACTTCGTGCTGGGCCTTCGTCCGGCAGGCCTCGTCCGATGCTAATTCGTACGATACGCTTCCGATTAAATTCCCGGTTCCGGAATTCATTTCCGATACGAACAATATTTAATATTTCCGATTCCGGAATCAATTTCCGTTTCGAACAAATATTTAATATTTCCGTTTCCGGAATTATTTTCCGATTCCGATAATATTTCCGATTCTGACAATATTTCCGTTTCCGGCAATATTTCCGATTCTGGTAATATTTCCATTTCCGATAACATTTTCCGATACGTACCATGTTTCCGTTTCCGGCAACATCTACGACTTGGATAATATTTATATTTCCGATACGATCCATATTTCCGTTTCCGGCAATATCATCGTTTCCGGAGTATTCATTTCTTGCCTGTGACGATCTCAGCTCCCACTGAAACCAAGATCCGTCGATTCCGAATATCCATAGATGGAGTATCTAATGCCATTAAATACTTGATCCGTTTACGTACTATTTGTGTGACCCTACGGGTTCAGTCAAGAGTAAGCTGTGGATTAATATCATTAATTCCACTTGAACTGAAGCGGCCTCTAGCTAGGCATTCAGTTCACTTGATCTCACTGAATTATTAACTTGTTAATTAATACTGAACCGCATTTATTAGACTTAACATAGAATGCATACTTGGACCAAGGGCATTATTTCCTTCAGTCTCCCACTTGACCTTAGGGACAAGTGTGAATTTCCTAATTCCTTTGTCGCTCGATGCTTGCTCTTGAACATAAGGTAAGAGTTGTCATCCTTATTATGTCCAGAGGTGTTCCTCGGTTTCAGAGTTCAACTGATCAAATAAACAGATAATCATAGCCTATGATTCATCCGAGCACGGCCATGCATTTCACAGTTTCTAGCTCTCCGAGTGGCCTTGTACAACTTTTAAGCATCTCATCCCGATTTATGGGAGGACAATCCCAATCTTGCGATCTTGAGATTAGACTTCGTTTGATAGGTGATTACCTGAGCGTTGCCTTTATAGCCTCCTTTTACGTTGCGACGGTTGGTCAACGTCAAAGCAACCAGTTCTCAAACAAGTAATCTCAAATCACTCAGGTATTGAGGATTTAGTGTCTAATAATTTAATGAAATTTACTTATGACAGACTTTCATCTCTTACAGTAAAGTTTCATAGGTCTTGTCCGATACTAGTCTTCCCAAAGTAAGTATCTATGCAAATGATTATGACATTGCCATGTCCACATAGTTCAAGAAACAGAACTACTAGTCATCTTGCATTCTAATCGTCTAACGTTTTCTATGCGTCCAATTTTATAGAAAACTCCGACTAGGGACCATTTTCAACCTTTGACATTCAAGTTCACTTGATAGACATTTCTTAGTCACAGGACCGGTCCTGACAGTCTATCTTGAATATATTGTCAAATTGAAGGGACTCATCATTTAATAAACCACAAATTAAATGGAAAAATGAATTCTTTTCATTTATTGTGAATGATTAACCAATAATGTTTTACAAAGATTTAAACTCTAAAACTTTAAAACATTAAATAGAGACATCAAAGCCATTCTCCAATATGCTTGATTCCCATAGCTGCAGTGTGCGAGTTGTGCTTCGCCTGCGGCAGAGGTTTAGTTAATGGATCCGATATGTTGTCATCAGTTCCAATTTTGCTTATCTCGACTTCTTTTCTTTCAACGAACTCTCGTAGAAGGTGAAATCTACGAAGTACATGCTTGACTCTCTGGTGGTGTCTAGGCTCTTTTGCCTGTGCAATAGCTCCGTTATTGTCACAATACAGGGCTATTGGTCCTTTAATGGAGGGGACTACACCAAGTTCACCTATGAACTTCCTTAGCCATATAGCTTCCTTTGCTGCTTCATGTGCAGCAATGTACTCCGCTTCAGTTGTAGAATCCGCAATGGTGCTTTGCTTAGCACTTTTCCAGCTTACTGCTCCTCCGTTGAGGCAGAAGACAAACCCAGACTGTGATCTGAAATCATCTTTGTCGGTTTGGAAACTTGCGTCCGTATAGCCTTTAACAATTAATTCATCATCTCCACCATAGACCAGGAAGTCATCTTTGTGCCTTTTCAGGTACTTCAGAATGTTCTTGGCAGCAGTCCAATGCGCCTCTCCTGGGTCTGACTGGTATCTGCTCGTAGCACTGAGTGCGTACGCAACATCCGGGCGTGTACATATCATAGCATACATTATTGAACCAATCAATGATGCATATGGAATCCCATTCATTCGTCTACGCTCATCAAGTGTTTTTGGGCACTGAGTCTTGCTTAGAGTCATTCCATGAGACATGGGTAGGTAGCCTCGCTTGGAGTCCGCCATCTTGAACCTATCAAGCACCTTATTGATATAAGTGCTTTGACTAAGTCCAATCATCTTTTTAGATCTATCTCTGTAAATCTTGATGCCCAATATGTACTGTGCTTCTCCTAGATCTTTCATCGAAAAACATTTCCCAAGCCAAATCTTGACAGAGTTCAACATAGGAATGTCATTTCCGATAAGCAATATGTCGTCGACATATAATACTAGGAAAGCAATTTTGCTCCCACTGACCTTCTTGTATACGCAAGGGGTGCGAGCCTATGATAACTCTCGAAGGCCTGTGTTGGGAAAAATCAACCTTACCATACAAACCGAGCCTGTGGCACGTGTGAGGGGGTCGAAAAAGCACGAGGCTAATGCGTGACCTTGTCCCTCATGGGTGTGACGATTCTTTTTATTCAATCAAGTGTAATTGGATTTCCTGTAAGTTTACACCCAATTGACTAGTAATATAGGAGTCGCCATTCAGTTTTTAACGACAATGAGAAAAACTGACAAAACCCGGTTATCGTGACATAAAGGGAGTGCAATTATGTTTGACCACGATGGCCGTAGGTTCCCTTGTGATCCCTGGTGTGGGGATCTCTCAACATACACCCGCAAGGTAGAGATTGAGGGTTCGGGGGACTGTAACTACCGAGAGGAGTACTCGCTCGTCGATAACTCCAGAGGCAGGATATCCTTACTAGCTCAGCATAAATAATTGAAGGGACATGCGTTAACTATTAAACTAATCTAAGTTGATTTTAGCAATATGCAACATATAATACTAGATCGATCGCGATTATCTGATTTAAATAGCATTAAGGGACCTAGCATGATAATCCAATTTCCCAAAAATATTATATTTGTTAGGCGTGATAGAACAATCAGATTTAGTTAGTTTAACAGTTCATAAAAAGGGAGAGGAAAGCAATTAAATCATCGAAAAGGGACACATTACGACGCACCCTTGAGAGGTACGTCACGGTTCTCAGAAAACTAACCACTTTGACTTTGCTATTTCTCCTTTTATTTAACGAATCTCAAATTATAGGACAGGATACATTCTGTTCGATTTATGGATCGATTGCGACAGAACGCTTAGGCTTAGGCTTAGGGGTTGGAGTCAATACTCATAATATGAATTGTGTGTTCTTTTCACGTCGAATTTGGGACTGTATTTATAGGGAAGAGTTCGTGGAAAGATAGAATTGCAGAGTTCTAATCCATAAAGAATTAGGAAAAAACACGGACCCAGGTATTTTCAGCGCCCAGGACTGGGCGCCGAAGATTTCGGCGCCCAGAGCCAGGCGTTGAAAATAGGATCTGGGCTGTTTTCTTAGTCAGATTCGGATTCCTGAAATCCGTAGAGTTTGAGACTTAATCGAGTCTTTTAGTGCGTATCAATTTTATGACGGAATGCGTCTGGGCCCGTTACGAACTCTAGGCTCGTTAGGATTTTAATTAATACGTAACTCTTATTTCCGAATCATATTAGGAATAGGATTCTCGCAGTTTTCTATCTCATTTAGGGTTTATGTTGGAATGCAACACCTAATTCTGACAGGTTTCTATCCTTTATGATTTGCCACTTTTAGAAGCTACCTTTTACGGCAGTTACTATTTTTAGCAGGTTTCCATAAATAGCAGTTTTCTATAAATATCAGGTCTTGGGTGAAATGAAAAGGGGAATTGAGATTCGTTTATTTTATAGGAGATGCGTTGTCAAGTGGAGATTTATGCTTTCATCATCGAACCTTTCCCTTTCGGGAATGGGGACAATAGTAGGTGTCTACAGTTAGCCCCCACTTTGACTGAGTCTTGGAGTAAGACGATGGTCAAAGTACTAGACGGAGTGCGTCACACAAGCCATGGTGTATGTGACCTGTTTTGCGAGGGTCTCACGAGCCCCCGAGTGATAACATTTGACTTAAGGGTCATCACTTGAAATGTCGACATACCCCTCACGTGTCATTGGGATTTGTCAACGGATAGTATAGAAACTTCCTCACTTTTTCATTGGAAGGATCTAAAGGTGCGTAGAAACTCCCTCACTTTGTCATTGGGAGTAGCTACAGATGTTTTCGAAATCAAAGCTATAAAGTGTAATTGGGCCTGGCCAAGCCCAACCACGAGGTAAAAATGTTTTTAAAGATTTTCATTTTCAGGGCTAGCTAAACGAGAAAACCCCCTTGTTTTTATGGGACGTAAAACGAAGGAAAATCCAGCACATCGCTCTTTTTTGGAAAAACGAAAACCAATCCTTTTAATTTTTGGAAAAAGGGAAAACCGAAAAAAGTTATCGCTGCAGCGACTAAGGACCTGCGTGGTTAGTGACGCAGACCCCGCCGGCTAAAGATGGCGAGCCTGTCCGCTAAAGGGTGGACACCCCGTCCGATAGAAGTGGACGAATCTGTTTTTGAAATTTGAAAATAAGGACCTACGCGGTTTGTGACGTAGACCCCGCCGGCTAAAGATGGCGAGCCTGTCCGCTAAGGGTGGACACCCCGTCCGATAGAAGTGGACGAATCTGTTTTTGAAATTTGAAAATAAGGACCTACGCGGTTTGTGACGTAGACCCCGCCGGCTAAAGATGGCGAGCCTATTTCATTTTTGTTTTTGAAGATTTTGTTTTTCGAAAACTGAGGACCTGCGCGGCTAGTGACGCAGACCCCGCCCGTTGAAGGTGGGCGAGCCCTGTCCGCTAAGGGTGGACGCCCCTGAATTCGTCTTTTCGATTTGGAACTCGCGTGGTTCGTGGCGCGATCTTGCCCGATTGAGGTGGGCAAGTCGTGATTTCTTTTGAGAATTTCTTTTATTCATTCTTGCAAGAGAGAATTCTTTCGAGGGATGCTCGGATTTAGTTGTAACCTGAATGTGGGTTGACAATGTGCTTAGACGGACCATTGTCTTGTGGTCATCATCTTTCATGGTTTTGAGCTAGTCTTTATGGCTCAATCTTGCCGCTACCTGGGTCCTTGATTAGGGGACTATGTATAAGTGTCAATGGCGACCTTTGTCTTGAGGTCGTAAACCGGTTTTATTTTTTTTGAGACATCCAAACACGGGATTTCGTACAGCGTAGTCTGGGAACATTGTTTTAACTTTGCATAATATATATTTTCTTTCGAGCCCCCAAGCATTCGTGCTTGACAGTCATTTCTTGTCAAAGAGGTTCCTTGGGGATACGCATTCTGTAATGTCCTTGATCGTGTTTGGGATTATGCTCGTAAGTGCGAGCGATCTTTGTGGTGGTGTGCTACTCTTAACAAAGTCGTAAGGTGCGACTTTCAGTAAAGAAATCGGCAATTTTGAGTCGAGTGGATACGGCAGGGCTCTATAGAAGTCAGAGCTTTTTTTTGGGTCTAGGATCATTTTCGGCGCCCATGCCTGGGCGTTAAAGATTTCGGCGCCCAGCTCTGGGCGCTGAAAATAATTTCTGGCGAGGTTTCTTGATGACACAGTTGGCCTTTTGTTCGTTCGTTTTCTTTTTTTTTCTTTTGAACGCGTTCGTAAATGTACGATACTTAGAAAAGATGATATGTATGTGCAAACGAGCGTTCATAGAATGGCCGTTCTGTGCGGTCCATTAATCAGTTTGTTTGAATCATTTGTTTTTTGAGCAACGACTGATTTTGAATAGTTTGCTTAGAAGCTTGATAGGGTTCAGGCCTTTTCACGAGGTGGGCTTAAACATCGTGCTCTTTTGATTGTTTAAACATTTGCTTCGAGAATTTTTTTTATTTTGCTATGGTTGTTTCGCAGCTTGGAGCTCCCAAGTATGCATGTTGGGATGCTTTCTTTTGGCATACGATTTTTTAGGTTCTTTCGAGAAAGATGCCTTGGGGTTCCGCTCGTGTAGGTGCGAGCTATCCCTTCCGTGGTAGGTAATATTTTGCTACCTTTAATCCTTAATGTAGGAGTCATGTGGCTTGCATTTTGAATTTGGGCGATAAGTAGTCTTTGCCTCTTTTACACGTGCTCTTGGTCGTGCCTACATTAGTGCAATATGCCTTACTCTCTTTTTTAGACTTGTACCGTGGGACGGTTGAACTTATGGTGCAACGTAGGCTTGTGTGGCCTAACGGCGTGTCTTAGAACATTCCCCCAGGTGTTGGGGTATCATTATTATTTTTTGCATTGGAGTACTTCATCACGCCTTGTTCAGGTGCTCGAACAAGTGTAACACCTTCTGCGTGGGTTTGCACGGCTTTTTGCTTCGTTCCATGCGAGGATTCATAGGTGTTTCTTTCTTATTTTTATATCTGGGCAAAACTTGGCTAGCAGAAAGATTCAGCGCCCAGGCTGGGGCGTTAAAGATATCGGCGCCCAGCTCTGGGCGTTGAAAATGATTTCTGGGTATATTTTGACAGTTCTTATCCTTGATTTTTTTCTTTCGCTTTTGCTTTGGAACGAGGTAGACTGTGTAACGGGCGCTTGTAGGGCGAGCGTTATGTGCAGTAGTTTCATCGGAGTTTTGGTGACTCGCGATTTTCAGTTACCCTTGTTAGTGGGGTGACTTTATATATTCTAAGTAGCGCTTAGAATTTGGGAGGGGTTGTAGCAATTCTAAGGTTTGTCTTACACGATTGACGCTTAGGATTGTGCCCCTATGACATATGTATAGCATTAGCGTCGAGAATTTGCGATGAAATTGTCATTGAGTGTTTTTAGAGTGTTTTTTTCTCAAGCCCCAATTGTAGCTACGGGATTGGCTTGGTGCTATAATGCTTTGCATACGCTTTTTATGCATTCATGGTGACACGGATCATGAATAGTTTGAACCAGACTCGTTTAGTGCGAGGTACGTTCGAGTAGTGATCTGCTACTTCTCTTGTAAATGTCGTATTGTGCGACATTGCCATGGTCAAGGTAGTCACATGTTGAAGTGTGCCTTGACCAAAAGTTAGGTGCCTTTCTTTTACCCATAATCATATTTAGAAATCTTTTGACTCACTTGCAACATCGGGATAAACGCATACTTAGATTAAACCAACGACTCTTTATTATGTTCGAAGAAGTCTTTGAAAATTATTTGGAAATTATTTAAAATCCGAATCCTACTGTGTACAGTCCGAGGTGTCCTAAGTAGGTTGACTTATAGAAGGGTTCGTACAGGATTACATGAGTGAATCAAAATACTGTTACGATTTTTGGAACGCCGTCTAAGGATTTGCTGGAAGCCAGGGTGCTGGCGTCAAGATACACTTGTGCCCGTTTGGCATATGCTTTAGGCTTTTAGGGCCATCTTTTCCAGAATTGCGGGAATGTAAACCGTTTTCAAATCGACTTAGATTTACTTGGTGTATGTCTGCACAAAAGGTCAAGGTATACCTAGTTCTTTCCCTAGCTCTTTCATTTCAATTTTTAGCCCCCAGTTGCTATTATGTCTTCCCATTAATGATGTTTTTAGATTTCGATTTTAGATGCCCGTGTCATATGTCTAAGTAGGGTGAGCCTTGGTTAAGTGCCAAGTCCTATTGACAATGTCTGTTTTTTTTTTTGCAAAGGGGATTCGCAAGCATTTGAGTTACCATGAACGGGTGCCCTGAGTTCGAAGGAACGATGGGGCAATGCCGTAGAACAATTCTCTTTATTGCAAGCTTACTGCCTTTACTACTTGTTGGCGATTATGACTGTGTCTAGGGGTGAATGAAGGTCTTTAAGCGAACGACTATGTCTAGTGGTGAAAGAAAGTTTTTAAGTGAGTTAGTTCGCTTTAGGGAGGGTCAAGTCGAATACTTTAGAGGTCATGGACGCTTGCGCTAGCCCCCATTCGATTGAGGCAAAGCGATCTTTTTGAGTCTTGGCTAAGTGCCTAGAAGTGTGAGTGCTCCGTCTGTCAAGGGTACGTGCCCTTTATTATTTTTCGATGTGTGCTCATTTTGGCATTTTGATGACTTGGATTCTTCCTTTGATTTAAATTTTTCTTTCGACTTGGATTGCAAGTAATTAAATTTCAATAAGGGACTTCTATTTTTTATTCTTGTTTTTCTATAGGCTTTAATATTTTTGCAAATTGGTTGGACCGAATCATGGATTGCCTACGTATCCGCCTTAAATAGATTTAATTTGGAATCAGGTCTTGCGTAGTTCTTAGCCTAGAAAATGGTTTCTCAGAATGCCGAATTCGATAAGTATGTTCTGAGATGGAAACATATTATTTAAAACGGTAGAATAAGTGAAGTTTATTATTATTTAAATCTGCTGCCTTGCCGTAAGCCAAAAAATTTGTTTTATATATTTTTTGATTGAGTACATGTATTTCTTTGGTGGTACGTATGTCTGAATACGTGCTGTACCCCTCCAAGTGTTCGTTATTTTTCCGTGCATGTGCGGATAAAATGACGAGCACTTCTGGACAAATTTTAGCAAGCAGAGAGAATCAGCGCCCAGGCTGGGGCGCTAAAGATTTCGGCGCCCAGCTATGGGCGCTGAAAATGACTTCTGGGAGGATCTTTTTTGGTGCGCTAAATGCTTCTTTTTCTTTTTAGACGAACTTTTAAAGGCGCTTTGCAAAGTTTTCTTTTTTATTATTTATTATTTATATTTTTTTTTTGTACTTTTCATTTGTCTTCCTTTTTTACTCGTGACTCAAGACGGTTTGAAAGATGGGTTGAATGAGATAGGATAATTTGTATAGGCATTGGTCAAGCATGAGGATTATATGTGCTAGGACTCACAATTTGCAGCCTCAAGCTAGTGTCACGCGTTTACATCAATCAAGGCCAATGAGTAGTATGGGGACGGCTCAAGGGTATATCAACAGGATGTATCCACACAAGTTATATGGTCATTATGCTAATGGTGGTGTAAGAGCAGGTTTTGGAAATAATGGGTATGACGCACGTGTCAATGGCCGTGCGTGGTTTGCGGTTGACAACAAGTTCGAGAACAAGAGTCGAGGTAATGGTTTCTTGGGTTATGGCGATGAGAACATGGATGGGTTAAATGAGCTGAACAGGGACCCCAGAGCGAAGGCGTCTAAGAGCATAAGGATTGGAAAGGGTAGACATCGTAGAATTTTATGATTTGGATTGGTTGACTCAATTCTTTTCCTTCGTTTACTTGGGTAAATTTCGTGCTTTGGGAGGTACGGGCTAAGTATTTCATGGCTCGCCCTTTTCGCTCTCCCCTTTCTCTTTCTTTTTTCTTTTTGCTTGGGATTTCTCCCGACATAGATCCTTCAAATTTTTTATTTGGGCTAAAAGGTAGATGGTTGTGGTCTTTGAGTCACGAGGCGAGACTGAGTGAGCCTCGTTTGGTAGGCCTATAGTGGACCTTTAATTTTAGTGGGCCTAGGGTGGACCTTTAGCTTTAGTAGGCCTAGGGTGGACCTTTTAAATTGTCTTACTTTGCAAGCGTATTTAGTCGTTTCTTAAAAGGTCCAAATAGCGTAGATTCAAAATGTTGTTTTTACCTTATTGAAATTCAACGAAAGAATTATATCGAAAATATTTTTGTTTCTTTTCAGACTCCAGTTTCTGGGATTTAATTGGAAGTCGTGATTTAGACTCGAACTTTCATTAATTTTCTGATTATAACCCGTGTATGAATACAAGGAGGTGGCCTAGACTCAAAATAATGACGCGGCGCAAGCCTATAATACTTGACCCAGCGACTCTAAGACTTAGGCTAATTGGACCATAACTTTCGTTGGTTGACACTTTAGATTTTAACCTCGGGTGTTCATTTGTCATGCGCCATTTTGCTTAATGTTGGCAAGGTAGTTAGTTGGGGAGATCGAATTTTGTTTTTGCAAGACTAGAATCATTAGTGCGGCTTCTCTCTTAGCGTGTATTGCTTTACCCCAATGGTAGCCTTATGGCATGCCGATTTGGGTATTTTCATGGTTTGTCATGCTGTATTCATGGAAAATCTTTTTAGTCCGTACTTAGGGGTACTTCAAGGAGTGAGTGACTCGAGAGGAATATGATAGTCTTGACCCAATGTGATCATAAGCCTTGAGGCCATTAATATTTTCTTTGACAATGGTATTAACACCTTAGGTTCACTTTGGGGGTTGTGCGACTATGGGGAATGATTTCCAGAATGTGACCGTTTCCATTTTGCAAATACTATAGCATATTCTTTTATTGGTGAGAGAGAGTATGGAGGCCGTGGATTCTTAGCAAGGTATGACAATTACATATGGGTGCTTATTGATTTAAATGTTAGGAGGGGAGACTCAATATAGTTTAACCTTTTAGCTTGCAGAACGACACCAAGTATTAGGACCGATTCTATGGATAAGACAACTAAGACTTAGGATTTGGATTGTACTTTGGCATAGCCTAGTCTAGACTCGGATTTATTTTTTTTATTCGAACATTATTTTTCCTTGAAGACTCCATTAGAACATTATTTTTTGAATACTTTGCCCATGTGACATTCAAGGTCGTTTAATTAGCATGCTCGGTTTTGGTGCCGAGCATTGTCGTCGTAGGAGGCCTAACAACGACGCAAAGAGTTATTTTTTTTATGAGTCGCTTTTAGAGTCGAGTGCTTTTCTTACGCCCTCGTAGCAATTCTTTTTACGAACGTTTTTTTTGTGCTACGTATTTTCCTTTTGCGCGGGCACCGAGGCTGCTGCGCCTGACCAGAAGGCGAAGCAACAACTTCAGCGCCCAGCGTCGGGCGTGAGAAATTCTGGCGCCCAGCCAGGGGCGTTGAAAATGCGTCCTTGGCTGGTTCTCGTTTTCTGTTTGCGTATACTTTTGTTTTTGCGACTTTAATTTTGCGTGCTTGCCTTATAACGTCCTTTACGCGTTGTGCAGCGTTGTGTGGGATTCGTTACAGGCCATCCCGAGCGTCGCTTATTTTTGTGGCGATCATTCGGGTTTGCGGAACACGTATTTCGGTATAACTCTTTGGCAAATTAGTCTATGAATGTTTGGGCAATTTTTAAGGTCGTTGGTTTTCTAGCATTATTCGTCTAGCATTATTCGTACGCACAATCATAACATAGTCACATAGCTCGCTACACATAACTACATTACAAACATGGATTTGAAAATTAAATATGTCACGTAGTTTATGAAAGGCTTCTATGGGTAGTATTTGCGCATGGCTTGGTACCGCTTCTATCGTAGATCCAACACATGCCCCGGTCGAGGTAGTGTCTTCAACAGACGAATTTCGCTCAAGAGGCAAACCCGCAAGTGCAAGCCAAGGGGGTATGCAGGCGAGAGGGACCTAATGAGCGAGCGATTGGGTTCGGGATAGGTGTACTACCTGCACAAGTACCGAGTGGGCAACATGCGCGGCGTATGCACCCCCCTATTGGCGAAAGAAGGTATCCTTAGTCCCAACTCCCGAGGGAGCCGAGATTCGTTATGCTATTCTGCCCGTTCACATTAATATGCTGATTTTCAGGTCGTCCCAACTTGATGGGGAAATAAACGCGGGGTAGGATCGTTTCACCCTTCGGCTATTTTGATTACCTACGAGCACGAGTATTTCCTTCACTATCCCCAGTGGAGTCGCCACTGTGAGGGGGTCGAAAAAGCACGAGGCTAATGCGTGACCTCGGCCCTCGTGGGTGTGACGATTCTTTTTATTCAATCAAGTGTAATTGGATTTCCTGTGAGTTTACACCCAATTGACTAGTAATATAGGAGTCGTCATTCAGTTTTTAACGACAACGAGAAAAACTGACAAAACCCGGTTATCGTGATATAAAGGGAGTGCAATTATGTTTGACCACGACGGCCGTAGGTTCCCTTGTGATCCCTGGTGTGGGGATCTCTCAACATACACCCACAAGGTAGAGATTGAGGGTTCGGGGGACTGTAACTACCGAGAGGAGTACTCGCTCGTCGATAACTCCAGAGGCAGGATATCCTTACTAGCTCAGCATAAATAATTGAAGGGACATGCGTTAACTATTAAACTAATCTGAGTTGACTTTAGCAATATGCAACATATAATACTAGATCGATCGCGATTATCGCAATATGCAACATACAATATGCAACATATAATACTAGTGTGGGACCTAGCATGATAATCCAATTTCCCAAAAATATTATATTTGTTAGGCGTGATAGAACAATCAGATTTAGTTAGTTTAACAGTTCATAAAAAGGGCGAGGAAAGCAATTAAATCATCGAAAAGGGCACATTACGACGCACCCTTGAGAGGTACGTCACGGTTCTCAGAAAACTAACCACTTTGACTTTGCTATTTCTCCTTTTATTTAACAAATCTCAAATTATGGGACAGGATACGTTCTGTTCGATTTATGGATCAATTGCGACAGAACGCGTGATCGGTTTTGCAGCGTGAGGCTTAGGCTTAGGGGTTGGAGTCAATACTCATAATATGAATTGTGTGTTCTTTTCACGTCGAATTTGGGACTGTATTTATAGGGAAGAGTTCGTGGAAAGATAGAATTGCAGAGTTCTAATCCATAAAGAATTAGGAAAAAACACGGACCCAGGTATTTTCAGCGCCCAGGACTGGGCGCCGAAGATTTCGGCGCCCAGAGCCAGGCGTTGAAAATAGGGTCTGGGTTGTTTTCTTAGTCAGATTCGGATTCCTGAAATGCGTAGAGTTTGAGACTTAATCGAGTATTTTAGTGCGTATCAATTTCATGACGGAATGCGTCTGGGCTCGTTACGAACTCTAGGCTCGTTAGGATTTTAATTAATACGTAACTCTTATTTCCGAATCATATTAGGAATAGGATTCTCGCAGTTTTCTATCTCATTTAGGGTTTATGTTGGAATGCAACACCTAATTCTGACAGGTTTCTATCCTTTATGATTTGCCACTTTTAGAAGCTACCTTTTACGACAGTTACTATTTTTAGCAGGTTTCCATAAATAGCAGTTTTCTATAAATATCAGGTCTCGGGTGAAATGAAAAGGGGAATTGAGATTCGTTTTTTTTATAGGAGATGCGTTGTCAAGTGGAGATTTATGCTTTCATCATCGAACCTTTCCCTTTCGGGAATGGGGACAAAAGAAGGTGTCTACAGCACGCACCACAGAGTTTCAAATAATCAAGCCCACTTTCAACCTCCTCTTGGGGCGACCTTGGCTCCATGACTTAGGAGGTGTGGCTTCTACCTTGCACCAAATGGTTAAACTTAACCATAATGGGGTAATACTGGAAATCCGCGCCCCTCCCCTCGACGTCAATTCTACTATGGTTGGAACGGCCGAAGCTGCAGACGCCCTTTATGGGTTTCAAATGGATGAAGCAATCCAGTTCGTCGAAGATTATTATCCAGCATTCCTAGACCCGCGCGCATCCCGAGTCGTCCCTAGAATGCTATTAGCTCAAGGTTATTTCCTAGGAACCCCATTGGGCATAAGGAAGAAGGAATGCACATTACATCCTTTACCCAACAAATCTACTCCCTTTGGTTTAGGCTATGAACCAACGGAGGAAGATATTGCTGACCGCCTGTCTAGACTACGCCTCAACAAGGCCAAACAAACCACCCTCCTTTCCCCATATCAAAGGACCCTTAACGGGATGTTCATTCGGGAAGGAGAAGAACACCCATGCTGTGATTTCCCTGAACCCTTCGTTCAGGATGGCTTGCTAAAACCCGGATTTGAAATTTTCCATGACTGCCACACCTTGGATGAGGCACCCCACCTCACCAAGACCAAAACAGCTGAAATATTGGACAACCAGACTCTATGGACATTGTTTAACGAACCGAGGCCTATGGAGGACGAGATTGTGATGACTACCCTAGCTTTACAAGATGAAGGTTTCGATCCAACCCGGTTAATCTCTCCTGCATCAACACTAGAAGAGATCGAGAACGGATTGGTGAAGACATATCAGTGGGTCAACGCAAAAGGAATAGAATTCAAGATGAGTACCAGTGAAGGACCAAAGTTTTACGAGACTAAACCCAAGGCTTGAGCCATATAGAGCACCATAGTAAAAGCGCCTAGTAGTTCTTTAAATTGGTAGAAAAAAAATAAAGGCTTTAGATGGTCCTAAGACCCCTTAGAATATAGGTTAATTTTATTTCAGTGTGTTTTCCTTACTTTCCGAATTAATAAAGGCGTAATATTCCTCCTAAAAACTTTATTTCTAACACTAAAAAAAACAAAAAAAACACCAAACGTACTTGCAAAGAGACGGCCCACTCTAGGCCCAATAAACAAGGCCCACTCGGTCTAGAATCGTGACATCTAAATTCATCAAACCCCAAAAGAGAACCACATTATCATATTACCAAAACATGAGGGTCTAACCCATGCAACCCAAGGAAATCAAAAGGAAATCAAATTCAAACAATACAAAGGTTGCTTAAGAAAAAAACTCATAAAAAAATAGACACCGCCCCCCGCATCGACACGCACCTCAGCCCACTCAAAAGCCTATACAAAAATCTTCATATCTTCCACACAGTAACTCCATTCTCAAAACCGTTTCAAGTCACAAATAGAAAAAATTAATCCGGACAAAAATGCGTCTCACGCTAACAGTCAAAAAAGCCTCTGAAATAGCCTCCAAATTGATCTTAATACAAAAAAAAAGGTAAAGCACAAAACAAAAAGAAATAAATGCAAGAACATGTGAAGCAAAGCGTCAAAAAAAGACCGCCCAGAAGTATTTTCAGAGCCCAGGGCTGGGCGCCGAAATCTTTGACGCCCCACCCTGGGCGTTGAAACTCTCTCCCTGCCTAACTTATTTTTTTTCCCAGAAAGTGTTCGTCATTTTATCCGCACATAACGGAAAAATAACGAACACTTGGGGGGTACAGCACGTATCTAAATATGCGTACCAAAAAATATGCGTACCAAAAAGTAACCGTACAAAAAATACATGGAATTTCATTTTTTATACACGGCTTACGGCAAAAAAAAAATTAGCAGACGAAAATAATGACGATACTTCACTCATTTGACCGATTAAATAATATGTTTCCACCTCAGGGCATATCTATTAAGATCCGGCATCCTAGAATTTATTCTAGCTAGAACTACGTGCGACATGATTCTAACAAAGATACATAGGCAATCCTATTTATGGATTCGGTCCAATTATAATAGCAAAATATATATATTGTGCAAAAGTGTTAGACATATATAAAATAAAAAAAGGGGGAGAAGCAAAAACGAAAGTAAAAAAAAAAAAATACGCCTTTATTAAAAAATAATAAGAAGGAAAACAAAATTGCTAAGAAGGAAAAACAAACACAACTGGAATAAACAAAGGGCACCTACACCCTAGCAGGAACTACACTATTCTAGTTCTTCCGGATCATCAAATAAAGTCTTGTAGAGGGAAAGGTTCGCAGGATCCACCCCTACAGTCTTCTGCGCTGCCCCTATATCAATCTCCATAAGAACCGGCTTCTAGACACTAACTTCCAAAGATGCCAAGACTTCAGAAACATTCTCGGTTACAGCCTGCTCAGCCTCAAGGGCACAGACAATGGCGGGAGAAGGATTATCAACATCAACTAGATTAGTCACTGTTTCTACAGGCGGCTGAGCCTTCCTAATCCATACATTGTTCCGGCGATGATCTCCGCGAGAGCTTGCATTTCTTTTAGCAATGGCAGACCCCTTCATGTTAGGCATCTTCTTAGGCCTAGAACTGGAACGGGGAGGAACTTCCTTTCGCTTTCGATCAGGACGAGCTTTCACAGTCTTAATGCCATGGGTGCGAGGATTGGCAGAATCACAACCCTCATATCTAACCCGAATACGAGGTTTCAAAAGCTCAGCCGGCTCCCCATTTCGAGCCTCGGTCCTCACAGCTTTATCATCGGAGCTCATCCATAACTTATAGTTTTCAGAAAGACCCACAAAGCCATTTGTAGTTACGGCCCAACGCGGGAGACCATCATAATACTTAGCCCACGCTTGAACCCGTGCTTGTGAAAAGGCCGCTACTTTAGGTGGTACCGTATCAGAAAAGGGGATGGTCTGCCTTAAGCCGTATTGACGCATGACTCGGTAAGGGAAGATATAAATGGGCCGGGATAGCCCCAACAAAGAAACATAAACCGATACATCAGAACCCCCCGTCATAGTAGTCAGACCCCACCACGGTACCACCCACTTAATAGAACAAATACCATGAGTAAAAAAGGAGGCCCACTCGGCCTCGTCCTTGCCTCGGTGCAAACACTTCCGGTTACCCAAGGCTATAGGGCGATAGTGTTTAGGATCGGCAGGAATTTCTAAGAGCCTAAGTCGTTCCATGAGCCAAATCTGCAAAAAACGGGTACGATCAGATCAAAAAATAATAAATAAACAAACGAAGCCTGGGGCGCCGTTTCAACGCCCAGGACGAGGCGCCGAAAATTCTAACGCCCAGCCTTGGGCGCTGAAACTCAGCTCTAGGCAGGACGAGTAAAAAAGAATGCAAAAAAGGATGCGCAAGGAAAAGATCGATTACCTGCAGTAATAGGGGGCTCCCCTTAAAAAATTCAGATTTGGCACCCTTCTTCAGTTCATCCGCACTCAGCAAAGTCTCGGCAACAACCAATGGTATGATAGAATAACAGCTTTCCATCTGGCTAATCAAGGGGATCAACCTTATGTCACCGAACTCACCATTGTTATTCGACAGCAAATAATGATTCAACAAGAAAAATACAAGGGCTCGAATGTTCAATTTTTGTTCAGTGATATTTTACTAGGTCTAAAGTGGTGTTTTACAAGCTTTGCCAAATTAACCTCATCACCTACAACAATCTCAGCAAGCATGTTAGCATCTAGTCCTAGGAAAGCCCCTATGGTTGTTTTACCCTCTTCAATGGTGCCAGGAGTGGCAGGAGTAGCATTAGTAGGATAACCAAGGATCGCGGCAAATTCTTCTGGCAAAGGACATATTTCTTTGCCCCGAAAGACAAAAACATGATGATCGGAATCCCAAAACCCTAGGGATGCACGCAGGAAGTTATAATCAATATTAATTTGTTGTAAGCCTAAAAGTGCCTCTAAGTGGTATTCTTTCAACAAAGCCTTTTCTGTAGGAGTAAGGGCTCGTAGCCAACGCCTAACAACCCGTTGGAGTGAGAAAGGAGGAATCGACATAACGAAAGCAAGGAGTGATTAAAAACGCAGCAATTACAAGAGAGAAGGAAATTGAGAGTGATAGAAAACAGGGACGTATCTAACCCCTATATATAGCTGAAGACATCAAGTGACATCCTGATCCCATTCGGAAACGCGTAAAGAAATCCGAAAACCAAAAATCGCCAGGAGAGGACTTTCAGCGCCCACGGTTGGGCGCCGAAATAATTAACGCCCTTCTTTGGGCGCTGAAAATGCAGCCCAAGGCTCAGATTTCACAAAACGCGGAACAGGAAAGGACTTAAAACCGTGTCGCTAGACGCGAGGCCCTATTGCAATTAAGATCAAGCCCAAAAGCACCTTTAGCACCCAAATATCAAAAAATGAATGTTAAAACTTGGTCAAAACATAGACTCGTCTCAAGGAATATATGTGTACACTTTTCAAAACAAATATGAGAAAAATAAATATCAAGGTCATTCTTCGAAACACCAAAAAAAATATTGGTTTCTTAAAAATGAAAAATGTTTGTTTGTCAAAAGATTAATCCGGGCCAAGCTAAACCGAATATTATTGGAAAATAAACTTTGTCGCCCGGAAACTGAAGTCGCACTCCACGACTTCGTCAAAATAGCATAACACCATAAAGGTCACTCGCACATACGAGCATGACCCTGAACATGATTAAAAGACGTTATAAGCTACGTACCCCTCTTGGCGAAAAATGACCGACGAGCCCAATTGCTTGGGGGCTCGCGAAAAAATATATAAGAGTGTGCAAGGTTAAAATCATGTTCCCGGACTACGCTATACACAGTCCCGTGTTTGGATAATCTAAAAAAAAAACGGTATTTTAAAAAAAATATCGTTAACAGAAATATACACAGTGTGGGCCCACTTATAGGACACACTTAATCAAGAAATATTGCGACCCACCAACAGGTTGCAAACACAAAAGCCCTTCTACATAGGCAAAATGAAAAGAAAGTAAGAAATTCAAAATGGGCTCGCCCACCTTCAACGGGCGGGGTCTGCGTCACTAGCCGCGCAGGTCCGCAGTTTTCGAAAAATAAAATCTTCAAATTCAAAATAGGCTCGCCATCTTCAGCCGGCGGGGTCTACGTCACAAACCACGTAGGTCCTTATTTTCAAAAAGCACAAACAAATTTCAAAACAGATTCGTCCACTTCTATCGGACGGGGTGTCCACCCTTAGCGGACAGGTTCGCCATCTTCAGCCGGCGGGGTCTACGTCACGAACCACGTAGGTCCTTATTTTCAAATTTCAAAAACATATTCGTCCATTTCTATCGGACGGGGTGTCCACCCTTAGCGGACAGGTTCGCCATCTTCAGCCGGCGGGGTCTACGTCATGAACCACATAGGTCCTTATTTTCAAATTTCAAAAACATATTGGTCCACTTCTATCGGACGGGGTGTCCACCCTTAGCGGACAGGTTCGCCATCTTCAGCCGGCGGGGTCTACGTCACGAACCACGTAGGTCCTTATTTTCAAATTTCAAAAACAGATTCGTCCACTTCTATTGGACGGGGTGTCCACCCTTAGCGGACAGGCTCGCCATCTTTAGCTGGCGGGGTCTGCGTCACTAACCGCGCATGTCCTTAGTCGCTGCAGCGATAACTTTTTTTCGGTTTTCCCTTTTTCCAAAAATTAAAGGATTGGTTTTCCGTTTTTCCAAAAAAGAACGATGTGCTGGATTTTCCTTCGTTTTACGTCCCATAAAAACAAGGGGGTTTTCTCGTTTAGCTAGCCCTGAAAATGAGAATCTTTAAAAACATTTTTACCTCGTGGTTGGGCTTGGCCAGGCCCAATTACACTTTATAACTTTGATTTCGAAAACATCTGTAGCTACTCCCAATGACAAGGTGAGGGAGTTTCTACGCCTCTTTAGATACTTCTAATGACAAAGTGAGGGAGTTTCTATACTATCCGTTGACAAATCCCAATGACACGTGAGGGTATGTCGACATTTCAAGTGATGACCCTTAAGTCAAATGTTATCACTCGGGGGCTCGTGAGACCCTCGCAAAAGCAGGTCACCGTGACTTGTGTGGCGCACTCCGTCTAATACTTTGACCATCGTCTTACTCCAAGACTCAGTCAAAGTGGGGGCTAACTGTAGACACCTACTTTTGTCCCCATTCCCGAAAGGGAAGGTTCGATGATGAGAACATAAATCTCCACTTGACAACGCATCTCCTATAAAATAACGAATCTCAATTCCCCTTTTTATTTCACCCAAAACCTGCTATTTATAGAAACCTGCTATTTATGGAAACCTGCTAAAAATCGTAACTGCCGTAATGGGTAGTTGTTAAAAGTGGCAAGTCATAAAAGATAGAAACCTGTCATAATTAGGTGTTGCACTCCAACATAAATCCTAAATGAGATAGAATTTGCGAGAGAATCCTATTCCTAATACGATTCGAAAATAAGAGTTACGTATTAATTAAAATCCTAACGAGCCTAGAGTTCGTAACGGGCCCAGATGCATTCCATCATAAAATTAATACGCACTAATAGACTCGATTAAAGTCTCATACACTTCGGATTCTAAGAATCCTAATCTGACAAAGAAACGGCCCAGACCCTATTTTCAACGCCTGGCTCTGGGCGCCGAAATCTTCGGCGCCCAGCCCTGGGCGCTGAAATTACCTGGGACGTGTTCTTTCCTAATTCCTCGTGGATTAGAGTTCTACAATTCTATCTTTCCACGAACTCTTTTCTATAAATAGGGCCCTAAGTTCGACGTGAAAAGGACACAACACACAATTATTATTCTGAGTATTGACTCTAAACCCCTAAGCCTAAGCCTCACGCTGCAAAACTGATCACGCGTTCTGTCGCAATCGATCCAAACATCGAACAGAACGTATCTTGTCCTATAATTTGAGATTCGTTAAATAAAAGGAGAAATAGCAAAGTCAAAGTGGCTAGTTTTCGGAGAATCGTGACGCACCTCTCAAGGGTGCGTCGTAATGTGTCCCTTTTCCATGGTTTAATTGCTTTCCTCGCCCTTTTATGAACTGTTAAACTAATTAAATCTGATTGTTATATCACGCCTAATAAAGATAATATGTTGGGAAATTGGATTATCATGCTAGGTCCCGTAAAACAATCTTAATCAGATAATCGCGTTCGATCTAGTACTATATGTTGCATATTGTTAAAATCAACTCAGATTAGTTTAATAGTTAATGCATGTCCCTTCAATTATTTATGCTGAGCTAGTAAGGATATCCTGCCTCTGGAGTTATCGAAGAGCGAGTACTCCTCTCGGTAGTTACAGTCCCCCGAACCCTCAATCTCTACCTTGCGGGTATATGTTGAGAGATCCCCACACCAGGGATCACAAGGCAACCTACGGCCGTCGTGGTCAAACATAATTGCACTCCCTTTATGTCACGATAACCGGGTTTTGTCAGTTTTTCTCATTGTCGTTAAAAACTGAATGGTGACTCCTATATTACTAGTCAATTGAGTGTAAACTCACAGGAAATCCAATTACACTTGATTTGACAAAAAGAAACGTCACACCCACGAGGGACAAGGTCACGCATTAGCCTCGTGCTTTTTCGACCCCCTCACACCCGACGACAAACTCGAAGCCAGGAAGATACTTTTTAAAGCATCACGATATGTTATTTTGCAGGGCATACTATTTAAGAGATCAACGAACGGAATGTTGATGCGATGCGCAGAAAAAACAGAATGGGAAGGGTTACTAGAGCAATACCACGAAGGAGAATGCGGCGGACACGAAGGAGGACGAAGCTTGTCAACCAGGATCAAAAGAAACGGATTACCGGCCAGCAATGCTCAAAGACGCAATGAGGTACGTAGCTAAGTGCGACAAATGTCAACGACACGCAGGTATGACACATAAACCATCTGAATTCTTACATCCCACCTTAACTCCGTGGCCTTTCATGAAATGGGGAATGGACATCGTCGGTAAACTACCCGTCGCCCCAGGACAGAAGGTCTTCATGCTAGCTCTAACGGATTATTTTTCTAAGTGGATAGAGGCAGGCGCGTTCCAACAAGTAAGAGACAAAGAGGTGTGTTCCTTTATATGGACTAACATTATATGCAGGTTCGGAGTACCATCAGAAATCATATGCGACATCGGATCACAATTCATCAGCGACAAGACCAGGGCTTTCTGCAAGACATGGAACATCGAGCTAAAGACGTCGACGCCAAGATACCCCCAGGCAAACGGACAGGCGGAATCCAACAACAAAACAATCATCGCATCGCTAAAGAAGCGGCTGGACGACAAGAAGGGATGATGGGCAGAAGAGCTGCCATCCATCCTATGGGCCAATAGGACGACGCCTAGGACGGCAACGGGACAGACTCCCTTCTCACTCGTTTACGGGTGCGAGGCAGTGCTGCCCCTTGAAGTGACATTGCCCTTTGCACGATATGGACTCATGACACCGGAGCAAATCGACGTGGAACTCAGTGAAAACCTCGACAACACAGAAGACTTCAGAGATGCAGCACTGATAAGGATGGCGTCGCAGCAACAGATCGTGGCAAAATGCTTCAACAAGAACGTCAAAGTAAAAGTGTTCAAGGAAGGCGACTGGGTGCTGTGCAAGGTATTTCAAAATACGAAGGAACTAAACGCAGGTAAACTCGCACCGGCTTGGGAAGGACCGTACTTGATCGATAAAATCGTCGGAAAGGGGGCATACAGACTCGTCACCAAAGACGGCAAGTCGGTCCCCCGAAGCTGGAACGCCACCCACCTTAAACTCTACTACTTTTGAACACCCGTCGCGTCCAATTTTATCAGTCTTCGCCCTGTCGCTCCTATCCTTTATTTATTTTTTATCGCGTTATTTTTGTTTAAAACCATTACTGACTTAAGCATCGGAGGGCCGTTGGCACCCCCAACGGCCAATCCTCCTAGCAACCCATGTTTCCTTTTGCAGAAGACGACACATAGCGAACGTCAGCTAGAAGCGATAACGTACGACAAAAAGCAGATCCCAAGTAACAATAGATGAACAAGCGACGCAGGTACTATTTTACATACACATAGTTCTACCATTTCAATATCTGCTCTTTGTAAAACACCTACTACACGATGCGCGACAGAAAAAATTCGAGACACAACGCAAAAATCACAAGGAACACACGAGTAAAAAAGAAACACACTTGTCATAACAAACAGCAAACTGCGCGACCCCTGAGGCCACAACCTTCAACATACAAACACACAAATTATCCAAACACCTCGCCGCCGCCATCGACGACGAGTAAAAACATCCAAACTACAAAAACAAAACACAAATTATCCAAAGCACCTCGTCGTCGCCATCAACGACGACTAAGAAGTTCAAAATCACAACACAAAAACCAACAGAAAATATTCAAACTACAAACTATTACACTCCTTCTTCTTGGGTAGAGGCCAAAATCTCCTGCTCTTGCTCCTGGTCTGGGGGCACGACGACGTCAGCTACGTCCGACTTCTCCGCCAAAACCACCTCCTGAACAGCGACGACGGGTGCGTCTCCCTCGTGCTGTCCCTCTAAAGGTTCCCCCCCTTGCTCCAACATGGGAGCATCCTCGACCAGGGGAGTGGCGTCGGTGTCAGCCGCGACAGTCGCGGCGGTATCCGCCTCCACCGCCAACTCGTCCACATCCACCACCGGAACCGACAGCTCAGCCATAGTACCACCACTAGCCAGAAATTCGTCCACCTCTTTCTGACACGGCGAAATACTGGTCTCCCCAATCATGCAAGAGTACATCATCTGCGCCCTTGTCCTCCATATAGCCAATGCCTCGACATCTTTAGCCTCTTCCTGCAAAGCCTCATACAAACTCCGCAGCCCCTCCATCTCTTCCGAAGTCGAGACCAACTCCCCTTTCACTCTCTCCAACTCCCTAGCCGCGTCAGCAAGCTGCTCGTCCTTAGTCTTTAGCTGCTCGTTCTTTGCCTTGGCCACTGCAGTTAGATCGACCACCTTCTTCTCAGCAACCTTCCATTTCGCCTCCCACGACGCAGCCGCCTTCTTCGTCACTGCCATCTGCTTACCGGCGTTAGTCAGCTCGTCGCACAATAGCGAACACTGCCTGCGCACAGCCAAAGCGGCTTGAGACGCCTGCGACAACGCACACCCAAAACAAGTCAACACAATGTACATCTCACACACGACAAGCAAGAATAACATAAAACTCACCCGCAAGCTAAGTTCAGCAGCGTCCGATGCGACAGGAAGAGGATCAACCTCGTGATATCGCTGGTACGTCGTGGGCAAAATTAAACGATCAGTGTAGGGCCAAATAGCAGTCGCCTCACCGTCGCCCAAGAAGTTTGGGGGCAAGGAGATAACCGTATCCTCGACAGAGCTCTTCTCGGCTGTACACTTCTTGGCCGACCCGGCAGACACTCCACCAACAGCAACAACAACAGACGACGGTGCCTTGAACGGCCTCGGAGGCGACGACGAAGCAATGGGATGAAAGCCTTCACCACCTATGACGACGGGCGTATCAGGCGACGCCCCTATCTTAGAATGACGAAAGACGACGGACATGGCCCGACTGCCGGACGCAGCAGACGAGCTCTGCCCACCAGCGGCAGCCGCCGACCTTAGACGCTTCCTCGCCCTCTCCATCACTTCACTCTGCGACATCCTCGACACTGGCCTACTCGACAACGTGTGCTCTGCAAAACAAAAACATAGCACCATAAAACACAAATCCCCGAACACGTAACCAAAAAGACAAAACCCAAATGTTAACACAAAAACCTGAAGTATCAGCCATATCTTCTTCCCCTTCAGCAGACGACGAGTTCGCTACCACCTCTTCAGCCAAATCCAACCTCTTACGACGACGAACCAAGGGAGCTGTCTCCTCTTCTACCTCCTCCTCCGCACCTTCGACGTCGTCAAGACAAGCCTCCTCCTGCCCGTCTAGGAAACCACCGTCTCGACTAAACGATCTAGCCTCGACAGGATAACTCAAAAACTTCTGATACTTGTCGATCGAGTCAGCGTTCAACTCAGCCAGCGACGATGCCTTGACAACTGTAAAACAAAACGAAGTAAGGCGATGTTCAGTAAAACAACGAGAGACAAAAATAAAAACCACCTTTACCTTCCGTCGTCCACCTTTCAACCAAAAACTGCCTTTTCTCTCCCAAAGAATACTTGTTCACATAGACAAAACGACTCTGCCAACCCCTGTCGTTCACAGCTAAGCCAATGCCTAAATTCTTCTTTCTCTTCTTCATGACTAGTGTATACCTACAACACTCCTTCAGCGCCAGGTCATATGAAAACATCAAGTCGGACAAGTCAAAGGGCACTTGCCAGTCTGCAGTAACCCCTTGCACCACCGCGAAAACCCGCCAGATCTGGGGCATTAACTGACCCGGACTCAAATGAAATACTTCGATGAAAGACCTAGCTAACGGGGTAAAAGGAAATTTGAAACCAATTGTGAACGGGTACTCGTACATAACCACGTACCCCTCCGGGCAGTCAAGAGCTTCTTCATCTGGATCTGGAATCCTCACTTCCGCCGACGGCGGCAAGCCAGCAAGCTCGACGAATGCCGCCGAATCCAACACGGTAGAGTATATCGGATTAAGGGACTTAAACCGTACAGATCCCGACTCCCCCTTCCCTTTAGCTACAATCGACTTAGATCTAACCATCTTACTTATGAAATTCTACAGGAAAATCGAAAGAAATAAGTGAACTTTACCTGAATTCGGACGAACTCAGTGCGAAAACCGAATTTCTCTTTCTCCTTTTCTCTCTCTTGTTTACGGATCTGGAAGTTTTTCGAAAAATTATGTGTGACGAGCTTTATTGCATGTCGTAGATTAGTATTTATTACTCTGGAATGTTGAACGGTTTTTGTCCCACGAACTAAGCAGTTGCAGTCAGTTTATTTTTTGAAATTGAATTGTTTCTTTTGCTCTGTGTGACTCCGCAAATTCACGATTGGGGGCAAACTGTTATCCCACTTTTTGGACTAACGACATAACTGCTTTGATGTTTGATCATGCCGTGTCGCCCAGGTATTGTCGTGTCGTAGGTAACATCGCACCAAGCAGACGCGTCAAGTAAAAAGACAGGCGACGAGGCAGAAGCGACACAGGACCAGTGACGAAGCATTAGCGACAAGGAAGTAATGACGATCGACAGGCAAACAAGCGGAAATAGGTAGAAAACTAAGCCCAAAGCCCAAGGTAGATAGCGCCGTTATAAGAGCGGAAGGAGTCCAAGGATGGACCAGATAATACGGAATTGGGTGAAGACTGGAGAAGATAATGGGCAACGACCTATAGGAAATCCCGACCTTGTAGGGATTCTCTTAGCCAAGAAAGCCGTTGCGTTCTTCATATAAAAGGATAAACGCGGCATATCAGAAGACACAAGTTAACAGAAGCTCTCAATACTCAAGCATTATTTACATTCATATTCTAAAGAAATTCCTTGTATTAGCTATTTCGATTAAGCACAAACAGTCATAAGAAATATCAGGAGATACTTAGTGGATTGATAGCCTCATAGCTATCCGCGGTTTTTTACCTTATTCCTGGGTTTTCCGCGTCAACACTTCTCTGTGTCGTGTCTCTTTCATTTGCTTTATTCGTTCATTGCTTAGTTAGTGTCGACCCTAGCAAAAAGTCGCCCCTAGACGAAATTTGGCATAAACAGATTGGTTCAATAATGTATGCTATGATATGTACACGCCCGGATGTTGCGTATGCACTCAATGCTACGAGAAGATACCAGTCAGACCCAGGAGAGGCACATTGGACTGTTGCTAAGAACATTCTGAAGTACGTGAACAGGCACAAAGATGATTTCCTGGTCTAAGGTGGAGATGATGAATTAATTGTTAAAGGCTATACGGACGCAAGTTTCCAAACCGACAAGGATGATTTCAGATCACAGTCTGGGTTTGTCTTCTGCCTCAACGAAGACGCAGTAAGCTGGAAAAGTGCTAAGCAAAGCACCATTGCAGATTCTACAACTGAAGCAGAGTACATTGCTGCACATGAAGCAACAAAGGAAGCTATATGGCTAAGGAAGTTCATAGGTGAACTTGGTGTAGTCCCCTCCATTAAAGGACCAATAGCTCTATATTGTGATAATAATGGAGCTATTGCACAGGCAAAGGAGCCTAGACACCGCCAGAGAGTCAAGCATGTACTTCGTAGATTTCACCTTCTACGAGAGTTCGTTGAAAGAAAAGAAGTCGAGATAAGCAAGATTGGAACTGATGACAACATCTCAGATCCATTAACTAAACCTCTGCCGCAGGCGAAGCACAACTCGCACACTGCAACTATGGGAATCAAGCATGTTGGAGAATGGCTTTGATGTCCTTATTTAATGTTTTAAAGTTTTAGAGTTTAATACTTTGTAAAACATTATTGGTTAACCATTCACATTAATGAATAGAATTCATTTTTCCATTTAATTTGTGGTTTATTAAATGATGAGTCCCTTCAATTTGACGATATATTCAAGATAGACTGTCAGGACCAGTCCTGTGACTAAGAAATGTCTATCAAGTGAACTTGAATGTCAAAAGTTGAAAATGGTCCCTGGTTGGAGTTTTCTATAAAGATGGACGCATAGAAAACGTTAGACGACTAGAATGCAAGATGAATAGTAGTTCTGTTTCTTGAACTATGTGGACATGGAAATATGGCAATCATTTGCTTAGATACTTACTTTGGGAAGACTAGTATCGGACAGACCTATGAAACTTTACTGTAAGAGATGAACATCTGTCATAAGTAAATTTCATTAAAATTATTAGACACTAATCCTCAATACGTGAGTGATTTGAGATTACTTGTTTGAGAACTGCTTACTTTGACGTTGTCAACCGTCGCACCGTAAAAGGAGGCTATAAAGGCAACGCTCGGGTAATCACCTATCAAACGAAGTCTAATCTCAAGATCGCAAGTTTGGGATTGTCCTCCCATAAATCGGGATGAGATGCTAAAAGTTATACAAGGCCACTCGGAGAGCTAGAAATTGTAAAATGCATGGCCGTGCTCAGATGAATCATAGGCTATGATTATCTATTTATTTGATCAGTTGAACTCTGAAACCGAGAAACACCTCTGGACATAATAAGGATGACAACTCTTACCTTATGTTCTAGAGCAAGCATCGAGTGACAAAGGAATTAGGAAATGCACAGTTGTCCCTAAGGACAAGTGGGAGACTGAAGGAAATAATGCCCTTGATCCAAGTATGCATTTAATGGTAAGTCTAATAAATGCGGTTCAGTGTTAATTATACAAGTCAATAATTCAGTGAGATCAAGTGAACTCTGCCATGCTAGAGGCCGCTTCAGTTCAAGTGGATTAATGATATTAATCCACAGCTTACTCTTGACTGAACCCGTAGGGTCACACAAATAGTACGTAAACGGATCAAGTATTTAATGGCATTAAATACTCCATCTATGGATATTCGGAATCGACGGGTCTTGGTTCCAGTGGGAGCCGAGATCGTCAAAGGAAAATAATGAATACACCGGAAACGATGATATTGCCGGAAACGGAAATATGGATCGAATCGGAAATATAAATATTATCCAAGTCGTAGATGTTGCCGGAAAAATATTAACGAAAATGGAAATATTTCCGGAATCGGAAATATTGCCGGAAACGGAAATATTGTCATAATCGGAAATATTATCGGAATCGGAAAATAATTCCGGAAACGGAAATATTAAATATTTGTTCGAAACGGAAATTAATTCCGGAATCGGAAATGTTAAATATTGTTAGTATCGGAAATGAATTTCGGAATCGGGAAATTAATCGGAAGCGCGTCGTATGAATTAGCATCGGACGAGCTTGCTAGACGAAGGCCCAGCGCGAAGCCAGGCCCACGTCCAGCAAGCCTAGCGCACGTCAAAGCAGCCCAAGGCAACGCCAGGCCCAGCGCAAGGCCAGGCCCAGGGCGCCAAGGCTGCGAGCACGCGTGGGATTCGTAGCCTGCTGCGGGCTTTGCGTGTGCGCAGGCGTGGCCTGCTTTCATGCGGGCCCTGCTCGTGTGTGTTTGTGCTTGCGTACGAAACCTTAATGTAGACACCTAATTTGTGTCTCCCCTCTAGGATGATGACGATACCATTATCTTTCCTAGGCGGTCGGAATAACTCCGTGCGGAAATCCCAGTTGCTAAGAACATCTCCAAAATACAAGATCCAAAATCCAATCCCCGAGACTGTTCCCCTCCCGGAACTCGGTACAAAATACAATTCTCAAAAACCTATTTCAAAATCCAAGTACAATCTCATCTAGTATACCATACCATTGGTCTTACTAGTCCTTTTCCACTCAAAATCATATAAGGCAAGTCAAATTCGGGCCGACCCACAAAACCGAGCAAGCCGGGCCCCGTCCCGTACAATCGGAATTCAAAACCCGCAACGGCTTGTTTTTTTACGCAAAATCAAGTCTTAACCTCAAGAAAGCACTACGTGCCAAGCATCGTACTATTCGTACAAAGGTACATCAATATAAGACAAATCAAGGACGGAGCCCGCGTCCTTGATTTTGGCAGCACATATGCCACGTCACCAACGCCCAGCGCTGGTTTGGCGTGCTGCGCTGGCACTGGCTGGCGGTTTCCAGCCATTTCTCCTATAAATACCCCCTAATTTTCAGAATTTAGAGAGGCAACTTCAATATACAACGTCGTAAAACAAAAATTACGCCTCAAATTCAAGTCCAAAATTCCTTCAAAAACACATACAAACTTCAAGTTCTAAGCAATTGGGAGCTCTAAAAGAAATTCTTGCCTAAACCTAAATAGGTAATTCCGAATCCCACAATATTCAATCATGTTCCTTTTATTTTCCTATTTCAAAAAAATAATTAGCAAGTTGGCATTTTTACTACTAAAAATGTCACTTGCAACAATCATACATCTTTTCAAAATACAAAAATGCAAACTTTCAAGATTCAAGGATGTTCAAAGTTGTTTGCAATCACTTCTTTGAACTAGAATCATTTTCAAGTATGGAGTAATCAAAGATGACACCTTTTTTAGCTTCTAAAGGTTTAATCTTTTGAGATTCAAAACTCCATTTTTTCAATATACAAGTTCAAGTTTTCAAATTTCAAGATCCCACAATGTTTAGGATTGCTCATGACTACTTCCCTAAACTAAGATCCTTTCAAATTAAGAGCATATCAAAGATCTAACCTTTTCAACATTAAAAGGCCCGATCTTTGAGATTCAAGTCTCTTAAAGTTTAATATTTCAAGTTCAAGTTCAATTATTTCAAGTTCAATATTTCAAGATTCAAACTTTCAAGTTCAAGTTCTATATGCAAAATCTAGGATACTTTTGGATGAGCAACTTCTCCCAAGTTGAGATTTTTGCCTTTGGATTCGTGTCGGGCGCACTTATTTTTAAGGAGCTGCTTGGCGTTCGAATCTCATGTGCCCAAGTACAAATTTCAATATCGCAATTCCGATTATGCACCTGCAATTTCAATTATGCACCTTTCAATACCGCAGTTTCAATATCGCACTTTCAATTCCGCAATTTCAATATCGCACTTTCAATTCCGCATTTCAATTCCGCATCTTTACGTGCCTAGTCCTTCTAGGAAATGTGGACCTACTCCCTAGTCCTTTTCTAGGGGATCTTGTATTTACTAATTCCGCACTAATTTACAATTGTGATGTGGCTTTATTTTCTTTATTGCTTTCATCACCATACATGCTAAATACAACAAAATGCAAGGTTACATCACGCTTAACAAAGATAATTTCTTGGACAAACCGGCCTTAGGTTCCTTTAAATTACCTTTAAAGCAAAGTGACCACCATACAATTAGATATTCTATTTGCTCTAAAATTCAAACCACATAGTCTAATCTAGGGTATATTTTCGAAAATGCTTACTCACGTACTCGAATAATTTCTAAAGCTCGCGGAATAAGCATCTCGTTCCCGTGCCCGGATTTCACCCATCGGTTTCGAGGATTCAAAGCCTTATCCAAAATAGAGTCACTTGCGGTCTTTCCAAACGAGACTTTGAATAACGTTTGGTGGCGACTCTCTTCGAGGTACAAAAATACAATGGTTTTTTAAAAAAACCGCCCCTTTGTAGGGAAAGAGCATACTTGCGATGCGAACTCAAAAACACCCCCCTACAATTTTGGCGACTCCGCTGGGGACTTTCTAATTTCAATTTAGAAAATGCGAGTAGACTTCGAGCAACAAGCCACTGATCTGCTTAAGTACTGGATGCCAGCACTGGCGCCAGGCGCAGCCACCTGCGCCCAACGCCGCTGCCTACATCCAGGACAGTGGCTCACAGTGGCTCGTCGCCTACTTTTGTTCAACTTTTCGTGTTGGGAGTTAGTCTGTTATTGAATCTTGAAGGACGGTCCCAAACCTCGAGAACGAATGTCAAAAAACGAGCTTTACAAATACTAATTCGAGTACGAATTCAAATTTCAATTTCTAGGCATTTCATGCATTTTTCGAAAACCATATTTGTGCAAAATGAATTTCTACCTTGCCCAAACGGATGTGTTCTACATTCGGGCTAGCCCCAGGGGCAACGAAATGGTGACTCTCCATACGGTTCCCGACCAAAGTGTGTGACCATTTCCGCGCCTACCGAAACTTGGCATTTGCTTGACATTCCCGATGTCAAGTATGGAGGCCGTCTGCCGACACACAAGTCCTTTAGGCGGATGTGCAAGTTGTCGCCGGATCCGTCTCTTAGTCAAGTACCTTTTTGACACCCTAAGCCGACCACTTGCATCATACAAACCTTAGACAGACCTTGGGTTGAGAACTTTGCATGTCGCATTCATATACATGTTAGTGTGACAACGTGCTATTTGTGCATTGTGTGGGCGTCTTTGCACGCGTGAATGGCTAACCTCGAGTTCTAGCTTGCCAAAACCATCTAGCCTCCAACTAGGAAACCAAACTGCTAGGAGCATCATTCAAACCTTATGCATCTAAA
This sequence comes from Spinacia oleracea, assembly GCF_020520425.1. Lineage (NCBI taxonomy): Eukaryota > Viridiplantae > Streptophyta > Magnoliopsida > Caryophyllales > Amaranthaceae > Spinacia > Spinacia oleracea. The sequence goes on from NC_079489.1 coordinate 59,449,218, forward strand.
ATCGCCGATTTAAGGCCTTTTAGGAGTGCCACTCCTTTTGATTCAAAACCCTCAAACACGCCTCACGCACAAATGCCAAATTCAAGATTCAATCCAACGGCGTCATAATGCCAGATTTCCGAGTCCAAATTCCAAGTTCTAAATTCCAAATGCAATCCAACGGCGTCATAATGCCGGATTTTCCATTTCAAATCTCAAGTTTCAAATTCAAGTTCAAATCCAACGGCGTCATAATGCCGGATTTTCCATTTCAAATTTCAAATTTCAAATTCAAGTTCAAATCCAACGGCGTCATAATGCCGGATTTTTTCCATTTCAAAACCTCAAAATTCAAATACAAGTTCAAGTCCAACGGCGTCATAATGCCGGATTTTCTAGTCCAAATTTCGAGTTTCTAGTCCAAACCTCAATTTCCAAATCAAAATCCCACGGCGTCATAATGCCGGATTTTTTTTTTCCAATTCAAATTTCGAGTTTCGAGTTTCAAGTCAAGATTCAATCCAACGGCGTCATAATGCCGGATTTTCTAGTCCAAACTTCAATTTTCAAAATTCCAAATCCAACGGCGTCATAATGCCGGATTTTCCAAATTTCAAGTTTCAAATTCCAAGTGCAAAACTCAAATCCAACGGCGTCATGCCGGATTTTCTAGTCCAAACATTCGAGTCTTCAAACCTCAAACTCAAGTTGCCAATCTCAAAACCTCAAGTTCAAATGTCTAAGCTCATGACCGGCGTAATGCCAACCTTTTCAACTCCAGCTTTCAAACCTCAAATCCCATGTCAATCTTTCGAGTTTCAAGTCTTATGCTCAAAGTTTCAAGTTCCAAATTCATACCGTCGTAATGCCGACTTTTCCATTCCACATTTCAAACCTCAAGTTCGAAGTTCAAAAATTCCAAACCTTCAAATCACAAATCTTCCAATTCCAAATCCATGATGGCATAATCTCCCTCATTCGGTCTCATTTCCAAACACTTCAAAATGTTAAGTCCACGGCGGAAAAATGCCGGACTTTCAAATTCCCAAATTCAATGTCTCAAATTAATTCATGGCAGCATAATGCCGGATTTTCCATATTCAAAGCCTCACATTCTATATACAAAAGTGCGTCCTTTCCAGTTCAAAGTTCAAACTTCGAATCAAATTCAAACTTCAAACTCATTTTCGAGCTGCAAATCCTTGCCTTCCATTGCTCTCAAATTCAAAATTCCAAACATTTCCAATGGGTTAAAACTCCCCTGAAATAATACAAATTCGATCCCTCAAAACACTTCCAATGGGTTGAAAATCCCCTGAAATAATACAAGTCCAATTGTCAAATGGGTTGAAAATCCCCTGAAATAATACAAGTCCAATTGTCAAATGGGTTGAAAATCCCCTGAAATAATACAAGTCCAATTGTCAAATGGGTTGAAAATCCCCTGAAATAATAAAAGTTCAAAACCCTCTTTTTCCAATGGGTTGAAAATCCCCTGAAATAATACAAGTCCAACTTTCCAATGGGTTGAAATAGTACAAGTTCAAATTTCGCATCCTATCAATGGGTTGAAACTCCCCTAAAATATTCCAAGTCCTATCAACGGGTTGAAATTCCCCTAAAATATTGACGGGTTGAAATTCCCTTGAAATAATGTAAAATCAATTCCCTTTCATCGGGTTGAAATTCCCTTCAAATATTCCAAGTCCGACGGGTTGAAATTCCCCTAAAATATTGATGGGTTGAAATTCCCTTGAAATAATACAAAATTCAATCTCCCAGTACGAATCCAATTTCGAAATTCTCGATGGGTTGAAACTCCCCTAAAATAGTTCAATTTCCAATAGGTCAAAATATTCTTTCGACATTCCAAGTTCTAGTACAAAGAGTCAACTTCCACAAAAGAATGAAGGCTCCTCTCAAACACTTCCAACGGGTTGCAAATCCCGAATACAAGTACAATAATCCAAAATCCCGAATCTTCGCAGTGGCACTTAGAGTCAAGTCTAGGTCTCATTCATTGCATGCATGTCATATCCTGTGTCAGGAAGTCCAAGTTCTAAAGTTCAAAATCATGTGGTAAATAGGTGCTCGGACTCATTCTCTCAAAATCCTATTCAAGATTACCTCATTGGCAACGGCTGTAGCTGAGCTCTATGACCGTGTTGAGGAAGCTGAGGCTCGCATAAAGGCTCTCGAAGACAATCAAGAAACTCTTTTCAATGCACAAGGCTGGAGGAAGTCCCTCAAAATATCTGCTCCAAATGGCAAAATGTTCAAGATTACTGTGGGCGAAGGATCTATGATGAGCGAGTCCGAGTCAGAGGATGAGTCTGGATCCGAGTCTAGTAACGAGTCTAAGAGTCTAGGGCTAGATTCTTGCATCAATCAAAAGCCTCTAAAGGCCAACCTTCAAGTTAAAGCTGTCGATGTAATGATTGCCAATTTCAATAAAACTTCAATTTCCTCCTACTCTTCAAGTCCAATTTCAAAACACACTCCTAATCTAAACAACTTTGCTTCAAAAGAAACTGACTTTGAAATTCTAAAAGCTATCGAAAACCATGAAAGCAGGACGCCCATAATTGAGGAAACAGAAAAAATCAACCTTTCTAACAACAGTGATTCAAAACTAGTTCATATTGGTTTAACTCTATCTCAAGCAGAGCAGGATGATCTTATCAAGCTACTTTCAGAGTACATAGACGTCTTCGCATGGTTCTATCATGATATGCCAGGGGTTGATCCAAGCATCGGTCAGCATACAATTCTCCTCATTCCAGGTTCAAAGCCCATCAAGCAGAAACTCCGTCGCATGAAACCGGACGTTTCCCTCAAAATTCAAGAAGAGGTCTCCAAGAAGCTAGAGGTCGGGTTTATTCGAGAAGCAAAGTATCCAGAATGGATAGAAAATTTCGTCCCAGTTCCAAAGAAGGATGGAAAAGTACGAATGTGTGTGGACTACAGAGATCTTAACAGGGCCATCCCTAAAGACGGTTTCCCATTACCCCACATCGACATCCTGGTCGACAACACCGCAAATCATGCCTTACTCTCTGAAGAACGCATGAGCAGAGGAGGACATGGAGAAGACAACCTTCATCACTCAGTGGAGTACATATTGCTATACAGTTATGCCGTTCGGACTGAAGAACGCATGAGCAACCTATCAAAGAACAGCCACAACCATCATGAGCGATATGATTCAGAGGGAAATTGAGGTATATGTCGACGACATGATTGTCAAATCCAAAGAGCGACACGAGCATACCTCAGTACTTCAAAAGTTTTTCAACAGGCTCAGGCAATACAACATGAGGCTCAATCCGCAAAAGTGTGCATTCGGGGTAACGTCAGGCAAGTTACTCGGATATGTTATCGGCTCTCGGGGCATAGAGGTTGATCCTTCGAAAATCAAGGCAATTCTCGAGATGCAACCACCAACGAATGAAAAGGAAATTTGGGGTTTTCTCGGCAGACTACAATATATTAGTAGGTTCATTTCAAGACTCACAATGATCTGTGAACCGGTATTTCGAAAGCTCCGAAAAAGCGAGCCCAAAGTGTGGGATGACGACTGTCAGCATGCATTTGACGCTATCAAGGATTACCTTTCCAACCCACCAGTACTAAAACCAGACACACCAGGGATTCCCCTCAGGCTTTACCTCACAACCACAAATTCAGCAGTAGGGGCTATGCTCGCCCAGGAAGTTGAAGGCAAGGAGAACGCCGTATACTACATAAGCAAAAAACTGATCGAGTACGAGACCAAGTACACTCAGCTCGAGAAACTTAGCATCGCCTTGGTTTGGGCCACAAAGAAACTACGACACTACATGCTCTCCCATACAGTACATGTGATCAGCAAAGCGGATCCTCTCAAGTATCTATTCGAAAAACCAGCTCTCAACGGACGGTTGTCCAGGTGGTTGGTCATGTTGAAGGAAATAATGCCCTTGGTCCAAGTATGCATTCAATGTTAAGTCTAATAAATGCGGTTCAGTATTAATTAACAAGTTAATAATTCAGTGAGATCAAGTGAGCTGAATGCCTAGCTAGAGGCCGCTTCAGTTCAAGTGGAATTAATGATATTAATCCACAGCTTACTCTTGACTAAACCCGTAGGGTCACACAAATAGTACGTAAACGGATCAAGTATTTAATGGCATTAAATACTCCATCTATGGATATTCGGAATCGACGGATCTTGGTTTCAGTGGGAGCTGAGATCGTCACAGGCAAGAAATGAATACTCCGGAAACGATGATATTGCCGGAAACGGAAATATGGATCGTATCGGAAATATAAATATTATCCAAGTCGTAGATGTTGCCGGAAACGGAAACATGGTACGTATCGGGAAATATTATCGGAAATAGAAATATTGCCGGAATCGGAAATATTGCCGGAAACGGAAATATTGTCTGAATCGGAAATATTATCGGAATCGGAAAATAATTCCGGAAACGGAAATATTAAATATTTGTTCGAAACGGAAATTAATTCCGGAATCGGAAATGTTAAATATTGTTCGTATCGGAAATGAATTCCGGAATCGGAAAATTAATCGGAAGCGCGTCGTACGAATTAGCATCGGACGAGCTTGCTAGACGAAGGCCCAGCACGAAGCCAGGCCCACGTCCAGCAAGGGAAACGCGCGCCGCAACACGCCAGCCCAAGGCTGCGCCAGTCCCACCGCAAGGCAGGCCCAGCGCGCGCCCAAGGCTGCGGCAGTCGTGGGCTGCGATGCTCGGGCTGTGCGCGCGCGCGCATGGCGCCCCTCGTGGGCTGCTGTGCATGCGTGGGTGTTTGTGTTCACATACGAAACCTAAAACGTACAGGATTCGTTGAATGATTAAATTCCTAATTCTATTTGATAAATTAATTAAATAAGAGTTTCATTACGATTCTAATTTAATTAATTCGTATCCTAATAGGATTCCAATTCTCTTTCCATACCCCTATAAATATGTGGCCTGGGTTCACAATTTATAACAAGTTTTTCAAGTATTCAAAGTGAGTTTTTGAGAGAAAAATTCAGACACATTCCTTGCTCAAAAGTGCCGAAATTTTTAGTACCTTAAGGGCGATTCTAGTTGGTCAATCTTAAGGCGGATCCGGACGTGCTGTGGACTATCTACGGAGGGACGACACTTGGAGTCCTAAAGACTTGTTCTTGTTCGGTTCGGGCGCACCTAGGGAAGACACGCAACAAAGAGTATGCATCTAAACTATGCTATATGATTATGTGTAAATAATATGTATTCCTGGCTAAATGGTTTTTCAGCATGATTTATGAATTGTCATATGTATCATAACCTAACACATGTTAGCAGAATTCGATCTCAAATACATCCCGCAGAAGTCTATCAAGGGTTCAGCAGTCTCAGACTTCCTAGCCGACTGTCCTGTCGAGGCAGAAGAGGAGGAATACGACTTACCCGACGAGCAAATCTTAATGACCAGTGATGACAGTTGGTCAATGCATTTCGACGGTGATTCGAATCAGAACGGGTGTGGTGTTGGAGTAATTCTAGTAGCCCCAGACGGCACTCACATTCCTATATCAGCAAAACTGCAATTCAACGTCACAAACAATGCGGCAGAATATGAAGCATGCATCATGGGCCTGGAAGCCGCCTTAGCATTGGGTGTCCAGAAACTTCGAGTGTACGGGGATTCTTCCCTAATCATCAATCAAATTTCCGGCAAATGGAAAGTGAGGAGTGAGAGCTTGGCTCCATACCAGTCCTACCTTGAGCAGCTGTCTGAGCAGATACAAGAGCTTTGCTATACATACCTCCCGAGAGAGGAAAACCAATTCGCCGATGCACTTGCAAAGTTGGCCTCAATGATCAACATCCCAAATGGCATGGCTGAAATGCCACTTACAATTGAAACACATCAAGAAGCAGCATATGTCTATGCTATTAACGATGTCGAGCAAGACGGGGAAGAACCTTGGTTTACAGACATTCAAAGGTATCTACAAAATTCAGAGTATCCCCCGCACTTTTCAAGCAAAAATCAAAGGGCTCTGCGACTACAATCAACCAATTTCGTCATAAGAAGGCGGCATTCTATACAAAAGGTCCCTTGGTGGTCCTAACCTCCGATGTGTTGACAAGCACGAAGCTCAAAGAGTCATGGACAACATACATACTGGAGTCTGTGGCACCCACATGAACAGGAAGATGCTAGCCCTCAAGATCATCAGGGCTCAATAGTACTGGACTACCCTCGAACGGGATTGTTACTTCTTTGTCAGGACATGTCCTGCCTGCCAAAGGTGTGCGAATCTGAAGCACATTCCTTCATCATTGCTATACTCTCAATCATCACCGTGGCCATTCTCAGCCTAGGGTATCGACGTCATCGGCAAAGTCACTCCAACGGGCACCGGGGGTCATGAGTTCATACTAGTTGCTATCGACTACTTCACCAAATGGGTCGAGGCCAGATCATTCAAAGTGTTGGGTTCCAAGCAAGTGGCCCAGTTCATACAAGAAAACATCATCAGTGACCAGGGAACCCATTTTCAAGGAGAGTGTGAAGATCTATTCACCGAGTACAAGATTCAACATCATCGATCTTCGCCTTATCGCCCACAAACCAATGCGGCAGTCGAAGCAGCCAACAAAAATGTCAAGACCATCATCATGAAAATGACTACCAATTACAAGGACTAGCCCCAGAAACTGCATTTCGCATTGTGGGGATATCGAACTTCAATTCGCACTTCAACGGGTGTAACTCCATTTTCATTGGTCTATGGGATGGAAGCAGTACAACCTATCAAGCTGGAGGTACCTTCTCTAAGGATGGTCCTCGAAAGCAAAATCCCAGAAGTTGCATGGGTACAAGCAAGATATGACGAGCTAGTCATGCTCGATGTGCGCCAGCTTCAAGCCGCTCACCATGTACAAGTCTATTAGCGCCGAGTGGCCAGACATTTCAACAAAAGGGTTAGAACCCGAAACATCAAGGAAGGCGAGCTTGTCCTGAAAGCCCTTCGCAAAAGCACCATGGACCCAAGGGGAAAATTCAAACCCAACTGGGCAGGCCCATACATTGTCAAGAAGATCCTCTCCGGGGGAGCAGTTGAACTAACAGACATCGATGGAACAGAATTCAGATCTCTGACCAACCTCGATCATCTAAGAATGTAACACCCCAACAATTCCCATTTTCTAAAATAACCCCTTTTTAAATATAACTGTAGGGAATTATCAAAGTATTATCGCCCGTGTGAAAACGTTACGGCTTATTCAGAATTTTGCAGCGGAAAACATAAAACTAACTTTTAGGTTCATAAATAATCTATTACATATTAGGTCCAAACCAATTAACTGAATTAAGGAAATACGAATAGTACGACAAATTTCAAATCCAAGTTAACAAATTAAATCACTTAATTAAACGAATAGAACTACAAGCTCTCTAATCCCGATCCCAATGATGCATCATCTTCAAACCTGTAGATGGGCAACGCTTATTGATCCTTAGAGACTGCTCACCAAAGATGGGTCATCACAGGATCAATAAGGCATAGCCATGATCAACACACACAAACAAAGCACGTAATCAGCAAAGCTGAGTACTACATACTAAAACAACAACAATCCTAGCATGATACTATCAAACCAACAACCCTAACATGATACTAATAAATATAAGTAAGGACAGACAAAACATAATAATTTGACGACCATACTCGACTAGGCTAAGCTAGACTTAATGACAATGATATTATTTTAGTTGAAATAGACAATGGACCGAGTTGTCCAACCAAAAGTCTTCCCCAAGGAAGACGAGGTACGGGCGCGACTCCGTAACCTCAGTGACCTGCGATATCGAGGAACGTTTGAATAAAAATAGAACACGGTGATCAATCCGGTCCCAGAAAAGGCCATGGGCTACCACCATGAACCCCAACTCCTGTTTGTCCGTCACTTCAGACGTGCACAGTCTAAAGCTATTGCTATTCGGTTTCACTTTACATGATTTACAAATTGAGATTCCGTTATGACTCAACCATTACATAAGACATACAATTCACATTTGTTCACAACTGTTTTTATCTTGGAATTAAGTAAGTGATCATAAAAGCATCAATCAAGACTCATTCCAATTTATCCAACCTTTCCTTTAACCATGAGCAACCCTGTATATGGGCATAAAGTTTCAACTTACTAAACAAGGTCCTCCGCCCTCATAAAGTAGTGAAAAGATAGAAAGGGAACAACAACCAATCGATCCAAACCAATCATATAGAATAATCTAGTGTTCCCAACCAACATGTTTGTATCAATCATCCATACTAACATGTTACAGTTCTCATAGTGCAAAATAAGTTCAATAAGTTTGTCCAACAGTATTAAACATGCACATTCAATATAACCCAGTTCGTCCATAATATCAACATAACCAAGTTCAACAACAAGATTCAACATGGTTTCAACAATTAGCACACATTCCAAGCACACAGGTATGTACGTACCTTGTGTAAACAAACTGATAGGCCACTTTAACACTTTCAAAAGTCGCCTAAAGAGAATTCTCCGCCTAAAACAACCAACAAATAATCCCAATAAATTCCTAATCATTGACAACCATAAGAAAGCATTCTAAATGCATCCTAAACATATTTAGAACTTTCCCCAATATCAAAACTTAAACATTTGATTTCCTAGAATCATGATTATTGAATTAGTGATTGAAATCCGTTGAAAACTTTTGCAAACATCGTACTTTAAATTTTCAGCAATATAATTTCATTTAAAAGCTTCACCATGGTCAATCTACGTTCCTAGTATCTCAACACAACCAATTCAATGATCCATACTCAACCCATCATGATTAATAATCATAAAAACCTTGAATTTCATACTTTAAATAATCAAAAATCAATATTTCAATGTAATTAGATAATCTGAAAATTAATAACTTTATTATAAAATCCATATAATCTCAAATTTATAATTTAAATCACAAAACCCATAACTTTAATTCAAGAAAACATAATTCAAGTTAATAAATTATGATTAAGCCCTAATCTTAATTTTAATTAATCAAAACTGAAAATTAATTCGTTTTTAATCTCAACATCAAATCTGAAAATCATATTTACCATAAAAATTATAAATTTAATTTAAGAACATAATCTAAATTAACAAACTTTAATTTAAAATAATTAGTTACTTAGGGTTTAAGAAAGTTACCAATTCAAGAAGGAGGAGAGAGAGTTGGCTGGCGGACAGAGGTGGCTTGCGGCAGGGCTGAGAGACGGCGGCACACGGTGGTGCTACTTGCGGTGGCTGCGCGAACGAGTGGTGGTCATCCACAATCAGTTGAATACACAACCACAACAAAAGAATAAAAGAGAAAAGAGAAAGGGAGGAGGAAAGAGAACTACCGGCGAGCAGGGACAAGGCAGCGGCGGCGCAGGCTGGGTGGCGACGCGGGGGCTGCGCGAGCAAGGTGGTGGTGAGAGCTGGTGGTCAGCGACGTGGCTGTTGGCTCGGGCAACAAAGAACGAGTGAGAAAGAGAGTCACACAAAAAGGAGAACGGAAGAGAAAGAAAGAAGGAGAAGGGGATGAAGCGGTGGCTTACCGGCGAGGTGGTCTGGCGGCCTTGGTGGCGTGCTCGTGGTGGTCGGCGGCTGGGCAGAGGGAGGAAGAGGAAGCAGGAAAGGAGAGAGATGGGTTTTGCCCTTTTTGGTTTTTACGTGAAGTAGGAATAGAGGGGTTTGGTGTTTTGTGTTTTGTGTTTTACATGGAGTAGAAGTATGGGGTTATGGGTTTATAATATTGGGCTTTATTCAATTGGGCTAGACTTAGGAATTTAGTTTTAGGATTCGAATCCAAAATCGGATAGGATCGTTTTCTAAATTTAATCGATTTTCGTAATTCGAATTCGTTTTAACGTAAAATTCGAAAATACATTTTGATTTCGTAAGTCATTAAAGTATTCAAAATGAGATAAAATAATTATATTTTAATTACATATTCATTTCTAAAATCCGCAAATTGTACTTAAATATATTAAATATACGTAAAAAATATAAACAATGTATAAAATTACGGGGGATTACAATCTACCCCTCTTAAAAGAAGTTTCGTCCCGAAACTTGACACGAAAATTCACCTATCTTTCCAAACTTTTCAACTCATTCTCATTGGAGAAATACTTGTGGCATTTATGTACACTCTTTTGCCAACTTAAAGTTTCTTGAATTACTCATGAACACCTATTTGTTACGCGAAGAATCTATTTACTTGCATCGACATGAATAATTTGCTAAAATAAGCATAAAAATGCATAAAAACACCATAAAATTAGGTAAAAAGCGCGAATTTATATCGTATTCTACCCCTCTTAAAGAAAACGAGTTACGCCCTCGTAACTCATCTCAGGGAATAACTTTGGGTATTTCCTTTCTTCAACGAATTCTGCCCCCAATACTATATTTTCACTAAAATCATCCCAACAAGTGGAACCTCTACACTTCTTTCCCATACAATGCCTCAACATGTGACATCTTACTGTTCGTATGGTAACTATCTTTCAAGAAATCCAATCGAATCTAGGTGGTTCCCCAGTTACTCTTAAAGTCAATAACACGGGCTCTCAACATATATTCCGTAGTTTGGTTAGTCCTCCCAGGCTGACCATCAATTGCAGGGTGGAAAGCAGTATATTTTTCGATGTTGTCCCCAAGATTCAACTGGGCCTTATTGCCAAAGTTTCAGACTTTTGTGCTCGGTAAGGATCTTACGTGTTGCCCTATAAAGGTAATGTCTCCAAATATTCGCAGGTAACACAATAGCAGCTAACTTTAGGTCATGGGTTTGGTAATTAGGCTTACAAGGTTTCAATTGACGCGACAACAGTTGCGGAGGTCAAATTCTCTTTTAAAATCTAGAAGCTTCCTCACTTTTCTCACTTCACTCAAATTTTGATTCCTTTTTCAACAAGTTTGCCATTGGTTTTGCTCTCTTCTAAAGTCTTCACAACCTCTTATAACAGTCAAATAGGCCTAGGAAACTTCAAATATTAGACACGTTCTTTGGAGTAGGTCACTCACTCACAGCTCGAACCTTAGCAGGATCTACAGACACTCCTTCTGCTCAACTTTCCTTTTCTACTGAACCTCATTACGCCTTTCATGGATTTATAACTCTTGGGCTTAAATCCTAGTATTTCACCAATTCATATATTCCCCTCTTTTCAAGACAACAAATTTCTAACAATCCTGGACCACTCGAATCTTCTCTTAATTTTACTCCCTTACGTAACGTGGTTTTCGATCAATATAGTCCTTCACTTTTCCACCGGTGTCACTTATACGCACATGACTTCAAGATTTGTGTACTTCATTCACATAAAACTAGATTCTATCTAAGCGTCTCCAAAGTAATCCTCAAGATTTCATTATGCTCTTTTCATTCCTTGAATAAATCAGGATACCATCAGTAACATAATAACGAACTTAATTCGGGATTCGTAGAAAATCTTATTCATCAAATCCATAATTATGGCAGGTGCATTGGTTAACCCAAAAGACATTACTCTAAACCCATAATGACAATAACGAGTCCTAATGAGGTCTTAGGTATATCTTTATCAGCTATCCTCAATTGGTGATACTTCAAACACAAATCATTCTTCGATAACACACTCGCCCAGTTCAATTGATCCAATAGATACTTGCTCTTGATGATGTTTAGCTCCCTAAAATCGATGCATAATTCCATACTCTTATCTTTCTCCTTAACAAACAACACAGGAGCTCCCCACGGTGATGCACTAGGCCTAATATATTCCTTGACCAAACAACTCTTGCAACTTTTTCTTAATTAGCTCATTTCAGGAGGTGTCATTCTATATGGTGCTCTAGATATATGCGTCATTCTAGGAACTAAGTCTATAGGGGACTCAACGGCTCTTAGCAAGTGGCATACCTGCAATCTCACTAGGAAACACATCCATGAATTCATTCACAGTTGGAACATCCTCGATCTTCATTCCGACTTCTTAACTCACATCTAGCTCCTACAGAAAAATAGTTCACACTCCTTATCATCAATTTCCTCACTTGCATTGCAGAAATAACCCCAAGGTTCTTGGTCTTCCCAAAACGTTTATATGAGGTCAAATTTCCAATAGGGTTCCTTATACTTAGTTTCTGAATTACAAACTCTAACTTGGCCCTGAACAAACTTAGCCAATCCATCCCCAAAATTACATATAGGTTTCCCAGATTAAACTCTATCAAATCGGAAAGAAAACGCAATCTTTTATCTTAAAAGGCGGATTCTTAAACAACTTGGTACACCTTATGGTTACACTAGTAGGTATACTAACAGGTAAATCAATTACTCAAAATCTACCAAATTCAGACTCTTAACAACAGATGACGAAACAAAAGAATAAGTTGCTCCCGAATCACATAATGTTTTAACTAGCACAGAGTTAATAGAAAAAGTACCATGAACTACGTCTGCAGAATATTCAGCTTCATTTCTAGACATCAAGAACGGTTTGCCCGGAGTCTTATTCTGGTTGTTGTTATCATTTGCGGGCTTATTATAGTTTCCTTGATTGTTTTGTGCCCCCTCCAGGCTTTGAATCTTGTCTTCCAGACTGGTTAAACCTCACTTGATTTTCACTTCCATTACCATTTTGTTCCTTTTTCTGCTTGGTGAAGCACTCATACTCCCTATGGCCCCTTTTCTGACAATAGTTGCATGTCACTAATTCTCCCTTGCAGTTTTTACCAGGATGGTTGTTGTTGCATCTCTTACAGTGATGCACTCTCTCAGATTGGTTGCTATTGTTGTGCCCCTGATTGTTCCTCTGTTGAAAATTTCCATTTCCACCCTCATTCCTGTTCACTTTCGTACTTTTCTTGAAATTCCCTTGGTTTTTCCCAGCATTAAACTCTTTTCTTTTCTCCCCAACCACATTTTTCTTGTCCCTTCTAGACTGCAATTCATAAATATGGGTGGTTTTCTCACGCACATTATCTAGGGATGTAAAGGTTTCTCCATCTAATCCCAACTGAATCTCATCGGTCAACCCTTGCTCAAACCTCTGAGCCTTTAGCTCCTCAGTAGCTACCACCTCAGGTGCAAACCTCGACAAAGTTATAAACTTACTATAGTATTCAGCGATAGTCATACTCCCCATCCCAAGGTTTATGAATTCTTGCGCTTTTCGTTTTGTTATGAAAGGAGGATAAAACTTTTCCCTCAATGCAACAACAAATGAGTCCCAATTAAATCCTTCAACAACACTTAGCCTAGTTCCATTCTCTTTCCACCATAGATCGGCCTCATCTTTTAGGTAAAGGACAGCTTGACCTATTTTCATATTTTCAGGACAGTTTACCACCCAAAATAGTTTTTCAAACTCCCTAATCCAGTTTTCTAGGAAGGTCGGGTCTGCTTGCCCCTTGAAGTATGGTGGCTTAACTTTCGCAAGCCTTTCAAACATGTCTCCTGCAGAATTGGGGCGCTCAGTTCTTTCCTGGGCTAGTTTTTCCGCCAAGAGGCGAAAGACAGCAGCTAGGTCATTACTGTTGGTCATCCTAGAACGCGACCTGAAATTAATATACTCTAATTCAGGTTCAAAACTTTACTTATATTATCCTCTAGCAATGTAATATCACACCAACATCCAAAATTCACATAAAATGAACAATCATCTACGAATGATATTTGCATGCAGAACATTCAGCTGAGAAACAAGGAATAACTTCAATCATCACGAATAATAAGGTTGAATAAAGAAGAAAACATTCCCCTTGCGTGCCCGTAATAAACTTTGATCCTTTGGATAATCCATAATCTAACTTTTATTCCTCAAAAGAATGTCGATAACAATCCTAAATATTAACACACACCTGTTCTCAAAATAAAGTAAAAAGGTTCTACGATATAAACATAAACTATGGTTGGGCGAATTGTCCAACATTTTCTCACACGCAACTAAATATGTAAGCAAAGTTAAAGGGAGACATCATCGGACTTGTCCTTTGATTCGTTATAATCGTCTAGGGTGAACAACTCATACTTAAGTTCATCATCATCATCCATATCACAATAATAAGCTTCTTTTCTTGGCCTTGAGGATCTTCGTAGACCTTGAAGTTGATGATTATTTTCCTCTAGCTCAGGCTCGGGCTCGGGCTCAGGTTCAGGCTCAAACTCAAACTCAATCTCAGGCTCAGAATCAGATTCAACCCTCAGAAAGGCTTTGTAGATATCCATTTTTGTTTGACCCACAGCACGGTCATACTCACGAATTGCCTCATCATCACTACCATATGCACTTGTTTTCATTACTTCGCGACAAATGTGCTATAGACTACGAATTCTACTGTCAGGTTCATAATTCATCACCTTTTCATCATCACTCATAATAAGATTGGAGTCACCATCACTTAGAACGATAGGGCTGGAGTCATCATCACTCAGAACGATAGGGTTAGAGTTGCTCCCTACTCTATTCTCTTCTATGTCAGACATGATTAGTGATCTATGACGATTAAACATAGTTTCTATGTTAGTAATTAGTACTCTCACTTACCGTACGATCCCACAATACACCATAAGTAAGAATAAATAGCAATCGCAAAGCATAGGAAGGACACAAACAGTTAGTAGGCAGATAAAGTACAATCATGTTGATATAATGCAAACACAATGCTTCTATTCTATATGCCCTTTCCTATACTACCCATCTCTCATAATAAATCATAGTAAAACACTGAAATGTTTAAAGAATAAAACAAGAATGAATAATAAAAACGATTTTTTTTTTTATATATATATATATATATATATATATATATATATATATATATATATATATATATATATATATATATATATATATATATATATATATATATATATATATATATATATTTCGAATATATTTAATTAAATTTCGAAAAGAAAAGGAACGTACTTAATTCGAATAAATGAAAAGTTTCAAATTAATAAGTTAATTTCGAATTTAAATAAGAAATATAAATATGCTTTCAAACAAAATTAAAATGAATTTGGTCCCCCAAAAAAAAAGTACGCATTTTTTGAATGATATAATAAGTAGAAGCTCAATTCTAGGAAATTTGTTTTAGGAACCTAGCTAGTTTAGGCGCCTAATAATTTGAAAAGCAGACACGAAAAGTCAGTAAAACCTTTAGCTCAAAAATACCACTTTGTAACACCCCAACAATTCCCATTTTCTAAAATAACCCCTTTTTAAATATAACTGTAGGGAATTATCAAAGTATTATCGCCCGTGTGAAAACGTTACGGCTTATTCAGAATTTTGCAGCGGAAAACATAAAACTAACTTTTAGGTTCATAAATAATCTATTACATATTAGGTCCAAACCAATTAACTGAATTAAGGAAATACGAATAGTACGACAAATTTCAAATCCAAGTTAACAAATTAAATCACTTAATTAAACGAATAGAACTACAAGCTCTCTAATCCCGATCCCAATGATGCATCATCTTCAAACCTGTAGATGGGCAACGCTTATTGATCCTTAGAGACTGCTCACCAAAGATGGGTCATCACAGGATCAATAAGGCATAGCCATGATCAACACACACAAACAAAGCACGTAATCAGCAAAGCTGAGTACTACATACTAAAACAACAACAATCCTAGCATGATACTATCAAACCAACAACCCTAACATGATACTAATAAATATAAGTAAGGACAGACAAAACATAATAATTTGACGACCATACTCGACTAGGCTAAGCTAGACTTAATGACAATGATATTATTTTAGTTGAAATAGACAATGGACCGAGTTGTCCAACCAAAAGTCTTCCCCAAGGAAGACGAGGTACGGGCGCGACTCCGTAACCTCAGTGACCTGCGATATCGAGGAACGTTTGAATAAAAATAGAACACGGTGATCAATCCGGTCCCAGAAAAGGCCATGGGCTACCACCATGAACCCCAACTCCTGTTTGTCCGTCACTTCAGACGTGCACAGTCTAAAGCTATTGCTATTCGGTTTCACTTTACATGATTTACAAATTGAGATTCCGTTATGACTCAACCATTACATAAGACATACAATTCACATTTGTTCACAACTGTTTTTATCTTGGAATTAAGTAAGTGATCATAAAAGCATCAATCAAGACTCATTCCAATTTATCCAACCTTTCCTTTAACCATGAGCAACCCTGTATATGGGCATAAAGTTTCAACTTACTAAACAAGGTCCTCCGCCCTCATAAAGTAGTGAAAAGATAGAAAGGGAACAACAACCAATCGATCCAAACCAATCATATAGAATAATCTAGTGTTCCCAACCAACATGTTTGTATCAATCATCCATACTAACATGTTACAGTTCTCATAGTGCAAAATAAGTTCAATAAGTTTGTCCAACAGTATTAAACATGCACATTCAATATAACCCAGTTCGTCCATAATATCAACATAACCAAGTTCAACAACAAGATTCAACATGGTTTCAACAATTAGCACACATTCCAAGCACACAGGTATGTACGTACCTTGTGTAAACAAACTGATAGGCCACTTTAACACTTTCAAAAGTCGCCTAAAGAGAATTCTCCGCCTAAAACAACCAACAAATAATCCCAATAAATTCCTAATCATTGACAACCATAAGAAAGCATTCTAAATGCATCCTAAACATATTTAGAACTTTCCCCAATATCAAAACTTAAACATTTGATTTCCTAGAATCATGATTATTGAATTAGTGATTGAAATCCGTTGAAAACTTTTGCAAACATCGTACTTTAAATTTTCAGCAATATAATTTCATTTAAAAGCTTCACCATGGTCAATCTACGTTCCTAGTATCTCAACACAACCAATTCAATGATCCATACTCAACCCATCATGATTAATAATCATAAAAACCTTGAATTTCATACTTTAAATAATCAAAAATCAATATTTCAATGTAATTAGATAATCTGAAAATTAATAACTTTATTATAAAATCCATATAATCTCAAATTTATAATTTAAATCACAAAACCCATAACTTTAATTCAAGAAAACATAATTCAAGTTAATAAATTATGATTAAGCCCTAATCTTAATTTTAATTAATCAAAACTGAAAATTAATTCGTTTTTAATCTCAACATCAAATCTGAAAATCATATTTACCATAAAAATTATAAATTTAATTTAAGAACATAATCTAAATTAACAAACTTTAATTTAAAATAATTAGTTACTTAGGGTTTAAGAAAGTTACCAATTCAAGAAGGAGGAGAGAGAGTTGGCTGGCGGACAGAGGTGGCTTGCGGCAGGGCTGAGAGACGGCGGCACACGGTGGTGCTACTTGCGGTGGCTGCGCGAACGAGTGGTGGTCATCCACAATCAGTTGAATACACAACCACAACAAAAGAATAAAAGAGAAAAGAGAAAGGGAGGAGGAAAGAGAACTACCGGCGAGCAGGGACAAGGCAGCGGCGGCGCAGGCTGGGTGGCGACGCGGGGGCTGCGCGAGCAAGGTGGTGGTGAGAGCTGGTGGTCAGCGACGTGGCTGTTGGCTCGGGCAACAAAGAACGAGTGAGAAAGAGAGTCACACAAAAAGGAGAACGGAAGAGAAAGAAAGAAGGAGAAGGGGATGAAGCGGTGGCTTACCGGCGAGGTGGTCTGGCGGCCTTGGTGGCGTGCTCGTGGTGGTCGGCGGCTGGGCAGAGGGAGGAAGAGGAAGCAGGAAAGGAGAGAGATGGGTTTTGCCCTTTTTGGTTTTTACGTGAAGTAGGAATAGAGGGGTTTGGTGTTTTGTGTTTTGTGTTTTACATGGAGTAGAAGTATGGGGTTATGGGTTTATAATATTGGGCTTTATTCAATTGGGCTAGACTTAGGAATTTAGTTTTAGGATTCGAATCCAAAATCGGATAGGATCGTTTTCTAAATTTAATCGATTTTCGTAATTCGAATTCGTTTTAACGTAAAATTCGAAAATACATTTTGATTTCGTAAGTCATTAAAGTATTCAAAATGAGATAAAATAATTATATTTTAATTACATATTCATTTCTAAAATCCGCAAATTGTACTTAAATATATTAAATATACGTAAAAAATATAAACAATGTATAAAATTACGGGGGATTACAAAGAAGTTCTATGTCTAAGTTCCACGTTCAAATTCAAAAATCCAATTCAAAGTCCTGTAAGGTAGTCAGAACTACGTCCGGCCTGATTCCCCAACGGGACATGTAGGCAACCGCATTTCGAGGCCTGGCCACTTTAATACCAAAAAAAATTCAAAATTTCCTCAATTAAGGGCATCCTAAAAATCAAATCAAATTTCAAAACTCAATTGTTGTTGTCTTTAATCCAAATGTGTCAATTCAAAGCAAAGCATGTTCAAGCGGAATTTAACACAATAACTCTTTATTTGGTTCTAAGACCTTCAAAGCTAATTCAAATACAAAGTCAGGATCAAGTAAAGCAAAGTTCAAAGCCTTTTCACTTCCTAAACACATCTTCCAAACACATCTTCCAAACACATTCTAAACACAATTATTTCCAATACAATTTCAAACACATTTAGCCTACAAAGATCTAGGGTCGGGCGACTATGCTCTCGAGTCTTGGCACCTTGAGTACTATCCCCTGACTCCTCCCGCAATCAATCATCAATCTTCCCCTTGCCCAAGCGGCGGGAGAAGGAACTTTCTAGCCTTCCAAGGCGGGAGGACGACGAACCTCCTTTGGACTCCGAACGGTCAAGCACCGGATGGGCCACACTCCCGTCACCTTCCTCATAGTCAGTTGATGCAGGACGTCTAGCTCTAGAACCTCGGACTCTAGCTGGTCCGGAGAGAGAAATGTCCCTCCGGCTTAGGCCTCTCATCCATACAATGTACCCCGCAGACAGAGTAACTGACTTAGGTGGGAACTGGATACTCAAGAATGGCTTGGCGACCCAATACCGCCTCCAAACTTCATGACGAGTTGCATTCAGCGCACCACGTTTCGGGTTCTCTTCAGCACAGTCCCGGATCTCCTGTTTCAAGACATACTGTCTCATCACTCGAGCAGGCGAGTAGAAGACCAGCATTGTGAGGCTTGGCACTCTCAAAGCAGTAGAACCAGGCGCATGTCTCATGGAAGCAATTCCCCACCAAGGAACTACCCACATTATACAAGATTCAATTCCAGAAAGTGCGCATCGCCACTCGTCCAATGAAAGCCGGCCATACATCATGGGCCGCACAGTGAACATTCCTATTATAGCTCTCCATGTTCTCCGGTGGTACCACCAGCATGAGCCTCTTCATAAGCCAAACCTTGGGGAGTATACAAGAAACGCATTTCAAATTTCAACATTCAAAATTCAAATACAAGTACAAATTCAACATACAAGAAAGCTCCAGATCCTTACTTGGAGTAACACCGGACTTCCCGATGGCAAAGAAAGGGATCTGACTTCAGCAAGTCAAGGCCCAGCAATGTTTCGCCAATCACGAGCGGCATTGGGTCCCGGCCACTAGCAAACTGCTCCACAATCTCTATTAGGGAGGCATCGCCATTGCCAAACCCCTGCTTCGAAAAGAGGAGGCGAGCAAAGCTACAAAAACTCAAGGCCTTCAAGCGGAAAACTTTGGGAACATCAAGCCCAACAAAGTAGGTGACAAGGAGGGACAAATCCACCCCTCTTCCATATACAACAGCACTCAAAAGTGGGGGCTTCAAGCCCAAATATCTTTCAAAACTCAAGAAAAAGTGTACTTCAACACCGGGTATGCATGGCTCCGGCATAATGGGCCACCCCAATATGGCACTAAACTCTTGAGGGAGGGGACATACCTCATTATTCCCAAAGGGAAGACATGGTGGTTCGGATCCCAAGCCTCCAAAGCAGCAAGAATGAAGTGCACATCCATCATTACAAATCGGGAGGAGGTAAGCACCCCAAGATGCATGCCATCAAGCTCCCTTTTCTCCAATTTGCCAAGCGAACCAAGCCACGAGTTCAAGGCATTTTCAAAGGACATAGTCATCTTCTCTCTTCTTTTTCTGGAGGAAACAGTATACAAGGAATAGCAGGGAAGGATTGATGCAAGAAATGATCCGAAATACCCCCTATTTATACAAGAGTCGGCTTGCACGACGGCATACTGGAGCCAGGCGCCATGTCCTGCGCTAGGCGCAGGGGCCTGCACCAAAGGACGAGGCTACCGTCCTCTTTTATGACTCCGAATACACACTCTTTAGTGTTTCGGACAGCAAAGTACAAACCTCCATTATTCAAGATTACAAAGTCGCAAGCCGCGCAAATTCAAGCAGTCCGGATCAACGCTTCGGGCAGATTTTGGGCCAATCTATTCAAAATTCAAGCATTCTAGTCCTAGATTGGCGTCCTAAGTCGAGTCTGCATATGCATAGCAAAAGTTGAATATACTTTGACTTGCGCTTTTCCTCACCAAAAAACCTCAGTCAAAGTGGGGGCTTATAGTGGGTATATACACCCGAAAAAATGGGCAATTTTTTTTTCAAATTTTCGCAAATTTTTCATGCATGCATATAGCTACAAATTTCAAAGCACACACAACGCATACAAGATCAAACATTCAAACATACAAAAGCCAAAACTTCAAAAATTTCAAACCAATTCAAGTTCAAAACCATACAACCATACAAAAATTCAAGTTCCAAACCATACAAATCCATACAAATACAATCCAGCCTATACAAAATCAACCCAGGCAAGCTGGAACTCGCTACCATGCAGGGTCAGTCTGAGTCATCATCAGCGGTGACGTCAACCACAGGCGCCTTGTCCCTATTTCGCCTCCTAAGGCGCTCCAGATCCTGATCCAGCTCCGTCCCAGGGGTACTAGGATCCTGCTCCGAGATACGAAGTGTGCCAGGAGAGGTATGAACTCCCTGCTGAGGAGAGGGATACTGATAAGGCGGCGGTATCGCCATGTACTGGTATGACGCAAACACCTGAGCCTGACGCATCCTCTCCATCTTCGCATAGTAAGCCCATGAATCTGCACCCCAAGGCTGAGGACCACTCCCTCCGAAGTAATAACCGGGAGGAGAAACAAAGGGCCTCGAACTTCTTGCACCTCCAAATGAATGTCTGGTTGGATCAACATGTACAAAAGAGGCAGCCCTCTGATTAGCATCCGAATGCCTCTGATGAGCTCCAGCACCGGACCCCTGTCCTAGGTCCAAGCTCGGTCCCTCTTGCCTCAAGGACGTCTCCGCCTGGGGCTCCCTATCAACGAAACCTCTGCGATCTCGACGGCGCTCCTATACAAAATACAATTTCAAGAATCAACATCCAAAGTTCAAATTTCCAGAATACAAATTTCGAGATCAAGTAAAGCACCTCTCTGTCCTGGCCAGAAAGCTTCCGGGTCAGCTTGGCACAATGCCTCTTCCAAGAATCAATCAAGAGCATCCATCGACGCACTCTCGCCCGAGGCGCCTGCATACAAAATTCAAGATCAAATACAAGATTACAATCAGTTTCAAAAAAAATGCAACAGTACTTACAGCGGCATAATGCTCAGGTACAACATCATACGATCTCCGGTGCGGAGGAGAAGCTACAGGAATGGTCACCTCCACCTGTTCCCCGTCCGAGTTCTCATAGCGGAGGATCCTATAAGAATGAGGAATGTCCTCAGGGTCAACCTCCTCCTCCTACATACAATCATACAATTATACAAGAATACAAGAATACAAGATGCAAAGTTCAAAAGCTCACCGGCAGTACGAAGCGTACCGATGGAGCCAGCCTCCTCAGGAAGTCGTCATAGCTACCCTTCCTCTGTACAAAATCCCTCCAAGAGCGGCAAACTGCATCGCCCCTAGCGTTCACATAGAGCCGGGCAAGATCTTCATCCGGCGCCAGCATGGACTCCGGTGGGTCCTTTGGGACAAACCTGTTCCCCGAATGGTGCTGAAGGGACACTCGCTCCCACAAATACCACATGTGACGGTACACCCCTGGAAGCAAAACCCGCCGTCCAGACAAGAAATGGGCGAGAGCAGTCAAGGCAGGTACAGGCGCGTTGGCAAAAGGACGCCACACCACCTGCAAAGCAGACAACTCAGGAAACTATACAAATACAAGAGAGCAAAACAGTACAAAAAGATTACCTCATCAGCAGGTAGACCTCTCCAAGCTCTGTGGGAGGCCTCCAAAGGCACCCTCCTGCGCACCGCTACTATCCAAGAGGCAGCATACGGGTAAGCCGCAACTCCAGTACGATCCGGCGCCAAAGTCGGAAAGTGCTCATATATCCAAATCTTTCAAAAGCAAGCAAAACATCAGTCAAGTTCAAATACAAACATAAAAGTACAAGGCACAAAGTACAAGGGGTCTTCAATACCTCTAGCACACTCCACAGGGCAGCCATGCTCGGCTCACTCTCCGGCGCAGTCCGGGAAGCCCACTTGATTTCATACAAGAGGTGGCTATATGCCAAACCACCCCAGTTGTAGCTCGAAACGGCCCTAAAGTCCTGCAGAACTGACAGGAATCCAATATGCACCCGACTGTTCCTGCTCGGGGCCACAACTCTGCTCACCAAAGCTAGAAGGAAGAGCCTAATCCTCTGCTCTGCGGATACACCCACACTACAGATAGCATCCACAATCACCGTCACAGAAGCATGGGTGTCATCCTCTGGCAAGTCAACAACAGAGCCGAGCAAGGCCCTGGCAGCGGCCGAGCGCCACGTCACCTTCGAATCAAAGGTCACATTCCTCTCAGAAAAAGGAAGACCCGTAATCATAGCAAACTCAAAGGGGGTAATGGTGATCTCCCCCCAGGTCATGTGCAAGGTGTTGGTGGTATCCCACCAACGCTCCAACAAATCCCACAATCGGGGTTTGATCCCCGTTCTCCTCGAAGTGCCTCCCATGGCACGCCAGAAATCAGCCAGGCCCGTCTGTGACCAGATCTCCATGGCCTCCTCATCAGCACGAAGGGCTTTAAAGGCCTTCTGAACCTCCGCCAAGGACCAGAAAGTGCGAAACGGCTTTTCATCGGCCTACAGGTGAACGAGTCAGCTCAAAACCTATACAAGTACAAAATACAAATTCAAAACATAAGTACAAGACTCACCAAGCCAGCGCGAGACAGCTGAGACAAGTGGAACTCCGGTCCAAATACCAGGTCGGAAGGACTCCACCCAGTACCAACAAAAACAGGTGTTCCCCGGGGAATCACACCCCCATCCGGCGCATTTATCGCAGCCGCTTCATCATTCGAAGCATCCTCCTCAGCGGCTCGAACCACCGAACATTCGGCGAGCTTCCTCCGAGTGTGACGAGGCATACTAAATCAAGTGGAGTGCAAAGTGTCAAAATTCTAAACTGGGGGCTATCCTATACTAGCCTCTACAAAGTCAAAAATTCAAAAATCCCCAGTGCTAATTCAGCTAGGGACCTCTAGCTCAAAAATTCAAGTTCTACACCAACGCCTAGGCTATCCACGCTGAAGCAGGTATACAAGTTCAACACCAACGCCTAGGCTATCCATGCCGAAGCAGGTATACAAGTTCAACATCAACGCCTAGGCTACCAATGTTGAAGCCCGCATTCCAAAACTCTACAAACAACATGTAGGTATGCTAGCCTATTCTCTACTTGAGACCCCGCAAGGTCACCAGTGAGACTACTATCTACAAACACCAAGTACAACATTCAAGAAATTTTTTCAAAAAATTCAAATCTACAAGTTCCAACAGTTCAAGTTCGAGTGGCTATCAAACAATTTTCTACAAGATTCAAGAAGCCTACTATCATGCAATCATCATTTCGAAGTACAAGAAAATCAAAATATTTTCATAAGCAAAAACATGAAATACTTACATGGACAAGGCAAGAACAAGACCAAGGGAAGAGCTTAATTGACCTTTGAGAGAAAGAGCAAAAGAATTTCAAGTGAATGTGCCTCAAAATGGCACGGCGAGTGGTGCTTTTATAGCACAGCACCGCGCCAGGCGCCGAGGCCCGCGCTAGGTGCAGCCTGCTGCATGCGCAGATTCAGCCGCACGCGGTCTCCCGTGCTGATTGCACGTCCTTTACTGCTACGGTCTTCCGCACCAAGCATCAAACGTCGCATCAGGCATCTTTCGAAAATGCGGGTATACACCCATATCTCCAAGTACAAACAGATGAATATTTCAAGAATACAAATTCCAAAAAATCAATGACTCAGGCGTTCGACTCCCAACGGACCCAAGCTCTAGGAAAGTCAGCCGAAATGTCAAAATCTTAAGAGCCAGTAAGAAGCTCTTATCCCCAGCAAAGCACATCCCCAACCGATTAACTTCGGGTATTCATAATTCAAAATTCTAGATTCAAAATTTTCAATGCCAAGCTCCGTCCGAACCGATGGCGGAAGAACAATACAAGTACAAACCGGAGTCGTCACAGCCGAACGAAGGTAGACTCTATCCTTTTTTTTTCTAACGCCTTTTTTATGCAAGTACCGGCGTACAAAGAATGGTCTTGATTGCAGAACATCTTGATCATTCTCCGTCCTTTTCGAAATACTTTGACTTGCGCTTTTCTAACCGAACACTCAGTCAAAGTGGGGGCTTCTGTAGACACCTAATTTGTGTCTCCCCTCTGGGATGATGACGATACCATTATCCTTACTAGGCGGTTGGAGTAACTTCGTGCGGAAATTCCCATTGATAAGAACATCTCCAAAATACAAGATCCAAAATCCAATCCCTGAGACCGTTCCCCTCCCGGAACTCGGTACAAAATACAATTCTCAAAAACCAATTTCATAATCCAAGTATAATCTCATCTAGTAGACCATTCCATTGGTCTTACTAGGCCTTTTCCACTCAAAATCATATAAGGCAAGTCAAATTCGGACGCCGACCCACAAAACCGAGCAAGCCGAGCCCCGTCCCGTACAACCGGAATTCAAAACCCGCAACGGCTTGTTTTTTTACGCAAAATCAATTCTTAACCTCCAAGAAAGCACAACGTGCCAAGTATCGTACTATTCGTACGAAGGCAGATCAATACAAGACAAATCAAGGACGGAGCCCGCGTCCTTGATTTTGGCAGCACATATGCCACGTCACCAGCGCCCAACGCTGGTTTGGCGTGCTGCGCTGGAACTGGCTGGCTGTAATCCCCCGTAATTTTATTATATTTTAATTATATACTTTAACGTATATTTAATATATTTAAATGTAAATTTACGAACTTTAGAAATGAATATGTAATTGAAATATAATTATGTTATTACATTTTGAATATTTTAAATGATTTACGAAATCAAATGTATTTTTGAATTTTACGTTGAAACGAATTCGAATTTTGAAATCACGTTCTATTGGAATTAGAAAGCAAATCCCAATTACTATTCCTAGCCCAATTGGGCAAAGCCCAAACCAACAAAACCCATATGACCATACTCCTTTCTCTTTTCTAATTCATGTAAAACAAAAAAAAATAAAACCCTATTCTCTTTCTCCTTCCTCACTCACGTGAAACATCAAAAAAAAAAAAGGAAACAAAGCTTCATCCTCCCGACACAGCAGCCCAGCAACCCTCCTCGCCGCGGCTCCTCCCTCGACGCCGGTGAGCCTTCTCCCTCTCATTCGATCTCTCCTCCCCTTGTTCTTTCTTTCTTTTCTTTTCGTTCCTTTTCCCTCTGTTTTCGTAGCTTAGCCTTGTCAATTTCGCAGCACCACCGCGCCCAGCCACCGTCGCCGTGAACTTCTGCCGCGCCCAGCCACCGTCGCCGGTGAACACCCCTGCCGCGAGCCACCGCCGTCCAGCCCTTCTCTCTCCTTAATCCTTGGTTATTTCTTAAACCCTAAGTAACTAATTATTTTAAATTAAAGCTTGTTAATTTAGATTATGTTCTTAAATTAAATTTGTAATTTTTGTGGTAAATATGATTTTCAGATTTGATGTTGAGATTAAAAAAACGAATTAATTTTCAGTTTTGATTAATTAAATATTGAGTTAGGGTTTATTCATGATGTATTAGTTTGAATTAAGTTTCTTGAATTAAAGTTAGGAGTTTTGTGATTTAAGTTATAAATTTCAGATTTTTGCAAATTATATAATAAGGTTATTAATTTTCAGATTATCAAATTACTTTGAAATATTAATTTGGATTGTTTAAAGTACGAAATTCAAGGTTTTTATGAGTTTTAATCATGATAGGTTGAGTATGGATTATTGAACTGGTTGTTTTGAGATACTAGGAACGTAGATTGACCAGGGTGAAGCTTTTAAATGAATCTATATTGCTGAAAATTTAAAGTACGATGTTTGCAAAAGTTTTCAACGAATTTCAATCACTAATTCAATAATTATGATTCTAGGAAATCAAATGTTTAAGTTTTGATATTGGGGAAAGTTCTAAATATGCTTAGGATGCAATTAGAATGCTTTATTATGGTTGTCAATGATCAGAAATTGATTGAGATTATTTATTGGTTGTTTTAGGCGGAGAATTCTCTTTAGGCGACTTTTGAAAGTGTTAAAGTGGCCTATCAGTTTGTTTACACAAGGTACGTACATACCTGTGTGCTTGGAATGTGTGCTAATTGTTGAAACCATGTTGAATTGTTGATGAACTTGGTTATGTTGAATCGTTGATGAACTTGGTTATGTTAATGTTGTTGATGAACTTAGTCAGGTTGATATCGCATGTTTGATACTGTTGGATGAACATATTAAACCTTTATTGCATTTTGAGGATTATAACATGTTAGTATGGAAGATTGATGCAAACATGTTTGATTGGGAACACTAGATTATTCAGTATATAATTCAGATCAATTAATTGTTGTTCCCTTTTTAGCTTTTCACTACTTTATGAGGGCGGAGGACCTTATTTAGTAAGTTGAAACCTTATACCCATATTCAGGGGTTGATCAGTATTAAAGAAAAGATTGGAGTTAATTGGAATGAGTCTTGTTTGATGCCTTGTGATCACTTACTCAATTCCAAGATAAAAACAGTTATAAATAAATGTGAGTTGTATGCCTTATGTGATTGTTGAGTCATAACAGGGTGTCAATTTGGTAATCATGTAAAGTGAAACTGAGTAGCAATAGCTTTAGACTGTGCACGTCTAAAGTGACGGACAAACAGGAGTTGGGGTTCATGGTGGTAGCCCATGGCCTTTCATTCGGACCGGATTGATCACCGCGTCCTATTTTTCAGTCAAACGTTCCTCGATATCGCAGGTCACTGAGGTTACGGAGTCGCGCCCGTACCTCGCCTAGCTAGAAAACTCGGTCCATTGCCTATTTAAATTAAAATAATGTTATTGTTATAAAAAGTCTAGTCCAGTCTAGCCTAGTCTAGTTAAGTATGGTCGTTAGATTATCATGCTTTGTTTGCCCTTAATTATGTTTAATAGTATCATGTTAGGATTATTATTGCTTTAGTATGTAGTACTCAGCTTTGCTGATTACGTGCTTGTTTGTGTGTGTTGATCATGGCTATGCCTTATTGATCCTGTGATGACCCATTTCTGGTGAGCAGTCTCTAAGGATCAATAAGCATTGCCCATCTACAGGTTTGAAGATGATGCATCATTGGGATCGGGATTAGAGAGCTTGTAGTTCTATTTGTTTAATTAAGTGATTCAATTTGTTAACTTGGATTTGAAACTTGTCGTACTATTCGTATTTCTTTATTTCAGTTGATTGTTTTGGACCTAATATGTAATAGATTAATTATGAACCCAAAAGTTAGTTTTATGTTTTCCGCTGCAAAATTATGAATAAGCCGTACGTTTTTACACGGGCGATAATACTTTGATAATTCCCTACAGTTATATTTAAAAAGAGGTTATTCTAGAAAATGGGAATTGTCGGGGTGTTACAAAGTGGTATTTTTGAGCTAAAGGTTTTACTGAGATTTCGTGTCTACCTTTTATATCTTAGGCGCCTAACCAACTAATTAGTTACGTAAAAGTAATTTCAAACTAGTGAATAAATTTAAAGTTATTAGCTAGAAATGTTTGAATTTATTTTAATTTTGACTCTTGAAACGTGCTTTGAAATACGTTCTTGTTTATGTGAATTAATGCATTTCGATTCTTTTGAAATTCAAATTAATATTTCCAAAAAAAAAAAAAAAAAAAAAAAAAAAAAAAAAAAAAAGAATTACTGCTGCTGCTGCTACAGTACCGTAAAAAAAAAAATAAATAAAAAAAATAAATAAATTTTAATTATTTATCGTTTAATAATTATTCTTTTAATCAATCTAATTCTTATAAATCATTCTTGTTTATCCTTTTATACTTCAATGTTTGATATACTATGATTATTTTGAGAGTTGGGTAGTATAGGAAAGGGCATATAGAATAGAAGCATTGTGCATGCATTATGTCAACATGATTGTAATTTCTCTACCTGCTAACTGTCGTGTCTTTCCTATGCATTGCGATTGATATATATTCTTACTTATTGTGTATTGTGGGATCATACGGTAAGTGAGAGTACTAATTACTAACATAGAAACTATGTTTAATTGTTATAGATCACTAATCATGTCTGGCATACAAGGAAATAGAATAGGGAGCAATTCTAACCCTATTGTTCTAAGCGATGATGAAAATGAAATGGATTACGAGTCTGACATTAACAGTTACACCAGCCATGAACTTGTTCTGCGTCGAGTTTTAAGAGCAGGAGAACCTGATAGTGATGATGAAGCCCTTCGTGAATTTGATCGTGCTAGAGGGCAAACTAGGGTCGATATTTATCAAGCTGTTTTGAGACCTGAAAGCGATTCGGAGCCTGAGTTTGAGCATGAATTTGGGTTTGAGTTCGAACAAGAATTTGAGTTTGAGTTTGAACATGAATTGGAGGTTGAACCTGAGTTTGAGTTTGAGCCCGAACATGAGCCTGAGCCTGAGCCAGAGGAAGCTAATCACCAACTTCAAGGTCTACGAAGATCCTCTAGGCCAAGAAAAGAAGCTTATTATTTTGATATGGATGACGATGATGAACTTAAATATGAGTTATTCACCCTAGAAGGTTATAGCGAATCAAAGGACAAGTCTGATGACGTTTCCCTTTAGCTTTGCTTACATATTTAGTTGTGTGTGAGAAAAATGTTGGACAATCCGCCCAACCATAGTTTATGTTATATCGTAGAACCTTTTTACGTCATTTTGAGAACAGGTGTGTGTTAATATTTAGGACTGTTATTGACATTCTTCTGAGGAATAAAAGTTAGACTAGTGACTATCTAAAGGATCAAAATCTTACGGGCACGCAAGGGGAATGTTTTCTTCTTTTATTCTAACTTATTATTCGTGATGATTGAAGTTATTCCTCGTCTCTCAGTTGAATGTTTTGCATGATTGTTCATTTCGTGTGCATTTTGAATGTTAATGTGATATTGCATTTCTAGAGGATAATGTAAGTAAAGTTTCGAACTTGAACTAGAGCATATTAATTTCAGGTCGCGCTCTAGGATGGCCAATAATAGTGATCTAGCTGCTGCTATTCGCCTCTTAGCGGAAAAACTAACCCAGGAAAGAACTGAGCGTCCCGATTCTGCAGGGGACATGTTTGAAAGGCTTGCGAAAGTTAAGCCACCATTCTTTAAGGGGCAGGCAGACCCCACCTTCCTTGAAAACTGGATCAGGGAATTTGAAAAACTATTCGGGGCGGTAAACTGTCCTGAGCATATGAAAGTAGGCCAAGCTGTCCTCTACTTGAAAGATGAGGCCGACCTTTGGTGGAGGGAAAATGGGACTAGACTAAGCGCTGCTGAGGGATTCAATTGGGATTCTTTTATTGTTGCTTTGAGGGGGAAGTTTTATCCTCCTTTTATGAGGAAACAGAAAGCCCAGGAATTTATCAACCTTAGGATGGGGAATTTGACCATTGCTGAATACTACAGTAAGTTTATAGCTTTGTCGAGGTTTGCACCTGAGGTGGTAGCTACTGAGGAACCAAAGGCTCAGAGGTTTGAACAGGGGTTAACCGATGAGATCCAACTGGGATTAGGCGGGGAAACCTTTACGTCCTTAGACATTGTGTATGGAAGAGCTGCCCATATTTATGGCCTGCAGACCAGGAGGGACAAAAAGAATATTGTTGTTGGGGATAAAAGGAAAGAGTTTAATGCTGGGGGAAGTCAGGGGAACTTCAAAAGGAATAGAAATGGAAATGGGAATGGTAATGATAATGGTAACTTTCAGGGAAGGAATAATCAGGGGAATAACTACACCAACAAAAACCAGCCTAACAGAGTGCATCACTGTAAGATGTGCAACAACAATCACCCTGGGAAGGACTGTAAGGGGGAATTGGTGACTTGCAACTACTGTCGTAAGAAGGGGCATAGAGAGTATGAGTGCTTTACAAAGCAGAAGAGAGAGCAGAATGGTAGTGGGAGTAGTAACCAAGGGAAACCAGGGTTTAACCATTCGGGGAACCAAGGTTCGAAGCCTGCTGGGGCACCAAACAACCAGGGAAACCAAAACAAACATGCCAATGGAAACAACAATAACATCAAGGCTCCCGGAAAGCTGTTCGTAATGAGTAGAAATGAAGCTGAACGTTCTGCAGACGTAGTTTCGGGTACTTTCTCTATCAACTCCTTACCTGTTAAAACATTGTTTGATTCAGGGGCAACATATTCTTTTATTTCGACCTCTATTGTTAAAAATTTGAAGTTAGTAGATTTTGAGGCAATTGATTTACCTGTTAGTATGCCTAATGGTGCAACAATAAGGTGTACGAAATTATTTAAGAACTTGCCTTTGAAAATAAAAGATTGCACTTTTCCGTCTAATTTGATAGAATTTAGTTTGGGGGACCTAGATGTGATTCTGGGGATGGATTGGCTAAGCTTATACAAGGCCAGGATAGATTGCGAGATTCAGAAAGTAAGCCTAAAGAACCCTACTGGGAAATCAATATCATATAGACGTTTTGGGAAGTCTGGGAACTTTGGGGTGATCTCCGCATTACAAGTGAGGAAACTGGTCAATAAAGGGTGTGAACTATTTTTCTGTAGCGTCCAAGATGTAAGTAAGAAAGTTGGGGTAAAGATAGAGGATGTCCCAATCGTAAGAGAATTTGTAGATGTATTTCCGGATGAGATTCCGGGTATGCCACCGGCTAGAACCCTTGAATTTACCATAGAGTTAAATCCCGGAACCGCACCTATATCCAAAGCACCTTATAGGATGGCACCCCCAGAAATGAGTGAGTTAAAGACACAATTGCAGGACTTGTTCGACAAGGGGTACATTAGGCCTAGTGCATCACCGTGGGGAGCTCCAGTATTGTTTGTCAAAAAGAAGGATGGGAGTATGCGGCTATGTATTGATTATAGGGAGTTGAACAACGTAACAATCAAAAACAAATATCCTTTGCCTAGGATAGATGACCTGTTTGACCAGTTGAGCGGGGCAAGTGTATTCTCAAAGATTGATTTGCGTTCGGGATATCACCAATTGAGGGTAGCTGAAAAAGACATTCCTAAGACTGCATTTAGGACTCGTTATGGCCATTATGAGTTTACAGTAATGCCTTTTGGGTTAACCAATGCACCCGCCATATTTATGGATCTGATGAATAGGATTTTCCATGAGTTCCTAGATAAGTTTGTGGTGGTATTCATTGATGATATTCTGATCTATTCGAGGAATGAAAAGGAACACGATGATCATTTGAGGGTTATCTTGGAGACGCTTAGGAAGAACCAGTTGTATGCAAAGTTCTCTAAGTGTGAATTCCGCCTGGAAAAGGTAGCATTTTTGGGACATTATGTGTCAAAGGAAGGAGTCTCTGTGGATCCTGCCAAGATTCAAGCTGTGAGTGAGTGGCCTACCCCGAAGAATGTGTCTGATATTCGGAGTTTCTTAGGTCT
Organism: Spinacia oleracea; assembly: GCF_020520425.1. Taxonomy (NCBI): domain Eukaryota; kingdom Viridiplantae; phylum Streptophyta; class Magnoliopsida; order Caryophyllales; family Amaranthaceae; genus Spinacia; species Spinacia oleracea. The sequence goes on from NC_079489.1 coordinate 59,481,109, forward strand.
AGCTGGGTATTATAGGAGATTTGTGAGAGATTTCTCAAAGATAGCAAGACCCATGACCAACTTGATGAAGAAAGAATCAAAATTTGAGTGGAGCGAAAAATGTGAGGAAGCCTTCCAAATTCTCAAAGAGCGTTTAACCTCAGCACCTGTTTTAACCTTGCCTGATGGGAATGAAGGGTTTGAGGTATATAGTGATGCGTCGAAGAACGGGTTGGGGTGTGTATTACAGCAAAATGGGAAGGTGATTGCGTATGCGTCGCGTCAGTTAAAACCATATGAGGCTAATTACCCTACCCACGATCTAGAGCTAGCTGCGATTGTTTTCGCTTTGAAAATTTGGAGACATTACCTCTATGGGGCAACATGTAAGATCTTCACAGACCACAAAAGCCTAAAATACATTTTCACCCAGAAAGATCTCAACATGAGACAAAGAAGATGGTTAGAGTTGATCAAGGACTATGATTTGAACATCCAGTACCATGAGGGGAAAGCAAACGTAGTTGCCGATGCATTGAGTAGAAAATCTAGCCATAGTATGAATGTCTTGGTAGTGCCTGAAGAGTTGTGTCGAGACATGCAGAGACTTAGCCTGGAAATAGTAAACCCTGGGGAAACCAAAGCAAAACTGAGCGCATTATCATTGGGGTTGTCTATATTCGAGGAGATTAGAGAAAGTCAAGCTGGGGATGAGTGCCTAGAGAGAATCAAAGAAAAGATGGGTCAAGGGAAAGAAGTAGATTTCAAGATTCATGAGGATGGTAGTTTGAGGTTCAAAGGGAGATGGTGCGTACCACAAAAGTGTGAAGAACTCAAGAGACGTCTTATGGACGAGGGGCATAATACTCCATATTCTGTGCACCCTGGGGGTGACAAGTTGTACAAAGACCTGAAGCAAATCTATTGGTGGCCTAATATGAAACGGGAAGTTGCCGAGTTTGTGTCTAGATGCCTAACCTGTCAGAAAGTCAAAATAGACCACAAAAGACCCATGGGGAAAGTTCAACCTTTAGAAGTGCCTAGATGGAAGTGGGATTCCATTTCGATGGATTTTGTTACTGCCTTGCCTAAATCAAAGAACGGAAATGATACCATTTGGGTTATTGTGGACCGTCTAACAAAATCAGCCGTGTTTATTCCGATTAAAGAGACATGGAAAAAGAAACAGCTCGCAAAGACTTACATTAAGCATGTAGTGAGGTTGCATGGGGTCCCAACCGATATTATCTCAGACCGTGATTCAAGATTCCTCTCGAAATTTTGGCAAAAGGTCCAGTTGAACCTTGGGACAACTTTGAAAATGAGCACTGCTTTCCACCCTGCAACCGATGGTCAGACTGAGAGAACTAACCAGACTATGGAAGATATGTTGAGGGCTTGTGCAATTGACTTTAAGGGTAGTTGGGAAGACCATCTAGACTTGATCGAATTTTCATACAACAATAGCTACCACGCAAGCATTAAGATGGCACCTTTTGAGGCACTATATGGGAGAAAATGTAGAAGTCCCACCTGCTGGAATGATTTCAGTGAAAATATAGTCTTGGGAACGGAATTCATTGAAGAGACTGTCAAGAATGTGAAAATAATTCAGGCTAGAATTCAAGCTGCCCAGGATAGGCAAAAGAGTTATGCTGATTTGAAAAGAAGAGATGATGAATTTGCAGTAGGTGATAAAGTGTTCTTGAAAGTATCACCAACCAAGGGTGTGATGAGATTTGGGAAGAAGGGCAAGCTAAGTGCCAAGTATGTAGGCCCATATGAAATTCTGCAACGAATAGGGAAAGTAGCATACAAGTTAGCCTTGCCAATGGAGTTCGAAAAGATGCACGACGTGTTTCACATTTCCCAACTAAAGCGCTATATCCCTGATGAGCGTCATATCTTAGAGCCTGAGAGAATTCAGATTGATAGTAGCCTCACATACGAAGAAAGGCCTGCGAAAATCCTTGATAGAAAAGTGCGTAGTACACGCAATAAGGACGTCAGCATAGTGAAAGTGCTTTGGTCGAACCACGAGTACGAAGAGGCAACGTGGGAAGCCGAAGCTGAAATGAAGTTCAAGTACCCAGAGTTATTTTCCGAGGTGAGTTACGAGGGCGTAACTCGTTTTCTTTAAGGGGGGTAGAATGCGATAGAAATTCGCGCTTTTACCTATTTTCATGGTATTTTTATGCATTTTATACTTAATTTTTAGCAACCTTTACATGTTGATGCAAGTAAATAGATTCTCCGCATAAGGAAATGTGTTCGTGAATATAACAAGTAATTCTTAATTGGAAAAAGAGTGCACAAGAGTGGCACAAAGTACGAGTACAATTAGAATAAGTTGTGAAGTTTGGAAAAAAATGTGAATTTTCGTGTCAAGTTTCGGGACGAAACTTCTTTTAAGAGGGGTAGATTGTAATCCCCCGTAATTTTATTATATTTTAATTATATACTTTAACGTATATTTAATATATTTAAATGTAAATTTACGAACTTTAGAAATGAATATGTAATTGAAATATAATTATGTTATTACATTTTGAATATTTTAAATGATTTACGAAATCAAATGTATTTTTGAATTTTACGTTGAAACGAATTCGAATTTTGAAATCACGTTCTATTGGAATTAGAAAGCAAATCCCAATTACTATTCCTAGCCCAATTGGGCAAAGCCCAAACCAACAAAACCCATATGACCATACTCCTTTCTCTTTTCTAATTCATGTAAAACAAAAAAAAATAAAACCCTATTCTCTTTCTCCTTCCTCACTCACGTGAAACATCAAAAAAAAAAAGGAAACAAAGCTTCATCCTCCCGACACAGCAGCCCAGCAACCCTCCTCGCCGCGGCTCCTCCCTCGACGCCGGTGAGCCTTCTCCCTCTCATTCGATCTCTCCTCCCCTTGTTCTTTCTTTCTTTTCTTTTCGTTCCTTTTCCCTCTGTTTTCGTAGCTTAGCCTTGTCAATTTCGCAGCACCACCGCGCCCAGCCACCGTCGCCGTGAACTTCTGCCGCGCCCAGCCACCGTCGCCGGTGAACACCCCTGCCGCGAGCCACCGCCGTCCAGCCCTTCTCTCTCCTTAATCCTTGGTTATTTCTTAAACCCTAAGTAACTAATTATTTTAAATTAAAGCTTGTTAATTTAGATTATGTTCTTAAATTAAATTTGTAATTTTTGTGGTAAATATGATTTTCAGATTTGATGTTGAGATTAAAAAAACGAATTAATTTTCAGTTTTGATTAATTAAATATTGAGTTAGGGTTTATTCATGATGTATTAGTTTGAATTAAGTTTCTTGAATTAAAGTTAGGAGTTTTGTGATTTAAGTTATAAATTTCAGATTTTTGCAAATTATATAATAAGGTTATTAATTTTCAGATTATCAAATTACTTTGAAATATTAATTTGGATTGTTTAAAGTACGAAATTCAAGGTTTTTATGAGTTTTAATCATGATAGGTTGAGTATGGATTATTGAACTGGTTGTTTTGAGATACTAGGAACGTAGATTGACCAGGGTGAAGCTTTTAAATGAATCTATATTGCTGAAAATTTAAAGTACGATGTTTGCAAAAGTTTTCAACGAATTTCAATCACTAATTCAATAATTATGATTCTAGGAAATCAAATGTTTAAGTTTTGATATTGGGGAAAGTTCTAAATATGCTTAGGATGCAATTAGAATGCTTTATTATGGTTGTCAAGATCAGAAATTGATTGAGATTATTTATTGGTTGTTTTAGGCGGAGAATTCTCTTTAGGCGACTTTTGAAAGTGTTAAAGTGGCCTATCAGTTTGTTTACACAAGGTACGTACATACCTGTGTGCTTGGAATGTGTGCTAATTGTTGAAACCATGTTGAATTGTTGATGAACTTGGTTATGTTGAATCGTTGATGAACTTGGTTATGTTAATGTTGTTGATGAACTTAGTCAGGTTGATATCGCATGTTTGATACTGTTGGATGAACATATTAAACCTTTATTGCATTTTGAGGATTATAACATGTTAGTATGGAAGATTGATGCAAACATGTTTGATTGGGAACACTAGATTATTCAGTATATAATTCAGATCAATTAATTGTTGTTCCCTTTTTAGCTTTTCACTACTTTATGAGGGCGGAGGACCTTATTTAGTAAGTTGAAACCTTATACCCATATTCAGGGGTTGATCAGTATTAAAGAAAAGATTGGAGTTAATTGGAATGAGTCTTGTTTGATGCCTTGTGATCACTTACTCAATTCCAAGATAAAAACAGTTATAAATAAATGTGAGTTGTATGCCTTATGTGATTGTTGAGTCATAACAGGGTGTCAATTTGTAAATCATGTAAATTGAAACTGAGTAGCAATAGCTTTAGACTGTGCACGTCTAAAGTGACGGACAAACAGGAGTTGGGGTTCATGGTGGTAGCCCATGGCCTTTCATTCGGACCGGATTGATCACCGCGTCCTATTTTTCAGTCAAACGTTCCTCGATATCGCAGGTCACTGAGGTTACGGAGTCGCGCCCGTACCTCGCCTAGCTAGAAAACTCGGTCCATTGCCTATTTAAATTAAAATAATGTTATTGTTATAAAAAGTCTAGTCCAGTCTAGCCTAGTCTAGTTAAGTATGGTCGTTAGATTATCATGCTTTGTTTGCCCTTAATTATGTTTAATAGTATCATGTTAGGATTATTATTGCTTTAGTATGTAGTACTCAGCTTTGCTGATTACGTGCTTGTTTGTGTGTGTTGATCATGGCTATGCCTTATTGATCCTGTGATGACCCATTTCTGGTGAGCAGTCTCTAAGGATCAATAAGCATTGCCCATCTACAGGTTTGAAGATGATGCATCATTGGGATCGGGATTAGAGAGCTTGTAGTTCTATTTGTTTAATTAAGTGATTCAATTTGTTAACTTGGATTTGAAACTTGTCGTACTATTCGTATTTCCTTATTTCAGTTGATTGTTTTGGACCTAATATGTAATAGATTAATTATGAACCCAAAAGTTAGTTTTATGTTTTCCGCTGCAAAATTCTGAATAAGCCGTACGTTTTTACACGGGCGATAATACTTTGATAATTCCCTACAGTTATATTTAAAAAGAGGTTATTCTAGAAAATGGGAATTGTCGGGGTGTTACACTGGCGGTTTCCAGCCATTTTTCCTATAAATACCCCCTACTTTTCAGCATTTAGAGAGGCAACTTCAATATACAACGTCGTAATACAAAAATTACGCCTCAAATTCAAGTCCAAAATTCCTTCAAAAACACATACAAACTTCAAGTTCTAAGCAATTGGGAGCTCTAAAAAGAATTCTTGCCTAAACCTAAATAGGTAATTCCGAATCCCATAATATTCAATCATGTTCCTTTGATTTTCCTATTTCAAAAATGATTAGCAAGTTGGCATTTTTACTACTAAAAATGTCACTTGCAACAATCATACATCTTTTCAAAATCCAAACTTTTCAAAATACAAAAATGCAAACTTTCAAGATTCAAGGATGTTCAAAGTTATTTGCAATCACTTCTTTGAACTATAATCATTTTCAAGTATGGAGTAATCAAAGATGACACCTTTTTTAGCTTCTAAAGGTTTAATCTTTTGAGATTCAAAACTCCATTTTTCAATATACAAGTTCAAGTTTTCAAATTTCAAGATCCCACAATGTTTAGGGTTGCTCATGACTACTTCCCTAAACTAGGATCCTTTCAAAGTAAGAGCACATCAAAGATCTAACCTTTTCAACATTAAAAGGCCCGATCTTTGAGATTCAAGTCTCTTAAAGTTCAATATTTCAAGTACAAGTTTAATATTTCAAGTTCAAGTTCAATTATTTCAAGTTCAATATTTCAAGAATCAAACTTTCAAGTTCTATATGCAAAATCTAGGATACTTTGGGATGAGAGACTTCTCCCAAGTTGAGATTTTTGGCTTTGAATTCGTATCGGGCGCACTTATTTTTAAGGAGCCGCTTGGCGTTCGAATCTCATGTGCCCAAGTACAAATTCCAATATCGCAATTTCAATTATGCACCTTTCAATATTGCAATTTCAATTATGCACCTTTCAATACCGCAATTTCAATATCGCACTTTCAGTTCCGCAATTTCAATATCGCACTTTCAATTCCGCATTTCAATTCCGCATCTTTACTTGCCTAGTCCTTCTAGGCAATGTGGACCTACTCCCTAGTCCTTTTCTAGGGGATCTTGTATTTACTAATTCCGCACTTATTTACAATTGTGATGTTGCTTTATTTGTTTTATTACTTTCATCACCATACATGCTAAATACAACAAAATGCAAGGTTACATCACGCTTAACAAAGATAATTTCTTGGACAAACCAGCCTTAGGTTCCTTTAAATTACCTTTAAAGCAAAGTGACCACCATACAATTAGAGATTCTATTTGCTCTAAAATTCAAACCCACATAGTCTAATCTAGGGTATATTTTCGAAAATGCTATGTCACGTACTCGAATAATTTCTAAAGCTCGTGGAATAAGCATCTCGTTCCCGTCCCCGGATCTCACCCATCCGTTTCGAGGATTCAAAGCCTTATCCAAAATAGAGTCACTTGCGGTCTTTCCAAACGAGACTTTAAAATAACGTTTGGTGTCGACTCCTTCGAGGTACAAAAATACAATGGTTTTCTAAAAAAACCGCCCCCTTGTAGGGAAAAAGCATACTTTCGATGCGAACTCAAAAACACCCCCCTACACTTAACCATGTAGGATACGTTTAAGATTAAATTCCTAAATCTACTAGATAATTAATTAATAGAATTTAAATTAAATTCAGATTAGTTAATTCGTTTCCTAGTAGGATTCTAATACCCATTTCCATACCCTATAAATAAGTGATCATAGTTCACAATTTATAATGAGTTTTCAAAGTATTCATAAGAGTTTTAGGCATAAAATTCAGTCATTATTTGCTGCATAAAAACCGAAAAACACATAGTACCTTTGGGGCAATTCTAGTTAATTAAACCTAAGGCGGATCCGGACGTGCTGTGGACTTTCTACGGAGGGACGACATTTGGAGTCCTAAAGACTTGTTCTTGTTCGGTTCGGGCGCAGCAAGGGAGGGCATGCTACAAAGAGTATGCATCCTAAATTATGTTAATTGTTATGTGGCAATTAATTTGGAATCCTGGCTTTTATGGTTTTTCCGCATGATTTATATTCATTTATATGTATCATAACCTAACACCTCCTCCCTTCTCCTTCACATACATAAGAAATCTATCCTCCTATTTTCTTTGTTGCTCCGTACGCAGCAACCAGTCGTGTTGCACCACCGTCGCGCCACTTGGTGTGCTGAACCACCAGCGTACCGACCGCCTGCTTCGTGCCGCGCCGCCTGTGCTCCGCCGGCCAGCCACTCTCTTCTTCTTTTTGGTTAATTCTCAACCCTAAACTAAATTGTGTTTTAATTATGTTTTATTAAATATGTTTTATTAATTTAATTCATGTTTCTTGAATTAAATTATAGTTTTATTATTAAGTTAGGAATTTCAGATTATATACTTTGCATAATTAATAATTTAATTTTCAAATTTATATAATTGAATTAAAATAAGGAAAATTTCGTATTTACTACCTTTTAAATACCCGACTTTTGTAATTACTACCTTATGAAATTTTTATTTTATTTTACTACCTTAAAGTTTCAATATTTTTTTGTTTACTACCACTTAACGGTTTCCATCCACAAGTTCCGTTAAATGGGCCCACTAACAACTTTAATTCTTATTTCCCTCATTTCTTTCCATTTCTTTCCCGATTTCACTCTTCTCTTTAGTGTTCACCTATTATAATTTGTCCCTCTTCTTCAACCTCTGTAATGTTCTCTCTCTTCTTCACCTTCCTCCTTTGGAGAACATGAAAACTTTTTCAAACAACCTTGAATTCACCTGATTCAATTCCTCTAGTTTTCGCCTCAAATCTGAAACCTCATCATCCTTAACATCGATTTCACATTGCAATCGGTTAAATACAAACTTCAGAGCCCTAAGCTTATGCTGATTTTCATTAACTTGGAGTTCTAAATTAGGGTTTTGGTAGTAATTCTTATACAATTGTTTAAATTCATAAAGGGTCTGAAGATAAGAAGCCTCAAACAACAAAATTGAAGCAAATAATTAAGTAATTAGGGTTTGGTTAAACTGTGGAACTTTACCTTTCTGAGGAATTAGAGAAGGTTCTTGAGGTGGCCCAGGCTTCATTACAACAATTTTCTAATTGGAGATGAATTTATCGGGATTACTGACATCATCACCACCAAGGAGATAGAATTTTTCAGAATCATCAGCGAAGAATTCGAGAGCTTTGGATTTGAAAGAGAAAGCGAATTTCAGGAACATTTCGGAAATTTGAGGGGTTTTGATTCGTTAGTTTAATCGAAATGCTGGATTGGGAATTACGATTTTTTTGAATTTGTTTGTGCAACTATGCTTAATTATAATTGGTTAATAGTTGCTTTTGATGGTTTAGTTTTTGTTGGAAATGCTGGTTTTTTATGAATCAATGTTGGTTATGAATTGATTTGTTGATTGAAAGAATTATCAGGATTGTATATGTTAAATGGTTTTAATCATGTGATAAAGATACATGCTTTTACATGTTAACTGGTTAAGACTTAAGAGTATAACAAAACACAGAAATTAAGAAGAGGGACTCTCTGATTTCTCCACTCTAATCGGCTGGATTCGAGGTTGTCGAAAGAGTTGTGTTGTTCTATATATATGTTCTCCAAAGGAGGAAGGTGAAGAAGAGGGAGAAAATTACATAGGTTGAAGAAGAGGGACAAATCGTGAAAGAAATGGAAAGAAATGAGGGAAATAAGAATTAAAGCTGTTAGTGGGCCCATTTAACGGAACTTGTGGATGGAAACCGTTAAGTGGTAGTAAACAAAAAAATATTGAAACTTTAAATAAAAATTTCATAAGGTAGTAATTACAAAAGTTGGGTATTTAAAAGGTAGTAAATACGAATTAATCCTTAAAATAAGGATTTTAATTATTAAAACATGAATTTTTAAGGTTTTAAAGTTTTGAAATCATGGTAGGATGATTATAAATTATTAAAGTTATTGTTTTACGATTTCAAACATGTTAACTATGTTTTGGGAGTAGTTTGAAATTAATTTATGTTGCTGAAAATTAAAGTATGATAATTGCGAAGGGTTTTTGTTTATGCCAAATTTCGTCTAGGGGCGACTTTCGGCTAGGGTCGACACTAACTAAGCAATGAAAGAATAAAGCAAATAAAAGAGACACGACACAGAGAAGTGTTGATGCGGAAAACCCAGGAATAAGGTAAAAAACCGCGGATAGCTATGAGGCTATCAATCCACTAAGTATCTTTTGTAATTTCTATGAGTGTTTATGCTTAATCGAAATAACTAATACAAGGAATTCCTTTCAAGTGTGAATGTAAATAATGCTTGAGTATTGAGAGCTTTTGTTAACTTGTCCCTTGCTTGTCACCGTCCTCTCCCTTTTATACGCGAGTCATCCAACTTTGTTGGTTGGGAGAATCCCTAGAAGATAGGGATTAGCCGTTGCCCACGATCTTCTCTTCGCTTCAACCACTTCCTTGATCTTTCAATAGTTCTTCTGACCTTTTCTTCCCTTGTGACGGCGCAATGTACCTTGGGCTTTGGGCCTGGCTCTTAACCTATCTCTGTTTACTCCATCGTCGAACGTCGCTGGTCCTTTGTCGCCAATCCACTGTCGCTCGTTCTTCATCACCTGGTGTTGCGTTTAGGATTTAGGATTTATGTTGGAGTGCAACACCTAATTCTGACAGGTTTCTATCTTTTATGACTTTCCACTTTTAACAACTGCCCGTTACGGCAGTTACTATTTTTAGCAGGTTTCCATAAATAGCAGGTTTCCATAAATAGCAGGTTTCGGGTGAAATGAAAAGGGGAATTGAGATTCGTTTATTTTACAGGAGATGCGTTGTCAAGTGGAGATTTACGCTTTCATCATCGAACCTTTCCCTTTCGGGAATGGGGACAAAAGTAGGTGTCTACAGTTAGCCCCCACTTTGACTGAGTCTTGGAGTAAGACGATGGTCAAAGTATTAGACGGAGTGCGTCACACAAGCTATGGTGTATTGTGACCTGTTTTGCGAGGGTCTCACTAGCCCCCGAGTGAAAACATTTGACTTAAGGGTCATCACTTGAAGTGTCGACATATCCCTCACGTGTCATTGGGATTTGTCAACTGATAGTATAGAAACTTCCTCACTTTGTCATTGGAAGGATCTAAAGGTGCGTAGAAACTCCCTCACTTTGTCATTGGGAGTAGCTACAGAGTTTTTCGAAATCAAAGCTGTAAAGTGTAATTGGGCCTGGCCAAGCCCAATCACGAGGTAAAATGTTTTTAAAAATTCTCATTTTCAAGGCTAGTTAAACGAGAAAACCCCCTTGTTTTTATAGGACGTAAAACGAAGGAAAATCCAGCAAAAGTTATCGCTGCAGCGACTAAGGACCTGCGCGGTTTTAATGGCGCAGACCCCGTCGGCTAAAGATAGCGAGCCTGTCCGCTAAGGGTGGACACCCCGCCCGATAGAAGTGGACGAATCTGTTTTTGAAATTTGAAAATAAGGACCTACGCGGTTTGTGGCGTAGACCCCGCCGGCTAAAGATGGCGAACCTTGTCCGCTAAGGGTGGACACCCCGTCCGATAGAAGTGGACGAATCTATTTTGAAATTTGTTTTGCATTTTTTGAAAATAAGAACCTACGCGATTTGTGACGTAGACCCCGCCGGCTGAAGATGGCGAGCCTGTCTTAATGTTGAAGACTTTATTTTTTCGAAAACTGAGGACCTGCGCGGCTAGTGACGCAGACTCCGCCCGCTGAGGGTGGGCGAGCCCTGTCCGCTGAGGGTGGACGTCCCTGAAATTGTTTTCTTTTCGATTTGGGAACTCGCGCGGTTTGTGACGCGATCTTGCCGACTGAAGATGGGCAAGTTCCTATTTCTTTGGTTCTTTGTGATTTCTTTTGAGAATTTCTTTTTATTCATTCTTGCAAGAGCGAATTCTTTCGAGGGGTGCTCGAATTTAGTTGTAACCTGAACGTGGGCTGACAACGTGTTCAGACGGATCTTTGTCTTGCGATCGTCCGCTTTCGTGATTTTGTGCTAGTCTTTACGGCTCGACTTGGTCTTTGATCAGAGGATCGTGCACAAGTGTCAGTGACGTCCTTTCGATGAGGTCGAACCTATTGTTGTTCTTTTTGAGATATCCAAACATGATATGGTGTATGGCGCAGTCCGGGAATGTGATTTTGATCGCGTGCTCCTCGTTGGAGTCTATATTTTTTTTTGCGAGCCCCCAAGCACTGGGGCTCGTCGGTTGTTTTTCGCATCTTGTAATCATGTTTGGGGTCATGCTCGTATGTGCGAGCGACCTTCTATAGTAGTGTGCTACTTTAGCGAAGCCGTGGAGTGCGACTTTAGTTTTCAGGCGACATCCGGTTTTAGCTTGGCCCGGATTAACCCTTTGACAGACGAACATTTTTTATTTGGAAAACCAATGACTTGACGACACATATTTTTGGTGTTTCGAAGAATGACCATGATATTTAACTTGCCCTTTTTTTTTGAAAAGTGTACATAAGCATTTTCTGAGACGAGTCTAAGTTTCGACCAAGTTTGAATGTTATTATTTTTTTCTTGCTTATTTGGGAGCTAAAGGTGCTTTGGGCTTGATCCTACTTGCAACAGCGCCTCGTGTTTAGCAACACGGTCTTAAGTCCTTTCCTGTTCCGTGTTTTGTGAAATCTGGGCCTTGGGCTGCATTTTCAGCGCCCAAGGCCAGGCGTTAAACATTTCGGCGCCCAGCCGTGGGCGCTGAAAGTCCTTTCCTGGTAATATTTGACTTTCGGATTTCCTAACACGTTTCCGAATGGGATCAGGATGTCATTGGGTGCGTTCAGCTATATATAGGGGCTAGATACGTCCCTATTTTCTACTACTCTCAAATTCTTTCTGTTCTTTTTATTGTGCTTTAATTTTTCATTGCTTTTGCCATGTCGATCCCTACTTTCTCACTCCAACAGACTGTTAGGCGTTGGCTACGGGCCCTTACTCCCACAGAAAAAGCTTTGTTAAAAGACTACCACTTAGAGGCACTTTTAGGCTTACAACAAATTAATATTGATTATAACTTTTTGCATGCTGCCCTAAGCTTTTGGGACTCCGATCATCATGTTTTTGCCTTTCGGGGCAACGAAATATGTCCTTTGCCCGATGAATTTGCTGCGATCCTTGGTTATCCTACTAATGCTACTCCTGTTACCCCTGGCACTATTGAAGAGGGTAAAACAACCATAAGGGCTTTCCTAGGGCTAGATGATAACATGTTTGCTGAAATTGTTGTAGATGATAAGGTTAACTTGGCAAAACTTGTAAAACATCACTTTAGGCCTAGTAAGAATATGACCGAACAGAAATTGAATATCCGAGCCCTTGTATTTTGCTTGTTGAATCATTATTTGCTGTCGAATAACAATGGTGAGTTCGGTGACATAAGGTTGATCCCTTTGATTAGCCAGATGGAAAGTTGCTATTCTATTATGCCGTTGGTTGTTGCCGAGACTTTGCTGAGTGCGGATGAGCTGAAGAAGGATGCCAAATCTGAACATTTTAAGGGAAGCCCCCTATTACTGCAGGTGATCGATTTTTCCTTGCGCACGTATACATCCCTTTTGCATATATTATTTTTTGCCTGGGGCTGAGTTTCAGCGCCCAGGGCTGGGCGCTGGAGTTTTCGGCGCCTGGTCCTCGGCGTTGAAACTGCGCCCCAGGGATCGTTTTTTTTTTCTTTTCATTCTTTTGATTCGATCGTACCTGTTTTTGCAGATTTGGCTTGCGGAACGGCTTAGACTTTTGGAAGCTCCTGCTGATCCTAAACATTATCGCCTTATAGCCTTGGGTAACCGAAAATACTTGCACCAAGGCCAGGACGAGGCCGAATGGACCTCCTTTTTTACTTATGGCATTTGTTCTATTAAGTGGGTGGTACCATGGTGGGGTTTGACTACTATGACAGGGGGTTCTGATGTATCGGTTTATGTTTCTTTGTTGGGGCTATCTCGTCCCATTTATATTTTCCCTTACCGAGTCATGCGTCAATATGGTTTAAGGTAGACTATCCCCTTTTCTGATACGGTACCACCTAAGGTAGCGGCCTTTTCACAAACACGGGTCTTAGCGTGGGCTAAGTATTATTATGGTCTCCTGCGTTGGGCCGTAGCTACAAATGGCTTTGTGGGTCTTTCTGAAAACTACAAGTTGTGGATGAGCTCCGATGACAAAGATGTGAGGACCGAGGCTCGTAATGGGGAGCCGGCTGAGCTTTTGATACCTCGTATTTGTGTTAAGTATGAGGGTCCCGATTCTGCCAAACCTCGTACCTATAGTGTTAAGACTGTGAAAGCTCGTCCTGATCGAAAGCGAAAGGAAATTCCTCCCCGTTCCAGTTTCAGGCCTAAAAAGATGCCTAACATGAAGGGGCCTGCTGTTGTTAAAAGAAATGCAAGCTCTCGCGGAGATCGTCGCCGGAACAATGTATAGGTTAGGAAGGCTCAGCCGCCTGTAGAAATAGTGGCTAGTCTAGTTGATGATAATAATCCTTCTCCCACCATTGCCTGTGCCCTCGAGGCTGAGCGGGCTATAACTGAGAACGTTTCTGAAGCCTTGGCATCTTTGGAGGTTAGTGTCCAGGAGCCGGTTCTTATGGAGATTGACATTGGGGCAGCGCAGAGGACTGTGGGAGTGGATCCTGCGAATATTGCCCTCTACAAGACTTTATTTGATGATCAAGAAGAACTAGAGTAGTGTAGTTCTTGCTAGGGTGTAGGTGCCCTCTATTTATTTTAGTCGTGTTTGTTTTTAGTTTTAGCACTCTGTTTTCCTTCTTATTATATTTTAATAAAGGCGTATTTTTAGTTTTCATTTATTTTTGTTTCTCCTCTTTTTTAAGTATTTTATATGTCTAACACTTTTTGCGCAAAGAATATTTTTTTATTATTTGGACCGAATCCTTGGTAAGGATTGCCTATGTATCTTGTCAGAATCAAGTCGCGCGTAGTTCTAGCTTTTGAATTAGTTCTAGTATGCCGGATTTCGGTAGATATGCCCTGAGGTGGAGACATATTACTTAGTCGGTCAAATGAGTGAAGTATTATCATTATTTTCATCTGCCATTTTTTTTTTTTTGCCATAAGTCGTGTAAAATATGGAATTCGAAATTCGACTAATTTGTATGGCTATATTCTTGGTTGGTAAGCCTATTTGGATACGTACTGTACCCCCCAAGTGTTCGTTATTTTTCTGTTGTGTGCGGATAAAATGACGAGCACTTCTGAAAAGAAAACTTTTGGCAGGCAGAGAGTTTCAACGCCCAGGCTGGGGCGTCAGAAATTTCGGCGCCCAGCCCTGGGCGCTGAAAATGACTTGGGCGGCCAATTTTTGACGCTTTGCTTCACATGTTCTTGCGTTTATTTCTATTTCTTTTTTTTGTGCCTTGATATTTTGCTTCGTATTTAAAGTTAATTTTGAGGCTATTTTGGAGGCTTTTTCGACTGTTAGCGTGAAACACATTTTTGTCCAGATTAATTTTTTCTATTGGTGACTCGAAACAGTTTTGAAAATGGAGTTAGGGTGCGGAAGTTATGAAGATCTTTGTGTAGGCTTTGGAGGTGGGTTGTTAGTGAAGGGTATGATGGAATCTATGTTTTATGGATCTGTTTTTTTTTTGGTAACATTTGCATTGTTTTGGATTTTTGATTTCCTTTGATTTTGGGTTGCATGGATTGGCTCTTATGATGACACTGGTTGGCTTTTTAGGTTTTGGGGATATGAATGGGATAGTGTGGTCTATTTTGTGGGTTTCTGGAATTGGTTCCCATGGCACTATTTCAAAACCGAGTGGGCTTTGTTTGTTGGGCCTATAGTGGGCCGCCTCTTTATTTTGTATTTTGCAAGTACATTTGGTGTTTTTTTTTAGTGTTAGAATAAAAATTTTAGGAGAAATATTACGCCTTTATTGGTTCGGAAAGTAAGGAAAACACACTGAAATAAAACTGACCTATATTCTAAGCGGCCTTAGGACCACGTAAAGTCTCTTTTATTTTTTCTATCAATCTAAAGAACTACTAGGCGCTTTTTACTAATGGTGCTCTATGTGGCTCAAGCCTGGGGTTTAGTCTCATAAAACTTCGGTCCTTCACCGGTGCTCATCTTGAATTCCATTCCTTTTGCATTGACCCACTGATATGTCTTCACCCATCCGTTCTCGACCTCTTCTAGCGTTGATGCATGAGAGATTAACCGGGTTGGATCGAAACCTTCATCTTGTAAAGCTAGGGTAGTCATCACAGTCTCGTTCTCCATAGGCCTCGATTCGTTAAACAACGTACATAAAGCCTGGTTGTCCAATATTTCAGCTGTTTTAGT
Organism: Spinacia oleracea; assembly: GCF_020520425.1. Taxonomy (NCBI): domain Eukaryota; kingdom Viridiplantae; phylum Streptophyta; class Magnoliopsida; order Caryophyllales; family Amaranthaceae; genus Spinacia; species Spinacia oleracea. Next base: position 59,496,577 of record NC_079489.1, read on the forward strand.
CTTGGTGAGGTGGGGTGCCTCATCCAAGGTGTGGCAGTCATGGAAAATTTCAAATCCGGGTTTTAGCAAGCCATCCTGAACGAAGGGTTCAGGGAAATCACAGCATGGGTGTTCTTCTCCTTCCCGAACGAACATCCCGTTAAGGGTCCTTTGATATGGGGGAAGGAGGGTGGTTTGTTTGGCTTTGTTAAGGCGTAGCCTAGATAGGCGGTCAGCAATATCTTCCTCCGTTGGTTCATAACCTAAGCCAAAGGGAGTAGATTTGTCGGGAAAAGGATGGAATGTGTATTCCTTCTTCCTTATGCCCAATGGGGTTCCTGGGAAATAACCTTGAGCTAACAGCATTCTAGGGATGACTCGGGATGCATGCGGGTCTAGGAATGCTGAATCATAATCTTCGATGAACTGGATTGTTTCTTCCATTTGAAACCCATAAAGGTCGTCTGCAGTTTCGGCCGTTCCAACCATAGTACAACTGACGTCGAGAGGAGGGGCGCGGATTTCTAGTATAACCCCGTTATGGTTAAGTTTAACCATTTGGTGCAAGGAGAAGCCACACCTCCTAAGTCATGGAGCCAAGGTCGCCCCAAGAGGAGGTTGAAAGTGGGCTTGATGTCGATTATTTGAAACTCCGTGGTGCGTGCCACAGGCCCGGTTTGTATGGTAAGGTTGATTTTTCCCAATACAGGCCTTCGGGAGTTATCATAAGCTCGTACCCCTTGCGTGGAGGTTTGGAAGTCATCGTTTCCTAGCCCCAAGCAATGGGCGGTTCGCAATGGGCAGACGTTAACCGCCGAACCATTATCTACGAGCGCTAGGGGGATGTTTTGTCCTTTGCATCCAACCACTAGGTAAAGGGCTTTATTGTGAGCACCCCCCTCTTTGGGTAAGTCTTTATCGGTGAAAACTATGGCCTTTTCTCCGGCATCTCTCGTGACATGGCTAACCAATGAGTCAGGTGTGATATCTGTAGGTACTGAGATGAGGTCGAGTGAGCGAATAAGCTTTTCGCGATGTTCCTTTGAAGTACACATAAGATCCCAGATGGTAATCTCGGCCTTGATTCTTTTTAGTTGTTTCAGGAGAGGATTTTCAATGACTTCCGCGACGGTGGCGTGCCGTCCATTCTCAGGAGTTTGCCTAACCGGGATGTCGTCCATAGGAGGTGGGTGAATGTCCGGTTGGTATATTCTTCCGGATCGGGTGAGGTTGTCGACCTCGGGCTCCTGAGGGGTGGTGTCAATGAGAGCATACCCGGGCTAAGTTTCAGTGAAGAAGTCCTGGCCCGAGACTTGAGATAGGTAAATATCTTCAGCATCATCGTTCCACACACCGCACACTTCCCTCTCGATTCGATCCATAGGGACCACAGCGAGTGGTGCACCTTGAGGTGTAATATACACCGTGGGGTCGAAATTCTCTGGTTGGTCGAGAGAGATGTGACAAGAGCCGAGTGGGCTCTTGTTGTTGTTGGGTTTGCCAAAGTTAGGGAGAGGTATCACTTCATCCTCTATCATGTCCTGGATCGTATGTTTTAGATTCCAGCAGTTTTCAGTGTCATGCCCATTTCCTTGATGGAATTTGCAGTAAGTACCTTCGACCCAATATTTGCTTTTGACAGGAGGGTCACGGGTGGGGCCTATAGGTTTCTTCGGGCGGGAGTCTCTTCTACAGCATGGACTTCTTGGGCTTGGGATATGTTACCCCGATTATAGGTGTTGGTCTTATATGTGGGTTTGTTCTGTATGGTTTTGGCGAGGTCGTCCTCGATCTTTATTCCCACATCATAAACTCTTTTGAAAGTGTCAACCCAGGTACCTAAGGTGTTGTCTGTAAGCCGGGTCCAGGTTGTTAATGAATTTTTGGACCAATTCTGTTTCGGGAGGCCTATTGATTTGCTGGGCCGCCTGGTCCCTCCATCTAGCAAAGTAGGTTGTGAAACCCTCATTTTTCTTTTGGAAGAGAACTTCCAGCTCGCGCATGGTGACTTGGAAATCCATGTTCGACGAGTATTGCTTGATGAAGACATTGACAAAGTCTTCCCAAGTGGGGAAGAGCTTAGGGTCCTGGTGATAGTACCATTTGAGTGGCACAGGTTACAAGGACAAAGGAAAGGCAGGTAAGTACATGGACTTGTCCACGCCTTTCAAGTTCATGGTATTCACAAAGCTCAGTAGATGATCACGGGGGTTGTCCGTGGCCTTGAACTTTGGTAAGTCAGATGAACTGAACTTTTCTGGTAATTTTCTAGGAAAAGGTTCAGGATCGAGGGAGAAGTATTTGCTCCCCATGGTTTGCTGTAGGACCATTTTTTCAATCCTCTTCTCGTTATCGAGGTCATTTTTGGCTTGCGCAACCGCTAAAGCTTCATTTTCCATTTTCAGTTGGCCCATAAGTTGGGTCATTTGGACCATCTGGTCTCGCAAATCTTCGATGGACATGTTTGAAGGTGCGAATCGAGGTTGGGGAAGCGGAGATCCTTGAAATGAGGGATGACGGACGGAGCTTGGAGTTACTAAACCTGGTGTTGGCGATGTATCTTCGAGACGCACTAACCGTTGATTCCCTGATCGGCACCAAGTGGCAGGACCAGTCCTAGGCATAAGATAAGCTAAAGTTTAGGTTCCCAAAGTTTCAAGCATTACTTAGTCTAGACTTCGACTCTCTAAATTGGTTTTTCACTCTTTCTTTTGTCGGTACACTTTTTGGTTTTTTTTTATTTTGGTCATTCTTTGGATTTTCGAAACACTTGCCCGTGTGACATTCATAGTTATTAGCACGTTCGGTTTTGGTGCCGGATATTGTCGTCGTAGGAGGCCTAACAACGACACAAAGAGTTATTAATTTTTTGCGAGTCGCTTTTGAAATCGAGTGCTTTTCTTACGCCCTCGTAGCAATTCTTTTTATGAACATTTTTTGCGTTACGTATTTTCCTTTCGCGCGGGCACCGAGCCTGCTGCGCCTGACCAGAAGGCCAAGCAGCAACTTCAGCGCCCAGCGAGGGGCGTGAGAAATTCTGGCGACCAGCCAGGGGCGTTGAAAATTCGTCCCTGGCTGGTTCTCGTTTTCTGTCTTCTGTTTATGCGACTTCGATTTGCGTGCTTGCCTAATAACGTCCTTTACGCGTAACAGCGTTTGTGGGGTTCGTTACAGGCCATCCCGAGCGTCGCTTATTTTTGTGGCGATCATTCGGGTTTGCGGAACACGTGTTTCGGTATAACTCTTTGGCAAATTAGTCTATGAATGTTTGGGCAATTTTTAAGGTTGTTGGTTTTCTAGGATAGTTTGTCACACAAAAATCACATATTTCGCTACACATAACTACATTACAAACATGGATTTGAAAATTAAATATGCCACGTAGTTTATGATAGGCTTCTATGGGTAGTTTATTTGCGCCTGACTTGGTACCGCTTCTATCGTAGATCCAACACATGCCCCGGTCGAGGTAGTGTCTTCAACAGACGAATTTCGCCCAAGAGGCCAACCCGCAAGTGCAAGCCAAGGGGGCATGCAGGCGAGAGGGACCTAATGAGCGAGCGATTGGGTTCGGGATAGGTGTACTACCTGCACAAGTACCGAGTGGGAAACATGTGTGGCGTATGCACCCCCCTATTGGCGGAAAAAGGTATCCTTAGTCCCAACTCCCGAGGGAGCCGAGATTCGTTATGCGGTTCTGCCCGTTCACATTAATATGCTGATTTTCAGGTCGTCCCAACTTGATGGGGAAATAAACGTGGGGTAGGATCGTTTCACCCTTCGGCTATTTTGATTACCTACAAGCACGAGTATTTCCTTCACTATCCCCAGTGGAGTCGCCACTGTGAGGGGGGTCGAAAAAGCACGAGGCTAATGCGTGACCTCGTCCCTCGTGGGTGTGACGATTCTTTTTATTCAATCAAGTGTAATTGGATTTCCTGTGAGTATACACCCAATTGACTAGTAATATAGGAGTCTCCATTCAGTTTTTAACGATAATGAGAAAAACTGACAAACCCGGTTATCGTGACATAAAGGGAGTGCAATTATGTTTGACCACGACGGCCGTAGGTTCCCTTGTGATCCCTGGTGTGGGGATCTCTCAACATACACCCGCAAGGTAGAGATTGAGGGTTCGGGGGACTGTAACTACCGAGAGGAGTACTTCGCTCGTCGATAACGCCAGAGGCAGGATATCCTTACTAGCTCAGCATAAATAATTGAAGGGACATGCGTTAACTATTAAACTAATCTGAGTTGATTTTAGCAATATGCAACATATAATACTAATTCAATCGTGATTATCTGATTTAAATAGCGTTAAGGGACCTAGCATGATAATCCGATTTCCCAAAAATATCATATTTGTTAGGCGTGATAGAACAATCAGATTTAGTTAGTTTAACAGTTCATAAAAAGGGCGAGGAAAGCAGTTAAATCATCGAAAAGGGACACATTACGACGCACCCTTGAGAGCTGAGGTGCGTCACGGTTCTCAGAAAACTAACCACTTTGACTTTGCTATTTCTCCTTTTTATTTAACGAATCTCAATTATGGGACAGGATACGTTCTGTTCGATTTATGGATCGATTGCGACAGAACGCGTGAACAGTTTCGCAGCGAGAGGCTTAGGCTAAGGGTTGGAGTCAATACTCAGAATATAATTGTGTGTTGTTGTGTGTGTTCTTTTCACGTCGAATATAGGGGTCTATTTATAGGGAAGAGTTCGTGGAAAGATAGAATTGTAGAGTTCTAATCCACAAAGAATTAGGAAAAAACACGTACCCAGGTATTTTCAGCGCCCAGGCCTGGGCGCCGAAGATTTCGGCGCCCAGAGCCAGGCGTTGAAAATAGGGTCTGGGCTGTTTTCTTTAGTCAGATTCGGATTCCTGAAATCCGTAGAGTTTGAGATTAATTCGAGTCTTTTAGCGCGTATCAATTTTATGACGGAATGCGTCTGGGCCCGTTACGAACTCTAGGCTCGTTAGGATTTCAATTAATACGTAACTCTTATTTCCGAATCATATTAGGAATAGGATTCTCGCAGTTTTCTATCTCATTTAGGATTTATGTTGGAATGCAACACCTAATTCTGACAGGTTTCTATCTTTTATGATTTGCCACTTTTAGAAGCTACCTTTTACGGCAGTTACTATTTTTAGCAGGTTTCCATAAGTAGCAGGTTTCGGGTGAAATGAAAAGGGGAATTGAGATTCGTTTATTTTATAGGAGATGCGTTGTCAAGTGGAGATTTACGCTTTCATCATCGAACCTTTCCCTTTCGGGGATGGGGACAAAAGTAGGTGTCTACACTATAGAATAACAAGAATAAGAAATAAAGTCCCTTATTGAAATTTAATTACTTGCAACCCAAGTCGAAAGAAAAATTTAAGTCAAAGGAAGAATCCAAGTCATCAAGATGCCAAAACGAGCACACATCGAAAAATAATAAGGGCACATACCCTTGCCAATAAGGAGCACTCACACTCCTAGGCACTTAGCCAAGACTCAAAAAAACCACTTTGCCTCAATTGAATGGGGGCTAGCGCAAGCGTCCAGGACCTCTAAAGTACTCAACTTGACCTAAAGCGAACTAACTCACTTAAAGACCTTCTTTTACCACTAGACATAGTCGTCCGCTTAAAGACCTTCTTTCACCATTAGACACAGTCATAGTCGCCAACAAGTAGTAAAGGCAGTAAGCTTGTAATGAAGAGGATTGTTCTACGGCATCACCCCATCATTCCTTCGAACTCAGGGCACCTGTTCATGGTAATTCGAATGCTTGCTAATCCCCTTTGAAAAAAAAAATCAGACATTGTCAATAGGACTTGGCACTTAACCAAGGCTCACCCTACTTAGACATATGACACGGGCATCTAAAATCGAAATCAAAAAACATCGTTGATGGGAAGACATAATAGTAACTGGGGGCTAAAAAACTGAAATGAAAGAGCTAGGGAAAGAACTAAGTATACCTTGACCTTTTGTACAGACATACACCAAGTAAATCTAAGTTAATTTGAAAACGGTTTATATTCCCGCAATTCTGAAAAAGATGGCCCTAAAAGCCCAAAGCATGTACCACACGGGCACAAGTAATATCTTGACGCCTGCACCCTGGCTTCCAGCAAATCCTTAGACAGCATTCCAAAAATCGTAACAGTATTTTGATTCACTCGTGTGATCCTGTACGAACCCTTCTATAAGTAAACTTGCTTAGGACACCTCGGATTGTACATAGTAGCACTCGGATTTCAAATAATTTTCAAAGACTTCTTCGAACATAATAAAGTGTCGTTGGTTTAAGCTAAGTATGCGTTTATCTCGATGTTGCAAGTGAGTCAAAAGATTTCTAAATATGGTTATGGGTAAGGAAAGGCACCTAGCTTTTGGTCAAGGCACACTTCAACATGTGACTACCTTGACCATGGCAATGTCGCACAATACGACATTTACAAGAGAAGTAGCAAATCACTACTCGAACGTACCTCGCACTAAACGAGTCTGGTTCAAACTATTCATGATCCATGTCACCATGAATGCATAAAAACGTGTGCCAAGCATTATAGCATCAAACCAATCCCGTAGCTACAATCGGGGGCCTGAGAAAAACACTCTAAAAAAGCCCGAAATGACGATTTTATTGCAAATTCTCGACGCTAATGCTATACACACGTCATAGGGGCACAATCCTAAGCTTTAATCGTGTAAAACGAACCTGAGAATGGCTACAACCCCTCCCAAATTCTAAGCACTACTTAGAGTATATAAAGTTAACCCACTAACAAGGGTAACTGAAAATCGCGAGTCACCAAAACTCCGATCAAACTACTGCACCTAACGCTCGCCCTATAAACCGCCTGTTACACAGTCTACGTCGTTCCAAAGCAAAAGCGAAAGAAAAATCAAGGATAAGAATTGTCAAAATATACCCAGAGATAATTTTCAACGCCCAGAGCTGGGCGCCAATATCTTTAACACCCCAGCCTGGGCGCTGATTCTTTCTGCTAGCCAAGTTTTGCCCAGATATAAAAATAAGAAAGAAACACCTATGAATCCTCGCATCGAACGAAGTAATAAGCCGTGCATACCCACGCGGAAGGTGCTACACTTGCTCGAACACCTAAACGAGGCGTGGTGAAGTACTCCAATGCAAAATATAATGACGATATCCCAACACCTGGAGGAATGTTCTAAGACACGCCGTTAGGCCACACAAGCCTACGTCGCACCATAAGTTCACCCGGCCCGCGGTACAAGTCTAAAAAAAGAGAATAAGGCATATTGCACTAATGTAGGCATGACCAAGAGTAAGAGGCAGAGACTACTTATTGCCCAAATTCAAAATGCAAACCCCACGACTCCTACATTAAGGATTAAAAAGTAGCGAAATATTACCTACCACGAAAGGGGTAGCTCGCACCTGCACGAGCGGAACCCCAGGGCATCTGTCTCGAAAGAACCTACAAAAATCGTACGCCAAAAGGAAGCATCCCAACATGCATACTTGGGGGCTCCAAGGCACGAAACAACCATAGAAAAATAAAAAAATCCCGAAGCAAATGTTTGAACAATCGAAAGGGTACGATGTTTGAGCCCACTTCATGAATGGGCCTGAACCCTATCAAGCTTCTAGGCAAACTATTCAAAATCAGTCATTGCTCAAAAAAAATGATTCAAGCAAACTGATTAATGGACCGCACACAACGGCCATTCTACGAACACTCGTTCGCACATACATATCATCATTCTAAGTATCGGACATTCACGAACGCGTTCAAAAGGAAAAATATACAACAACAAGAGCGGTCAAAGTCTTACGCCTCAAGGTATGTTCCTCGGGCCATATAGACTCGCCCAACTATCGCAATAAATGTACGCCTTAAGAGCAACAGTTCCTTAAAATAATCGCCCCAAAGAGACAAGCACCGTAGTCCACCAATCGGCTACGGCTTCTCAAGAAAATCATCACGTTCTAAAAACAAAGAAAAAACAAAAGAAAAGAGAATACATAGAACTTCCAAGTGAAATAAACGAATGAACAAGAGGCCAACTGTGTCATCAAAAGACCAGCCCAAACAACACTTTCAACGCCCCACCTGGGCGTGAATTATTTCAACGCCCACGCCTGGGCGCCGAAAATGAACCCAGGCTCAAAAAGGCCCTAACTTCTATTGGGCCCTGCCGCATCCATTCGACTCAAAAATTGCCGATTTCCTTACTGAAAGTCGCACCTCACGACTTTGTCAAGAGTAGTACACCACTACAAAGATCGCTCGCACTTACGAGTACAATCCCAAACATGATCAAGGACATCACAAATTGCGTATCCTCAAGGAACCCCTTTGACAAGAAATGACCGTCAAGCACGAATGCTTGGGGGCTCGAAAGAAAATATATATTTCAAAAGAGAGTATGAAAAGTTAAAACAATATTCCCAGACTATGCTGTACGAAGTCCCGTGTTTGGATGTCTCAAAAAATAAAACCAGTTTACGACCTCAAGACAAAGGTCGCCGTTGATACTTGTACGTGGTCCTCTGATCAAAGACCCAAGTGGTGGCAAAATTGAGCCATAAAGACTAGCTCAAAACCACGAAAGAAGATGACCACAAAACAATGGTCCGTCTAAGCACGTTGTCAACCCACATTCAGGTTACAACTAAATCCGAGCATCCCTCGAAAGAATCCGCTCCTGCGAGAATGAATAAGAAAAGAAATTCTCAAGAGAAATCACAAGAAAAAAATGAAATAGGGACTTTTCCACCTCAATCGGGCAAGATCGCGCCACGAACCACGCGAATCTCAAATTGAAAAGACGAATTCAGGTTCGCTCACCTCCAGCGAGCGGGGCGTCCACCCTTAGCGGACAGGGCTCGCCCACCTTCAGCGGGCGGGGTCTTCGTCACTAGCCACGCAGGTACTTAGTTTTCAAAGAAATGAGATCTTCAAAACACAAACAGGCTCGCCATCTTTAGCCGGCGGGGTCTACGTCACAAGCAGCGTAGGTCCTTATTTTCAAAAAACAAACGAACTTCAAAACAGACTCGTCCACTTCTATCGAACGGGGTGTCCAACCTTAGCGGACAGGTTCGCCATCTTCAGCCGGCGGGGTCTACGTCACAAACCGCGTAGGTCCTTATTTTCAAATTTCAAAAATAGATTCGTCCACTTCTATCGGACGGGGTGTCCACCCTTAGCGGACAGGCTCGCCATCTTTAGTCGGCGGGGTCTGCGTCACTAACCGCGCAGGTCCTTAGTCGCTGCAGCGATAACTTTTTCTGGTTTTCCGTTTTTCCAAAAAAGAACGATGTGAGTAGCTTTCCCTTATTCCAAAGATTGGTTTTCCGTTTTTCCAAAAAAGAACGATGTGAGTAGCTTTCCCTTTTTTCCAAAGATTGGTTTTCCGTTTCTTCAAAAAAGAACGATGTGAGTAGCTTTCCTTTTTTTCCGAAGATTGGTTTTCCGTTTTTCCAAAAAGAACAATGTGAGTAGCTTTCCCTTTTTCCAAAGATGGGTTTTCCGTTTTTTCCGAAAAAGAACGATGTGATTAGCCTTCCCTTTTTTCAAAATTTAAAAGAATGGTTTTTCGTTTTTTTTTCCGAAAAACGATGTGCTGGATTTTCCTTCGTTTTACGTCCCATAAAAACAAGGGGGTTTTCTCGTTTAGCTAACCCTGAAAATGAGAATCTTTAAAAACATTTTTACCTCGTAGTTGGGCTTGGCCAGGCCCAATTACACTTTATAGCTTTGATTTCGAAAACATCTGTAGCTACTCCCAATGACAAAGTGAGGGAGTTTCTGCGCACCTTTAGATCCTTCCAAGGACAAAGTGAGGAAGTTTCTATACTATCCGTTGACAAATCCCAATGACACGTGAGGGATATGTCGACTCTTCAAGTGATGACCCTTAAGTCAAATGTTATCACTCGGGGGCTCGTGAGACCCTCGCAAAAACAGGTCACCAGGCCAGGAGCAAGAGCAGGAGATTTTGGCCTCTACCCAAGAAGAAGGAGTGTAATAGTTTGTAGTTTGAATATTTTCTGTTGGTTTTTGGATTTCTTTACTCGTCGTCGATGGCGACGACGAGGTGCTTTGGATAATTTATGTTTGTGTGTGTTTGGTTTATACTTTGAAAGTCGTGGCTTTATGGGTCGCGCAGTTTGTTTATCGTATGACAAGTGTATTTTGTGTTTCAATCGTGTGTTTTTTCTTGCGATTTTCTTATGATGTTCTGGGTTTTTTGTTGCGTGCGACGTAACAGACGTTTACAAATGGTAGATAAAGAATCGACATAATTGCGTGTATGTAAAGCAGTACCTGTGTTACTTTGTTTATTTGTCGTTGCTCATGGTTTACTTTGTGTCCGATATCGTCGTTTCTGCTCGGAGTTCGTTGTCCGTCGTGCGTTCTGCAAAAGGAAAGCATGGGTTTCTAGGAGGATTGGCCGTTGGGGATGCCAACGGCCCTCCGATGCTTAAGTCAGTAATGATTCCGAATAAAAATAAAGCGGTAAAAAATAAATAAAGGGTAGAAACGACAAGGCGACAACTAATAAAATTGGACGCGATGGGTATTCAGAAGTGATAAAGTTTGAGGTGGGTGGCGTTCCAGCTTCGGGGGACCGACTTGCCGTCTTTGGTAACGAGTCTGTATGCCCCCTTTCCGACGATTTTATCGATCAAGTACGGTCCTTCCCAAGCTGGTGCGAGTTTACCTGCGTTTAGTTCCTTCGTGTTTTGGAATACGTTGCGCAGTACCCAATCGCCTTCCTTGAACATTTTTACTTTGACATTTTTGTTGAAACACTTTTCCACGATCTGTTGCTGCGACGCTATCCTTATCAATGCTGCTTCCTTGAAATCTTTGGTGTTTTCGAGGTTTTCCCCAAGTTCCACATCGTTTTGCTCAGGTGTCATGAGTCCGTATCGTGCACTGGGCAACGTCACTTCAGGGGGCAGTACTGCCTCGCACCCGTAGACGAGTGAGAAGGGAGTCTGTCCTGTCGCCGTCCTAGGCGTCGTCCTATTGGCCCATAGGATGGATGGCAGCTCTTCTGCCCATCGTCCCTTCTTGTCGTCCGAACGCTTTTTTAGTGATGCGATGATTGCCTTGTTACTGGATTCCGCCTGTCCGTTGGCTTGGGGATATCTTGGCGTCGACGTCTTTAGCTCGATGTTCCATGTCTTGTAGAAAGCCCTGGTTTTGTCGCTGATGAACTGTGACCCGTTGTCGCATATAATTTCTGACGGTATTCCGAACCTGCATATTATGTTAGTCCATATAAACGAACATACTTCTTTATCTCTTACTTGTTGGAACGCGCCTGCTTCTATCCATTTAGAAAAGTAATCTGTTAGTGCTAACATGAAGACCTTTTGTCCTGGGGCGACGGGTAGTTTACCGACGATGTCCATTCCCCATTTCATGAAAGGCCACGGAGTCAAAGTGGGATGTAAGAATTCAGATGGTTTATGTGTCATACCTGCATGTCGTTGGCATTTGTCGCACTTAGTTATGTACCTCATGGCGTCTTTAAGCATAGCTGGCCAATAGTACCCGTTCCTTATGATTCTGGTCGACAAGCTTCGTCCTCCTTCGTGTCCGCCGCATTCTCCTTCGTGGTATTGTTTCAGTAATCCTTCCCACTCGACTTTTTCTGCGCATCGCGTCAACATTCCGTTTGCTGATCGTTTAAATAACACGTCCTGCAAAATAACATATCGTGAAGCTTTGAAAAGTATTTTTCTGGCTTCGAGCTTGTCGTCGGGTAGGGTTTCGTGTGTTAGGTAATCAAGGATGGGTTTGGTCCAGCTATCTGTGTTTGTGGTTGTCATGACGAGGCTAGCATTATGGGGTATGTCTTTTTCGATGGCGGGCGACAGTAGATAGACTAGTGGTATGGTGGAGAATAGTGATTTTCTAAGTGCGGATCCTAGGTTAGCGAGGGCGTCGGCTTGTGTGTTTAGGTCTCGTGGTACTTGTTTGATGGAGAAGGGTTTAAATTTGGAGGTTAACTTTTTTGCTTTCTCGAGGTATAAGGTCATTTTCAGGTCTTTGGCTTCGTAGTCGCCGTTGATTTGGTTGACGATTAGTTGTGAGTCGGTGAAGATGTTGAGTCCGCTTGCCCCCAATTCCCCATCTAACGTCATCTCGGCGACTAGTGCCTCGTATTCTGCTTCGTTATTTGTCGCTTTGAAGTCGCAGCATATTGCTTGTGCTATCATGTCCCCTTGTGGTGATTTCAGCACGACGCCTAGACCTGCACCGCGAAAGTTAGATGAGCCGTCGACAGTGTCCATGTTTCCTCTATGTTGTTGATGAGTTTGACTTCGTCGTCTGCTATCTTCTCCAAGTCGGGGCTAAAGTCTGCCACAAAATCTGCAAGGGCTTGCGACTTCATAGCTGTCCTTGGTTGGTATTTGATGTCGAATCCTCTGAGTGCCATTGTCCATTTCTCCATTCGACCTGTTAGTTCTGGCATATGCATCACATACTTGATTGGATAGTTAGTCATCACCACTATTTGGTGGGTTTCAAAGTAATGCCTTAACTTTTTGGCGGCAGTGACTAGTGCTAAAACAAGTTTTTCGAGGGAGGAATACCTGGTTTCTGCTTCCAATAAAGACTTACTAATGTAGTAAATGGGTAGTTGTTATTTTTCGTCTTCTCGGGCTAACACCGCACTGACTGCTGTCGTGCTGACGGCGAGGTATAGTTGCAGGACTTCGCCTTCTTTGGGTTTGGACAGGAGGGGTGGCGTCATCAAATATTTTTTTAAGTTTTGCAAAGCTGTTTCATGGTCGTCGGTCCAACTGAAGCCTTTGTTTTTGCGTAAGACGTCATAGAATAGACAGCATTTGTCCGACGACCGAGATATAAAACGGTTTAATGCCGCCACCAGACCTGTCAAGCGTTGTACCTCTTTTATGTTCCTGGGTGATTGGATGTTGATGATTGTTTTGGGAATATTTGACTTAGAGACGAACTTTCCTTGATGAAGGTGCTAACAATCGATCGAGCTAGATAATTGAGAAAGGTGAGAGCAAGTTGTAATAGCATAAGATAATCGTAGCCTTATTGCTTGGAAAATCATGTATGTAAAATAGACAAGACTGAGCCATTTTATAGGCATTTACAACAAGAGTGTAACGCTTATGGAATAATTGCCCATAATTAGATAATAAATGTGTAATGAAGGCTGGCTTCATCAAGGGTTTGTAACGTTCGTTTTGAGCCCAGCAGTTGGGAATACCGTTCGAATAATGCCACCTTGCGCCTTGTTGGCAGCCACGTAAGCAATGCTTGTCACGTATTCCCATGTCACCAAGAGGGTATTTTTCCCCCTAACAATTGTCCCCAAACCCATTTTGAATTTATTCCGGGAAGTTCAAAAAGGAAAAATGGGTTTCACAGAAGGAAGAAACGGAAACCGCCTCTTAACCTCCCCAACACTGACGGCGTTAGGATCATGATGACTTTTGCCTTGGAGAAGCCAACCGTCCATCTGCGCCAATAAATAGGACTGCGCTTCCAACCATCCGCAATCACTTCTGCAATCTCTCTCTTCTCTTTCCCAGGAACAACGATCGGCGCTCTTTCTCTCTCCTTCTTTCAGGTAACTGCTCGGCTTCCATCTTCTTCTTTTCTTCTTTCTTTCTTCGATTTCCTCTATGTCGCAACGAATGGGGGCGAAATCCACCCGCGCGAAGAACAAGAGAGCCGTGGTGGAGTGCGATCTGGTTGAGGGGCCAATTTTCAGCCCCACATTCTGGACAGAAAGAATGCTCGGTCGGCCACTTGGGGGAAGAAGGATGTGGAGGCGCTCAGGGAGGAGTGTGGTTTTCCTCCGTCGGCGGTAATTCGTTTGCCGCAGCCCGACGAACGGGCCGATTGGGTATCGGACGGCTGGGTGTGCTTCTATGAGTATCCCTTCAGAATTGGGTATACTTATCCCTTCTCGCCACTGGTGCGAGGAGTTCTAAGGGCACTGGCTGTGTCGCCGGCGCAACTGATGCCGCAGGTCTGGAGGGTGATGCACTTGGTCGACCATCTGGCCGGCGCGCAAACTGGACATGGAGTTCCGGGTTGAGGACCTTGTGTACACCTACAAGGTCCAAAATTATGGGGCTGGTAGGTACTTGCTGCACGTCAAGGACGACAGGGAGGCTCTTCTTGGCGCGGACAAGTCGAACGACCGCGGGTGGATGGGTCGGTTCTTTTTTGTGGAGTTGGCTAGTTTAGGGCCCGACTCCGACTTCTTGACGGGGCAGTGGATGGCTAGAGGTATTTTGTTTGTTTTTTGGTGTTTTTTGGGCTTGTTGATTTGACTTTGTCTCACTTTTGTGTTTTTGTAGGTGCATCCTTCAACACAGTTGGTGTCGGTGCCGAAGCCATAGAAAAGACTGTTGTGCTGTTGGGGGTCCCTCTAAAGGACAGAGCTTTCATCGGCCTCAAGTTCGAACGCGAAGAGCCTTCTCAAGAAGAAGAAGTTTCTGAACCTGCGAACATGTCGACATCAACAGGTAAACATGGATTAGGGTTAGTTTACAGTTTTTGGGTTCGTTGCCCTTTCTAATACGAAATACAATTTACAACTGCTGTGACGAGACTGAGTCGTCAAATAAATGCTGCCAGCAGGTACTGGCCCGTCGACACGCTCTGGCAAGGCCCCATCTGCGGATGCATTGCTGAGGAAGAGGCTGGAGTCACTGGGAAGTGTGTCTCGAGCCAAACCCATCACTGTGTTGTCACCACCGAGGCCGCCAAAGGCTTCAACTGACGCCACGGTGACGGGGGAGACCAGCTCGCTTCTGCCTGCTGAGAAAAAGCTGCCGCCTCCATCTCGGAAGAGGAAGCTTGCAGTGGAGTTCCCTAACGACTATGGGTCGGCAGATGCGCCACGGGTTCAACTTTGGCCTGAGGTCGACCGCCTCTGGATTCCATCAAGCCGGGAGCGCCAGGAATCTTTGTCCCCAGTAGCTACAACTGTCGAGAGCGTCTCGGATGCATGGAGGGTATGTGTCTGCTCTTTCTTCTTTATTTTCATCGCCTCTTCCATCCTCATCTCGTCACTCTTAAAAACTTTTAAATGATTTGCTTTCGCACAGGCCCTGCAATCTGCTCTAGCCACACGTCATCATGTCATCATGTTAGAAGATCAAATAGTAAAACTAAAAAATGACATGAAGAAGGCAAAGCAGGAAGTTGGCCGTCTTGGCGGTGTGGCCAAGGAGGCAACGGCAAGAGCTGAGGCGCTGCAGGTGAGTCAAGAGAAGGGGGCTGCTGAGGTCGCACAGTTGAACGCTGAGAAGGAGATGCTGGTTGCTGAGGTCGACGAGCTGAAGACGTCTCTCTCCAAAGTCAAGGCGAGGATTTACGAGTGTGCTGGTTACTACACTTGGAAAATGAAGGCCGAGATGATGGAGGAGTTCAAGGCGGGCAAACATGTGAATTGGACTCCTGACGAAGACTTTGCTCAGTTCAACGCTGCATTCCCCAAGGACTATATCCCCCCTGGTGCCGTTAGCGATGAAGAAGACGTCGAGGAGGGTGCAACTGCAACCAGCCCCGATGTCGAGACGATGGCGGCACCAGGCGATGGCGAATAAGGGGAGAATGCAGGCCCAGCAGACCATCAGGAGTAGTTCTGTCCCCCCTCTTAAAAAAAATTAAAATTTGAATGTTGTGTGTGTCAAACAATGGCTTTTTAAACAATGTTTTGTGCGTTCGGCCTTTGGGAAGGTCGAAAAGATATTTGTGGCTGTGTTTCGCCTTGAAGGCGACAGTCTTTTGAATGTTTTTGGGCTTGTCCAAGGGGGCAAGTCATGTAAATATCTGTGGTTTGCGAATTCTGTGTTGCTTGCTTTGTTTTTGGAAAGATGTGTTTGGTTTGGTGTTTTGTTTTGCAGGTTGGGCACATACCTCGAGTTCGACTTTGGTGACGCCTCCAGCCTGTCAAAGGGGAACCTGCAAGAAATGTATGCTGTAGAAAAAATGTAGATTTGTATTCCATTATGTATGTAGTGTATATTGTAGTGTACCAGGCGTTTTAGTAATGGCCTAAATTGTGTTTTGTAGTTTGTAAGATTTGTAATATGTAATGTATACAAGCATGTTTGAATAAAATGAACATTGTTTCCTTTTACTTCGTTCTTCTGAACATGCGTGCAAAATTTCGACTTTTGGTTTCCTGTATGTTGTGTTGTACACTTTGCTTCATCTGTTTTTTCCTTGTCGAATCCGTCACCATGTGGGCACCATACTGTCAACACAGTAGAGCGTGAGGATTGGCCGTTGGTGGAGCCAACGGCCCTCCGATGCTTAAGTCAGTATGGAGCAACATAAAAATGAGAGGAAATTACGACAAGGAGAAAAAAAGAAAGAAAGAATTCAAGGAGAAATACGGGACGAAGTCGAGTCGAGTCTTTATGTTCGTTATTCCTCCTAAGTGTATACTTATGATGTTGCCAACTTGCCACGGTGTTGTCTGCAAAACAAGACGATGGCGTGAGGATTGGCCGTTGGTGGAGCCAACGGCCCTCCGATGCCTAAGTCAGTAATGGTGATAACATATAAGGAGGAAAGAAAAAAAGATAGAGGAGAGGAACTTAACTTCTTGTTACTTATAAGTGTATATAGTTCGTGATGTTCTCGACTTCGTAATACGCCATGCCCACTCTGTTTCGGGGGTATCGACATAATGGTGATGAATGCTAGAGTACCTGTTGCGTTAGAAAAACTAGAAAGCAAAAAGTATTTGAGTGTTCAGAAATGGTACAGTTTTAGGTGTGTCGCATTCCAACTTCTTGGGATGGGTGTGCCGTCTTTGTCGACCAACTCGTATGCGCCATGTCCTGTTCGTCTCACGATCTGGTAGGGACCTTCCCATGTCGGGGCCAATTTTCCGTGTCGAGGATCCTTTTTATTTGGGAAGACCTTGCGTAGGACCCAATCTCCCTGCTGAAATACTCGAACCCTCACGTTCTTGTTGTAGCTATTTGCAACTGCTTGTTGATAGGACGCCATCCTAACCAACGCTGCTTCTCTGAGTTCGTCAACAGTATCGATGTCGTAGACCAAGACTGAGTCGTTCATTCCTGGAGCCATGAAACTACTTCTTGCTGTGGGGAGCTCGACTTCGGGAGGAATGACTGCCTCGCAACCGAAGACTAAGGAGAAAGGAGTGTGATTGGTCGCCGTCTTGGGCGTCGTCCTGTCAGCCCAAAGGATCATAGGTAACTCGTCTTCCCATCTTCCTTTGGCGTCGTCGAGGCGCTTCTTGAGGTTGTTGATGATGATTTTGTTACTTGATTCGGCTTGGCCATTCGCTTGAGGATATCTTGGTGTTGAGGTGTGCAAGGTGATGTTATACCTACTGCAGAATTCTTTGGTTTTGTTGCTGATGAACTGAGAACCATTGTCGCAGACGATCTCGGAAGGGATACCGAACCGACTTAGGATATTTCGTTTGATGAATGAGATGACTTCGGTATCTCAAACTCCATTGGACGCTTCTGCTTCGATCCATTTGGAGAAGTAATCAGTCATTGCCAACATGAAGACTCGTTGTCCTGATGCTTGTGGTAAGGGACCTACTATGTCCATCCCCCATTTCGTGAAGGGCCAAGGGGACAAGATAGGGTGGAGTACTTCACAAGGTTGATGAGAGATGGAAGCGAACCGCTGGCAGGAGTCGCACTTCTTAGCAAAGGTGATTGCGTCTTTCTTCATGGTGGGCCAGAAATATCCCATGGTAAGGTTTTGTGGGCTAAGCTTCTTCCTCCGGCGTGGTTTCCACATTCCCCATCATGTATGTTGCGCAATGTCGACTCAATCTCGTCATGATCAAGGCATCTCAGGTACGGTCCTGCAACTGACTTTCTGAACAATACTCCATGGATTAGGATAAATCTGGAGGCTTTCCTGCGGAAGGCTTTTTCGTGGGTGACTCCAGGTGGGGCGGTGTTATGTTTAAGCCAGTGTATGTAAGGGTCGCGCCATGAGGGAATTTGAGTAGGTTAAGACTGTTCGGTGATGGGTAGGTTATCTTTGGCGATGGCTGGATACATTAAGTGGACTACGGGGATGGAGGTGAGTTTAGGTTTGATGTTTGAGCCAAGATTGGCTAAGGCGTCAGCCTGGGTGTTTTGGTCTCTTGGTATTTGTTGTAAGGTGCATGAGTCGAACTTGTTCACGAGCCTTTTTGCTATTTCCAAGTAGGCCTGCATCTTTGAATCCTTCGCTGCATACGAACCGTTAATCTGGATGATAATTAATAAAGAATCGCAACGTACCTCAAGTCGGCGGATATTCGATCATGTCGAGTGCTAATGACAACCCCAAGATCAAAGCTTCGTATTCTGCTTCGTTGTTGGTAGCTTTGAACTCGCAACAGACAGATTGTACTATGGTGTCCCCTTGTGGCGACTTTAGCACGATGCCGAGGCCTGTCCCCCGTATGTTGGAGGAGCCGTCAGTATGTAGGGTCCATATTGACGAGGATCCATTGTTGGTCAGTGTGTTGACTTCGTGATCGACTTCGTGTTGGAGGCTCGGGCTGAAGTCAGCCACAAAATCATCCAGGGCCTGCGACTTGATGGTTTTGCGAGGTTCGTACCTGATGTCGTAACAACCTAATTGTATTGCCCATTTGGACATCCTGCCAGAAAACTCGGGTTTCCTCATGATTTACTTCATGGGATAGTTAGTTCTAACAGTGATAGGATGACATTCGAAATAAGGACGCAATTTAACAGAAGCAACGACTAAAGCAAGGACAAGTTTTTCGAGATGAGAGTACCTTGTTCCACGCTAAGTACAGACTTACTGACGTAATAAACAGGTAGCTGCTTTCCGTCTTCTTCTCGTACTGACACGGCACTGATGGTCGACTCTGTAACTGCGAGGTATACTTGTAGCACTTCATTGTTTTTTGGTTTGGATAGTAACGGGGGGTTTGACAGGTATTGCTTGAGTTGCTGCAACGCGGCTTCGTGTCGGTCAGTCCAGCTGAACTTTCCATTCTTCCTGAGGATATCGTAGAACAATTTGCATTTGTCGGACGACCTGGAGATGAAGCGGTTGAGAGCAGCCACTCTGCCTGCTAATTTTTGTATGTCCTTCTAGTTTCGAGGTGATGGTAGGTTGATGATTGCGCGGATCTGATTGGGACTAGCTTCGATGCCTCTTTGAGTAACCATGTAACCTAAGAATTTTCCAGAAGAGACTCCGAACGAACATTTGGTGGAGTTGAGTTTCATGATGTACTCTCGCAACACGTCGAAGGCTTGCTGAAGATGCGTGATGTGATCCGAGGCTTTCTTGGATTTCACAAGCATGTCGTCGATGTAGACTTCCATTGTGTCGCCCAGCTGTTTTCTGAACATTTTGTTGACTAGGCGCTGATAGGTGGCGCCTGCGTTCCTTAAACCGAACGGCATGACCTTGTAACAATAAGTTCCCCGTTCCGTGATGAAGGCGGTTTTCTCTTGATCTTCTGGGCGCATCAAAATCTGGTTGTATCCACTGAACGTGTCCATGAATGTAAGCATCTCGTGTCCCGCAGTAGCATCAACCATGGCGTCGATGTGGGGTAAGGGAAAAGAGTCTTTAGGGCATGCTTCGTTGATATCGGTGAAATCTATGCACACTCGCCATTTCCCATTCTTCTTCCTGACTACGACGTCATTGGCCAACCAGTCTGGATATTTTACCTCCCTGATCTTTCCTGTATCTAGTAGTTGTTGAACTTCATCGTTGATAATTTGGTTGCGCTCTGGAGCGAATTTCCGCCTCTTTTGTTTGACGGGCTTATGTCGGGGGTCGACACTGAGTTTGTGAGTGATGATGTCTGGGCTGATGCCTGGCATATCTTCATGTGACCACGCGAAGCAATCCGCGTTGGCTTTGAGAAATGTAACAAGTTCCGACCTGATGTCGTCGGGTACATCACATCCAATAAAAACGACCTGTTCTGGCTTAGCAGGATCCAAGATGATCTCGTCGAGTTGTTCAGATTTGGGCTCTTCGTAGCTTGCTGGTGACGGATTGGACTGTAATTGCTATAATGAGGATTTATTTGTGGCCGATGGCTTCAGGGCTGCCTTGTAGCATTCTTTGGACTCTTGCTGATCTCCTTTGATTTCTTGAACCCCCCATCGAGTCGGGAACTTGATGGTTTGATGATATGTCGACGGGATGGCCTTCATGTCGTGAATCCAGGGCCTGCCCAAAATAATGTTGTAAGATGAAGGGCAATCAATAACACATAACTTTACCTATTGGTTGATTCCTTGTGCGTAAACGGGTAGGGTAACTTCTCCGAAGGTGGTTTTTGCTTCGCCACTGAACCCTATTAGCACGGTGGATTTTTTGACGACATCTGTGTCGGGGTTGAGCCCCATCTCCTTGAGGGCGTCGAGCATCATCACGTTAGTTGAGCTACCATTGTCGACAAGGACTCGTTTGATCATGCAGTTTCCAACAGGAATAGATATCACCAAGCCGTCGTGATGTTTGTCCTAGATATCCCCTACATCAGATTCATCAAAAGATATGGGGGTTAGGTATTTGGCGGCTACGGCTCGGACCGGCCTGTCTATCTCGTTTTCTCGGGCGTGTCTCTTCGCTGCAGAATAAGTTAAACCACAAATGTCAGAACCTCCAGCAATAAAATTCACAGTTTTAGTATGAGGGGGAGGTGGAGGAGGTCGAGATGGGGAGTTAGAGTTGTCTTTGTTGACAACGCCACGAGCTTTATCAGACATGACGTCCTTGAGGTAACCATTTTTCAGTAGGTAGGCTACTTCTCTCCTCAACGCAACGCAGTCGTTGGTTGTGTGACCGATGTCGACATGGAAATCACACCATTTAGAGGGATCCTTCTTCGACTCGGGTTTGCTGGACTTCGGCGGCCACTGCACTGCTTTCCCCATCTTCGAGAGGTGGTTCATCAGACCTACAGTGTCAACACAGAAAGAATATTCGTTAATTTTTGGGGGCAGATCCGGGTTGTTCTTCCAGCCGGAGTCATCGTCTTCCTCCACCACTGCTAGATGTTGAGGTCGGGAGTAAGGAGCAGGACGATCGTTGCTCCTCTTGGGATAGGGCAGCCGTCTTTCCGTCTTCGAGTAATCATTGCCCCCTTTCCGAGAATGGAGAGTTTCTTCCAACCTAACTTGGGCCATTGCTTTGGCTTGAGCATCTTCGAACGTCTTGCAGGGATATTTGATTAAATCCCTCCAAAGGTCGGTTTCGCCATATAATCCCTGTCTGAACGCTTCGATGGCTGTCGGGACATCACATTCAGGAACAGTCACCTTCTCCCTGATGAACCGGGCTATATAATCCTTCAGGGGTTCGTTAGGACGTTGGATTACTCGGTATAAGTCGCTTGTCTGCTTCTCTAAACACCTGCTGCTAGCAAACTGTTGGTTGAACATGTTGTCGAGGTGAGCAAAAGAGGTAATGCACCCATTTGGCAGGCTAGTCAACCACTTCAAGGCGGGCCCAACCAATGTCGAACCGAACCCTTTACAGAGGCTGGCTCCTCTCATGTGTTTGGGGACTGGAATGGTCATCATCCGTTGCTTGTAGGTCAAGATATGTTCTCTTGGGTCGGTCGTCCCGTCGTACATGGGCATGTTGGGTGGGCTAAATCGTTTTGGGATGTCTATTGCATCAATGGGATCAGCATATGGGGAGTCGACATAACTGTCTAGGCTAGCTTCTTTGATTGGTGTTGGTACACCAGGGATTTTGTTTATCATAGTCATGATTTGTTGGAGTTGATGATTGGTATTTTCACAGATGCTGTTGAGCACCGGGACGAGGGGGCTAAATGTTTCGGGAAGGCTGGCTTGGAGATGTTGATAATAGGTACTCTGCGGGTATACGCCATGAGGCTGGTGAGGAGTGAACTGCGGCACCACTTGTTGCATGTAAGGGGACGTTCCTTGAGTAGCGTGGGTACCTGCAACATAAGGAAAAGGAGTTACGAAACCGTGACTAACTGGAGCGACTGACCTGTTAAGAGGAGTGTATGGAGAATAGTTTCGAGAAGAGTCAGGTCGCATTAGGGCATTGGGAAACGCTGGTTGTGGCGCCTGGCTAGCTAAAGGAACCGTCATCAACTGGGGAGGTGCTCCTGGCGCCGAAGTGACCAGGTTGACAACAGGTTTGACGACTTGCTGAGAGAAGAGTTGATCCCATGGCATTTGAATCGCTGGCGTTGATCCTTGCGCCGGAAGCGTAACAGGCAGGGGCATTGACATGGTCACCATTGGGGGAGGCAACAGACGAGACACCGGAGCGGAGGTGGGAGTCGTCACCATGGTAGATGCTGTCATGCCGACCTGGGTGGGGTTGCCCGGGCAGCCGTCGTGGTGACAACTGTCGTCGATGTTCCTGCAGAAGATGGTTGAGGTTGAGGTGGGGGAAGCCAACTCGGGTTAGAACGGGGTTGATTCGGTAATGGATCGAATTCGCGGATCTGCTGGAGAACAGGACCCCCAGGTTCGCCAAAGGGTACATGGAGGGGGTGATCTGGAGCGGCGTCAAGATCCAAGCGGCGGTTTAACCCGGAGGTGTCTCGTCGGTACCGGAACCTGGATCCGGTGGCGATGGAGGCGGTGGACCTAACTTGAGAGTCCAACGCTTCGTTCTCCTTTTGGAGGATGTTGATGCGCTGCTCCATGGCTTCGAAGCGACGAGTGATATCATCGGATGAGCTAGCATTTCCAGCCATGGTGATTGGAATGGTATTATCGAGCTGCTTTTGATTGTCAGCCCCACGGTGGGCGCCAAATTGTTTTGGGAAAATTCGACATAGAGACGAACTTGCCTTGATGAAGGTGCTAACAATCGATCGAGCTAGATAATTGAGAAAGGTGAGAGCAAGTTGTAATAGCATAAGATAATCGTAGCTTTATTGCTTGGAAAATCATGTATGTAAAATAGACAAGATTGAGCCATTTTATAGGCATTTACAACAAAAGTGTAACGCTTATAGAATAATTGCCCATAATTAGATAATAAATGCGTAATGAAGGCCGGCTTCATCAAGGGTTTGTAACGTTCGTTTTGAGCCCAGCAGTTGGGAATACCGTTCGAATAATGCCACCTTGCGCCTTGTTGGCAGCCACGTAAGCAATGCTTGTCACGTATGCCCATGTCACCAAGTATTTTCCCCCTAACAATGATTTCTCGTATCTGGTCGGGGCTGGCCTCGATTCCTCGTTGGGTGACGATGTAGACTAGAAATTTACCTGCCGACACTCCAAAAGAACATTTAGTTGGGTTATGTTTCATACCGTACTTCCTTAGAATTTCGAACGACTGTCGCAGGTGTTCCACGTGGTCGTTCGCTTTCTTTGATTTCACTAGCATGTCGTCGATGTACACCTCCATCGTGTCTCCGAGCTGATCTTTGAACATCCTATTGACCAGTCGTTGGTACGTCGCACCTGCATTTTTAAGACCAAAAGGCATAACTTTATAGTAATAAATTCCTCTATCTGTTACAAAAGAAGTTTTTTCTTGGTCCTCTAGGTGCATAAGTATCTGGTTGTATCCTGAATAGGCGTCCATGAAGGTGAGTAACTCGTGACCGGCGGTGGCGTCGACCATGGCGTCTATGTGTGGCAGTGGGAATGGATCTTTGGGGCATGCTTTGTTGAAGTCGGTGAAGTCGATGCACACTCTCCATTTGCCGTTCTTTTTCCCAACGACGATGACGTTTGCTAACCAATCTGGATACTTGACTTCTCTGATCTTCCCCGAGTCTATCAATTTTTGAACTTCTTCGTCTATGATTTTATTCCTTTCTGGTGCGAATTTCCGTCGTTTCTGTTTTACTGGTTTGAAGTTGGGGTCGACGTTGAGCTTATGGGTGATGACGACTGGGCTAATTCCTGTCATGTCTTCGTGTGACCAGGCGAAGCAGTCCAAGTTTTCTCTTAGGAACGACACTAGCTGACTTCTGATGTTGTCAGGCAGTGATGCTCCGATTCTTACGACTTGGTCTGGTTTCGTCGGGTCTAATGCTACCTCGTCGATCTGTTGATCGTCTGGCTCATTTGTGGTCGACCCGGGTTGTAATTGCTAGATGGAGGATTTTGATGGTTTCAGTGCGGTTTCGTAGCATTTGTTTGCATCTCTTTGGTACCCTTTGATTTCCATGACCCCCCATCTAGTCAGGAATCTGATGGACTGGTGGTACGTCGAGGGTACTGCTTTCATTTTGTGGATCCATGGTCGTCCCAAGATGACATTGTATGCTGACGGGCAATCGACGACGTTGAATTTCGTCATGACATTGACTCCTTCTGCATAGGTGAGCAATGATATTTCTCCAACAGTTCGCAATGATTCTCCGCTGAACCCTACTAGGACCGTTGATCTCTTAATGATGTTCTTTTCCTCGAGTCCCATTTCCTGCAGCGCCTCCAAGAATAACACGTTTGCTGAACTTCCGTTGTCGACCAATATCCTTTTGATCAGGGCGTTGCCTATTGGAAGTGATATTACCAGACCGTCATGGTGCTCTCGCTGTGTATCTACTGAATCTGAGTCGTCGAAGGTGATAGCCATTGCTGTCAAGGACTTGTTTAATATGATTTCATCCTCTGTCTGCCCCTCTTCGATGGCTCCTGATTCTCCTCTGTTGATTTTTTTAGCTGCAGAAGAGGTTAGTCCACAAATATCTGATCCACCAGAAATAACATTTACCACTTTGTTGAACGTAGGTGGGTCTGGTCGGTCGCTGCTCGTCGTCGGGTCGGGTTGGGCGGTCTGTTCCTTGTCGAATGTTTCCTTCCCTTTGTCGCTCAGCAGCTCCTTCAAATGCCCTCGTTTTAGGAGAAATGCGACCTCCTTTTTGAGGGAGATGCACTCCTCGGTTTTGTGACCGTTGTCGCGGTGGAAATCACACCATTTGCTCATGTCTTTCATTGAATCTGGTCTGTCACTTTTCCGGGGCCACCTGACTGTTCCACCTACATTTTGAAGGGTGTTCACCACGCCTCCGATGTCGACGTTGAAGCCGTATTCGGAGATGTTGGGGTGGTCGGCCCGCTCATTCCTGTAAACATTGTTAGTATCATCATATTGATTGACATTTTGTACCTGGTTCTGGCGGTTGTACGGCTGGTGTCGCCAGTTGTTGTTCCTTGGGGTGTACGACCTCCTGTCGTTGCTGCCCCCTGCTGGTCGCTGAGAAGCCATTCGTGTAATCTCGTCGTCTTCGATCCGCATCTGGGCAGTGGCTCTCGACCTGACCTCCTCGAAGGTTGCACAGGGATATTTGGTTATCTCCCGGTACAACTCCGAGTTGGGGATGAGACCTCTTTTGAATGCTTCGATGGATGTCCTGACATCACAGTTTTTTATACTAATTTTTTCACAATTAAAACGGTTAAAGTAATCGCGTACCGACTCGGTTGGTCCTTGGACCAACCGATAAAGGTCACCTGTTTGTTTCTCCAACTGGCGACTGCTGGCGAATTGCTGGTAGAAGGCGTTGATGAGGTCGGACAGGCAGTAGATGGATCCAGGTGTGATGTTCATGAGCCATTCCAGAGCTTCTCCGTCGAGGGTTCCTCCGAACGATTTGCACATGACGGGTTCGAGCAGGTTATAGGGGATGCCGATCTGCCACATTCGCTGCTTGTAGACGTTGACGTGTCTGTATGGGTCGGACGTTCCGTCGTACAGGGTGGTCCAGGTAGGGAGTCGGAGCTGGTGTGGGACCGTCACCCTGGCGATCGCCTCATAGAATGGCGATGTTGCATGCCCGTCGGTCGGTTCCGTTTCCACAGGTGTGGCTGCCCCTGACTTTCAGCTAGGGTCGACACTAACTAAGCAATGAACGAATAAAGCAAATAAAAGAGCAAGCATCGAGCGACAAAGGAATTAGGAAATGCACACTTGTCCCTAAGGACAAGTGGGAGACTGAAGGAAGTAATGCCCTTGGTCCAAGTATGCATTCTATGTTAAGTCTAATAAATGCGGTTCAGTATTAATTAACAAGTTAATAATTCAGTGAGATCAAGTGAGCTGAATGCCTAGCTAGAGGCCGCTTCAGTTCAAGTGGAATTAATGATATTAATCCACAGCTTACTCTTGACTGAACCCGTAGGGTCACACAAATAGTACGTAAACGGATCAAGTATTTAATAGCATTAAATACTCCATCTATGGATATTCGGAATCGACGGATCTTGGTTTCAGTGGGAGCTGAGATCGTCACAGGCAAGAAATGAATACTCCGGAAACGATGATATTGCCGGAAACGGAAATATGGATCGTATCGGAAATATAAATATTATCCAAGTCGTAGATGTTGCCGGAAACGGAAACATGGTACATATCGGAAAATATTATCGGAAATGGAAATATTGCCGGAATCGGAAATATTGCCGGAAACGGAAATATTGTCAGAATCGGAAAATAATTCCGGAAACGGAAATATTAAATATTTGTTCGAAACGGAAATTAATTCCGGAATCGGAAACATTAAATATTGTTCGTATCGGAAATGAATTCCGGAATCGGGAAATTAATCGGAAGCGTATCGTACGAATTAGCATCGGACGAGGCCTGCCAGACGAAGGCCCAGCACGAAGCCGGGCCATCGCCCAGCAAGCCAGCGCGCCACAACGCACCAGCCAAGGCTGCGCCAGGCCCACCGCAAGGCAGGCCCAGCGCGCGCCAACGCTGCGGCAGCGTGTGGGCCTCGTGGCAATGGGCTGCGAGCTCGCGGGCTGCGCGCGCGCGCATGGCGCCCCTCGTGGGCTGCTGTGCGTGCGTGTGTGTGTTTGTGTGCTATACGAATCCTAAAGCTATCAGGTTTCGACATATGATTAAATTCCTAAACCTAAAAGGATGAATTAATTAAATAAGAATTCTATTAGGATTCTAGTTTAATTAATTCGTATCCTAATAGGATTCCAGTTCCTTTTCCATACCTCTATAAATAGGTGCCTAGGGTCATAATTTATAGACACAATTAAAGTATTCAAGTATTCAAAGTGATTTTTGAGAGCAAAAATTCAGTCACATAATTGCCTACAATAGCCGAAAATTCTAAGTACCTCAAGGGCGATCCTAGTTGGTCAAGCTTAAGGCGGATCCGGACGTGTTGTGGACTATCTACGGAGGGACAACACTTGGAGTCCTAAAGACTTGTTCTTGTTCGGTTCGGGCGCAGCTAGGGAAGGCACGCAACAAAGTGTATGCATCTAAACTATGCTAAATGATTATGTGTAAATAATATGCTTTCCTGGCTTTATGGTTTTTCCGCATGATTTATGAATTGTAATATGTATCATAACCTAACAGTGGTATCACGAGCCTCTTATTATTTTCATAATCTAAATTGCATGAACATGGTTAAATATTACAAATTTGCAAGAATTAAAAGGGATGATTAATTTTCGTAATTGTTAATTAATTGCAAATTGCGTTTATTTAATTATACGGACGCAGTTTTTCGGCAGTTTCTTCGTTACTCATCCAAATCGAGTGATTTTTGTGTCAATTCCACATGTAAAAGGCATTCTAAAATTTTGACAAAAAGAGTCTTTTTCGGCCGAACCCAGAATTCTCAATTTCGAAGCCGAACTATGACTTTTAGGAGGTTTTAGTTTTTCGAATGCAAAATTTCGTAAATTTAAGATGTTAAATTAAATATTTGCGATTCTTGTTGATAAATCTTGAATTTTTGATTGACCTACTGTATATGTTTAACAAGTTTGAATGCCTAGCCTTGTTATTTATGCAATCTAATTTGTAATTATGATTAATTTGTTGAAAATTGGAATAATTTAGAATTAATTTGATTTTCATAATTAGTTATAATTTAATTAGATACCTATAATTAAAAACCACCATAAAAATTGTAAATTTATGTTAAATTTTAAATTTTTATGACCTAGACTTGAATCCATGTTAATCGGAAATCAATTAAATAATAAATTTTCGATTTTTCGCCCTAAAATTATGAAATTAATATTATTTATTAATTTGTCATTAATTTTGAATATAAATTTTTAATTTTTTATGCGACTCGCTCATATAACTTGCACGCACAAAGCAATGGACGCTACGTGTTATCCTTAAGGGGTGTTGTATAGTGCGGGCATGCGACGACGAGCAAGGGAGCTCGTCGCCCATGCGGTACGAATGCAGCGAGCAAGGGCATGGTGCACGAGCACAAGGCAGCAGCCCTGCCTTGTGTCGTGGGCTGTGAGCAATGGGCGTGTGGGCAGGGGCGAGAGCAAGGCACGAGCAGTCGCGTGTGGGCAGCAAGCGTGCTGCGCCACAGCGCGCACTGCCTCGCGCAAGCATGCGGAGCCTCGCGCGCAGCGAGCGCAAGCTCGCGTGCCACGAGCGCTACGTACAGCGTCGATGCCTCGAGCGCAGCGAGCGCCAGCTCGCATACTGCTGCCTCGTGCGATGAGCGCAAGCTCGCGTGCGGAAAAGGCAGGCGCGCAGCGAGCGATGGCTCGCATGGATCGAGCGCAGCGAGCGATGGCTCGCGTGCATCGAGCGCTGGCGCGCGCAGCGAGCACCAGCTCGCGTGATGCCTTGCGATGGTGAGCAGCAGCGATGCGACGCAGCGCATGGGCTGCGCGTACATGGCCAGCGATGGCTGTGTACGTGTGGCCCATGGGCGTGCGTTGCGTGGGATTGTTGCGTTGCGATTAGATCGTTTTGAAATTTTAATTTGAAATTTTCAGTTTACGTAATTTTAATTAATTTTAAAATTAATAATTTAAATTATTTTCTTGGATTTTAATTTTGAATATTGTAATTATAATAAATTTTATTTATTCTAATTATTTTACTAAAATTAAAATCATGAATTAATTTAAATACGACTGAAATTAAATTAAACTTTTTGGATTCAATTATAAATTTATATGAGCTTTAAATTTTAATTAAATTTGTATGTTTCCGGTTAGACTAGAAATACATTTTTATGTTTAAAATTAGTAAAGCATATGAATTTATTGGTTTAAGTGGGAGCCCTTTTTAGTCATAAACTGTTGATTAGGTCTACAAATCCTTAAGGTTAAAACAACTTGATTAGAATTAATAAGGACTGAATAATTTGTAGATTATTGGTGCCCTTGATTAATAGCTGCAAATGTTTATGTGATGCATAATGTGTTTTACTAACCAGCTATGTGGGCCATTCATGATAATGAATGGGTGAATGGTATATATTGTATATGTACTGTTTTGCAGGTCATGAAGTGACTAGTATGGCCCAAATAGGATAGAAAATATGGTCTGCGTACCATTAATTTGAATGTAATTGGTCTAAAGTACCAAAGTTGTTTTTCAATTCAAATATGGTCTGCGTACCATCAAATAGTTGTAATTAGTTTTAATTATAGCTTATCCTATTTGAAGAAAATGGTGCCTCCCACGGAGATTTTCAAGACGGACTTTGAAGTTAAAGCTTCAAGATGAAGTCGGGCCATACTAGATCACATTTATCTTATGCATGTTTTAAGGTATTTATTGCTTTTAAATATGTCTTAAAATGCATGAGATCAAAGCTTGATTATGTTGCATGATTAAGGATTTTAGTTCACTTAAAATCTAACCAACATAGTAAGAGCCTTAAGTTCCAAACTTAAAAATTGAGTTAAAAGGTGCCATGCCAAAATATACACTTGCTTGGATATCCTTTACATCAATCTAGTAATAGTTTTCGCTCAGCGAGGTGTTACTTATTGGTCCTAAAGGGGCAAGGTACACAAATAATTGTGAGTACATGTTAGTTTTGGTGAAACTCAACGATATAAGTAAGGAGTCCTTTTATGTCATGGCAAAATCGATAGGTTTACCTAATAAGTTCTTAGACGTACCTATCAACCAAGAATAGTTTCTAGACTATTAGCAAAAGGATTTTGCTTACCTAAGATGTTTTAGAATTGAGCCGACAAACTGTGCTTAGTTCTTCAATGATTTTAGGATCTTGGAATCATTTTATTCACACCTGACGGAACACGTAACTTGAATAAAATGCTTAATGAACATTGAATTATGCATGTATGCTAGAATTTAAGTTTATTAAGAGAAACTGTGAATGGTTATTTATTTGTTTATTCTTTTCAATTGTAGTTTTAAATATGGCAAACAACAATTCATTCAACATTCGATCAATTCTCGAAAAGGAGAAGTTGAAAGGGAAAAACTTCCTTGACTGGCAAAGGAACTTGCAAATAGTTCTTATGCAGGAAGAAAAGGAGTATGTCCTAGAAGAGGCGATGCCCGAAGCCGCAGGCGACGGGGTCACTCAGGCAGCCCTCAATCGTTGGATTGATGCCAACAAGGATGTGAAATGTCTAATGCTCGCCACCATGAGTGCAGATCTGCAGAAAACGTTCATCAACTCAGATGCTTTCACAATCATCAGTGAGTTGAAGAACATGTTCCAAGATCTGGCTCGAGTCGAAAGATTCGAGACTCATAGGCAAATTCTTGAGACCAAGCTTAAGAAAGGCGAGCCCGTAAGTCCACATGTTCTCAAAATGATTGGACTCATTGAGAATATGAGTCGGCTGGATCAGCAATTTTCTGAGGAAATGGCTATAGACACCATCCTCCATTCTCTTCATAGCGGGTATGATCAGTTCAAACTGAACTACAGTATGAATAGTCTGGACAAAACGCTCACTGAGCTTCACGGTATGTTGAAGACCGCTGAAAAGACGCTCAAAAGTGATAAGCAGGATGTGCTTATGGTGCGTGGGGGCAAGTTCAAGAAATCTGGAAAGAAGAGGAATGCTAAGAAAGGTGGCAACAAGGCCAGCCCAACTAAGCAAACTGGCGCCAAATCTGTAAAGAGGAAGGTCAGTCAACCCACTTCTGAATCCGAATGCTTCTACTGCAAGAAGAAGGGGCATTGGAAGAGAGATTGCTTGAAGCTAAAGGAAGATCAGAAGAACGGAACAGTCGTTCCATCTTCAGGTATTTTCGTTATAGACTGTATACTTGCTAATTCAACTTCTTGGGTATTAGATACAGGTTATGGCTCACACTTATGTTCTAATCCACGGGGACTAAGAAGAAGTAGAAAGTTAAGCAAGGGTGAAGTCGACCTACGAGTGGGAAATGGAGCACGGATTGCTGCATTAGCTGTAGGAACTTATTATTTGTCGTTGCCCTCCGGGCTAGTTTTGGAACTGGAAGAGTGTTTCCATGTTCCAAGTCTTACTAAAAACATCATTTCAGTTTCTTGCTTAGATGCTAGGGGATTTTCCTTTTTAATAAAAGACAATAGTTGTTCGTTTTATTTTAAAGAGATGTTTTATGGATCTGCTAGATTAGTCAATGGACTTTATTTATTAGATCACGACAAACAAGTATATAACATAAATACCAAAAAGGCCAAAAAGGATGATTCAGATCTCACCTATCTGTGGCATTGTCGATTAGGCCATATAAACTTGAAACGCTTAGAAAGACTTCAAAAGGAAGGAATTCTAGAACCATTTGACTTAGAGGATTATGGTAAATGCGAATCATGTTTACTTGGCAAAATGACAAAGCAACCTTTCTCTAAAGTTGGAGAAAGAGCAAATGAACTATTGGGTTAAATCCATACAGATGTATGTGGACCAATGAGTACAAATGCTAGAGGTGGTTTCAGCTACTTTATCACTTTCACTGATGACTTCAGTAGATATGGTTATGTCTACCTAATGAAGCATAAGTCTGAATCCTTTAACAAATTCAAGGAATTTCAGAGTGAAGTAGAGAATCAATTAGGCAAGAAGATTAAGGCACTGCGGTCTGACAGAGGCGGTGAATATCTGAGCTATGAATTTGATGACCATCTGAAAGAATGTGGAATTCTATCAGAATTGACTCCTCCTGGAACACCACAATGGAACGGTGTGTCGGAACGGAGGAACAGAACCTTGCTAGACATGGTCAGGTCAATGATGGGTCAGGCCAAACTTCCATTAGAATTTTGGGGACATGCACTAAATACAGCTGCACTCACTATAAATAGAGCTCCGTCTAAAGCCGTCGAAAAGACTCCATATGAGTTATGGTTTGGAAAACCTCTAAATGTGTCTTTTCTTAAGATTTGGGGATGTGAAGTATACGTCAAACGATTAATTTCAGACAAACTTCATCCAAAATCTGACAAATGTATCCTTGTGGGCTATCCAAAGGAAACAAAGGGGTATTACTTCTACAATACATCTGAGAACAAGGTGTTTGTTGCTCGAGATGGTGTCTTTTTGGAGAAAGATCACATTTCCAAAATGACAAGTGGGAGAAAAGTAGACCTCGAAGAAATTCGAGTCGAACAACAAACTCTAGAGAATGCTCAAGATGACATTCAGGATGAAACTCAGAGATCTTTAGAAGAATCTGGTGAGAATCACGGTCAATCTAGAAATGTTACCCCGCGTAGATCGCAAAGATATAGATCTCAACCGGAAAGGTACTTAGGTATTTTGACGAACGAGAGCTATGACGTTCTATTACTTGAAAGTGATGAACCTGCGACTTACAAACAAGCTATGACGAGCCCTAGCTCCAAGCAATGGCAAGAAGCCATGCAATCTGAATTAGACTCCATGTCTGAAAACTAAGTATGGGATTTGGTCGATTTGCCAGATGGCTACCAAGCCATTGGAAGCAAATGGGTTTTCAAACTGAAAAAGGACAAGGATGGGAAACTTGAAGTTTTCAAAGCTAGATTGGTTGCAAAAGGTTACAGGCAAGTCCACGGCGTGGATTACGATGAAACCTTTTCACCAGTTGCAATGCTAAAGTCTATTCGGATAATGTTAGCAATCGCTGCATA
Organism: Spinacia oleracea; assembly: GCF_020520425.1. Taxonomy (NCBI): domain Eukaryota; kingdom Viridiplantae; phylum Streptophyta; class Magnoliopsida; order Caryophyllales; family Amaranthaceae; genus Spinacia; species Spinacia oleracea. The sequence goes on from NC_079489.1 coordinate 59,529,398, forward strand.
TTACGATTACGAAATATGGCAGATGGATGTCAAAACTGCTTTCTTAAACGGCGTTTTAACAGAAACTGTGTTTATGACACAGCCTGAAGGTTTTGAGGATCCAAAGAATGCTAAAAAGGTATGCAAGCTAAAGAAGTCAATCTACGGATTGAAGCAGGCATCTAGGAGCTGGAATATACGTTTTGATGAAGCAGTCAGTGACTTTGGTTTCATCAAGAACGCAGACGAATCTTGTGTATACAAGAAGGTCAGTGGGAGCAAAATTGCTTTCCTAGTATTAAATGTCGACGACATATTACTTATCGGAAATGACATTCCTATGTTGAACTCTGTCAAGATTTGGCTTGGGAAATGTTTTTCGATGAAAGATCTAGGAGAAGTACAGTACATATTGGGCATCAAGATTTACAGAGATAGATCTAAAAAGATGATCGGACTTAGTCAAAGCACTTATATCAATAAGGTGCTTGATAGGTTCAAGATGGCAGACTCCAAGCGAGGCTACCTACCCATGTCTCATGGAATAACTCTAAGCAAGACTCAATGCCCAAAAACACTTGATGAGCGTAGACGAATGAATGGGATTCCATATGCATCATTGATTGGTTCAATAATGTATGCTATGATATGTACACGCCCGGATGTTGCGTACGCACTCAGTGCTACGAGCATATACCAGTCAGACCCAGGAGAGGCGCATTGGACTGCTGCCAAGAATATTCTGAAGTACCTAAAAAGGCACAAAGATGACTTCCTGGTCTATGGTGGAGATAATGAATTAATTGTTAAAGGCTATACAGACGCAAGTTTCCAAACCGACAAAGATGATTTCAGATCACAGTCTGGGTTTGTCTTCTGCCTCAACGGAGGTGCAGTAAGCTGGAAAAGTGCTAAGCAAAGCACCATTGCGGATTCTACAACTGAAGCGGAGTACATTGCTGCACATGAAGCAGCAAAGGAAGCTATATGGCTAAGGAAGTTCATAGGTGAACTTGGTGTAGTCCCCTCCATTAAAGGACCAATAGCCCTGTATTGTGATAATAACGGAGCTATTGCACAAGCAAAGGAGCCTAGACACCACCAGAGAGTCAAGCATGTACTTCGTAGATTTCACCTTCTACGAGAGTTCGTTGAAAGAAAAGAAGTCGAGATAAACAAGATTGGAACTGATGACAACATATCAGATCCATTGACTAAACCTTTGCCGCAGGCGAAGCACAACTCGCACACTGCAGCTATGGGAATCAAGCATATTGGAGAATGTCTTTGATATCCCTGTTTAATGTTTTAAAGTTTTAGAGTTTAAATCTTTGTAAAACATTATTGGTTAATCATTCACAATAAATGAAAAGAATTCATTTTTCCATTTAATTTGTGGTTTATTAAATGATGAGTCCCTTCAATTTGACGATATATTCAAGATAGACTGTCAGGACCAGTCCTGTGACTAAGAAATGTCTATCAAGTGAACTTGAATGTCAAAGGTTGAAAATGGTCCCTAGTCGGAGTTTTCTATAAAATTGGACGCATAGAAAACGTTAGACGATTAGAATGCAAGATGACTAGTAGTTTTGTTTCTTGAACTATGTGGACATGGCAATGTCATAATCATTTGCATAGATACTTACTTTGGGAAGACTAGTATCGGACAAGACCTATGAAACTTTACTGTAACAGATGAAAATCTGTCATAAGTAAATTTCATTAAAATTATTAGACACTAAATCCTCAATACCTGAGTGATTTGAGATTACTTGTTTGAGAACTGGTTGCTTTGACGTTGACCAACCGTCGCACCGTAAAAGAAGGCTATAAAGGCAACGCTCAGGTAATCACCTATCAAACGAAGTCTAATCTCAAGATCGCAAGATTGGGATTGTCCTCCCATAAATCGGGATGAGATGCTTAAAAGTTGTACAAGGCCACTCGGTAAGCTAGAAACTGTGAAATGCATGGCCGTGCTCGGATGAATCATAGGCTATGATTATCTGTCTATTTGATCAGTTGAACTCTGAAACCGAGGAACACCTCTGGACATAATAAGGATGACAACTCTTACCTTATGTTCAAGAGCAAGCATCGAGCGACAAAGGAATTAGGAAATGCACACTTGTCCCTAAGGACAAGTGGGAGACTGAAGGAAATAATGCCCTTGGTCCAAGTATGCATTCTATGTTAAGTCTAATAAATGCGGTTCAGTATTAATTAACAAGTTAATAATTCAGTGAGATCAAGTGAGCTGAATGCCTAGCTAGAGGCCGCTTCAGTTCAAGTGGAATTAATGATATTAATCCACAGCTTACTCTTGACTGAACCCGTAGGGTCACACAAATAGTACGTAAACGGATCAAGTATTTAATAGCATTAAATACTCCATCTATGGATATTCGGAATCGACGGATCTTGGTTTCAGTGGGAGCTGAGATCGTCACAGGCAAGAAATGAATACTCCGGAAACGATGATATTGCCGGAAACGGAAATATGGATCGTATCGGAAATATAAATATTATCCAAGTCGTAGATGTTGCCGGAAACGGAAACATGGTACGTATCGGAAAATATTATCGGAAATGGAAATATTACCGGAATCGGAAATATTGCCGGAAACGGAAATATTGTCAGAATCGGAAAATAATTCCGGAAACGGAAATATTAAATATTTGTTCGAAACGGAAATTAATTCCGGAATCGGAAACATTAAATATTGTTCGTATCGGAAATGAATTCCGGAATCGGGAAATTAATCGGAAGCGTATCGTACGAATTAGCATCGGACGAGGCCTGCCAGACGAAGGCCCAGCACGAAGCCGGGCCATCGCCCAGCAAGCCAGCGCGCCACAACGCACCAGCCAAGGCTGCGCCAGGCCCACCGCAAGGCAAGCCCAGCGCGCGCCAACGCTGCGGCAGCGTGTGGGCCTCGTGGCAATGGGATGCGAGCTCGCGGGCTGCGCGCGCGCGCATGGCGCCCCTCGTGGGCTGCTGTGCGTGCGTGTGTGTGTTTGTGTGCTATACGAATCCTAAAGCTATCAGGTTTCGACATATGATTAAATTCCTAAACCTAAAAGGATGAATTAATTAAATAAGAATTCTATTAGGATTCTAGTTTAATTAATTCGTATCCTAATAGGATTCCAGTTCCTTTTCCATACCTCTATAAATAGGTGCCTAGAGTCATAATTTATAGACACAATTAAAGTATTCAAGTATTCAAAGTGATTTTTGAGAGCAAAAATCCAGTCACATAATTGCCTACAATAGCCGAAAATTCTAAGTACCTCAAGGGCGATCCTAGTTGGTCAAGCTTAAGGCGGATCCGGACGTGCTGTGGACTATCTACGGAGGGACGACACTTGGAGTCCTAAAGACTTGTTCTTGTTCGGTTCGGGCGCAGCTAGGGAAGGCACGCAACAAAGTGTATGCATCTAAACTATGCTAAATGATTATGTGTAAATAATATGCTTTCCTAGCTTTATGGTTTTTCCGCATGATTTATGAATTGTCATATGTATCATAACCTAACAGTTATGTCGTTAGTCCAAAAAGTGGGATAACAGTTTTCAACGAATTTCAATAACTACTTCAATAATTATGATGCTAGGAAATCAAATATTCAAGTTTGATATTGGGGAAGGTTATAAATATGTTTAGGATGTATTTGAAAAGCTTTATTATGGCTGCGAATGATTAGAAATTGATTGGGAATATTTGTTGGTTGTTTTAGGCGGAGAATTCTCTTTAGGCGATTTTTGAAAGTGTTAAAGTGGCCTATCAGTTTGTTTACACCAGGTACATACATACCTGTGTGCTTGGAGATGTGTGTTATTATTGAAACCATGTTGAATTTGTCGATGAACTTGATTATGTTGAAATTTACATGTTTAATATTGTTGGATGAACATGTTGAACATATATTTTGTTATGAGAATTAGAACATGTTAGTATGGATGATTGATGCAAACATGTTGGTTGGGAATACTAGATTATTTTATATATATTGGTTTAGATCGATTTATCGTTGTTCCCTTTTAGCTTTTCACTACTTTATGAGGGCCGATGACCTTGTTTAGTAAGTTGAAACCTTGTACCCATATAGAGGGGTTGATCATTGTTAAAGGAAAGGTTGAATTAATTGGAATGAATCTTGATTGATACCTTTGTGATCACTTACTTAATTCCAAGATAAAAACAGTTGTGAATAATTGTTGATTGTATGACTTATGTGATTGTTGAGTCATAACAGAGTTTTAATCTGTAAACCGTGTAAAGTGAAACTGAGTAGCAATAGCTTTAGACTGTGCCCGTCTGAAGTGACGGATAAACAGGAGTTGGGGTTCATGGTGGTAGCCCATGGCCTTTTCTGGGACCGGATTGATCACCGTGTTCTATTTTTATTCAAAAGTTCCTCAATATCGCAGGTCACTGAGTTTACGGAGTCGCGCCTGTACCTCGTCTTCCTTAGTGAAGCTTCTAGCTAGACAACTCGGTCCATTGACTATTTCAATTAAAGTAATATTAATGTTATAAAAGTCTAGTCCAGTCTAGTCTAGTCTAGTCAAGTGTGGTATTCAAGTTAATATGTTTTTGTTGTCCTTACTTATGTTTTATTAGTACCATGTTAGGATTGTTCGTTTAATAGAATCATGTTAGGGTGATTATTGATTTAGTATGTAGTACTCAGCTTTGCTGATTACGTGCTTTGTTTGTGTGTGTTGATCATGGCTATGCCTTATTGATATTGTGATGACCCATTTTGGTGAGCAGTCTCTAAGGGTCAATAAGCGTTGCCATCTACAGGTTTGAAGATGATGCATCATTGGGATCGGGATTAGAGAGCTTGTATTTAATTTATTTTGCTAGGTGACTTGGGTTTGTTAAGTTGGACTTTAAACTTGTCGTACTATTTACATTTCCTTATTTTCATTGATTGGTTTTTGGGACTAAATCTGTAATCGATTATTTATAAACCTAAAGTTAGTTTTATGTTTTCCGCTGCAAAATTCTGAATAAGCCGTTACGTTTTCACACGGGCGACAATGCCTTGATAATTCTCTATGTTTTATATTAAAAGGTTATTTTAGAAAAGGAGAATTGTCGGTGTGTTATAATCATACACTGCCTTATTGCTTAATAATATACTACCCCCTATTCCGTAAGAGTTTTCCATCTTTGTTCCCATCATCTTTGTATTATCTTGCTCATTCGGATTGTTAGCACCCCCTTCGACGAATTCGACCCTAGGTATAATTTGTCCAAAACAGTACCCGTGCATTAGCACGGACATAGACTAGTTTTAATTAATTAAATCTTTGTGAAAATCTAACATGACATATGACAAAAAATTTAACTCTTAAGATGACCCCCTTGATATTACTCTAGTTTTGAATTAATTTAATGCAGTAGCTCTTTATTACGGGGTGCCAAAAAGAAAAATACAAACGATTAAGAAAATGCACAACTTAATAAAATACGGAGAGTGTTACGCATCTGAACCAAACTTAGAAATGATCCGACCTGTATAGTGACGGACCGAGTCCGAACTCCGAACCCGGCAGCTGTAAATTGACAAGCATGGTAAGAGAAGAAAGAAGAATAGGATAAACAAACATGGAACCCACAAAATGGTGACGCCAACACACTGATCCAGTCACGTAGATGAAAGCGGTGTTTATGGATCTACCCTCCTCTTTCAGACAACAACTCTTCTCTCTCTCTCTCCTTCCCTATAATCAATCCGTCTGTTAACACGCACTTGAAATTATTTTTTAGCACATACCCCTATCTTTAGCATCATCATCACCATCCATCACCATTTCCTTGTTTTCACAAACAAAAACCGTTAATACACATTGGACCGCCGTTATTTTTAATCAATCTTTTTTGGTATTCTGTGCTGTTTAATTTTTCCAATTTTCAAGGCCACCTCAATTCATAAAATCTGTCAGATTTTAAGGAGGGATTTCTCTAAAGTCGGTTGTTTGATTGCATAAAGCTCAATCATGGTGTTTAATCCTTTCCTTAGGACCAGGGTTTTCTAGCTACCAACATCTTTTCGCTTTGATTTCCCGCTAAAATTCCCACTTTCATCAACCTCACTTTTCTATTGTCATTATTTGAATTGGGTCTTTCAGTTTTTCTCAGATTATTATCTCACACTAACTTTGAATTCACTGGCTTATTTCATCTCAAACTTGTATCTGATTTTCAGCCTCAGTTGACTAAGCTAAGGTATACTCACTTCTCTTTTTCTTCTAGTTCAATTACTGTTTATTATTATATGATTAATTTGAATGATTCTTTGCTTTTTTTTTGTTCATGCTCAGTAATTGAGTTATTAATTTGGACTTAGATTTTAAATGCGAATTGATCATTTTGTTTATACGCCTCTATGAAAATTCTCAATTTAGTTATAGACCAAGTAATTTATTGATGTAAATTCCACCTTTCACTGTTTTTGTCGTCGTCTTTATGATCCATTCTATATCCGGGTATAAATTGTCAAAATGGTTTATTCTTACTGTTTTTGGTTCATGCTTAGTCATTGAGTCCGAAAAACGATTTTGACTTTGTTTTAAATGGATTATTCATTTAGCAAATGCGTGTATGAAATATGAGTTTTTCCTCCTTTTTGGGGTCAACTTAATTCATATGCAACTTAATCAGTTACTTTTTGGATGCTCACTGCATGATGAAAATATAGCCTTTTTTTTTTTTTTTTACTTTAACTTGCCTCCGCATGTAACTCGCCATTTACTAGTTAGTTCACTTTTCCATGCCGACAAAAGCTACATCGTCTATGTTTATCTGAGCTTATTTATCTGATGTCATCAGACTTTCTGAATCTTTGATGAATTTAATATGATTTATTTTATGTTAGGTCTTCTTTTTGAACTAGTTGAATTGCAAGTTGCAAGTTTGTGGAGTGAACAGTTTTGAAATCGTTGTCGCGTACTTGCGTGTTAGTTTAACCAGGTGCAAATGGGCGTCAGTGTTGAAGACTTTCTGGGTTTGATATTCTAGGAGGTAATTTTGTAAGTAAAATTCAATGGAATACTCCTTTGCTCCAAAGGAAAAGGGAAATAGTATTTGGGGTTCTAGTTGTCCTCAATCAGATATCCCTATGGCAGTTGATAGCGAAGCCATGAATTCGACTGAACATCATCACTTCGTTAACATGTCGGAGATGATGAATTTGGATAGTTTTGGTGGATGGTGTAACAACCTTTCAACGAATGAGCAGTTGTTAGCATCTTATGCGTATTCATCAATGCCTTCGAATTATACTTGTTATGATCAACTTAGTTTTGCTGAACAAAGCAATTCTACATTTCCTATGAATGATAGTGACTGCAGTACCCTGAATGTGTTTGGAAGTCCTCTTGATTATGTTGATAAAATTGTGTTCGCACATAAAGATGCACAGCTTAGTCCTCCTTTAGGTTCCTTGGAGGATAATGACTGTTCTTCAAAACAAGAGAACATGTTCATGCTGTCACAGAATAGAGTTCCTCGGTCACTTGGGCAGTCGCTCCCTGAGAGGATGCTTCGTGCATTATCATTATTTAAAGAGTCATCCGGAGGAGGGATTTTGGCTCAAGTGTGGGTTCCAATCAGATCTGGAGATCACCATATATTGAGCACGTGTGAGCAGCCATACTTGCTTGATAAAATGCTGCTAGGTTATCGCGAAGTATCTAGGTCATATACTTTCTCTGTTGAGCAGAAACCAGGTTCCTTTCCGGGGCTTCCAGGGCGAGTTTTTATTTCCAAGTTACCAGAGTGGACTTCAAATGTTAGCTATTATAGTTCTGCTGAATACTTACGGGTTAAACATGCTCTTGATCATGAAGTTCGTGGATCTGTTGCGTTGCCCATTTTTAATTCTGATGAAAGTTCATGTGTTGCGGTGTTGGAGCTTGTCACTGTAAGAGAAAAGTCCAACTTTGACTTAGAAATGGAATCTGTTTGCCGTGCTCTTGAGGTGAGTTTACCAATTTACTTGGTGGGATAATTTATTCTGCCTATAAAACATGTTAGTTTCATTTCATGTTTGGTGGGAGCCTTTTTTGGTGTGCTATCAGAGATCTTCATTGCATATATGTTAGTTATTTTGATAGGTAGGTGGTGAACCACTTGTTGCCCTACTTTTGTGTGTTAATTTTATTCAGATTTTGAAACTTGGTTGTAATATCAAAATTGTTGGCTTAAAAGTAAAACTAAAGGTGCTTTATATTCACATTATTTTCACTTATCTAAACTTCAGCAAACTAATTTGAACTTACGCTAGTTGTGAATTGTAGTTGGGTTATCATTATCAACCCTTATCTGAACTTATTTGAACTTGTTAATCTTGAAATAAGGCTCCGTTTGGTAGGGAGTAAAACATTTTCATTGAAAATGATTTTCCCCTCTGTAATCAGTTTACGTTGTTTGTTTGGCAAGGGATACAAAATAATTTTCCATAACTCTCTCAAAGGTGGAAAAACCTTTTCCATTTAAAAGGGAGGAAAACCATTTTTCCACCTTTCCCCCTTACCACCCTCTCCCTTCTTCCCTTCTTCCCTTCAATCTTCACCGTCTTCTCTCATTTTCTTTTAAGGAACCAAACAAAGAAAAACTAGATTGGAATTGTATTTTCCCTTGAAAAATGTTTTCCAGGGAAAATCATTTTACAATGAAAACGTTTTACACCAAACTATCGGAGCCTAAGTGAAAATAAGCTGAACATAACAGGGCTTTTCATTGAACCAGAGGACTGCCTTGGCTTTTCATCTCGTAACCTATGTATTGTCATTTACAAGATATTCATAGCATAGCATATCATACATAGTTTTAAGCTTTTCCAATCTCCCCTAATCCGCGCTGTTCATTTCAGGCGGTAGATTTGAAAACAACTACGCCTTCTCGTCTTCTTCCCCAGGTATTGATCTAAATATTTTTGGCAGTCTCAATTTGCTCCTACATCTCACCCCCAGTATGTGATCCGAAATTATTTAGCCAAATCCATCTCTTTTTATTCTGTTTTATTTTATTTGGTACCCACAGCGTCTTTCATTGAACCAGAAGACTGCCTTGGCGGAGATAACTGATGTGTTACGAGCTGTATGTCATGCCCATAGATTGCCCTTGGCTCTTACATGGATCCCCTGTACTTTTGAAGAGAGAGACGGAGAACAAAAACTTAGAGTACATGTTAAAGATAATAGTTTAGATGTAAACGAAAAGTCCATATTGTGCATTGAAGAGACTGCTTGCTATGTCAATGACAAAGAAATGGAAGGATTTGTCCATGCATGTGCAGAACATTTTCTTGAGGAAGGCCAAGGTGTTGCTGGAAAAGCCCTTCAATCAAATCTCCCTTTCTTCTTCCCTGACGTGAAGAATTATCATATTAGTGAATATCCTCTCGTTCAACATGCCCGGAAATTTGGACTAAGTGCTGCTGTTGCAATTAGGTTAAGGAGCACTTACACTGGAGATGATGACTATATATTGGAGTTTTTTCTGCCTTTAAACATGAAAGGAAACAAGGAGCAGCAACTACTGTTGGATAGCCTCGCAGGTACCATGCAGAGAATATGCAGGAGCTTGAGGACTGTTACTGATGAAGAACTGATTAGTTCTCCAGATACTAAAGTCGAATGCTGTGATGTGTCCAAAAGCTTCCTCCCAAGAGATGTTTTTTTGACGAGTTCTCCGCAGTTACATGCTCAAAACGGGTCACATGGAACTAACCAGGTGTCTTGTGATAAACCCAGCATGAGAAATGATAATATCAACGAAGATGGTAATTCTGACCAGGTACTTTCTCTAGATTGCTATAATTTATGTCTATGTTACTGATATCAAAGATGTCTGTTCATTTCTTATTGATCTCGCTTTGAAATACTAGTAGTTAGTGTCCAAAAGAGCTGTGTATGTGGACTTCTTACATGTCATTTGGTCAACTTTTTTGCAGACTGTCGGGCACACTGGGGGGGGGGGGGGGGGGGACTTGTGACTAGTTTACATGTTGAATTGCCTGTGCTTTGCTACTTTTGATTCATATAGTACTAGTTCTCTTGTTTGTGGCTGCTTTGAATTTGTTAGAAATTTGTTGGGCATGCTCCCTGTCCATGAATTCTAAACTGTGAGGTGCTATGTGATGAATGGTTTCTGATGGCAATGCCGCTTTTGTCACGCATATGATCTTCACATTATCAGCACACAACAGATTATTTTAACTTCCTTTTTGTAAAAATACAGTGCGGATGAGAAATAAAAAGGAGAGAGAACCAAACATTTAAATCAGAGAAAAATTTGTCAGCCCCTAGCTTTTATGACCTTTGTTTTGCGTACAGGTACCTACCAACAGAATCCGACTAACTGATCGGCATAGACTTTTTTATACTGCGTCTCCCTTCCTTTTTACGGAGTATTATTTCTCTCTCCTCAAAAGCTGTGCTATCTTATGTTGAATACTACTCCTTTTCATCATTTCCTTGGACTGTTAGCTGTTGGCAGTACCCCTTAATTGTTTAGTGCTTCTTAGAATTTTGTTTGTCACTTCTCAGTGATGGATCTTGTATCTGGTTGCTCCCAGGGATTGTCTGACACTTGAACAAGAGGAGCAGACCCTTTCATGCACCTTTGTCTTTTTTTTCCAAAGTCTTCTGTACTTACGGTTGATATGTTCATATATGAAGTAATATTTATTTAGTGCTCCTTGAATCAATGGTTTTATTTTGTAATAATTTTGATAATTTGTTGAACTGATGGTGGAAAGGAAAGGAAAGGATGTTCCTAATGATAATTACTGTTCTTATAGGCAAGTGGTTCAAGAAGACCAATGGAGAAGAAGCGAAGTACATCAGAGAAAACAGTAAGCCTGAGTGTTTTGCAGCAATACTTTTCTGGAAGTCTTAAGGATGCTGCGAAAAACATTGGCGGTAAGTTTTGTCACTTTGTTCTCCTGGTTTTTATCTCAAAGTAAGATGTAGAGTGGAGCTAAATGTAACCACTTGATCATTAGGTTGCATCTGATCTTTGGAGAAATTTTTATTGTGAGTTTTTACTTGACCTTTTGACACGTTTTCTTTAGTTTCATGGTGAGTGATATTTTTCGAATCTTTGCGTAGTTCAGGTTTTCCTATCTTTTAACTCCTGTCATACAGCTCAATTTTATGATGTTATTCGCAACCACCGAGGCTGTTGCTTTGACTGCTAAAAATATCATTCTACAATTACATTCTCTTGTGAATATTGAGATTTTCTGTCCTCCCAGCTTCTAGGATTTAGGAAAAGGTTTTGGAAGGTGTGTATATTTACAACGTAAATCTTGAAGTGGGTCTTAATTTATCTGTTGCATACAGTTGTAGGGAGTTGGTGCTTTATTTTCCACAGAAAATTTATGAGTAACTCCCTTGTGTCAGCCGCTTGTTGCATCGAGATTGTTGTGTTGTTGATCTTTCACAGAGTATGTCTAGATTAGTAAAAGGATCTAATCCTCAGATTTCCCAATGATGTTGCAGTTTGTCCGACCACATTGAAGAGGATATGCAGGCAACATGGTATCTCAAGATGGCCTTCACGGAAAATAAACAAGGTGAATCGGTCACTGAGAAAAATCCAAACAGTTCTTGATTCTGTTGAGGGAGTAGAAGGGGGATTGAAGTTTGATCCAATGACAGGGGAGCTTGTGGCATCAGGGTCTGTGATTCAAGAGGCTGGTGCTCGTAAAAGCTTATTTTTGCCCAGCAAAAGTGTACCTTCTCAACAATGTGAAGTAGGGAAGCAAAATGAAATGTGCTTTTATGAAAATGGAGAAATTCCTAAGGTTAAACCAGAGAATGGTTCTGATATAATTGAAAGTCAGAATGAAATAGGTATTTCCAGCAATTTTGTTCAAGAGTTGCGAAAATCATCAGGTGTGGATTATATTAATTTAGTTAGTCACCCAAACAGCTGTGAGATAGAAAGAAGTGATGGAGGAGTGAGTGAGCACCATCATGCTACTTCTTCAGGTATGACAGACTCATCAAATGCCTCTGGATCTATGTGTAGCTCACCCAGACAATCTAGTAATGATAAGAGGAGAAAATCAGAAGAAAAAATGAGCAGTGAAGATGGAAGATCAAGAATCACTATAAAAGTAACATATAAGGAAGATACAGTCCGATTCAAGTTTGAGCAATCTACTGGATGCCTTAACCTCTATCAAGAAGTTGCAAATCGATTCAATATCCAGCTTGGAAATTTCCAACTCAAGTACCTTGATGATGAACAAGAATGGGTGATGTTAGTAAATGACTCTGATTTGCAGGAGTGTCTAGAAATAATGGAATATCTAGGGAAAAACAGCATTAAGTTTCTTGTCCGTGATTTGACTTTTGGTATGGGCAGTTCAGGCGCTAGCAATTGCTACTTAACACAAAGTTGCTAAATCCCATGCCTTCTCCAAAGTTGATCAACTAAAGTAGATATAGGTTTGTACAGTTGAGTTAGTAGCTTTTTATATATACATGTGGTATGAAGCTGAGTAAGGCTATCCCTCTTCGTAGAATTTTTTAGTTTCCTAGTTTAATATTTTGTATAGCCAACTTTTTTGAGTGAATCCAATATCAAGTTTTGAAACTTTCATTTCATGCCAAATAAAAAATCTCTGTTATATGTGTAACCAGGGACATAGATATTCCATCATGTAATATGATAGTGTAAGAAGGGGAAAAAGGTGAATAAACATTTTCTGAAAGTTGACGGTGTCTCAAAGATCTTGAAATCGAAATGGAGAGATTTTGGAGAACATTTCGTCGATGTGCAAGTATTGTCTTGTGTGAGAATAAATATGGGTCATTTCATTTCGTTTGACGCATGATATTTATTTGTCATTTTTCGTAATATTTTGAATTCTTAACCCAACCTTAGTTTTCACCCCAAATTAATTTTCTCTAAAAAAATAATTCAGCAACTCCATTGAATCTCAAACTCAAATTAATGAAATTCTTAACAAATAAGAAATTTTCATCGATTTTTCAGAAATTTAATATATATATATATATATATATATATATATATATAGGTTGACTTCCATCGGTAAGAATTTAACTTCGAATCTTCATTCTTTCCCTAGAAAAACCAAGGCTAAATTGTGTTGATCACAAATACTGGAAGTATCACCCGTCGGGAAATTTTACTATCAAATCAGGATATGCCTTCCTATCTGGGTTTCTACAGGATGATCACCAACAATCACAAAATTTCTTAAGCCTAATCTGGAAGTTGAAAATCCTGCCGAAATGGAAGGTGTTCCTTTGGAAGTTGTTTCATAAGGCTTTGGCTACCAAAGATAACCTTATCCACCGTGGTATAGAGGTGAACAATGAGTGTGACTACTGTGGAACGATAGGTGAATCGAATCAACATATATTTTCGAACTTGTAACCTTGCAAAATTGGTTTGGGACTTATGCCCCCTTACAATTTGCTCGGATAATGATGGATCCATTGCCTTTGAGGAATGGCTTCAACGATATATCCTGCTCTTTCATAGCGAGGGTGGTAAGGACAGCCCGAGAATTGATACCTTTGTGGCAGTTTTATGGAGTTTGTGGATTACTAGAAACTCTAGAATTCACAAAAACGAGGAAGGTCATGCAAGAAAGGTTTTAATTGGAGTAACAAAGGAAGTGTGTAAGTGCAACATCTTCAAAAACACTCAATCTGGGCCAGGAAATGATGATGCTTCTTTGAACACACAGCACCTAGTTCAACCTCCCGGATTCCACCATGTACAGCTTGGCTAAGAACAATCTTTTTTTGCTAACTTTGTTTTGCAGGTGGATGGATCGTGGGACAAAAACACAAGGAAAGCAGGAGTAGGATGGGCTATTTTGGATACGATTTCAAAGACAATTACAGACGGGGGAGGATCCTATGGGTTAGCTCACTCTCCGTCACAATCGGAAGCTTAGGCCTGTCTTAGTGGCTCAGGAGAGGATGGCTGTTTTGGATACGATTTCAAACTGCCTTTTCTCTTTGTTGTTGTTGTTCTGCCTTGTGCCATGGAACTGATTTGGACCTTGCCTTTCGGTCCCTTATTATAACCTGCATTTCTTTTAGTTTCAACAAGATTAGCAGTAGAGGAAGAATGGTCAATAGATTTCCCCTTGGTTTGGATGCGGTTCTGCTCTTCAATCTTAATGTGGGAAACGAGTTCTTGAAGGGTAAAGTCTTTTTGTTTGTGTTTCATGGAATGGACATAGGTTTGCCAAGAAGGGGGTAATTTCTCAAGGAGATAGTTGTCTTGGAAAAGCTCACAGATTTTCATACCCTCAGCAACAATATCAGCACATAAATGTTCATACTCATGAACTTGATCAAGGACAGGCTTATCATCAGTCATACTGAAATTTAACCAACGACTACAAGCATATTTCTTAGTCCCAAAATCATCAGTCCCATACTTAGTTTTTAGAGCATCCCAAATTTCCATAGCAGTCTTAGACTTACTATAAATCATATAAAGAGAAGCAGTCATGTAATGCAACAACATCCAACGACAAGTTTTGTTATCTTTCTCAAAATCCCTAGTGGAATTAGCAGGGGAAGCAAGAACAGTAAGTCAATAATCTACCCCAATTTGACCCAAGAAAAACTCCATCTTATCAGACCACATCTTATACTTCTTCCCATCGAAAGGATCTAACTTAGACATATCAGGGATAAAAGGGTTGGGAAGGATGGCAGGCGTAAAAGGGATAGCAGTAGGGATATCACCAGCCATTGTAAAAATAAAAAACGGAAGAAAAAGTTCAACTTTAGATTGTAGGAACAATGACTAGTAATGAACGAATAAACTTATTTTTAACCAAGTTGTGGCGTGTATGAACACTGCCCTAAAGTTGAATTTGCCCCGTTACGTACACACGGCCTCTTGACAATCAACTTCCAGGGGTACACGACATCTATCTCGTTGGTGTAGTACAAAAAGATAGATTGAAAACGAGATTGAACGTTGCCCAAAACCGAGCCAGAGAGTATGTGTTTGAGAGGAAAATTTCGGAGAACAATTATTTTTGTCTGTGTCTTTTTTGTGAAGAAGAAAGGCATAATAAATAACGAAAAGGCTGAAGGAATTATTTCAGAAGGAAATAAATTCGGTAATCAATTAGAATCAATCAATGACTCAAATTACGGAATAAAATCTATAACCGTTGTAGAAAATATTCGCTTACCAAAATATGACAAACTAGCCGTTACGCGAGACTGAGCGGCGGCAAAAAGGGCCCCACCCACACCTGCGACCGCGCCGCGCCATTCGCCCGGCCCAGCCCGCGCGCGCGCGCGCGTGTGCGGTGGCCTAGAGCCTCCTCTCAAGTCTTCTAACAAACCTATTAGTGGAGTGTGGATATATAAAGTGGGTAAAACTCTTATTTTTTGTCAATGTGGGACAAGCACAATTTTATTCATTTGGACCAAAACTAACTTATGGAAGGATACTTCCAACAATATGTTCTCTAACTCCTTGCAGTTTAGTACCTCTATAACTTTATGGTTTCCTAACACTACCTTAAGGGATTTTAATTGGCTTTTTATTTATTGCACCGCAAATAACATGTGGACATGTGTATAGACATCGCAAAGTTCATGTAAGGGATTAACCTTTTAACCATGGGGACTAAACTTTCAGATTTATTAGTGTGGCCGGAATATACTTTACGGGTCCTTAACGGTGAAAAAATGTCCTTAACGGAGAAAATTGCAAAGGTTAAGCCCCATTCTTCATCTTAACTCCTAAAATAGTTTATCACTTGGCAGGTGTATCATCGTGGCGCATGATCGAAAGTTCGAAACTTGAAGCACCATGTATGAATCGACTTGGACAAAGGGTGAACTACGGAATACATTTCTGTTATGTAATAGAGATTGTATCCAATTCCTTCAAAAAAAAAGAGATTGTATCCAATTCCTTCAAAAAAAAGAGATTGTATCCAAATCATTGTGCTATTACAATATTATTATTTACATTTCTTACATATACATAGATTTTAGATTTTTTGATTAATGCAATTGTTGTAATTAGTTAAATATGAACTTAGATTGCAAAAATTGACCTATAGTCTGACCTTATTGTTTTTAAATATGAACTTTGTAAATATTTGCTTGCCTAATATTTGTTGTGATTAGTTGTAATAATAATATTTTAAGTTTTTTATATAATTTCGCACGCATCGCGTGCATATAAGACTAGTGAATTCTTTATTCCATTATGCTAAATTGTTTGGTTGATGCATATTTGAAGCAGATTTCGGCAAGAAAATTGAAGAAATTGGGGGTACAAATTAGAGCGAAAATAGGAGAGAAATTGGGGGTTTGTTGTTTTAGGCTGAAGAAATTGGGGTAGGGTTGAGAGATGATGCGAAATTGGGGTTTTAGTATTTCGGAAGGGAGAGAGGACTAGAGCTAGCAATTTCAACCGATTTCGATGGATATCCATCCACCCGATCCATATGATATGGACGAAAACCCGAAAATAAGCGGATGGTTGACGAATGATGGATGGATCGGATGACGGGTGGGTTGGATATGGATGAAGGTGCATCCAACCCACCACCCGATCCATCACCCGATCCATCAACCTATTACATTAGTTGTATGATTTAATTTATCATCATTTACTTTCATAGTATATTTATTTATTATAAATAAAACTATACTAGACATAAGCGTAACACAAAATATTGTGTTCCCTTACTAGGATAACACAAAGATACATCTAAAGCTTTGTAAAGGTTATGTTATGGTTTTTCAAAAAGAAAAATAGTCATGTGGACTATATATGGACTAATTTTTCTTAATTGCAATATGTGTTACTTTAAGTTTTTTTTATTTATCTTCAAATATATTTCACCCGATTCTCACCCGACCCACCCGAATCACCCGTGGATGATGGATGGATCGGATGTGGATGAAGAATTTTACGGATGATGGATGAGTTGGATGACGGATGAAATGACATGGATGGATGCGGATGAAGAATTTTACGGATGATGGATGAGTTGGATGACGGATGAAATGACATGGATGGATGCGGATTGAGCCTCACCCGATCCAAACCCGATCTATTGCCACTGTAACACCCTAATAATTCCTTGCTTTTATAAAATCATTTTCCAACTTAAAATAAAGGAATTACTAAAGCATTACCGCCACCGTGATAACGGTTAAGGCTATTACCAGAATTATGCAGCGGAATTTAATGTCAACTAACTTTTAAAAACATAATAAATGAAATATCGAGGCCTCCTACAATTTGGAACCATGACGGCCCAAAAACCAAAGTATAAAAGGCTCAACAATTTCAAACATAATTAAAGTATTAAATAAAATAGTTTCAAAGAACGAAAGCATGCAACTCTCTCAATCATCTCAAGCCACATGATTTCGATCGTACTTTGATCTATCAACCTGCTATATTATTCTACTCCCCAACAATGCAAGTGCAAATGATTGATCACCATAGGGTCATTAAGGCAAAGGTCATGACCAGAAACACACAAAGCACGTAGTCAGCAAAAGCTGAGTACTTACAAGAATAGAGTGAAACAAAACTAAAACATGCATCACTCAATAAGTACTAATCATCATGCAAAAGCCATTTAAGAATCAACAAACCAACCATGAATACAAGACTCGACTCTTGACTCACAATTTAATTAGAATGAGCTTCGAACGGGCCAAAAGAAAGTTCCATAAAGGAAAGGTGATGGGAGCCAACCATACACCAAGTAATAAATAATAAAATCGGGCCATACCGAGTGTCGGGCCATACCGACGGAATTCCTGCGCATAATATTAATGAAACAACGTCTTGTATCATTAGTAGGAGTACGAGCTTTCCGGCAAGACTCCCCCCATTGTTCATACTCAAGGTATATACGTTCCAAGAGTTTTGAAGCTTTTTCTGGTTGCACTTTACGTTTATTAATATTTTATTAAAGGTGAACTCAAGACTCAATAACATACATACATTAATAAACGACAACCAAAATAATCTCATTTTAATCCTTTAGGACTTGTGATCAATCAACCAAGACGTAGTGAAATTACTACCAAGTTCCTTCTCACAAAAGGTGAGATTCCACATCATGCCTATTAACATGAGGGTTGTGCCCTTGCACGACAAATCCTAATTCATTTCATACAAAATATTCCTAACTGAACCCTTCATGTGCGGTGGCTTACATGAGCTAACCCTTCACATGTGGTAAATAAATAGTACAACGAATTACGAATAATTGGCTCAAAGTATGCTAGACATCCCGTACAATAGCATACAAATAAATAATCCATCCCTTGCATGTGAAACAAACCATACATGCATAAATATTGAACAACATGATTGACAATGAAATCCATACTCATAATAATCCCAACATGCTTGTTCAATCAACAAATCAATAATTCCAACAATAATAATTCACATGATTGTCCACCGAATCAAATACGAATTCACCAAGTTCACGTAATACAATTCACATCCATAAACAATCATGTAATGTCCCTTCACAATTAATGTGGTCGCCCTAGACTTGTACGTACCTGAAATACCTAAGTACGGGGGCCACTGTGCGAATCACAACTTACTAGAAATCAACTCCTATAAACACAATGGAGAAACTTAATTATTATCCATGTTTACTAAATTTCCAGCAACTTTGTTTAGTTTCAAAACACTTGAATTAATTAGAACTTAATCGTTCATTAATAAAATAATTGTCTCAATCAATCGTTTAAAACCCTAGCATGAAATTAATTTATTTTCATGCATAAAACCATTAAAAATCGACGTTTTAAGTCTTTATAATATTCTGAAAAATATAATTGATTATCATAATTAAATTCATCATCTAATTATGCTAATCAATCACCCATAAGGCTTATATTAAAACTCCAATCATAGTTTGTAATTAAAACCATTAAAATTAATAAAAATTGAAGCTTTAATATATACTTCAAATCTGAAAATTATAATATTTCAATTCAAAACATCCTTCAATAATTCAAACATACAAATCCTCAAAATTCGGTGTTCATAACCGATCCCAGCATTTTAATTAAACAAAACCAATAATATTAATATAATTTAAAATACGGAATTGAAATAGAATAGGCAGGGAAGAAGAGAATTATACCAATCCGGCCTATAGCACGGAACAACCACGAATTTAAGTGATTGGGCGAAAAAGATTGAACAACGAACAAAAACAACACACACACGTTCCGTGTGTGCGCGCGCGAGCAGGATCGAAGGCAGGCACAACAGCAGCAGCTGGCGCGCGGGACAAGAGGGCGAGCAAGAGAGTGAGGCGAGGGGCGTGTGGCTGGGCGAGAGCAGCGCACACAGCTACAGCAATAGCACACAGCAGCAGCGCGCAAGGGGAAGGGCGAGCGCTGCGCGAGGGAGCAAGAGGGAGAAAAATTACTGCATCAGGATTTTAGAACGCTCATAACTTTTGATCTACAACTCGGAATTGATCGATTCTTGAGGAAAATTTCAAGAAATTTTTGAGATCTACAACTTTTCAGAAGAAACCTTTTTCTGAAAACGAATGGAAGTAGGAGAAAAACGGCCAAACATAAGTTCGACGAAAGAAAGAAGAATTTAGGGTTAGGGTTTTGTTTTTAGGTTTAATGAATAATAGGGAGCGATTTTGAGGGTGAGCACCTATATTTATAGATTTAGGAAACTCAAAGATGGGCTAGGCTTTAGAATTCTCTTTCGGGCTTCATTAAACATAGGATGGGTTTGTTTAATTTGTTTGGACTTGAACTTGGAATTGAATTGGGCTAGATTCATTTAAAATCGTTTTACTTTTGAAACCCAATTAAATTCCTAACATTAAATAATAAATTCGCTTAATATTCTAATAAAATAAAATACATGTAAATAACATTTAAATGCGTTTTAAATTCTAAAAATCATAAAAATACTTTATAAAAATAATAAAATATATTTATAAAATACAGAAAAATACGAGGTATTACAGTCTACCCTCCTTAAAAGAAGTTTGGTCCCGAAACTTGGGCTCGGAAATCAAAACTTGAAATAAAAACTTGAGACTTTATGAGACTTTATTGCGTTTTCTTTGCAAAAAGTTTTAGTTGTTGTACTCTTTAAGTAATTCAACATGATAATATGAAGTGCAATATCCATAGAAGGCACTAAATTAAGCACAGAATGAGGGAAAATAAGGTAAAAGCGCGAAATTCTACCGAACTCTACCCCCTTAAAAGAAACGAGTTACGGCCCCGTAACTCAACTACCCTTGGGAAATAGCTAGGGATAATTCTTTCTCATGTCGCCTAAGCTTCCCGGGACCACAGAACTTCATTAGACCACAAAACTTTCACAATATTAACACCCTTAGTTCGTGTACTACGACTTGACAATCCAGGACTTTGACTGGTTTTTCCTTGAAAGATAAAATTTGGTCTAATTCTATGGTTTCTGGTTGCAACACATGTGACTTATCCGGAACATACTTTCTCAATTGAGATATATTAAACACATTATGCATTCTATGCAGGTCCATGGGTAAGGCTAGTTTATAAGCTACCTTTCCTATCCATTCTAGGATTTCATATGGGCCTATATACGTTGGGCTAAGCTTTCCTTTCTTGGCAAATCTTATCACATCTTTCATTGGTGAAACTTTGAGTAACAATTTGTCACCCACTAGAATTTTTTTTGTCAAGTATGCATAACTCTTTTGGCGATCTTGCGCTGCTTGAATATTTGATTGAATAGTTCTCATTTGGTTCATTGTGTCCTCTATCATTTGAGGTCCTTACACAATTATCTTACTGACGTCGCTCCAACATAGTGGATTTCTACATTTCCTTCCATCCAAGGCTCAAATGGTGTCATTCCTATACTGGCATGATAGCTATTGTTATAGGAAAATCAATCAAATCTAAACTATCTTCCCGTCTTCCTTGGAAATCTATTTCACATGCACGAAGTATATCCTCAAGTGTCTAAGTTTGTCCGTATGTGGATGGATAGAACGTTATACTCATTTTCAATGTCGTGCCAAAGTTTTTCTGTACACTTTCCCAGATTGAAAGAAACCTTGAATCCTTATCTGGCATGATATCCTTAAGAACTCCATGTAGTCTCACAACATACTTAATGCAAGCCTTAGCAAGTTGCTCCATATTTCTAGCTTCTTCACTGGTATAAACACTGCTGGCTTGGTCAGTCTATCTACCATAACCCAATTGGTGTCATTTCCTAACTTTGACTTGGGTAAACACGTGACAAAGTCCATTGAAATATAGTCTGGTTTCCAACTTGGGAATTCTAATGGTATAACCTTTCCTTGAGGTCTCCTACGTTCAATCTTATCCTTTTGACAAGTCAAGCATCTTGCAACAAATTCAGCTACTTCATTCCTCATTCTTTGCCACCAATAGACCTTTTTCAAATCCTTATACAACTTGTCACCACCCGGGTGCACAGAATATGGCGTATTGTGACCTTCTCCCATCAATTTCTCCTTAAATTCACCACATTTTTTGAGGCACGCACCTCCTTCCTTTGTACCTCAAACTTCTATCATCATGGATCTTGAAATATAATTCCTTTCCTTGCGAAATCTTTTCCTTGATTCGCTCCAACTTTACATCACCAGCCTGATTCTCCTTAATCTCACCCATGCAAACAATATGGCTGCTAGCTCTATGTCATGGGTAGGGTACTTAGGTTTATATGGTTTTAATTTCCTTGATGCATACACAATAACCTTCCCGTTCTGTATCAATACACACCCTAAACCATTTTTTGATGCATCACTATACACATTATAGGTATCATTTCCATCCGGTAGGGTTAACACTGACACGGTTGTCAAACGCATCTTTAGAGCTTGGAATGCTTCCTCACAATTCTCATTCCACTCAAACTTAGCTTCTTTCTTCATCAAGGTAGTCATTGGTTTGGGTATCCTAGACAAGTCTTGCACAAAGAGTCTATAATATCCAATTAAACTAAGAAAACTTCAAATTTCAGTGACACTCTTTGGTGTAGGCCATTCACTAGCAACTTTAGACTTGGCATGATTCACTGCAACTTCTTCTTTAGACACTAGATACCCCAAAATGTGACATTCTCCATCCAGAATTCACACATAGATAGTTTGGTATAGAATTGGTTATCCCTAAGTCTCCTTGACATAGACCCAAAATATTCAACATGTTCTTTATTGCTCTTCGAATACACCAAGATATCATCTATAAAAACACTAAAAGCTTATCCATAAATGCATGGAACACACGATTCTTCAAGTCCATGAATATTGTAGGTTCACTGGCCAACCCAATGGCATAGCAGTGAACTCGAAATGACTATATCTCGTCCTAAATGCAGTCTTTGGTATATCGTTATCCGCAATTCTCAATTGATGATAACCTGATCACAACTCGACCTTCAAGAAAATTCCTTCTTCTTTAAATTGGTCAAAATAGGTGTCTATCCTAGGCAAAAGGGTACTTTGCTCCTAATTATGACCTCATTGGTTTCCTTGTAGTCTATACAATGTCTCATACTCTTATCCTTCTCTTTCACAAACACAATTGGTGCTCCCCGTTGTGATGCACTTGGTCTAATATAACTTTTCTCCAACAAATCTTTCAATTTACCCCTTCAACTCACTCACTTCTTTTGGAGTTATTCTATATGGAGCTTTCAAAATAGGTGCATTTTCAGGTTCTAAGTTTATAGTAAAGTCAATATATAGGTCGATTGGGAGGCATTTCCGGGGTCTCTTCCGGAAACACATCAAGAAACTCATTCACAACTTCAATGTCCTCAGGTATATTCTTAACTTTATTATTAAGGTCTCTCACATTGCATAAGAATAGTGGGTTCCCTTTACTAACTAGCTTCACGAGTTCAATTTCCGTGATAATTCATATGTTTCTAGGCTTACCCAAAACGACGATAGGTACTACTGTACTTAATCTAGATCTCAAATCAACCTTCTTCTGTTCGCAGTCACTTCTATCTTTGAATATGGCCAACCAATCCATCACTAAAATCATCTCCAATTCTCCTAATTTAATTTCAATCAGGTTAGACAGGAAAATGGTTTTGGCTATGGTCAAGGCACATTATTATGAATCTTGGTACTTATTATACTACCAGTTGGTATAATTATGGGTACCTCAATATATCTGGTTCCTAACATCCTTTCTCTTTTTGCCAGTTTCACTTTCAATCTTGTTCCTCCTCACTTGTAGTCCATACAGATGAGCAACATTTCCATATATATAGGGTATCTAGAGAATTAGAGGTCTCTCCAGATAGTAACAACTATGAATCCATTTGACAATCCATTTTCAAACCTTTGAGACCTAAGCTCCTCCGTTGCCACCACTTCAGGTGCAAATCTAGATAATTCTATCACTTAAAATAGTATTCTGTCACAACCATCCCATCCATCCTTAGCTCAATGTATTCTTGGGCTTTCTGCTTTTTCAAGTACGGTTAGTAACATTTAGTTTTTAAGGCATCTTTGAATGATTCCCATCCAAATCCAGGTGTAGCTCTCAAAGAGTTCTCACACATTTGCCACCACAAATCAGTTTCTCCCATAAGATAATACACAACATTATTAGCCCTAAGATTCCCTGGACAGTTTACAACAACCATCAATTTATCAAACTTTCTAAGCCAGTTCTCCAGTACATTTGGGTCAGACTCCCCTTGGTACAGTGGAAGATTATTCTGGACTACTATCTTGAACATTCCCCTAGCAGGGTCATTAATTGAATTTTTCCTAATCTCTTGCTAGGTTCTGAAGTACTGCGGCTAGTTGCCTAACAACATTGGCTATTCCTTGCTTATCCAAGACTCACTTTAATGACTGGGTTTGACATGGACAACACTAAGGTTACAGAACAACAAACCAATCAAATTACTTTGCAACAATGCATAAAATTTCAAACATGATGGGGAAAGTGGAGCCACCTACTAGCCACCCCCTTGAGTTGTTCGAACCACATAGCTAAGTGGAAACTAACCACGATGCACTTAGTTAATAATTAATTCGAGAAATAAAACACATAATCCTTTTGCGATACCCACGAAACTTTTAATCGAGATTTGAACTCAAGAGATAACAAAAGGAATTCGATGCTTTTATTAATACTTCAATGAAAAGGCCTTACATCCATCAATAACATTGCTTTTATTTCTCCAAACCATAATTGAGATAATAACCATAAATAGTAGCTTTGCTACTTTATTAATCAACAAAATAAATAACTAAGGATTACAGTTCTTTAAAGACTAATGTCATCACGATGATCATCTCTTTCTTTGTATTGTTCTGGAGTAAATTCTTGATCATTAGGATCATCCATGTTGCCTTCCCGATCAGAATATTTATCTATAACCTCATCATCCTGTTGTGACACTCTATTAACCTCATTATTAGCTTTCGGTTCTATTTCAAAGCCACTAGACAACTAAATTGTAGTTTCATGAACCACTGGATTCGGATTTTCAACCTCAACAACTTCACCATCATCATTCAATTTCTCATTTTCTTCCATTTCATACTCATCATCATCGTCATCACTATCTCATACTCATCATCATCTATGTCACCTAGACCTAATCTAATAGCAAGCATACCATCTTCATAGCACCTTTCTGCTAATTCAATGATAGTAGTCATAACCTCAGTATCATACCTTCATCTACCATCTACAATACAATACTTCCTCCAACTAGGTGTATCATTCTCAAAATGCATATCACTGAACTTATGCTTAAGCTCTATATAAGGTGTACTATGGGGTAAACAATATACAATCATCCCAGGCATAACATCAATTTTCCTCAAATATGGCAATCCTTAAGCGTCCCAAAATAGTTGTATGCAAGCTCAATCTTCTCCACATACACATATGGAGTCTCACTATCAAGGTTCTCTAACTGTCCTAAATTGGAAAACTTTGAAGGCAACATTCTTAAGTCCTAAAAACACACACTTAAGAGTCTCACTAATCGTGTTCCCAACAAAATTCAACCCCCAAGGATACAATAAATAGTTCGTGGAGCCAGACAATTTCAATGCACAAGTATATGCTCAACATGAAATATGATGCAAATAATCACATAAAGCAAGATAAAACATTGTCAGAACATATACATGGCAATTAATAAATCACATTATCATATAAAATGCATACTTAAACTAATATGCCCTTCTTAATCTACCCATTCCTCACTTGGAAGTAATATTAATTTTCGAAATTAATTAAGAAATAACTCCTAACTTAGTTGAAATTATTAAAATTAAAATCGAAAATTAACAAGAATTATTTATTAATTAAATAAATTAATTTCGAATTTTTTTTTAAAAAAGAATCCGAAAATTAAATAAAATAAAAAAATATAAATTCGAAAAAGATTCGAATAAATAAATAAATAAATAAATAAAATAAATTCGGATATTTAAATAAGAGAAAATCCGAAGATAATAAAAATAATTCGAATTTAATTCGAAAATTTCGAATAAAAATGAATTCGGAAAAATTAATTAAATTAAATAATAATCCAAACTTTTCAACTCATTTAAACGACACAAAATAATTGGTATTTGACCTTTAAAATATTGAGTACTCGAAATAATACGTTTTGGCTTTAGGAAAATAATATTTCAAAATTCTAAAGTTCCGCAAATACCACTTTGTAGTATGAATTACTACAAAGAAGCATTAGTCTCCGATTACCACTTTGTAGTATTGCTTACTACAAAGAAGGAATGAAACTAAGCTCTAGTATACCACTTTGTAGTACCCTAATAATTCCTTGCTTTTATAAAATCCTTTTCCAACTTAAAATAAATGAATTAGTAAAGCATTACCGCCACCGTGATAACGGTTAAGGCTTTTACCAGAATTACGCAGCGGAATTTAATGTTAACTAACTTTTAAAAACATAATAAATGAAATATCGAGCCCTCCTACAATTTGGAACCATGACGGCCCAAAAACCAAAGTATAAAAGGCTCAACAATTTCAAACATAATTAAAGTATGAAATAAAATAGTTTCAAAGAACGAAAGCATGCAACTCTCTCAATCATCCCAAGCCACATGATTTCGATCGTACTTTGATCTACCAACCTGCTATATTATTCTACTCCCCAACAATGCAAGTGCAAATGATGGATCACCATAGGGTCATTAAGGCAAAGGCCATGACCAGAAATACACAAAGCACGTAGTCAGCAAAAGCTGAGTACTTACAAGAATAGAGTGAAACAAAACTAAAACATGCATCACTCACTAAGTACTAATCATCATGCAAAAGCCATTTAAGAATCAACAAACCAACCATGAATACAAGACTCGACTCTTGACTCGACTCTTGACTCACAATTTAATTAGAATGAGCTTCGAACGGGCCAAAAGAAAGTTCCATAAAGGAAAGGTGATGGGAGCCAACCATACACCAAGTAATAAATAATAAAATCGGGCCATACCGACGGAATTCCTGCGCATAATATAAATGAAACAACGTCTTGTATCATTAGTAGGAGTACGAGCTTTCCGGCAAGACTCCCCCCATTGTTCATACTCAAGGTATATACGTTCCAAGAGTTTTGAAGCTTGTTCTGGTTGCACTTTACGTTTATTAATATTTTATTAAAGGTGAACTCAAGACTCAATAACATACATAGATTAATAAACGACAACCAAAACAATCTCATTTTAATCCTTTAGGACTTGTGATCAATCAACCAAGACGTAGTGAAATTACTACCAAGTTCCTTCTCACAAAAGGTGAGATTCCACATCATGCCTATTAACATGATGGTTGTGCCCTTGCACGACAAATCCTAATTCATTTCATACAAAATATTCCCAACTGAACCCTACATGTGCGGTGGCTTACATGAGCTAACCCTTCACATGTGGTAAATAAATAGTACAACGAAGTACGAATAATTGGCTCAAAGTATGCTAGACATCCCGTACAATAGCATACAAATAAATAATCCATCCCTTGCATGTGAAACAAACCATACATGCATAAATATTGAACAACATGATTGACAATGAAATCCATACTCATAATAATCCCAACATGCTTGTTCAATCAAGAAATCAATAATTCCAACAATAATAATTCACATGATTGTCCACCAAATCAAATATGAATTCACCAAGTTCACGTAATACAATTCACATCCATAAACAATCATGTAATGTCCCTTGACAATTAATGTGGTCGCCCTAGACTTGTACGTACCTGAAATACCTTAGTACGGGGGCCACTGTGCGAATCACAACTTACTAGAAATCAACTCCTATAAACACAATGGAGAAACTTAATTATTATCCATGTTTACTAAATTTCCAGCAACTTTGTTTAGTTTTAATACACTTGAATTAATTAGAACTTAATCTTTCATTAATAAAATAATCGTCTCAATCAATCGTTTAAAACCCTAGCATGAAATTAATTTATTTTCATGCATAAAACAAATAAAAATCGACGTTTTAAGTCATTATAATATTCTGAAAAATATAATTGATTATCATAATTAAATTCATCATCTAATTATGCTAATCAATCACCCATAAGGCTTATATTAAAACTCCAATCATAGTTTGTAATTAAAACCATTAAAATTAATAAAAATTGAAGCTTTAATATATACTTCAAATCTGAAAATTATAATATTTCAATTCAAAACATCCTTCAATAATTCAAACATACAAATCCTCAAAATTCGGTGTTCATAACCGATCCCAGCATTTTAATTAAACAAAACCAATAATATTAATATAATTTAAAATACGGAATTGAAATAGAATAGGCAGGGAAGAAGAGAATTATACCAATCCGGCCTATAGCACGGAACAACCACGAATTTAAGTGATTGGGCGAAAAAGATTGAACAACGAACAAAAACAACACACACACACGTTCCGTGTGTGCGCGCGCGAGCAGGATCGAAGGCGGCACAGCAGCAGCAGCTGGCGCGCGGGACAAGAGGGCGAGCAAGAGAGTGAGGCGAGGGACGTGTGGCTGGGCGAGAGCAGCGCACACAGCAACAGTAATAACACACAGCAGCAGCGCGCAAGGGGAAGGGCGAGCGCTGCGCGAGGGAGCAAGAGGGAGAAAAATTATTGCAGCAGGATTTTAGAACGCTCATAACCTTTGATCTACAACTCGGAGTTGATCGATTCTTGAGGGAAAGTTCAAGAACTTTTCGAGATCTACAACTTTAGAGAAGAAACCTTTTTCTGAAAACGAACGGGAGTAGGAGAAAAAGGGCCAAACATAAGTTCGACGAAAGAGAGAAGAATTTAGGTTTAGGGTTTTGTTTTTAGGTTTAATGAATAATAGGGAGCCATTTTGAGGGTGAGCACCTATATTTATAGACTTAGGAAACTCAAAGATGGGCTAGGCTTTAGAATTCCCTTTCGGGCTTCATTAAACATAGGATGGGTTTGTTTAATTTGTTTGGACTTGAACTTGGAATTTAATTGGAGTAGATTCATTTAAAATCGTTTTACTTTTGAAACCCAATTAAATTCCCAACATTAAATAATAAATTCGTTTAATGTTCTAATAAAATAAAATACATGTAAATAACATTTAAATGCGTTTTAAATTCTAAAAATCATAAAAATACTTTATAAATATAATAAAATATATTTATAAAATACAGAAAAATACGAGGTATTACAGCCACCCCTAGGAAGGACAGAAAAGAAAATGGGAGGAGAGAGAAGTAAACTGGAGGGAGGAGAGAAGGAAGGGCTAAAGTGAAGGTGTAGGGGGTAATATTGTAAATTTCAAGAGGGACCCGAAAAGTGATATTACCAAATTAAACTCACCTCTTGGCTTATATAATAGAGAAGAGTTTTTAAGTTAAGATAAATAACATTTGAGTTAAAATAAATAAAATTTGAGTTAAAATATACGGATATTTCATGAAATACCCCCGAGTTTTGAAGTAATTCACCAAATGCCCATCAAGTTCCAATAATTCACCAAATAGCCCTGACAATTGACTTAATGCCCCCCCCCCCCCCGAGGGGGGATTAGGGGGGGTAACGTCCTTATTTGCTGCTCCTGTGCTCTTTCTCCTACTGCTGCTCCTGTGCTCTTTCTCCTACTCCTGATGAAGGACCCCGAAGGGCACCCAAAATACCCTTACTTTTAACGGTCCGTTAGTCCGCCGTTATCCTAGTTTCATAATTCACCAAATACCCCTATTATTAAAATTATTTCACCAAATGTCCCAAACTTAAAAATAGTTATTCTGATGTTCCAACGACTAGTTTTTTCGTTTAAAAAGTAGCTGTTGGTCTTGCTTGGCTATAAAAAACCATTTTCTGAATGTTTCTTGTAATTTAGATGTTGTTTTGATTTGCTTTGCTAATTTCATTAGATTTGTGTCATGAGTTTTGTTTCAAAATCATCATCCACACACAATGAGTCCACATATATTAGAGTACCTAACCAATTTTGCTATTGTGATAGGAAATTTGTCATCTGAAGCTCCGATACCACACTCAATAATCCACAAAGGTTGTACTACAAGTGTGATCCTTGCAACAATCTGAGATGGTGCAAGGGAGTAGTTGAGCAAGAAAACAGGGGCAACAACATGAAGGACAATACAAAGGAAGCTTAGATGAAGGAGAAAGTACTGAAAATAGGGGAAACAGTAAGATGCAATAGGACTTGAAGCAAATGAAGAAAAAGTTGATACTGTAATGTCAATACAAGGCATCTTACTTTGACTTTGAAATGAAGAAAGGCTAATCCTATTTATGTCATGGTTTGGGATGGACAGGCAGAACTTAGGACTCAGGAGAGCACGCAAGTACTTTTAGCAAAGAAAGGTTAGGACTTCAGAGAACTCTTAGCAAAGAAATTGAGAGGTGTTGTTCCTAGGTTTTGGTTGATGACACACGCATTGCAAACTTCCTGATTGTGGTTGCTAATGAATTTAAACAGGTAAGTGCCTGAGTTCCTATTGGAATGGGAACATGGATCAGCTACTGAAGTTCCTGATATGCACTTGGAGCAGCTACTGGAGTTCCTGAGTTGGAAGCAGTACAAGCTGAAGTTTCAAAGTCACCAAAGTCAAGAGCAATACCTATTACAAATCGAGTGTTTTTCACATACATAGGAAAAGCTACAGACACATGGTTCTGAGTTCCTTCATGAACATAAGAGGAACTCATCAATGTTCCTGAGCAGGAACAAGTGAAGCTTCAGAGTTGAATGCCTCACAAAAGGAAAGACATATATGTCTAGGTAGTCTACTTTACTTAGATTATATGTAAAATATTAATATGCTAGGTGTTATATAAGGAACAGGAGGAACTTAGATTACTTGGTTGTTTTTGTCAAAATATCTGGCAATACAGTTTTAAGGAAATTGTTTTAAATAAAATATCTCTTTACGTTTAATAAAAATCAGGTTCTTATTTTATCCTGTTAATTAAATAAAAACAGTTTTAACCTCCCTAAAACTTCTCCTAAATATTTTGATAAAATAAATATTTTTTTTTAAGAAAACAAAGGTGATTGACTTGGTCTTAAGCACGTCCAGCAGTTGAGGAAGTGGAGTGGGAAGTGGTCTTCCCTTGTTCCTCAAGTCTAGGGACGTGACAAACAAAGTGTCAATTAGTTGGCAGTTGAGTTTTTGAAGGGAACAAACCCTAAGGACAAAACTCTATATAAAGCCACGAAGTTTTCTGGAAAAATACACAAACATTCCTTTAGCTTTGCATTTCCTAAAAACGTTTTAAAGAGTTTTCTAAAAACGAGTTTGTGTCCTAGTTTAATCCAAGTTCCTAAAGGTCTTTATATATACTTAAGCTTATTAATATCTAGTGTTCTCAAAACAAAATTGTATTTCAGATTAGAAAGGATAGAGTTATCCTGTAAAGACTTAGACTTTAAGTTTGAGAGAAAGAGAAGAAAAGTGAGTTGTAATCTAAGTAGGTTACTGTGAGGAACTCGAGTTTGAGAGGAACTCTAGTTAGAGAGTTATTATAATCAAGGTATTACTATATTATAAAGTAATTCTCTTCTTGATTAGTGTCAAGAAGTTTTCTAAATTGTTGCTTTTTC
Source organism: Spinacia oleracea (assembly GCF_020520425.1). Classification (NCBI taxonomy): domain Eukaryota; kingdom Viridiplantae; phylum Streptophyta; class Magnoliopsida; order Caryophyllales; family Amaranthaceae; genus Spinacia; species Spinacia oleracea. Next base: position 59,560,553 of record NC_079489.1, read on the forward strand.
TTTTCTAAGTCTCAGTTCCTTTGTTATTTCTAAGTTCCGCAAGAAACTCTCGCAAAGTTCGAATTACAATTCACCCCCCCCCTCTTGTGTGTGTTCCTACTAGAATATCAATTGCTATCAGAGCCAGTACTCACTAAAACCACAGGAAACCCTGTTTGAGTCAAGTTCCTGATAGTATGAACTGTAACACCCCAACAATTCCCTCTTTTCTAAAATAACCTTTTAATATACGGTTTTTTCATGAAATGCCCCTGAGGTTTGCAATAATGCACCAAATACCCCTGCGCGTTTCAAAATTCATAGAATACCCCTATTTTTTCCAACTGTTCATAAAATACACTTGGACTTAACGTCCGTTAGTCCTCCGTTAGTAGGAATTTACGTTTTTACCCTTATGTGCCTTAAATCCCATTCATCTGCATACTTTCTCTCTCCCACTCAACCCACCCAAACTTTCTCTCTCCTCCCACTGAACCAACACCACTCCTCACCCCGTCACCATCTTAGCCCCCGCTACCGTCGCCAACCTCAGCCAGGATTTGACTTTCTCTGTTGCACCGTCGATGGCATCGGTGACCCGGTCAACTCTTTATCTCCTCCATTGGCGTTGTCGACGAGTGAGATTTCATCAAGGTGAGAGGCGTTGATTAAGAGGAGGAGAAGACAGCGGGAGGAGTTGATCCCGGAGCGGAGGAGAGAGAATTAGAAAAAATCGGGTTGGCGGCGGAAGAGGAGCTTCCACCATCGTTGGGTGGAGATGACGGAGGAGGGACAACACCAGAAACGTTTGTTGTTGGCGTGGTCATGGTGGGTGAATTTGGCGGCGATTTCGGTGGGAGAAATTAGGATTTTGAGAGCGGTTTGATCTTGTTCGATCTTCTTGTGGTTGTTGTTGGTGGAGGGGGAGGTGATTGATAGATTGAGCTTGGGTTTCTTGGGGGTATGGGCGCCATTTTCAGGGGAGGGGAGAGAATCGGAAGCCATGGGAGGTGGGAGGTGGGAGGAGAGAGAAATTTGCTTGAAAGCCACTCAATTTTTGTGAAGTGTACTGTGTGATGATGGAGTAACTACATTTGGGTTGAAAGGTATTGAAATAATGGGAAGAGTTGATAGTTATCTTAATTCTAAAACAACAAATTAAGTATCAAGTATGGAACTATCAAGTTTTGAACATTAGAGATCTAAGACTGTGAAGTACGAGATCTGAAGGCAAGGGTTTAGGTGAATATTCAGAATTAGCGGGGGTTCCACAAATGGACTGGGAAAGCGTGAAAACAATAATACAGGGCAGGCATTGTTGACTTTGTTTCTAACCCAATTATGCTACAAGAACCTTATTTTTATGGCACACTGCATCTCAAGTTCCTGAACATCATTATATCATGTCTCTGAACAGCACTCTGAAGATCAGTCATCAGTTAAAGCTCTATTATAAAGCTGGTGACATAAACACGATTCAGCTGCAAAGAGATTATCAGATGAAGGTTAAAGGCGGAATATTTGAAGTTATTACTTTGGTTTGCTGTTGGAATTGGGACTGCAAAACTAATTTGCGTTCTACTGGTGTAGTTCTTTCTTAAGGGTGGAAATGGCTCAAGCAAGGTAACCAAGAATGTGATGCATTGTAGTACAAGAGTGATTGTAAATGTTCATTGCAAGGGTATTATTATCGGCTTACTTTGAATTTTCAAGAGCTTTTATAGACTTTCAAATGTATATGGCAATGGAAATATAATCAGAGTTTTTGTAAAGCTACTCTGCAAATTAATCGGCTTTTTATGGAATATAATTCCTATTTATTGCTGGAAATTTGTTACAAACTGCACTACTTCATTGCTAGGAAAATTAGAAATTCAACCTAGCCGTTGGATTCAAATTCTGCAGTTTTAAAGGAATTTTGGGTATTTGATGCAAAGAACTTTATAAATAGGTGTATATTATGCAATAACTTTATATGTAGGTGCATTTTATGAATTATAAACATGACTTAACGGAGTACTAACGGAAAGTCATAATAGGGGTATTTGGTTAACAGTTTGGAAAAAATAGGGGTATTCTATGAATTTTGAAACGCGCAGGGGTATTTGGTGCATTATTGCAAACCTCAGGGGCATTTCATGAAAAAACCGTTTAATATAAAACGTAGAGAATTATCAAGGCATTATCGCCCGAGTGAAAACGTTACGGCTTATTCAGAATTTTGCAGCGGAAAACATAAAACTAACTTTTAGGTTCATAAATAATCTATTACATATTAGGTCCAAACCAATTAACTGAATTAAGGAAATACGAATAGTACGACAAATTTCAAATCCAAGTTAACAAATTAAATCACTTAATTAAACGAATAGAACTACAAGCTCTCTAATCCCGATCCCAATGATGCATCATCTTCAAACCTGTAGATGGGCAACGCTTATTGATCCTTAGAGACTGCTCACCAAAGATGGGTCATCACAGGATCAATAAGGCATAGCCATGATCAACACACACAAACAAAGCACGTAATCAGCAAAGCTGAGTACTACATACTAAAACAACAACAATCCTAGCATGATACTATCAAACCAACAACCCTAACATGGTACTAATAAATATAAGTAAGGACAGACAAAATATAATAATTTGACGACTATACTTGACTAGACTAAGCTAGGCTTAATAACTATAATATTATTCTAGTTGAAATAGACAATGGACCGAGTTGACCATCCAGAAGTCTTCACTAAGGAAGACGAGGTACGGGCGCGACTCCGTAACCTCAGTGACCTGCGATATCGAGGAACGTTTAAATAAAAATAGGACACGGTGATCAATCCGGTCCCAGAAAAGGCCATGGGCTACCACCATGAACCCCAACTCCTGTTTGTCCGTCACTTCAGACGTGCACAGTCTAAAGCTATTGCTATTCAGTTTCACTTTACATGATTTATAAATTGAGATTCCGTTATGACTCAACCATTACATAAGACAGACAATTCACATTTGTTCACAACTGTTTTTATCTTGGAATTAAGTAAGTGATCATAAAAGCATCAATCAAGACTCATTCCAACTTAACCAACCTTTCCTTTAACCATGAGCAACCCTGTATATGGGCATAAAGTTTCAACTTACTAAACAAGGTCCTCCGCCCTTATAAAGTAGTGAAAAGATAGAAAGGGAACAACAACCAATCGATCCAACCCAATCATATAGAATAATCTAGTGTTCCCAACCAACATGTTTGTATCAAACATCCATACTAACATGTTACAGTTCTTATAGTGCAAAATAAGTTCAATAAGTTTGTCCAACAGTATTAAACATGCACATTCGATATAACCCAGTTCGTCTATAATATCAACATCACCAAGTTCAACAATAATATCAACATAACCAAGTTCAACAACAAGATTCAACATGGTTTCAACAATTAGCACACATTCCAAGCACACAGGTATGTACGTACCTTGTGTAAACAAACTGATAGGCCACTTTAACACTTTCAAAAGTCGCCCACAAAGAATTCTCCGCCTAAAACAATCAAGAAACGTACCTAAATCAATTCCTAATCATTGGAAACCATAACAAAGCATTCTAAATGCATCCTAAACATATTTAGAACATTTCCCAATATCAAAACTTAAACCTTTGATTTCCTATCATCATAATTATTAAATTAGTGATTGAAATTCGTTGAAAACTCTTTGCAAACATCGTACTTTAAATTTTCAGAAACATAACTAATTTCAAACTATTCCAAAACATAATTAACATTCTTAAGATCATAAAAATAATAGCTTTAATAATGTATAATCATTCTATTATGATTTTAGAACATTAAAACCTTAAAAATCCATGCTTTAATAATTAAATTCCTTATTTCAATTCAACTATGTAATCTGAAAATTAAATTATCAATTAAGCATAATGTATAATCTGAAAATCTAACTTAATCATAAAAACTTATAATTTATATTCACGAAACATGAATTACGTTAATAAAACTTCATTAAAACCCTAATTTAAACGTAATTAACAAATCTGAAAATAATTAAATTAATTTCGACAACATATAATCTAAAAATTAGTAATTAAATCATAAAAATCATAAATTTATTCAATCAAAACATAAATTAAATTGATAAAATATAATTAAAATATTTAATTACTTAGGGTTTAAGAATTAACCAAAAGAGAGAAGGAAAGAAGGCTGGCCGGAGGTGGTTCAGCGGCGCGGCGGCGCGACGGCAATGGGGCGGTGGTGCGCGCGGTGGTGGCTGCCGCAACAACATAACACGAGTGAGGAGGATGAATAAACAACAAGGGAAAGGGGAACGAAAGGGAACAAAAGAAAACGAAAGGGAAGAGGAAGAGGTACCGACGGAGGACGGCTGGTGGCAGAGCCGCACACGGTGGTGCGTGGCTGGGCGTAGTGACGAATGCTGGTGGTCCTCGGTGGTGGTTGTGCGAAAAACGAAAGCCACAATTAAGGGGAGAGGAGGAGTGATAAACGGAAAGGGAGATCGAAGAAGAAACAGAGGGGAGAGGAGAGTTACCGGCGGCGGCGTGCAGGTGGAAGGGTGGTCGCGGCGGCGGCTGTTGATGGTGGTTGACGCAGGCGGAGAGGGGGCTGCAAGGAGGAGAGGGAGGAGGTTGGTTTCACGTGAAGGAGGAGGAATAAGGAGGGTTTGGGATTTGAGTTTTACGTGAAGTAAAAACAAGGAGAGGGTTATGGGTTTACTTGGTAGTTTATTTAACTTGGGCTTTACTACTTGGGCTAGGATTAAGATTTAGTTTGTTGAATCCAAAATGGTTAGGATTGCTTCCTAATTTCAATCGAACGGAATTTCGTAATTCGAATTCGTTTTAACTTAAAATTCTAAAATCATTTTCAATTTCGTAAATCGTTGAAAATATTAAAATGTAATAAATAAATATACGTTAATTATATTATTTATTTCCAAAATTCGTAAATTCTATTCAAATACAATTAACTATATTTTAAAATTTATTAATAAAATTTATAAAATTACGGGGGATTACAATCTACCCCTCTTAAAAGAAGTTTCGTCCCGAAACTTGACAAGAAATTTCCCACACTTTCCCCAAAAGCTTTTAACTTATTCTTACTAGAGAAGTATTTGTGCCACCTAAGTGCACTATTTTGCCAACTCAAAGCTGTTTGTGTTACTCATGAACACCTTTTCTTATGCGGAGAATCTATTTGCTTTGCATCAACTTGTAAAGGTTGCTAAAAATAAGCATAAAATGCATAAAAATACCATAAAAATAGGTAAAAAGCGCGAATTTCTATCGCATTCTACCCCCTTAAAGAAAACGAGTTACGCCCTCGTAACTCACCTCAGGGAATAGCTAACCAAAATTCTCTTTCGACGAATTCTCTTTTCAAAATTCCCATTTCATTAAAACTACTAACTTTAGACTTTTCACTACAGATGACGAAACAAAAGAACAAGTCACCACGAATTAAATAATGCTTAACTTGCGCGGAGTTAATAGAAAAGTACCAGAATCTATATCGGCAGATCGTTCATCCTCATTCTGATTCATCATGTACAACTTTCCTGGAGCCTTATTCGGGTTGTTGTTATCATTTGCAGGCTTATTATAGTTCTCTTGATTGTTTTGTGCCCCTCCAGGCTTTGAATTTTGACCTCCAGACTGGTTAAACCTCACTTGGTTTCCAGCTTTATTACTATTTTGTTCCTTTCTGTGCTTAGTGAAGCACTCATACTCCCTATGTCCCCTTTTCTGACAATAGTTGCAGGTCACTAATTCTCCGTTGCAGTTCTTACCAGGGTGATTGCTACTGCACATCTTGCAATGATGCACTATCTTAGATTGGTTCGAGTTGTTGTGGTGCCCCTGATTGCTTCTTCCCTGAAAATTTCCATTTCCACTCTCATTCCTATTCACGTTTCTATTCTTCTTGAAATTCCCTCGGTTTTTCCCAGCATCAAACTCTTTTCTTTTCTCCCCAACAACATTTTTCTTGTCCCTTCTAGACTGTAAACCATGAATATGGGCGGTTCTCTCATACGCATTCTCTAAAGGTATAAAGGTTTCTCCACCTAATTCCAACTAGATCTCATCGGTCAACCCTTGCTCAAACATCTGAGCCTTTATCTCCTCTATGGCTACAACCTCAGGTGTAAACTTCGACAACGCTATAAATTTGCTATAATATTCAGCGATGGTCATACTCCCCATCCCAAGGTTTATGAATTCCTGCGCTTTTCGTTTTGTAATAAAAGGAGGATAAAACTTTTCCCTCAATGCAACAACAAATGAGTCCCAATTAAATCTCTCGGCAGTACTTAGCCTAGTTTCATTCTCTCTCCACCACAGATCGGCTTCATCTTTTAGGTAAAGGACAGCTTGACCTACTCTCATACTCATAGGGCAACTCACAGCCTCAAACTGTTTCTCAAACTCCCTAATCCAATTTTCTAAGAAGGTAAGGTCTGATTGTCCCTTGAAGTATGGTGGTTTAACCCTAGCAAGTCTTTCAAACATTTCCCCTGCAGAATTGGGGCGCTCAGTTCTTTCCTGAGTCAGCTTTTCCGCCAAGAGGCGAATAGCCACGGCTAGATCATTGTTGTTGGCCATTCTAGAACGTGACCTGCAATTAGAATACTCTACTTTAGGTTTGAAACATCACCTATACGTTATCCCATACAATTTAATACTTGAATTGACCATAAAGATCGTCTCAACCAACACTGTTCACATTAATACACATCATTTACGAAGGCACGACAATCGTTTACGAAGGTGCAACGATCGTCCACAAGATGCAATAATCATTGAAAAATAATCATCCTCAATAATTCACGAAAGACATTCACACACTGCACATAAGGCATAACATTTTGAATCATATTGGTCATGAGGGTCTAGATTGGCCCTCACTTCCTTTATGTACTCAAATCATTTAATATTATTGTGGCAATTAAATTGATCCACAATTCACACTGAGTATGCAACCAATAGAAAAATTAATCCATGACGTGTTACCTAAAGGTTGTGGTATTATGGAATCCTCAAAATAGAATAAAGAACAATTCCTTGAAAACTTTAACTTTTATTGCTAACTCCATAAAGGTTTATTACATCCTTCAAAATAATAAAGAACATTTCAAACTTCAATAAACTTTAACCTTAAACTGTTTTAGCTTTGCTACTTATCCTTTAAAACATAAAAGAGCTAATTAACTATTTATGACTTCAAAATATTTGTGGCCTCTTGCCTATCCATCGCTCCTGAAAGCTTTAGGAGTGACTTTAGATCTCAAGATCATCGAACTCTTCTTCAGGGTCTTCATCGGGGTCTTCCTCAGGGTTTGCATCTTCTTCCATGTCTTCATCTTGATTAGGCTCACTTGCCATCTCCTGTTCACTTTCGAGCTCTTCATCTGAATCACTAGAAATCTCAATGGTTGGCTCATGGGTCGCTGGGTTAGGATTCTCTGCCTCAATATCTACATTCTCATTCTCCACAGCTACATCATTTTCCTCTAGGTCATTATTTACACTTATTCCCATAGGTTCTTCTGTAACTGCATCTCCAACATGACTCCCTACGATTTTACCGTCTCTAAACCCACTTTCTGCCGCCTCAATAATGGTGGTCAGAATTTCTGAATCATATTTCCATCTACCATCCCAAGTCCCATACTTAGTCAAGTTTGGAGTTCCATTATCAGAATGCATGTCTTTAAACTTTTCCTTGAGTTCTAGGTATGGAAATTTGTTAGGTAAGCAATTAATGATAGTGGCTGCTATGATATCCTTTCTCATTAAGATAGGTTGCCCATGAACTTTAGCATAATATTCACATCCAAACACAATTTTCTTCACGTAAATATCAGGGGTTTCTATATCAAGTTTCTCGAAGGATCCTATGTTGGTATACTTGGAAAGAAACATTTTATTCCTGAAATAAACAATTCAAGGTCTCACTAACGATTTTCCAGCCAAAACATAAACAAGGTTCAATGATCAATAAGTTTGGTGGAATCAAACAATTCTTTATGCACATGTAAATGTAACACTTAAACAATTAGCACACGCACGTACATAACAATCAATTTCTAATGCTAGCGTTGACTAGCTACTAATGCACATATAATTCTATCTTATATGCCCTTCTTATACTACCCATCTCTCATAAACTAAATCATTGAAATAATTTAAATGACGAAGTAAAAGAACGATAATATAAGAAAATTATAACATAGAATAATAACATAAATAAAAATATAAAATAAATAAAGTAAAATGAATTAAGTAAATGCGTAGCGAATAAATTCGAAAATAAAGTTATTAATTCGAAAAAGATTTTATATTTCCTAACTAACGAATTCTAACTTTTAAACCAACTAAAAAAAAATTGAACTCCTTTTTAAAAAAAAAAAAAAAAAATTGTATTCATATTATTTTTATTTATTTGTTTGAATAATAAATAATAAGAAAAATAAAAATGTCGAAAGTATCACTTTAACTTGGAAAAATAATTTGATTTCGAACGTAAATAAGGAATATCGTATACTTTCAAACAAGATAAAAGGAAATCGGCCCCCCAAAAAAAAGTACCAATTTTTGAACACTATAATCCGTAGAAACTCGATTTTTAAGAAATTTATTTTGAATAACTAGATGGTTAGGCGCCTAGAAATTTATTAAAATAAAACCTTAGCTTCTAGATACCACTTTGTAACACCCCGACAATTCCCTCTTTTCAAAAATAACCTTTTAATATAAAACGTAGAGAATTATCAAGGCATTATCGCCCGTGTGAAAACGTTACGGCTTATTCAGAATTTTGCAGCGGAAAACATAAAACTAACTTTTAGGTTCATAAATAATCTATTACATATTAGGTCCAAACCAATTAACTGAATTAAGGAAATACGAATAGTACGACAAATTTCAAATCCAAGTTAACAAATTAAATCACTTAATTAAACGAATAGAACTACAAGCTCTCTAATCCCGATCTCAATGATGCATCATCTTCAAACCTGTAGATGGGCAACGCTTATTGATCCTTAGAGACTGCTCACCAAAGATGGGTCATCACAGGATCAATAAGGCATAGCCATGATCAACACACACAAACAAAGCACGTAATCAGCAAAGCTGAGTACTACATACTAAAACAACAACAATCCTAGCATGATACTATCAAACCAACAACCCTAACATGATACTAATAAATATAAGTAAGGACAGACAAAACATAATAATTTGACGACTATACTTGACTAGACTAAGCTAGGCTTAATAACTATAATATTATTCTAGTTGAAATAGACAATGGACCGAGTTGACCATCCAGAAGTCTTCACTAAGGAAGACGAGGTACGGGCGCGACTCCGTAACCTCAGTGACCTGCGATATCGAGGAACGTTTAAATAAAAATAGGACACGGTGATCAATCCGGTCCCAGAAAAGGCCATGGGCTACCACCATGAACCCCAACTCCTGTTTGTCCGTCACTTCAGACGTGCACAGTCTAAAGCTATTGCTATCCAGTTTCACTTTACATGATTTATAAATTGAGATTCCGTTATGACTCAACCATTACATAAGACAGACAATTCACATTTGTTCACAACTGTTTTTATCTTGGAATTAAGTAAGTGATCATAAAAGCATCAATCAAGACTCATTCCAACTTAACCAACCTTTCCTTTAACCATGAGCAACCCTGTATATGGGCATAAAGTTTCAACTTACTAAACAAGGTCCTCCGCCCTTATAAAGTAGTGAAAAGATAGAAAGGGAACAACAACCAATCGATCCAACCCAATCATATAGAATAATCTAGTGTTCCCAACCAACATGTTTGTATCAAACATCCATACTAACATGTTACAGTTCTTATAGTGCAAAATAAGTTCAATAAGTTTGTCCAACAGTATTAAACATGCACATTCGATATAACCCAGTTCGTCTATAATATCAACATCACCAAGTTCAACAATAATATCAACATAACCAAGTTCAACAACAAGATTCAACATGGTTTCAACAATTAGCACACATTCCAAGCACACAGGTATGTACGTACCTTGTGTAAACAAACTGATAGGCCACTTTAACACTTTCAAAAGTCGCCCACAAAGAATTCTCCGCCTAAAACAATCAAGAAACGTACCTAAATCAATTCCTAATCATTGGAAACCATAACAAAGCATTCTAAATGCATCCTAAACATATTTAGAACATTTCCCAATATCAAAACTTAAACCTTTGATTTCCTATCATCATAATTATTAAATTAGTGATTGAAATTCGTTGAAAACTCTTTGCAAACATCGTACTTTAAATTTTCAGAAACATAACTAATTTCAAACTATTCCAAAACATAATTAACATTCTTAAGATCATAAAAATAGTAGCTTTAATAATGTATAATCATTCTATTATGATTTTAGAACATTAAAACCTTAAAAATCCATGCTTTAATAATTAAATTCCTTATTTCAATTCAACTATGTAATCTGAAAATTAAATTATCAATTAAGCATAATGTATAATCTGAAAATCTAACTTAATCATAAAAACTTATAATTTATATTCACGAAACATGAATTACGTTAATAAAACTTCATTAAAACCCTAATTTAAACGTAATTAACAAATCTGAAAATAATTAAATTAATTTCGACAACATATAATCTAAAAATTAGTAATTAAATCATAAAAATCATAAATTTATTCAATCAAAACATAAATTAAATTGATAAAATATAATTAAAACATTTAATTACTTAGGGTTTAAGAATTAACCAAAAGAGAGAAGGAAAGAAAGCTGGCCGGAGGTGGTTCAGCGGCGCGGCGGCGCGGCGGCAATGGGGCGGTGGTGCGCGCGGTGGTGGCTGCCGCAACAACATAACACGAGTGAGGAGGATGAATAAACAACAAGGGAAAGGGGAACGAAAGGGAACAAAAGAAAACGAAAGGGAAGAGGAAGAGGTACCGACGGAGGACGGCTGGTGGCAGAGCCGCACACGGTGGTGCGTGGCTGGGCGTAGTGACGAATGCTGGTGGTCCTCGGTGGTGGTTGTGCGAAAAACGAAAGCCACAATTAAGGGGAGAGGAGGAGTGATAAACGGAAAGGGAGATCGAAGAAGAAACAGAGGGGAGAGGAGAGTTACCGGCGGCGGCGTGCAGGTGGAAGGGTGGTCGCGGCGGCGGCTGTTGATGGTGGTTGACGCAGGCGGAGAGGGGGCTGCAAGGAGGAGAGGGAGGAGGTTGGTTTCACGTGAAGGAGGAGGAATAAGGAGGGTTTGGGATTTGAGTTTTACGTGAAGTAAAAACAAGGAGAGGGTTATGGGTTTACTTGGTAGTTTATTTAACTTGGGCTTTACTACTTGGGCTAGGATTAAGATTTAGTTTGTTGAATCCAAAATGGTTAGGATTGCTTCCTAATTTCAATCGAACGGAATTTCGTAATTCGAATTCGTTTTAACTTAAAATTCTAAAATCATTTTCAATTTCGTAAATCGTTGAAAATATTAAAATGTAATAAATAAATATACGTTAATTATATTATTTATTTCCAAAATTCGTAAATTCTATTCAAATACAATTAACTATATTTAAAAATTTATTAATAAAATTTATAAAATTACGGGGGATTACAATCTACCTCTCTTAAAAGAAGTTTCGTCCCAAAACTTGACAAGAAATTTCCCACACTTTCCCCAAAAGCTTTTAACTTATTCTTACTAGAGAAGTATTTGTGCCACCTAAGTGCACTATTTTGCCAACTCAAAGCTGTTTGTGTTACTCATGAACACCTTTTCTTATGCGGAGAATCTATTTGCTTTGCATCAACTTGTAAAGGTTGCTAAAAATAAGCATAAAATGCATAAAAATACCATAAAAATAGGTAAAAAGCGCGAATTTCTATCGCATTCTACCCCCTTAAAGAAAACGAGTTACGCCCTCGTAACTCACCTCAGGGAATAGCTAACCAAAATTCTCTTTCGACGAATTCTCTTTTCAAAATTCCCATTTCATTAAAACTACTAACTTTAGACTTTTCACTACAGATGACGAAACAAAAGAACAAGTCACCACGAATTAAATAATGCTTAACTTGCGCGGAGTTAATAGAAAAGTACCAGAATCTATATCGGCAGATCGTTCATCCTCATTCTGATTCATCATGTACAACTTTCCTGGAGCCTTATTCGGGTTGTTGTTATCATTTGCAGGCTTATTATAGTTCTCTTGATTGTTTTGTGCCCCTCCAGGCTTTGAATTTTGACCTCCAGACTGGTTAAACCTCACTTGGTTTCCAGCTTTATTACTATTTTGTTCCTTTCTGTGCTTAGTGAAGCACTCATACTCCCTATGTCCCCTTTTCTGACAATAGTTGCAGGTCACTAATTCTCCGTTGCAGTTCTTACCAGGGTGATTGCTACTGCACATCTTGCAATGATGCACTATCTTAGATTGGTTCGAGTTGTTGTGGTGCCCCTGATTGCTTCTTCCCTGAAAATTTCCATTTCCACTCTCATTCCTATTCACGTTTCTATTCTTCTTGAAATTCCCTCGGTTTTTCCCAGCATCAAACTCTTTTCTTTTCTCCCCAACAACATTTTTCTTGTCCCTTCTAGACTGTAAACCATGAATATGGGCGGTTCTCTCATACGCATTCTCTAAAGGTATAAAGGTTTCTCCACCTAATTCCAACTAGATCTCATCGGTCAACCCTTGCTCAAACATCTGAGCCTTTATCTCCTCTATGGCTACAACCTCAGGTGTAAACTTCGACAACGCTATAAATTTGCTATAATATTCAGCGATGGTCATACTCCCCATCCCAAGGTTTATGAATTCCTGCGCTTTTCGTTTTGTAATAAAAGGAGGATAAAACTTTTCCCTCAATGCAACAACAAATGAGTCCCAATTAAATCTCTCGGCAGTACTTAGCCTAGTTTCATTCTCTCTCCACCACAGATCGGCTTCATCTTTTAGGTAAAGGACAGCTTGACCTACTCTCATACTCATAGGGCAACTCACAGCCTCAAACTGTTTCTCAAACTCCCTAATCCAATTTTCTAAGAAGGTAAGGTCTGATTGTCCCTTGAAGTATGGTGGTTTAACCCTAGCAAGTCTTTCAAACATTTCCCCTGCAGAATTGGGGCGCTCAGTTCTTTCCTGAGTCAGCTTTTCCGCCAAGAGGCGAATAGCCACGGCTAGATCATTGTTGTTGGCCATTCTAGAACGTGACCTGCAATTAGAATACTCTACTTTAGGTTTGAAACATCACCTATACGTTATCCCATACAATTTAATACTTGAATTGACCATAAAGATCGTCTCAACCAACACTGTTCACATTAATACACATCATTTACGAAGGCACGACAATCGTTTACGAAGGTGCAACGATCGTCCACAAGATGCAATAATCATTGAAAAATAATCATCCTCAATAATTCACGAAAGACATTCACACACTGCACATAAGGCATAACATTTTGAATCATATTGGTCATGAGGGTCTAGATTGGCCCTCACTTCCTTTATGTACTCAAATCATTTAATATTATTGTGGCAATTAAATTGATCCACAATTCACACTGAGTATGCAACCAATAGAAAAATTAATCCATGACGTGTTACCTAAAGGTTGTGGTATTATGGAATCCTCAAAATAGAATAAAGAACAATTCCTTGAAAACTTTAACTTTTATTGCTAACTCCATAAAGGTTTATTACATCCTTCAAAATAATAAAGAACATTTCAAACTTCAATAAACTTTAACCTTAAACTGTTTTAGCTTTGCTACTTATCCTTTAAAACATAAAAGAGCTAATTAACTATTTATGACTTCAAAATATTTGTGGCCTCTTGCCTATCCATCGCTCCTGAAAGCTTTAGGAGTGACTTTAGATCTCAAGATCATCGAACTCTTCTTCAGGGTCTTCATCGGGGTCTTCCTCAGGGTTTGCATCTTCTTCCATGTCTTCATCTTGATTAGGCTCACTTGCCATCTCCTGTTCACTTTCGAGCTCTTCATCTGAATCACTAGAAATCTCAATGGTTGGCTAATGGGTCGCTGGGTTAGGATTCTCTGCCTCAATATCTACATTCTCATTCTCCACAGCTACATCATTTTCCTCTAGGTCATTATTTACACTTACTCCCATAGGTTCTTCTGTAACTGCATCTCCAACATGACTCCCTACGATTTTACCGTCTCTAAACCCACTTTCTGCCGCCTCAATAATGGTGGTCAGAATTTCTGAATCATATTTCCATCTACCATCCCAAGTCCCATACTTAGTCAAGTTTGGAGTTCCATTATCAGAATGCATGTCTTTAAACTTTTCCTTGAGTTCTAGGTATGGAAATTTGTTAGGTAAGCAATTAATGATAGTGGCTGCTATGATATCCTTTCTCATTAAGATAGGTTGCCCATGAACTTTAGCATAATATTCACATCCAAACACAATTTTCTTCACGTAAATATCAGGGGTTTCTATATCAAGTTTCTCGAAGGATCCTATGTTGGTATACTTGGAAAGAAACATTTTATTCCTGAAATAAACAATTCAAGGTCTCACTAACGATTTTCCAGCCAAAACATAAACAAGGTTCAATGATCAATAAGTTTGGTGGAATCAAACAATTCTTTATGCACATGTAAATGTAACACTTAAACAATTAGCACACGCACGTACATAACAATCAATTTCTAATGCTAGCGTTGACTAGCTACTAATGCACATATAATTCTATCTTATATGCCCTTCTTATACTACCCATCTCTCATAAACTAAATCATTGAAATAATTTAAATGACGAAGTAAAAGAACGATAATATAAGAAAATTATAACATAGAATAATAACATAAATAAAAATATAAAATAAATAAAGTAAAATGAATTAAGTAAATGCGTAGCGAATAAATTCGAAAATAAAGTTATTAATTCGAAAAAGATTTTATATTTCCTAACTAACGAATTCTAACTTTTAAACCAACTAAAAAAAAATTGAACTCCTTTTTAAAAAAAAAAAAAAAAATTGTATTCATATTATTTTTATTTATTTGTTTGAATAATAAATAATAAGAAAAATAAAAATGTCGAAAGTATCACTTTAACTTGGAAAAATAATTTGATTTCGAACGTAAATAAGGAATATCGTATACTTTCAAACAAGATAAAAGGAAATCGGCCCCCCAAAAAAAAGTACCAATTTTTGAACACTATAATCCGTAGAAACTCGATTTTTAAGAAATTTATTTTGAATAACTAGATGGTTAGGCGCCTAGAAATTTATTAAAATAAAACCTTAGCTTCTAGATACCACTTTGTAACACCCCGACAATATATTCCCTCTTTTCTAAAATAACCTTTTAATATAAAACGTAGAGAATTATCAAGGCATTATCGCCCGTGTGAAAACGTTACGGCTTATTCAGAATTTTGCAGCGGAAAACATAAAACTAACTTTTAGGTTCATAAATAATCTATTACATATTAGGTCCAAACCAATTAACTGAATTAAGGAAATACGAATAGTACGACAAATTTCAAATCCAAGTTAACAAATTAAATCACTTAATTAAACGAATAGAACTACAAGCTCTCTAATCCCGATCCCAATGATGCATCATCTTCAAACCTGTAGATGGGCAACGCTTATTGATCCTTAGAGACTGCTCACCAAAGATGGGTCATCACAGGATCAATAAGGCATAGCCATGATCAACACACACAAACAAAGCACGTAATCAGCAAAGCTGAGTACTACATACTAAAACAACAACAATCCTAGCATGATACTATCAAACCAACAACCCTAACATGATACTAATAAATATAAGTAAGGACAGACAAAACATAATAATTTGACGACTATACTTGACTAGACTAAGCTAGGCTTAATAACTATAATATTATTCTAGTTGAAATAGACAATGGACCGAGTTGACCATCCAGAAGTCTTCACTAAGGAAGACGAGGTACGGGCGCGACTCCGTAACCTCAGTGACCTGCGATATCGAGGAACGTTTAAATAAAAATAGGACACGGTGATCAATCCGGTCCCAGAAAAGGCCATGGGCTACCACCATGAACCCCAACTCCTGTTTGTCCGTCACTTCAGACGTGCACAGTCTAAAGCTATTGCTATCCAGTTTCACTTTACATGATTTATAAATTGAGATTCCGTTATGACTCAACCATTACATAAGACAGACAATTCACATTTGTTCACAACTGTTTTTATCTTGGAATTAAGTAAGTGATCATAAAAGCATCAATCAAGACTCATTCCAACTTAACCAACCTTTCCTTTAACCATGAGCAACCCTGTATATGGGCATAAAGTTTCAACTTACTAAACAAGGTCCTCCGCCCTTATAAAGTAGTGAAAAGATAGAAAGGGAACAACAACCAATCGATCCAACCCAATCATATAGAATAATCTAGTGTTCCCAACCAACATGTTTGTATCAAACATCCATACTAACATGTTACAGTTCTTATAGTGCAAAATAAGTTCAATAAGTTTGTCCAACAGTATTAAACATGCACATTCGATATAACCCAGTTCGTCTATAATATCAACATCACCAAGTTCAACAATAATATCAACATAACCAAGTTCAACAACAAGATTCAACATGGTTTCAACAATTAGCACACATTCCAAGCACACAGGTATGTACGTACCTTGTGTAAACAAACTGATAGGCCACTTTAACACTTTCAAAAGTCGCCCACAAAGAATTCTCCGCCTAAAACAATCAAGAAACGTACCTAAATCAATTCCTAATCATTGGAAACCATAACAAAGCATTCTAAATGCATCCTAAACATATTTAGAACATTTCCCAATATCAAAACTTAAACCTTTGATTTCCTATCATCATAATTATTAAATTAGTGATTGAAATTCGTTGAAAACTCTTTGCAAACACCGTACTTTAAATTTTCAGAAACATAACTAATTTCAAACTATTCCAAAACATAATTAACATTCTTAAGATCATAAAAATAATAGCTTTAATAATGTATAATCATTCTATTATGATTTTAGAACATTAAAACCTTAAAAATCCATGCTTTAATAATTAAATTCCTTATTTCAATTCAACTATGTAATCTGAAAATTAAATTATCAATTAAGCATAATGTATAATCTGAAAATCTAACTTAATCATAAAAACTTATAATTTATATTCACGAAACATGAATTAAGTTAATAAAACTTCATTAAAACCCTAATTTAAACGTAATTAACAAATCTGAAAATAATTAAATTAATTTCGACAACATATAATCTAAAAATTAGTAATTAAATCATAAAAATCATAAATTTATTCAATCAAAACATAAATTAAATTGATAAAATATAATTAAAATATTTAATTACTTAGGGTTTAAGAATTAACCAAAAGAGAGAAGGAAAGAAGGCTGGCCGGAGGTGGTTCAGCGGCGCGGCGGCGCGGCGGCAATGGGGCGGTGGTGCGCGCGGTGGTGGCTGCCGCAACAACATAACACGAGTGAGGAGGATGAATAAACAACAAGGGAAAGGGGAACGAAAGGGAACAAAAGAAAACGAAAGGGAAGAGGAAGAGGTACCGACGGAGGACGGCTGGTGGCAGAGCCGCACACGGTGGTGCGTGGCTGGGCGTAGTGACGAATGCTGGTGGTCCTCGGTGGTGGTTGTGCGAAAAACGAAATTAAGCCACAATTAAGGGGAGAGGAGGAGTGATAAACGGAAAGGGAGATCGAAGAAGAAACAGAGGGGAGAGGAGAGTTACCGGCGGCGGCGTGCAGGTGGAAGGGTGGTCGCGGCGGCGGCTGTTGATGGTGGTTGACGCAGGCGGAGAGGGGGCTGCAAGGAGGAGAGGGAGGAGGTTGGTTTCACGTGAAGGAGGAGGAATAAGGAGGGTTTGGGATTTGAGTTTTACGTGAAGTAAAAACAAGGAGAGGGTTATGGGTTTACTTGGTAGTTTATTTAACTTGGGCTTTACTACTTGGGCTAGGATTAAGATTTAGTTTGTTGAATCCAAAATGGTTAGGATTGCTTCCTAATTTCAATCGAACGGAATTTCGTAATTCGAATTCGTTTTAACTTAAAATTCTAAAATCATTTTCAATTTCGTAAATCGTTGAAAATATTAAAATGTAATAAATAAATATACGTTAATTATATTATTTATTTCCAAAATTCGTAAATTCTATTCAAATACAATTAACTATATTTTAAAATTTATTAATAAAATTTATAAAATTACGGGGGATTACATGAACTCACAAGAGAAACTGGAAGAAGGCTACTCCACGCAAAGGCCACCTATGTTCAGTGGTAAGTTTTACTCATACTTGAAGAACAGGATGGAGATATTCATCAAAGCTGAAAACTACCAAGTGTGGCGTGTGATAGAAGTTGGTGATTTTGAGGTAACAAAAACTAATGCAGAAAATGAGGTAGTTCCTAAACCAATGTCTGAATTTGCCAAAGAAGACTTTGAAAAATATGAGATAAATGCTATGGGTGTTAAAATCTTACATTGTGGGCTTGGACCCCATGAACACAATAGGGGTGCAAGAATGCAAAACAGATTTGGGAACTACTACAAGTAACCCACGAAGGAACTAATTAAGTTAAGCGTTCCAAAATTGATCTTTTGATGTCTAAATATGAAAGATTGAAATGCTTCCAAAAGAAACTATTCAAGAGATGTTCACTCGATTTACTAACATAACAAATGAATTAATTTCTCTTGGTAGAATCGTTCCCACTGATGAACAGGTAAGAAAGATACTAAGGAGCATGCCACAAGATGATCGTTGGAGAACAAAGGTCACTGCACTGTTTGAGACCAAGGACTTTACAAAGTTCAACATTGAACAACTTGCTGGTTCCTTGATGACACATGAACTGCATCTTGGAGCTGTTGTTCCTGAGAGCTCCAGAAACCGAGGACTTGCTCTAAAAGCTGAGGAACTCGATGAATCTGAACCAGATGAGGAAGAAGCTGCCATGCTGGTCAGAAGGATGAGAAAGCTCTACAGGAACTTCAAACCAGGCAACCAGAAAGGAAGGAACTTTGCAAGGAAAACTGCCAGTTCCAGAATTGAGCAAGGTTGCTTCAAATGTGGAGAAACTGATCATCAAATTCGTGAATTCCTTCTGTGGGAAAACGACAAAGTCAAAGGAAAAGGAAAAGGAGCAGGTCAAGGAGCGATACAATAAGTCCACCTTTAACAAGCCAAACTTCAAAAAGGCTATGATAGCTGCATGGGGCGAAGCAACAGACTGAGAAGATGATGAGGAACAACCAAATGAAGAAACTGCAAATCTTTTCCTCATGGCAAGAACATATGGAACTGAACGAGTTCCACCAGAAGAAGTAAGTTCCTCCACTCTTCAGTGTCTTTCAAAGTCAAAGCTAATTGAACTGTTTCTAGAAACTCTAGATGATTATAAAAAGCTAAGTATACTAAAAGCTCAAAGTGATAGAGCCCTGGAACTCAGTAAAGACCATATGAATTATCTAAACAATGTTAGATCTGATGTTCAAGGTAGGTTCTTTGAATTGCTAGATAGGAATACCTCCATTAATGAATCATTCGAGAAAGTTAGGAATGAAAACATCCTTCTACAAGTGGAACTCAGTCAATACAAGATGTTTAATTTAAGTCTAGACTCTACAAAATCCTTGGAAATTAACATGGGTATTTTCAATGTCGACCTAAAAAGATTAAACAAAGACCTGATCACCACAAAGGAACAGAAAGAGAAACTAGAAAGGGAACTAGCCATGGCCAGAGCCCAGAAACAACCACTAAAGTTTCCTCCCAAGTGGATTGAGAATGCTGAATCCAAGAGAACATAAGGTTTAGGTTTTAACCACAAAAATAGTCATAAGAAAAAGTATGTGGAACTCCCAAGTGTGAAAGTCTGTTTCTCGTGTGGAAGTGGAAGTCATGTAAGTACTGAATGTTCCAAGATGAAGGAACGGGATCAAAGAAACATAAATTATGTAAAGCAAAAATGGGTTAAGAAGTCAGATGTTGTAGTTGAAAAGGAACTCGAAGAAACCGAGTTCTTGTAACTAACCTTTGATTTCTTTACATGTTCTAGTGAAGGGGAACAGCTCGTGGTATCTCGACAGCGGGTGTTCCAAACACATGACATGAGACAAATCTAAATTCCTCTCACTAGAAGCCTACAATGGATGAACTGTGACCTTTGGAGACAACATGGAAGGAGAAATTGTTGGAATTGGAAAAGTTGGAAGGTCAAGTTCCCATGCCATTGAAAATGTATTTTTAGTCGAGGGCTTAATACACAGTCTACTAAGTATTTCTCAATTTTGTGACAAAGGGAACTCTACAAGTTTCACTTCTGAAAATTGTCAAATTATTAACAATAACACTGGGAAGGTTATTTTGGAAGGAACTCTTAAAGGGAACACATATTCTGTGGATCTCAATACGATTCCAAGGAACAACTTAACCTGCCTCAGTGCCATTGAAGAAGATCCCCTACTATGGCACAGGAGGTTTGGACATGCTAGTTTCTCATTGCTCGACAAACTAAGATCAAAGGAACTGGTTCGAGGACTCCCCTCAATCAAGTTCCTAAATGATAAAGTTTGTGATGCATGTGCAAAAGGCAAGCATGTCCGAAGTTCCTTTAAGCCTAAGAAATTGGTAAGCACAACAAAGCCTCTGGAACTCATCCATATGGACTTGTGTGGACCAATGCGAATCCAAAGTAGAAGTGGGAAAAGATATGTTTTAGTTATTGTTGATGATTATTCTCGCTTTACTTGGGTCATATTTCTAACAAGCAAAGATGAAACATTTGATGAGTTTATCACATTTTCAAAGAAAATCCAGAAAACTACAGGTCATCAATTGATCTATATAAGAACTGATCATGGAACAGAGTTTGAAAACTACAAATTCGATGAATACTGCAAGGAACAAGGTATGGATCACAATTTCTCAGCTCCCAGAACTCCACAACAAAATGGAGTAGTTGAGAGAAAAAACAGAACCTTGGAAGACATGGCAAGAACCATGTTAATAGCCAGTTCCTTGCCCAGGAACTTCTTGGCTGAAGCAGTTAATACAACTTGCTATGTTATTAATAGAGTTATGATTCGAGCAATCTTAAATAAAACTCCCTATGAACTGCTAAAAGGTATTAAACCCAACATCTCTTACTTTAGAGCTTTTGGTAGTAAATGTTTGTCCACAACAATGGCAAAAGGAACTTGGGAAAGTTTGATGAAAGAAGGGATGAGGCAGTGTTCCTAGGATATGCTCTAAATACACTAGTAGGAAAAACCTCAAGTGCTTGGGGTAAAATGCCATCAAGTGCTGGTGATTATGCCCCCATCACTTGAGGGTGAAGCACTTTGTAATATTTCAAGTGCTTGGGGTTTACGAAAAACCCCAAGCACTTAACTTGGAATTTCAGGAAAACCCCAAGCACTTGACATGTTAAGTGCTTGGGGTTTTAGGAAAGCCCTAAAACCCCAAGCACTTGACTTGTGAAGTGCTTGGGGTTTTCCAAAACACCCAAGCACTTGATATTAACAATATTTTTAAACAAAATCTGCTACTATCAAGTGCTTGGGGTAATTTTATAAAAAAACCCCAAGCACATAATATTTATTTATTTATTTTTTGTAAATTTTGTCAGGCCCGTACCACTTTAGCACAATATGTTATAGCTATAAAACCTGTACCTACACCAAACAACCTCATTCAACCACAACGTATATACTATACACCAATAAACATGCCCTTGGCTCATCCATACACCATTCAATAACACAAGTGAAAAAAAAACAAAATAAACATCAAACAACGGGTTAAAACATATTGTATCTAAATTGTTAATGGAAAGAGGTAGCAAACTACAATATTAGATTCATAATAATTCTAAAAAAGAGAACAATCAAAGACATTCATTAGTAATAAATCGTGCCAACTTGTCTCGAACACATTTTATTTCATCAGTCGTGAAGGAACGCTCCCTTGGTTTGTTCATGAATTCCTATAATCAAATCCAACAAAAAAACACGAAACATATTAGTAAGAGAAATGAAAATTGACAAATATAATATAAACATTATTTTAAAACAATAATTGAGTTATATGAACAATTTTACTTAAATGACCGTTTTCGGTCCCAACTCTTAACTAATGAACCTAAATTAGTATTTTGAACCTCTTACACGTTTATATACTTATTATTAGGTTGCTAAGACGCATTCTCATCTACTTTGGTCAAGTTATGCAAATTTTAGGTTCGTTTGACCGTAATAGGACATATTTTGACTATAATGGTCATTTTCGCTCCCAACTCTCAACTAATGAACCTAAATACCTATTATAAGCCCTTTAAATATTAAATGTAGTTAGTATTAGGTTTCTAAGACTCATTCTCATCTACTTTGGTCAATTTATGCACATTTAAGGTCCGTTTGACCGTTATAGGACATATTTTGACTATAATGGTCGTTTTCGGTCCCAACTCTTAACTAATGAACCTAAATAATTATTTTGAACCTCTTACACGTTTATATACTTAGTATTAGTTTGCTAAGACGCATTCTCATCTACTTTGGTCAAGTTATGCAAATTTTAGGTTCGTTTGACCGTAATAGGACATATTTTGACTATAATGGTCATTTTCGCTCCCAACGCTCAACTAATGAACCTAAACACCTATTATAAGCCATTTACATATTAAATATAGTTAATATTAGGTTGCTAAGACCCATTATCATCTATTTTGGTCAAGTTATGCACATTTAAGGTCCGTTTGACCGTTATAGGACATATTTTGACTATAATGGTCGTTTTTGGTCCCAACTCTTAACTAATGAACCTAAATAAGTATTTTGAACCTTTTACATGTTTATATACTTATTATTAGGTTGCTAAGACTCATTCTCATCTCCTTTAGTCAAGTTATGCAAATTTTAGGCTCGTTTGACCGTAATAGGACATATTTTGACTATAATGGTCGTTTTCGCTCCCAACTCTTAACTAATGATCCTAAATAGGTATTCTGAACCTTTTACACGTTTAATATACTTAGTATTAGGTTTCTAAAACTCATTCTCATCTACTTTGGTTAAGTTATGCACATTTAAGGTCCGTTTGACCGTTATAGGACATATTTTGACTATAATGGTCTTTTTCGGTCCCAACTCTTAACTAATGAACCTAAATAAGTATTTTGAACCTTTTAAACGTTTATATACTTAGTTTTAGATTTCTAAGACTCATTCTCATCTACTTTGGTCAAGTTATGCACATTTAAGGCTCCTTTGATCGTTATAGGACATATTTTGACTATAATGGTCGTTTTCGGTCCTAACTTTTAACTAATGAACCTAAATAAGAATTTTGAACCTCTTACACGTTTATATACTTAGTATTAGGTTGCTAAGACGCATTCTCATCTACTTTGGTCAAGTGATGCAAATTTTAGGTTCGTTTGACCGTAATAGGACATATTTTGACTATAATGGTCATTTTCGCTCCCAACTCTCAACTAATGAACCTAAATACCTATTATAAGCCCTTTAAATATTAAATATAGTTAATATTAGATTTCTAAGACTCATTCTCATCTACTTTAGTCAAGTTATGCACATTTAAGGTCCGTTTGACCGTTATAGGACATATTTTGACTATAATGGTCGTTTTTGGTCCCAACTCTTAACTAATGAACCTAAATAAGTATTTTGAACCTTTTACATGTTTATATACTTAGTATTAGGTTGCTAAGACTCATTCTCATCTACTTTAGTCAAGTTATGCAAATTTTAGGCTCGTTTGACCGTAATAGGACATATTTTGACTATAATGGCCGTTTTGGCTCCCAACTCTCAACTAATGAACCTAAATACCTATTATAAGCCCTTTAAATATTAAATATAGTTAATATTAGGTTGCTAAGATTCATTCTCATCTACTTTGGTCAAGTTATGCACATTTAAGGTCCGTTTGACCGTTATAGGACATATTTTGACTATAATGGTCGTTTGTTGTCCCAAATCTTAACTAATGAACCTAAATAAGTATTTTGAACCTTTAAATGTTTATATAATTAGTATTAGGTGCTAAGACTCATTCTCATTTACTTTGGTCAAGTTATGCACATTTAAGGCCCATTTGACCGTTATAGGACATATTTTGACTATAATGGTCGTTTTCGATCCCAACTCTTAACTAATGAACCTAAATAAGTATTTTGAACCTTTTACATGTTTATATACTTAGTATTAGGTTGCTAAGACTCATTATCATCTAATTTGGTCAAGTTATGCAAATTTTAGGCTCGTTTGACCGTAATAGGACATATTTTGATTATAATGGTTATTTTCGCTCCCAACTCTCAACTAATGAACCTGAATACCTATTATAAGCCCTTTAAATATTAAATATAGTTAATATTAGGTTTCTAAGACTCATTCTCATCTACTTTGGTCAAGTTATGCACATTTAAGGTCCGTTTGACCGTTATAGGACATATTTTGATTATAATGGTCGTTTTCGGTCTCAACTCTTAACTAATGAACCTTAATAGGTATTCTAAACCTTTTACACGTTTAATATACTTATTATTAGGTTGCTAAGACTCATTCTCATCTACTTTGGTCAAGTTATGCACATTTAAGGTTCGTTTGACCGTTATAGGAACAATTTTGACTATAATGGTCGTTTTCGGT
The DNA here is from genome assembly GCF_020520425.1 of Spinacia oleracea. Lineage (NCBI taxonomy): Eukaryota > Viridiplantae > Streptophyta > Magnoliopsida > Caryophyllales > Amaranthaceae > Spinacia > Spinacia oleracea. The sequence goes on from NC_079489.1 coordinate 59,585,309, forward strand.
CCCAACTCTTAACTAATGATCCTAAATAGGTATTTTGAACCTTTTACACATTTAATATACGTAGTATTAGGTAGATAAGACTCATTCTCATCTATTTTGGTCAAGGTATGCACATTTAAGGTCCGTTTGACCGTTATAGGACATATTTTGACTATAATGGTCGTTTTTTGTCTCAACTCTTAACTAATGAACCTAAATAAGTATTTTGAACCTTTTACATGTTTATATACTTAGTATTAGGTTTCTAAGACTTATTCTCATCTACTTTGGTCAAGTTATGCAAATTTTAGGCTCGTTTGACCGTAATAGGACATATTTTGACTAGAATGGTCGTTTTCTGTCCTAACTCTTAACTAGTGAACCTAAATAGGTATTCTGAACCTTTTACACGTTTTATATACTTACTATTAGGTTTATAAGACTCATTTTCATCTACTTTGGTCGTTTTCGGTCCCAACTCTTAACTAATGAACCTAAATAAGTACTCTTATCAAATTTTGAGGAACTTATGTCTATTTAAAACATCAATAGTTATAGTATAGTATGTACCTTCTCGAGATCCTCAACTTCCGAACAACATGTGACTATATCGTACATAAACCTCATCACGTAGTAGCCACATTCTTGATTGCCTCTTTGTTGCGCACACTAAGATTTAAATCACACAAATAAGATGGATGTTAGTAAAAGTATGTTGTTGCCAAGTAACAAAGTAATGAATATTATACATTAATTAATTACCGTCACTGATTTCCATTATGGTGATCTTGATTTGTTTAGAGCACTTCCACTTATTTTCTTCATCACGCTGCACCTCCATAATATGAACTTTTAGTTGGAATATCATGTATAAGTACAAAATCAAATTTATATGTTAAACAAAATAAATATCAGTACCTATTTAACAATCCCTTAACTAGTAAGTTTCGTGGTGGATCTTGTCGGAGAGAATCAAATTGATAGATTGTGTAACTTGAAGGGCATATCAAAAGGAGAACCCAATGGAGTCTACAAAAAAAATAAGTTATTTCTTGCGACTATTTTTGTACAATAGCATTCATTAAACAATATTATGAAACATACCCTTGTATAATCGGAGCAACGATGAACTTGACGTCTTTTCTTGATTTTTGGATATTATTTTCGATATAATACTTCACATCACCTGAATTGGACAAGCAGTTGTCATCACGAATCTCACTTGGACATAACCACCCAAACTTTGACTTGGAATTGCATTTACCCAAATCTTCATAAAGTATCCTAAAAGCACATCCAATCAAATAGAATATTAGAACTGAGCTTGGTGCGTCATTTATACTAATAAATAGCTAAAGTACAAATATATGAGATCACCTCATGAAGACTTGAATCAAAGATGCGTTCAACATCTCTCCAGAGAGGAATTCCTTAACATCATCTTTATCCACCCATGTGGATACATCTTCCATGTAGTGGAACTGGGACATGTCCATAGGAACCTCTGTAGGCTTTCCATCAGGCAAATAACTAGCACATGTATGCAACCAAGAACAATCGTAGGAGAGTGATCGAACCACCTCTTCACCTACGAGTAGAACTATGCTAGGCTTTTTAGATTGTGCCTTAACTTTTAAATTCTCCTTCTTACAGAGTCTATAACAAAAGGTCAATGTGCGTTGAGGAAAGTGTACATATAATATTTGATGAATCTAACAAAACTGATACAGTACAGGAACTAGAACTTTTCGAAATTGGTTTGTCTCGTGCTGCAGACAATGATGAGGACCAGCCAGAGGAACTGTTCAACAAAATCAAGAAGCTCCTGTACAAAAGGAACACGAGGAAATCCAAGAAGATCCAGAAACAACTACAGAACCTGAGGAACTCCACACTGATCAACAAGGAACTCAGGTCATAGAAGGAACTGAAGAAGATACCTCAACACCGGCAGCTCAGTTTCCACCTAGACCTTGGAAACATCAAAAATCTCATCCAATGGAACTCATTATGAGTGACATTAGAAAAGGAACTCAGACAAGGTCACAGCTAAGGAAATTCTGTGCATTCCACGCGTTCCTCTCCATATTCGAGCCAAGAAATCACATTGAGGCTCTGGAAGATGATGACTGGATCATAGCCATGCAAGAAGAATCGAATGAATTCAAAAGAAACAAAGTGTGGCACTTGGAACCCAAACCAAAGCACCAAAAATTAATAGGGCTGAAATGGGTGTTCCGGAACAAGAAAGATGAACATGAAACAATCATAAGGAACAAGGCAAGGTTAGTGGTCAAAGGCTATAACCAACAGGAAGGTAGTGACTTCGAAGAAACTTTTGCACCTGTTGCTAGATTAGAAGCCATTAGAATTTTAATTGCTTTTGCTGCTTTTATGGGTTTTAAACTTTATCAAATGGATGTTAAATGTGCTTTCTTAAATGGTTTCTTAGAAGAGGATGTCTATGTGGAACAACCTCCTGGCTTTGAAAATTCCGAATTTCCAAATCATACTTACAAGCTAGATAAGGCTCTCTATGGACTAAAACAAGCCCCTAGATCTTGGTATGAAAGACTATCAAAGTTCCTCCTACAAAATGATTTCAAAAGGGGTAGAATAGATAAAACTTTATTTCTAAAATCTAGAGGAACTGACTTGTTAGTAGTTCAAATTTATGTTGATGATATATTATTTGGGGCAACTAATGAGAACTTGTGCAAGGATTTTGAAAACTTGATGAGCAGTGAATTTGAAATGAGCATGATGGGGGAACTCAACTTTTTCCTTGGTTTGCAAATCAAGCAAACTGAGGAAGGAATCATGATCCACCAACAGAAGTATGTGAAGGAACTCCTAAAGAAATATGAGCTAGAATCAGCCAAAGTGAATCACACTCCCATGGGAACAGCTACCAGATTAGACAGTGATCCAAATGGGAAAAGTGTAATTCAAACAAAGTATAGAGGTATGATTGGATCACTATTATACTTAACAGCTAGTAGACCTGACATTTCTTTTAGTGTAAGACTATGTACAAGGTTTCAATCCAATCCAAAGGAGACGCACTTAACTGCTGTTAAAAGAATACTAAGATATCTCAAAGGAACTGATGACCTATGCATATTCTATCCAAGAAGTGGATCATTCGAGTTAAAAGGATATGCTGATGCTGATTATGTAGGTGAGTTATTGAATAGAAAAAGCACATCAGGTATTGAACAGTTCCTAGGTTCATGCATGGTTTCTTGGGGTTCCAAGAAACAAAACACTGTTGCTCTATCCACAGCTGAAGCTGAGTACGTAGCTGCTGCAGCTTGTTGCTCACAAATACTATGGATAAAACAACAGTTTAGAGATTTTGGTATTATCTATGATTGTGTTCCTATTTACTGTGATAACACAAGTGCTATTTGTATTTCAAAAGTTCCGGTTCATCATTCCCGGGTCAAACATATCCACATTAGACACCATTTCCTTAAAGATAATATTGAGAAAGGCTTAATTAAATTAGATTTTTGCCAAACTGATCACCAAATTGCTGACATTTTGACTAAGCCTTTAAACAGGGAGAAACATGAGAAAATGAGGATGGAACTCGGAATGACCAAGCTAAGGTAATTGCAAATTGAAGTTCCTCTAAGCCAAAGGCAAAAACCATGGTACATATAGACTATTACAAACAAAAAATTTTTGTGTGCAAACATAGTTGAAGCTTACCATTGTTGAAGACAGACTCACACTACAAATGTGCAAGGTAAGCAGTTCCTTTCAAACCGGTTAATTTAAGATGCAAAATTAGGCAAGTCAAAACCAAGTCAAACAATTTTATTTTATTTTTATTTTTATTTTTACTTTTACTTTTATTTTTTATTTTATTTTTTTCTCTCAACAAACTTTTAAATTTCAAAACTAAATACCCAAATTCAAAGAACATCTGGGTCGGTTCCATTGGCAATAAATAGGAGAAACTCTTCACTTCCCACATTCAATCCATACAACCCCCTTTTCTTCCACTCTCACACGCTTTCTCCACTGGCACCACCACTCCTCCCACCTATAAAAACTCTCCACCATGGTTCTCACCAGCAACAACACCGATCTCACTTCCCTCAAACGAAAAAGAAATCCGTCCTCTCCAGTTCCCATGGATACCTCACCCATGCAATCACCAATTCCCCTCCGATCTCACAACCCCATCCTCGCAATTACTCAGGGGGAACAAATCGACACTGATATTGAAATGAAAAGCCCAATCTCAAACCCTAGATCCTCCACACGAAAATCAAAGAAATGAAGAGTAGAAGTTTCTGATGAACAGTTCGAGGAAACAGAGGAACCACAGGAAAGTGCTCAAACTCAGGGGGAAGGAAAAAGCTCCAAGAAACTATCTGCAAAGGATAACAATCTGGTTAAAGGGTTCGCAATCAATTCCACATAGTGCGAAGCTTCAAAGTTCCAAGAACTGATGGAGATACTTGAGCACCAAAAGTGGGTAAGTCTGTTGAGTACTTATGCTAAATCACCTCTAATTCCAGAAGCCATGAAAGAATTTTGCAAAAACTTTACCTGTGTTGAGAATGTGTGTTCCAGTAAGGTGAATGGAACACACATTGAATTTGATGCTGCGTATTTGGGACAGCTGTTTGGAACTCCCAATAGGGGATTTGATATGTGTGAGGGGGTCGAAAAAGCACGAGGCTAATGCATGACCTCGTCCCTCGTGGGCGTGACGTCGTCAGATCAAGTGTAGTTAGATTTCCTGTGAGTTTACACCCAATCGACTAGTAATATAGGAGTCTCCATTCAGTTTTTAAGGACAATGAGAAAAACTGACAAAACCCGGTTATCGTGACATAAAGGGAGTGCAATTATGTTCGACCACGACGGCCATAGGTTCCCTTGTGATCCCTGGTGTGGGGATCGCTCAACGTACACCCGTAGGGCAGAGATTGAGAGTTCGGGGGACTGTAACTACCGAGAGGAGTGCTCATCGATAACTCTAGAGGCAGGTTATCCTTACTAGCTCAGCATAAATAATTGAAGGGACATGCGTTAACTATTAAACTATCCTGAATTAATTTTAGCAATATGCAATACATAATACTAAATCGATCGTGATTATCTTGTTTAGATTGATTTAAGGTACCTAGCATGATAGTTCGTTTGTCCAAGATATTATCTTTATTAGGCGTGATAGATCAATCAGATTAATAGTTTAACAATTTTATAAAGGGTGATGAAAGCGATTAAATCATGCGAAGGGACACATTACGACGCACCCTTGAGAGGTGCGTCACGGTTCTCATAAAACTAACCACTTGGCTTTGCTATTTCTCCTTTTATCTAACGAATCTCGGGTTTCTGAGCAGTGTTCTAGTGTTTAGGCTTAATTCATCAGCTACAAGGGACAGGATATGTTCTGTTCGACTTTTGGGTCGATTGCGACAGAACGCGGGATCAATTTCGCAGCGTGAGGCTTAGGCTTAGGGTTGGAGTCAATACTCAGATTATGAATTGTGTGTTATTTTTTCGTCGATTATGAGGCTGTATTTATAGGGAAAGAGTTGGTGGAAAGATAGATCTTTAGAATCCGAACCCAAAGAGAATTCGGAGACAACACGTCCCAGGTATTTTCAGCGCCCAGGGCTGGGCGCCGAAGATTTCGGCGCCCAGACCCAGGCGTTAAAAATAGGGTCTGAGCCGAGCCTTTTGTCAGATTTGGACTCTTAATCACGGAGCTTTTGAGACTTATCCGAGTTTCTTAGTGCGTATCAACTTATGACGGAATGCGTCTGGGCCCGTTACGAACTCTGGGTTCGTTAGGAATTTAATTAATACGTAACTCTTATTTTCGAATTATAACAGGAACAGAATTCCTTTGCCAATTCTATCTCTTTTAGGACTTTATGTTGAAGTGCAACACCTAATTCTGACAGATTTCTATCTTTTATGTCTTGCCACTTTTAACAACTACTTCTTACGGCAGTTACCATTTTTAGCAGGTTTCTATAAATAGCAGGTTTGGCTGAAATGAAAGGGTGATTTGAGAGTCGTTATTTTATAGGAGATGCGTTGCCAAGCGGAGATTTTCGCTCATCATCGAACCTTCCCTTTCGGGAATGGGGACAAAAGTAGGTGTCTACAGTTAGCCCCCACTTTGACTGAGTCTTGGAGTAAGACGATGGTCAAAGTATCAGACGGAGTAAAAATGTTTTTAAAGATTCTCATTTTCAGGGTTAGCTAAACGAGAAAACCCCTTTGTTTTTTATAGGACGTAAAACGAAGGAAAATCCAGCACATCGCTCTTTTTTGGAAAAGCGGAAAACCAATCCTTTGATTTTTGGAAAAGGGAAACCATCTTTTGATTTTTAGAAAAAGATAAACCATCTTTTGATTTTTGGAAAAAGATAAACCATCTTTTGATTTTTGGAAAAAGATAAACCATCCTTTGATTTTTGGAAAAGGATAAACCGGGAAAAGTTATTGCTGCGACAAGTAAGACCTGCGCGGTTAGTGGCGCAAACCCCGCCCGCTGAAGGTGGGCGAGCCTGTTTTTGTTGTTTTTTTTTTAATAATTTTTTTGAAAACTGAGGACCTGCGTGGTTAGTGACGCAGACCCCGCCGGCTGAAGATGGTGAGCCTGAATTTGTTTTTTTTTTATTGGGGACTCGCATTGTTCTGACGCGATCCTGCCTGATCGAGGCGGGCCAGAATCTATTTCATTTATCCTTGGAATTTCTTTTGAGAATTTTTTATTCATTCTTGTAAAGGCGAGTTCTCTCGAGAAATGCTCGGGTTTAGTTGTAACCTGAATGTGGGTTGGCAACGTGTCTAAAAGGACCATCTTTTCGCGGCCGTCTGCCTTTCATGGCTTTGAACAAGTCTTTACGGCCCATAGGATGTATGCCACCGTTGAGAACTGGCCTAGTTATGCCACTACTTAGGTCCTTGCAAAATGACTGGTGGGACCATATGCGAATGTTAACGGAGACCTTTTCTTTGAGGTCGAGTTCGTTTTTGAATTTGTCCAAGCACGGGACGCGGCCTGGAAGCGTTGTTCCAACTTGCATCGTGTATTTTCTTTCTTTCGAGCCCCCAAGCATTCGTATTTGATGGTTGCTCTTTACCAAGAAGAGTGCGTATTTTATAACGTCCTTGATCGTGTTTGGGATCGTGCTTGTAAGTGCGAGGGACCTTGGTAGTGGTATGCTACTTTGATGAAATCGTGGAGTGCGATTTCATTTTCCGGGCGACAAAGTTCACTTCATTTTTTTCAATGATTAATGCATCGAGCTTACTTCGGCCCGGATTGACCCCTTTTTTTTCTTTTTTTTTTCTTTTTTTTTTTTTTTTTTGACAAATAAACGCTTTTAACTTGAGAAACCAACGACGTAATGATTTTTTTTTTTTGTTCCGAAGAATGACCTTGGTTAATATATTTTTTATTGCTTTTTTTAAAAAAAATGTACACATATTTTGGAGATGAGTCTAAGTTTCGACACTTGCTTTCACCATTTGGGCTCTAAAAATATTTTGGGCTTGATCTTGGTTACAACAGGGCCCCGTGTCTACTAACACGGTTTTGGGCGTTTTCCTGGTTTGCGTTTTGGAAGAGTCGGGCCTTGGGCTGCATTTTCAACGCCCCGTGCCAGGCGTTAGATATTCCGGCGCCCATTCTCGGGCGCTGCAAATGCTGCCTTAGCAGCCCCCCTTTTTTATTTTCCGAGATTTCTCAACGCGTTTCCGAATGGGATCAGGATGATTTCGTGTATATATAGGGGGTTAAGTACGTTTTTTCTTTTCCACCACTGCCAACTTCTTCTCTAAATTATCTAGCTTTATTTTTTACTCTCGCCATGTCGATTCCTCCTTTCTCCCTCCAACGAGTTGTTAGGCGCTGGCTTAGAGCCCTTAATCCCACAGAAAAGGTTTTGTTGAAAGGATACCACTTAGAGGCACTTTTAGGCTTACAACAAATTAACATTGATTATAACTTTCTGTATGCCGCCCTAACCTTTTGGGATTCTGATCACCATGTTTCTGTTTTCCGGGGCAATGAGGTATGCCCTTTACCTGATCAATTTGCCGCAATCATGGGTTATCCTACCAATGCTACTCCTACTACCCCTGGCACTGTTGAAGAGGGTAAAACAACTATAGGGGCTTTCCTAGGACTAGATGATGAAATGCTTGCTGAGATCATTGTGGGTGATAAGGTTAATTTGGCGAAACTTGCAAAACATCACTTTAGGCCTAGTAAAAATATGACTGAACAGAAATTGAATATCCGGGCACTTGTGTTCTGCTTGTTGAACCACTATTTACTGTCGAATAACAATGGTGAGTTTGGCGATATAAGGTTGATTCCCCTGATCAGTCAAATGGAGAGTTGTTATTCTATCATGCCATTGATTGTTGCTGAGACCTTGTTGGGTGCGGATGAGTTAAAGAAGGATGCCAAGTCTGGAAATTTTAAGGGGAGCCCCCTATTGTTGCAGGTAATTGATCGTTTATTTGCGCGCATATAATTATTTTTTCTTTTCGTTTGCCTCTACCTGGAGCTGATTTTCAGCGCCCAGGGCTGGGCGTCGGAATTTCTGGCGCCTGGTCCTGGGCGTTGAAAATGCGTCCCAGGCTTTATTATTTTTCTGATCGCACCCGTTTTATGCAGACTTGGCTCATGGAACGACTTAGGCTTCTAGAAGCTCCTGCCGATCCTAAACATTATCTCCCTATAGCTTTAGGTAACCGAAAGTATTTGCACCAAGGCCAGGATGAGGCCGAATGGGCCTCCTATTTTGCTCATGGCATATGCTCTATTAAGTGGGTGGTACCGTGGTGGGGCTTGACTAATATGACGGGGGGTTCCGAGACGGTAGTTCATGTTTCTTTGTTGGGGCTATCTCGGCCTGTTTACATTTTTCCTTACCGAGTCATGCGACAATACGGCTTAAGGCAGACTATCCCATTTGCTGATACGGTACCACCTAAAGTAGCGGTTTTTTCATGAGCACGGGTTCAAGCGTGGGCTAAGTATTATGGTGGCCTCCCGCGTTGGACCGTGACTACAGATGGTTTTGTGGGTCTTTCCGAGAATTATAAGCTGTGGATGAATTCCGATGATAAGGCTATGAGAACTAAGGCTCGAAATGAAGAGCCGGCTGAACTTTTGATACCCCGAGGTAGGGCTAAGTATGAAAACCGTAATCCTGCTAGCTCTCGTGAAAATGGCATTAAGACTGTGAAAGCTCGTCCTGATCGAAAGCGAAAGGAAATTCCTCCCCGTTCCAATTCTAGGCCTAAAAAGGTACCTAACATGAAGGGGTCTGCTGTTCCCAAAAGAAATGGAAGCGCTCGCGGAGATCGTCGCCGGAATAATGTATGGGTTAGGAAAGTTTAGCCCCCGGTAGAACCAGTGGCTAATCCAACTGATGTTGATAATCCTTGCCCTCCCATTATTTGTGCCCTTGAGGCTGAGCGGGCTATACCTGTTCAAACTGAAAATGTTTCTGAGGCCTTGGCGTCCTTGGAAGTTAGTGTCAAGGAGCCCGTTCTTATGGAGATCGACATAGGGGTAGCGCAAGAGCCTGTGGGGGTGGACCCTGCGAACATTGCCCTCTACAACACTCTATTTGATGATCCGGAAGAACTCGAGTAGTGTAGTTCTTGCTAGGGTGTAGATGCCCTTTATTTATTTCAGTTGTGTTTGTTTTTTCATTTCTTAGCACTTTTGTTTTCCTTCTTATTTTTAAATATTAATAAAGGCGTGATTTTATTTTTCTGGTTTCTTTGCTTTCTTGTTCTCGCTTTGCTTCTCTTTTTTATTCGCTCATTTCCAACACTTATGCACATTATATATTTTTTGATTGGACCGAATCCATAAATGGGATTGCCTACGTATCCTTGTTAAATAACTTTAACTTAGAATCAGGTCACGCATAGTTCTAGCTAGAATGAATTTCAAGATGCCGGATTCGATAAGTATGTTCTGGGATGGAAACATATTATTTGAAACGGTAGAATAGGCGATGCTTTGCCAAAAAATTTCTTTTTTTTTCCTCTTTGAGTACATGTTTTTTGCGCATTATTTGAGTACACCCATAAATAGGCTATATTTTTGAATTATGTATTTTGTGCATCGTTTTTTTTTGGCATGTATATCTGAATACGTGAACACGTGCTGTACCCCCCAAGTGTTTGTTATTTTTCCGTGTATGTGCGGATAAAATGACGAGCACTTCTGGGTAAACTTTGGCAAGCAGAGAGTTTCAACGCCCAGACTGGGGCGCTAATGATTTCTGGGGTGGTTTTTGGGCGTGTTGGCTTCTTTTGTTTCACATGGGTCTTGCTTTTATTTCTTTTTTTGTTCTTACTTTTTCATTCGTCAGAAATCAATTTTGACACTATTTCGGAAGCTTTTTGGACTATTAGCGTGAGATGCATTTTCGTCCGGATTAATTTTATCTATTCGTGACTCAAAACGGTTTTGAAAAAGGAGTTAGGGTGTGAAAGATGTGAAGATCTTTGTGTGGGCTTTTGGGTGGGTTGAGGTGCGTGTTGTTAATGGTGGGAATGATGGGTTCATGTATTATAATTTTTTTTTTGTTGAGCAACATTTTGCATTGTTGGATTTCTTTTCTTTTTGATTTCTTTGGGTTGCATGGGTTGACTTTTATGATTGCACGGATTGACTTTTATGTTTTGGAGGTACGGTTTATTTTGTGGATTTTGAGAATCGGTTTTGATGTCACGATTCAAGACCGAGTGTAGACACCTACTTTTGTCCCCATTCCCGAAAGGGAAGGTTCGATGATGAGAACATAAATCTCCACTGGGCAACGCATCTCTTATAAAATAACGAATCTCAAATCACCCTTTCAATTCAGCCAAAGCTTCCATTTATAGAAACCTGCTAAAAATAGTAGTTGCCGTAAAAGGTAATTGCTAAAAGTAGTAAGAATAAAAAGATAGAAACCTATCAGAAATAGGTGTTGCACTCCAACATAAATCCTAAAAGAGATAGAAATTGTAAAAGGAATTCTATTCCTATCGCAATTCGATAAAAGAGTTAACGTATTAATTAAACTCATAACAAACCTAGAGTTCGTAAAGGGCCCAGACGCATTCCGTCGTAAATTGATACGCACCAAATAACTCGGATTAAGTCTCTTAATGGACTTCGTACTCTAGAGTCCTGGGCGCCGAAATCTTTGACGCCCAGTTCTGGGCGCCGAAAATACCTGGGACGGATTCTTTTCCTAATCCGTTTCGTATTCATATTCCTGAAAATCTATCTTTCTACGCCACATTTTCCTATAAATACAGCCTCAAAATCGACGAAAAAAGGACACACAATTCATAATCTGAGTATTGACTCCAACCCTAAGCCTAAGCCTCACGCTGCGAAATTTATCCCGCGTTCTGTCGCAATCGACCCAAAAGTCAAACAGAACGTATCCTGTCCCTTGTAGCTGATGAATTAAGCCTAAATACTGGAACACTGCTCAGAAACTCGAGATTCGTTAGATAAAAGGAAAAATAACAAAGCCAAGTGGTTAGTTTTATGAGAACCGTGACGCACCTCTCAAGGGTGCGTCGTAATGTGTCCCTTCGCATGATTTAATCGCTTTCATCACCCTTTATAAAATTGTTAAACTATTAATCTGATTGATCTATCACGCCTAATAAAGATAATATCTTGGACAAACGAACTATCATGCTAGGTACCTTAAATCAATCTAAACAAGATAATCACGATCGATTTAGTATTATGTGTTGCATATTGCTAAAATCAATTCAGGATAGTTTAATAGTTAACGCATGTCCCTTCAATTATTTATGCTGAGCTAGTAAGGATAACCTGCCTCTGGAGTTATCGATGAGCACTCCTCTCGGTAGTTACAGTCCCCCGAACTCTCAATCTCTGCCCTGCGGGTGTACGTTGAGCGATCCCCACACCAGGGATCACAAGGGAACCTATGGCCGTCGTGGTCGAACATAATTGCACTCCCTTTATGTCACGATAACCGGGTTTTGTCAGTTTTTCTCATTGTCGTTAAAAACTGAATGGCGACTCCTATATTACTAGTTGATTGGGTGTAAACTCACAGGAAATCTAACTACACTTGATCTGACGACGTCACGCCCACGAGGGACGAGGTCATGCATTAGCCTCGTGCTTTTTCGACCCCCTCACAGTGGCGACTCCACTGGGGAACGTTAATGAAATACTCGTGCTCGTAGGAAATCAAAATAGCCAAAGGGTGAAACGATCCTACTCGGTGTTTATTTCCTTATCAAGTTGGGACAACCTGAAAATCAGAATATTAATGTGAACGGACAGAACCGCATAACGAATCTCGGCTCCCTTGGCATGTTTCATCTCGGGAGTTAGGACTAAGGATACCCATCGCCAACCGGGGGGTGCATACGCTTCGAATGTTGTCCACTCGGCACTTGTCGCTAGTAGTAAACCCGTCCCAAACCCAATCGCTCGCCCACTAAGGTCCCTCTCATTGGTGCATGCCCCCTTGGCTTACATCGTGATTGGCCTCTTGGGAAGAAATTCGTCTGTTGAATGCACTACCTCGACCGGTGTGAGGGGGTCGAAAAAGCACGAGGCTAATGCGTGACCTTGTCCCTCGTGGGTGTGACGTTTCTTTTTGTCAAATCAAGTGTAATTGGATTTCCTGTGAGTTTACACCCAATTGACTAGTAATATAGGAGTCGCCATTCAGTTTTTAACGACAATGAGAAAAACTGACAACACCCGGTTATCGTGACATAAAGGGAGTGCAATTATGTTTGACCACGACGGCCGTAGGTTCCCTTGTGATCCCTGGTGTGGGGATCTCTCAACATGCACCCGCAAGGTAGAGATTGAGGGTTCGAGGGACTATAACTACCGAGAGGAGTACTCGCTCTTCGATAACTCCAGAGGCAGGGTATCCTTACTAGCTCAGCATAAATAATTGAAGGGACATGCGTTAACTATTTAACTAATCTGAGTTGATTTTAACAATATGCAACATATAATACTAGATCGAGCGCGATTATCTGATTTAGATTGTTTTAAGGGACCTAGCATGAACCGATTTCCCAACATATTATCTTTATTAGGCGTGATAGAACAATCAGATTTAATTAGTTTAACAGTTCATAAAAGGGCGAGGAAAGCAATTAAACCATGGAAAAGGGACACATTACGACGCACCCTTGAGAGGTGTGTCACGGTTCTCAGAAAACTAACCACTTTGACTTTGCTATTTCTCCTTTTATTTAACGAATCTCAAATTATAGGACAGGATACGTTCTGTTCGATTTTTGGATCGATTGCGACAGAAAGCGTGATCAGTTTTGCAGCGTGAGGCTTAGGGGTTTAGAGTCAATACTCAGAATAATAATTGTGTGTTGTGTGTGTTCTTTTCACGTCGAACTTAGGGCCCTACTTATAGAAAAGAGTTCGTGGAAAGATAGAATTGTAGAACTCTAATCCACGAGGAATTAGGAAAGAACACGTCCCAGGTAATTTCAGCGCCCAGGGCCTTCGGGGCCCAGATCCAGGCGTTGAAAATAGGATCTGGACCGTTTCTTTGTCAGATTAGGATTCTTAGAATCCGGAGTGTATGAGACTTTAATCAAGTCTTTTAGTGCGTATTAATTTTATGATGGAATGCATCTGGGCCCGTTACGAACTCTAGGATCGTTAGGATTTTAATTAATACGTAACTCTTATTTTCGAATCGTATTAGGATTCTCTCGCAATTTCTATCTCATTTAGGATTTATATTGGAGTGCAACACCTAATTATGACAGGTTTCTATCTTTTATGACTTGCCACTTTTAACAACTACCCATTACGACAGTTACTATTTTTAGCAGGTTTCCATAAATAACGAGTTTCTATAAATAGCAGGTTTCGGGTGAAATGAAAAGGGGAATTGAGATTCGTTATTTTATAGGAGATGCGTTGTCAAGTGGAGATTTATGTTCTCATCATCGAACCTTCCCTTTCGGGAATGGGGACAAAAGTAGGTGTCTACAGTTAGCCCCCACTTTGACTGAGTCTTGGAGTAAGACGATGGTCAAAGTATTAGACGGAGTGCGCCACACAAGTCATGGTGACCTATTTTTGCGAGGGTCTCACGAGCCCCCGAGTGATAACATTTGACTTAAGGGTCATCACTTGAAGTGTCGACATATCCCTCACGTGTCATTGGGATTTGTCAACGGATAGTATAGAAACTCCCTCACTTTGTCATTGGAAGTATCTAAAGAGGCTTAGAAACTCCCTCACTTTGTCATTGAGAGTAGCTACAGATGTTTTCGAAATCAAAGCTATAAAGTGTAATTGGGCCTGGCCAAGCCCAATCACGAGGTAAAAATGTTTTTAAAGATTCTCATTTTTAGGGTTAGCTAAACGAGAAAACCCCCTTGTTTTTATGGGACGTAAAACGAAGGAAAATCCAGCACATCGTTCTTTTTTGGAAAAACGGAAAACCAATCCTTTAATTTTTGGAAAAAGGGAAAACCAGAAAGAGTTATCGCTGCAGCGACTAAGGACCTGCGCGGTTAGTGACGCAGACCCCGCCCGCTGAAGGTGGGCGAGCCTGCCCGCTGAGGGTGGACGCCCCGTCCGATAGAAGTGGACGAATCTGTTTTGATGTTTTGAAAATAAGGACCTACGCGGTTTGTGACGTAGACCCCGCCGGCTGAAGATGGCGAACCTGTCCGCTAAGGGTGGACACCCCGTCCGATAGAAGTGGACGAATCTATTTTGAAATTTGTTTGTGCTTTTTGAAAATAAGGACCCACGTGATTTGCGACGTAGACCCCGCCGGCTAAAGATGGCGAACCTGTTTTGAATTCGAAGACTTTATTTTTCGAAAACTGAGGACCTGCGCGGCTAGTGACGCAGACCCCGCCTGTTGACGGTAGGCGAGCCCATTTTGAATTTCTTACTTTCTTTTCATTTTGCCTATATAGAAGGGTTTTCGTGTTTGCAACCTGTTGGCGGGTCGCAATATTTCCTGATTAAGTGTGTCCTATAAATGGGCCCACACTGTGTATATTTCTATTAACGATATTTTTTTTTTTTTTTAAACACCGTTTTTTTTTAGATTATCCAAACACGGGACTGTGTATAGCGTAGTCCGGGAACATGATTTTAACCTTGCACACTCTTTGTTGGAGTATATATTTTTTCGCGAGCCCCCAAGCGATTGGGCTCGTCGGTCATTTTTTGCCAAGAGAAGTACGTAGCTTATAACGTCTTTTAATCATGTCTGGGGTCATGCTCGTATGTGAGAGTGACCTTTGTAGTGGTATGCTATTTTGACGAAGTCGTGGAGTGCGACTTCCGTTTTCGGGCGACAAAGCTTATTTTCCAATAATATTCGGTTTAGCTTGGCCCGGATTAATCTTTTGACAAACAAACATTTTTCATTTTGAGAAACCAACGACTTAATAATATTTTTTTTGGTGTTTCGAAGAATGACCTTGATATTTATTTTGCTCATATTTGTTTTGAAAAATGTACACATATATTCCTTGAGGCGAGTCTAAGTTTTGACCAAGTTTTAACATTCATTTTTTGATATTTGGGTGCTAAAGGTGCTTTCGGGCTTGATCTTAATTGCAATAGGGCCTTGCGTCTAGCGACACGGTTTTAAGTCCTTTCCTGTTCCGCGTTTTGTGAAATCTGGGCCTTGGGCTGCATTTTCAGCGCCCAAGGGAGGGCGTTAATTATTTCGGCGCCCAGCCGTGGGCGCTGAAAGTCCTCTCCTGGCGATTTTTGGTTTTCGGATTTCTTTACGCGTTTCCGAATGGGATCAGGATGTCACTTGATGTCTTCGGCTATATATAGGGGCCAGATACGTCCCTATTTTCTATCACTCTCAATTTTCTTCTCTTTGTAGTTGCTTAGCTTTAATTCCTCCTTGCTTTTGTCATGTTGATTCCTTCCTTATCACTCCAACGAGATGTTAGGCGTTGGCTACGAGCCCTTACTCCTACAGAAAAGGCTTTGTTGAAAGAATATCACTTAGAGGCACTCCTAGGCTTAAAACAAATTAATATTGATTATAACTTTCTGCATGCATCTCTAAGCTTTTGGGATTCCGATCATCATGTTTTTGTCTTTCGGGGCAACGAAATATGTCCTTTGCCAGATGAATTTGCCGCGATCCTTGGTTATCCTACTAATGCTACTCCTTCCACCCCTGGCACCATTGAAGAGGGTAAAACAGCCATAGGGGCTTTCCTAGGACTAGATGTTAACACACTTGCTAAGATTGTTGTAGGTGATGAGGTTAATTTGGAAAAACTTGTAAAACATCATTTTAGACCTAGTAATAATATGACCGAACAAAAATTGAACATTCGAGCCCTTGTATTTTGCTTGTTGAATCATTATTTGCTGTCGAATAACAATGGTGAGTTCGGTGACATAAGGTTGATCCCCTTGATTAGCCAGATGGAAAGTTGCTATTCTATCATACCGCTGGTTGTTGCCGAGACCTTGTTGAGTGCGGATGAGCTGAAGAAGGATGCCAAATCTGAATATTTTAAGGGGAGCCCCCTATTACTGCAGGTAATCGATCTTTTCCTTGCACATCTTTTTTTTTTCATTCTTTTTACTCGTCCTGCCTGGAGCTGAGTTTCAGCGCCCAGGGCTGGGCGTTAGAATTTTCGGCGCCTGGTCCTGGGCGTCGAAACTGCGCCCCAGGCTTCGTTTGTTTATTTATTATTTTTTAATCTGATCGTACCCGTTTTTTGCAGATTTGGCTCATGGAACGACTTAGGCTCTTAGAAATTCCTGCCGATCCTAAACATTATCGCCCTATAGCCTTAGGTAACCGGAAGTGTTTGCACCGAGGCTAGGACAAGGCCGAGTGGGCCTCCTTTTTTACTCATGGTATCTGTTCTATTAAGTGGGTGGTACCGTGGTGGGGTTTGACTACTATGACGGGGGGTTCTGATGTATCGGTTTATGTTTCTTTGTTGGGGCTATCCCGGCCCATTTATATCTTTCCTTACCGAGTCATGCGTCAATACGGCTTAAGGCAGACCATCCCCTTTTCTGATACAGTACCACCTAAAGTAGCGGCCTTTTCACAAGCACGGGTTCAAGCATGGGCTAAGTATTATGATTGTCTCCCGCGTTGGGCCGTAACTACAAATGGCTTTGTGGGTCTTTCTGAAAACTATAAGTTGTGGATGAGCTCCGATGATAAAGCTGTGAGGACCGAGGCTCGAAATGGGGAGCCGGCTGAGCTTTTGATACCTCGTATTCGGGTTAGATATGAGGGCCGTGATTCTGCCAATCCTCGCACCCATGGTATTAAGACTGTGAAAGCTCGTCCTGATCGAAAGCGAAAGGAAGTTCCTCCCCGTTCCAGTTCTAGGCCTAAGAAAATGCCTAACATGAAAGGGTATGCCGTTGCTAAAAGAAATGCAAGCTCTCGCGGAGATCGTCGCCGGAACAATGTATGAGTTAGGAAGGCTCAGCCGCCTGTAGAAACAGTGACTAATCCAGTTGATGTTGATAATCCTTCTCCTACCATTGTCTGTGCCCTTGAGGCTAAGCAGGCTGTAACTGTGAATGTTTCTGAAGTCTTGGCATCTTTGGAAGTTAGTGTCCAGAAGCCGGTTCTTATGGAGATTGATATAGGGGCAGCGCAGAAGACTGTGGGGGTGGATCCTGCGAACCTTTCCCTCTACAAGACTTTATTTGATGATCCGGAAGAACTAGAGTAGTGTAGTTCTTGCTAGGGTGTAGGTGCCCTTTATTTATTTCAGTTGTGTTTGTTTTTCATTCCTAGCACTTTTGTTTTCCTCCTTATTGTTTTTTAATAAAGGTGTATTTTATTATTATATTTTTTTTACTTTCGTTTTTGCTTCTCCCCTTTTTTTTTTTTATATATATATGTCTAACACTTTTGCACAATGTATATATATTTTTCTATTTTAATTGGACCGAATCCATAAATAGGATTGCCTACGTATCTTTGTTAGAATCAGGTCGCGCGTAGTTCTAGCTAGGATAAATTCTAGGATGCCGGATTTAAATAGATATGCCCTGAGGTGGAAACTTATTATTTAATCGGTCAAATGAGTGAAGTATTATCATTATTTTCGTCTGCTGTCTTTTTTTTTTTGCCGTAAGTCGTGTATAAAAATGAAATTGTTTTTTGTACGGCTATTTTTTTTGGTACGCATATCTAGATATGTGCTGTACCCCCCAAGTGTTCGTTATTTTTCCTATATGTGAGGATAAAATGACGAACACTTTCTGGAAACAGGTTTAGATAGGCAGAGAGTTTCAACGCTCAGGCTGGGGCGTCAAAGATTTCGGCGCCCAGCCCTGGGCGCTGAAAATGACTTCTGGGCGGTCGTTTTTCGACGCTTTGCTTCACATGTTCTTGCACTTATTTCTTTTCTCTTTGTTTTGTGCTTTTGCTTTTTTACTCGTATTAAAATCAATTTTGAGGCTATTTCGGAGGCTTTATTGACTCTTAGCATGAGACACATTTTTGTCCGGATTAATTTTTTCTATTCGTGACTCGAAACAATCTTGAGAATGGGGTTAGTGTGTGGAGGATATGAAGATCTTTGTATAGTCTTTTGAGTGGGCTGAGGTGCGTGTTGATGCCGGGGGGCGGTGTCTATTTTTATGAGTTTTTTTTCTTGAGCAACCTTTGTATTGTTTGAATTTGATTTCCTTTTGATTTCTTTGGGTTGCATGGGTTAGACCCTCATGTTTTGGTAATATGATAATGTGGTTCTCTTTTGGGGTTTGATGAATTTCGATGTCACGATTCAAGATCGAGTGGGCCTTGTTTATTGGGCCTAGAGTGGGCCGCCTCTTTGCAAGTACGTTCGGTGCTCTTTTAGTGTTAGGAATAAGGTTTTTAGGAGAAATATTACGCCTTTATTAATTCGGAAAGTAAAGAAAACACACTGAAATAAAATTAACCTATATTCTAAGGGGTCTTAGGACCATCTAAAGCCTTTATTTTTTTCTACCAATCTAAAGAACTACTAGGCGCTTTTTACTATGGTGCTCTATATGGCTCAAGCCTTGGGTTTAGTCTCGTAAAACTTTGGTCCTTCACCGGTACTCATCTTGAATTCTATTCCTTTTGCGTTGACCCACTGATATGTCTTCACCCATCCGTTCTCGATCTCTTCTAGTGTTGATGCAGGAGACATTAACCAGGTTGGATCGAAACCTTCATCTTGTAAAGCTAGGGTAGTCATCACAGTCTCGTCCTCCATAGGCCTCGATTCGTTAAACAATGTCCATAGAGCCTGGTTGTCCAATATTTCCGTTGTTTTGGTCTTGTTGAGGTGGGGTGCCTCATCCAAGGTGTGGCAGTCATGGAAAATTTCAAATCCGGGTTTTAACAAGCCATCCTGAACGAAGGGTTCCTCGGAAATAACCTTGAGCTAACAGCATTCTAGGGACGACTCGGGATGCGCGCGGGTCTAGGAATGCTGGATCATAATCTTCGACGAACTGGATTGCTTCATCCATTTGAAACCCATAAAGGTCGTCTGCAGTTTCGGTCGTGCCAACCATAGTACAATTGACGTCGAGAGGAGGGGCGCGGATTTCAAGTATTACCCCGTTATGGTTAAGTTTAACCATTTGGTGCAAGGTAGCAGCCACACCTCCCAAGTCATGGAGCCAAGGTCGCCCCAAGAGGAGGTTGAAAGTGGGCTTGATGTCGATTATTTGAAACTCTGTGGTGCGTGCCACAGGCCTGGTTTGTATGGTAAGGTTGATTTTTCCCAACACAGGCCTTCGAGAGTTATCATAGGCTCGTACCCCTTGCGTGGAGGTTTGGAAGTCATCGTTTCCTAGCCCCAAGAAATGGGCGGTTCGCAATGGGCAAACGTTAACCGCTGAACCGTTATCTACGAGCGCTAGGGGGATGTTTTGTCCTTTGCATCCGACCACTAGATAGAGGGCTATATTATGAGCACCCCCCTCCTTGGGCAAGTCTTTGTCAGTGAAAACTATGGCCTTTTCTCCAGCATCTCTCGTGACGTGGCTAACCAATGAGTCAGGTGTGATATCTGTAGGTACCGAGATGAGGTCAAGTGAGCGGATAAGCTTTTCGCGATGTTCCTTTGAAGTACACATGAGGTCCCAGATGGTAATCTCGGACTTGGTTCTATTTAGCTGCTTCAAGAGAGGATTTTCAATGACTTCCGCGACGGTGATGTGCCGTCCATTATCAGAAGTTTGTCTGACTGGGATATCGTCCATAGGAGGTGGGCGAATATCCGATTGATATATCCTTCCGGATCGGGTGAGATTGTCAACTTCGGGTTCCTGAGGGGTGGTGTCAATGAGAGCATATCCGGACCAAGTTTCAGTAAAGAGGTCCTGGCCCGAAACTTGAGACAGGTAGATATCTTCAGCATCATCATCCCACACACCGCACACTTCTCTCTCGATTCGATCCATAGGGACCACAGCGAGTGGTGCACCTTGAGGTGTAATATACACCGTAGGGTCGAAGTTCTCATTTTCTGGTTGGTCGAGAGAGAGGTGACAAGAGCCGAGTGGGCTTTTGTTGTTGTTGGGTTTGCCAACGTTAGGGAGCGGTATCACTTCATCCTCTATCATGTCCTGGATCGTATGTTTTAGGCCCCAGCAGTTTTCAGTGTCATGCTCATTTCCTTGATGGAATTTGCAGTAAGTACCTTCGACCCAATATTTGTTCTTGATAGGAGGGTCACGGGTGGGGCCTATAGGCCTTAACTTTCCTTGATTGGTTAGTCTTTCAAAGGCTTGTACCAAAGTCGACCCGAGTGGGGCAAACTTTCGGTCTCGGACCCATCTTCCAGGGTTTCTTCGGGCGGGAGTCTCCTCTACGGCATGGACTTCTTGGGCTTGGGATGTGTTGCCCCTGTTGTAGGCGTTGCTTTTGTATGCGGGTTTACTTTGTATTGTTTTTGCGAGGTCATCCTCGATCTTTATTCCCACATCATAAGCTCTTTTGAAAGTGTCAAGTCCCAGGTACCTAAGGTGTTGTCTGTAAGCCGGGTCCAGTTTGTCAATGAATTTTTGGACCAATTCTGTTTCGGGAGGCCTATTGATTAGCTGGGCCGCCTGGTCCCTCCATCTAGCAAAGTAGGTTGTGAAACCTTCATTTTTCTTTTGGAAGAGAACTTCATGGTGACTTGAAAATCCATGTTCAACGAGTATTGCTTGATGAAGACATTGACAAAGTCTTCCCAAGTGGGGAAGATCTTAGGGTCCTAGTGGTAGTACCATTTGAGCGGCACAGGTTCCAAGGACAGAGGAAAGGCAGGTAAATACATGGACTTATCCACGCCTTTCAAGTTCATAGCATTCACAAAGCTCAATAGATGATCACGGGGATTGTCCGTGGCTTTAAACTTTCGTAAGTCAGATGAACTAAACTTTTCTGGTAGTTTTCCAGGAAAAGGTTCAGGATCAAAGGAGAAGTACTTGCTCCCCATGGTTTGCTGTAGGACCATTTTTTCAATCCTCTTCTCGTTATCGAGGTCATTTTTGGCTTGTGCAGCCGCTAAGGCTTCGTTTTCCATTTTCAGTTGGCCCATGAGTTAGGTCATTTGGGCCATCTGGTCTCGCAATTCTTCGATGGACATGTTTGAGGGTGCGAATCGAGATTGGGGAAGCGGAGATCCTTGAAATGAGGGATGACGGACGAAGCTTGGAGTCACTAAACCTGGTGTTGGCGATGTATCTTCGAGACGCACTAACCTTTGATTTCCCGATCGGCACCAAGTGGCAGGACCAGTCCTATGCATAAGATAAGCTAAAGTTTAGGCCCCAAAGTTTCAAGCATTACTTAGTCTAGACTTTGACTCTCTCTATTGGTTTCTTCGCTCTTTCTTTCGTTGGTACACTTTTGGTTCTTTCTTTTGGTCATTCTTTGGATTTTCGAAACACTTGCCCATTGTGACGTTCATAGTTATTGGCATGTTCGATTTTGGTGCCGAGCATTGTCGTCGTAGGAGGCCTAACAACGACTCGAAGAGTTATTTATATATTTTTTAGTCGCTTTAAGAATCGAGTGCTTTTCATACGCCCTTGCAGCAATTTTTACGAACGGTTTATTTTTGCTACATATTTTTTGCGCGGGCATCGAGGCTGCTGCGCTTGACCAAATGGCCAGGCAGCAACTTCAGCGCCCAGCGTAGGGCGTGCGAAATTTTGGCGCCCAGCCAGGGGCTTTGAAAATGCATCCCTGGTTGGTTCTCGTTTTCTGTTCACGTCTATTTTTTGTTTATGCGACTTTGATTTAGCGTGCTTGCCTAATAACGTCCTTACGCGTTGTGCAGCGTTTGTGGGATTCGTTACAGGCCATCCCGAATGTCGCTTATTTTCGTGGCGATCGTTCGGGTTTGCGGAACACGTATTTCGGTATAACTCTTTGGCCAATTGGTTTATGAATGTTTGGGTAATTTTTTAAGGTCGTTGGTTTTCTAACATTGTTTGTCACACGCAATCACATATTTCGCTACACATAACTAACATTACATCATGAGGCAATAATAATATGTTATGTAGTTTATGATAGGCTTCTATGGGTAGCACTTGCGCCTGGCTTGGTACCGCTTCTATCGCAGATCCAACACATGCCCCGGTCGAGGTAGTGCCTTCAACAGACGAATTTCGCCCAAGAGGCCAATCACGATGTAAGCCAAGGGGGCATGCACCAATTAGAGGGACCTAATGGGCGAGCGATTGGGTTTGGGACGGGTGTACTACTAGCGAAAGTGCCGAGTGGACAACATTCGAAGCGTATGCACCCCCGGGTTGGCGATGGGTATCCTTAGTCCTAACTCCCTGAGGGAGCCAAGATTCGTTATGCGGTTCTGTCCGTTCACATTAATATGCTGATTTTCAGGTCGTCCCAACTTGATGGGGAAATAAACGCGGGGTAGGATCGTTTCACCCTTCGGCTATTTTGATTACCTACGAGCACGAGTATTTCCTTCACTATCCCCAGTGGAGTCGCCACTGTGAGGGGGTCGAAAAAGCACGAAGCTAATGCGTGACCTTGTCCCTCGTGGGTGTGACGTTTCTTTTTGTCAAATCAAGTGTAATTGGATTTCCTGTGAGTTTACACCCAATTGACTAGTAATATAGGAGTCGCCATTCAGTTTTTAACGACAATGAGAAAAACTGACCAAACCCGGTTATCGTGACATAAAGGGAGTGCAATTATGTTTGACCACGACGGCCGTAGGTTCCCTTGTGATCCCTGGTGTGGGGATCTCTCAACATACACCCGCAAGGTAGAGATTGAGGGTTCGGGGGACTGTAACTACCGAGAGGAGTACTCGCTCTTTGATAACTCCAGAGGCAGGATATCCTTACTAGCTCAGCATTAGTAATTGAAGGGACATGCGTTAACTATTAAACTAATCTGAGTTGATTTTAACAATATGCAACATATAATACTAGATCGAGCGCGATTATCTGATTTAGATTGTTTTAAGGGACCTAGCATGATAATCCAATTTCCCAACATATTATCTTTATTAGGCGTGATAGAACAATCAGATTTAATTAGTTTAACATTTCATAAAAGGGCGAGGAAAGCAATTAAACCATGGAAAAGGGACACATTACGACGCACCCTTGAGAGGTGCGTCACGATTCTCATAAAACTAACCACTTTGACTTTGCTATTTCTCCTTTTATTTAACGAATCTCAAATTATAGGACAGGATACGTTCTGTTCGATTTTTGGATCGATTGCGACAGAACGCGTGATCAGTTTTGCAGCGTGAGGCTTAGGCTTAGGGGTTTAGAGTCAATACTCAGAATAATAATTGTGTGTTGTGTGTGTTCTTTTCACGTCGAACTTAGGGCCCTATTTATAGAAAAGAGTTCGTGGAAAGATAGAATTGTAGAACTCTAATCCACGAGGAATTAGGAAAGAACACGTCCCAGGTAATTTCAGCGCCCAGGGCAGGGCGCCGAAGATTTCGGCGCTCAGAGCCAGGCGTTGAAAATAGGATCTGGGCCGTTTCTTTGTCAGATTAGGATTCTTAGAATCCGGAGTGTATGAGACTTTAATCAAGTCTTTTAGTGTGTATTAATTTTATGATGGAATGCATCTGGGCCCGTTACGAACTCTAGGCTCGTTAGGATTTTAATTAATACGTAACTCTTATTTTCGAATCGTATTAGGATTCTCTCGCAATTTCTATCTCATTTAGGATTTATGTTGGAGTGCAACACCTAATTCTGACAGGTTTCTATCTTTTATGACTTGCCACTTTTAACAACTACCCATTACGGCAGTTACTATTTTTAGCAGGTTTCCATAAATAGCAGGTTTCTATAAATAGTAGGTTTCGGGTGAAATGAAAAGGGGAATTGAGATTCGTTATTTTATAGGAGATGCGTTGTCAAGTGGAGATTTATGTTCTCATCATCGAACCTTCCCTTTCGGGAATGGGGACAAAAGTAGGTGTCTACAACCGGGGCATGTGTTGGATCTACGATAGAAGCGGTACCAAGCCAGGCGCAAATATTACCCATAGAAGCCTATCATAAACTACGTGACATATTACTTTTTGCTTCATGTTGCAATGCTAGTTATGTGTAGCGAATTACGTGATTATGTTGTGATTGTGTGTGACAAATAACGTTAGAAAACCAACGACCCTAAAAATTGCCCAAACATTCATAAACACTAATTTGTTAGGTTATGATACATATGACAATTCATAAATCATGCGGAAAAACCATAAAGCCAGGAAAGCATATTATTTACACATAATCATTTAGCATAGTTTAGATGCATACACTTTGTTGCGTGCCTTCCCTAGCTGCGCCCGAACCGAACAAGAACAAGTCTTTAGGACTCCAAGTGTCGTCCCTCCGTAGATAGTCAACAGCACGTCCGGATCCGCCTTAAGCTTGACCAACTAGGATCGCCCTTAAGGTACTAAGAATTTTCGGCTAGTATAGGCAATTGTATGACTGAATTTTTGCTCTCAAAAATCACTTTGAATACTTGAATACTCTATATAAATTGTGAGCATTGATCACCTATTTATAGGGCATGGGTATCGGATATTAGAATCCTACTAGGAAACGATTTAGTGAATCTGAATTAATCTAAAATTCAATCACTTAATTTATCTAGTAGACTTAGGAAATCAATCTTATACGAATCCTAACCGATCAAGGTTTCGTACGCAAGCACAAACACACACGCAGGCGCAGCAGCCCACGAGGGGCGCCATGCGCGCGCGCGCGCTGATTCCAGGCCCAGCAAGTGCTCGCAGCCCACGAGGGGCGCGCGCCTGCTGGCCTTGCTCTCGCGTTTGGGCTTTGCTTGCTTTGGTCGCGCGCGGGCTTTGCTAGGCGTTGGGCCTAGCTTCGTGCTAGGCCTTGCGTCTAGCAAGCTCGTCCGATGTTTATTCGTACGATACGCTTCCGATTAAATTCCCGGTTCCGGAATTCATTTCCGATACGAACAATATTTAATATTTCCGATTCCGGAATCAATTTCCGTTTCGAACAAATATTTAATATTTCAGTTTCCGGAATTATTTTCCGATTCCGATAATATTTCCGATTCTGACAATATTTCCGTTTCCGGCAATATTTCCGATGCCGGTAATATTTTCCGATACGTACCATGTTTCCGTTTCCGGCAACATCTACGACTTGGATAATATTTATATTTCCGATACGATCCATATTTCCGTTTCCGGCAATATCATCGTTTCCGGAGTATTCATTTCTTGCCTGTGACGATCTCAGCTCCCACTGAAACCAAGATTCGTCGGTTCCGAATATCCATAGATGGAGTATTTAATGCCATTAAATACTTGATCCGTTTACGTACTATTTGTGTGACCCTACGGGTTCAGTCAAGAGTAAGATGTGGATTAATATCATTAATTCCACTTGAACTGAAGCGGCCTCTAGCTAGGCATTCAGCTCACTTGATCTCACTGAATTATTAACTTGTTAATTAATACTGAACCGCACTTATTAGACTTAACATAGAATGCATACTTGGACCAAGGGCATTATTTCCTTCATAATTGGCCAAAGAGTTATACCTAAATACGTGTTCTGCAATCCCGGGCGATCGCCACAAAAATAAGCGACGCCCAGGATGGTCTGTAACGGATCCCACAACGCTGCACAATGCGTAAAGGACGTTATTAGGCAAGCACGCAAAATTAAGTCGCATGTACATAAAAAATAGACGAACAGAATACGAGTACCAGTCAGGGACGCATTTTCAGCGCCCCTGGCTGGGCGCCTATTATTTCAACGCCCCTGCTGGCGCTGAAGTTGCTGCTTGGCCTTTTGGCCAGGCACCGCAGCCTCGGTACCCACGCACAAAATATACGTAGCAATAAAAAAATTCGTAACAAAATTGCTACGAGGACGTATGAAAAAGGCACTCAATTCTAAGAACGACTTATAAAATAAATAACTCCTTGTGTCGTTGTTAGGCTTCCTATAACGACAATGTTCGGCATCAAAACCGAGCATGCTAATTAAAATGACCTTGAATGTCACATGGGCAAAGTATTCAAAAAATGATGTTCGAATAAAAGTTTTCAAGGAAAAATAACGTTCGAATAAAAAATAAATAAATCCGAGTCTAGACTAGGCTATACCAAAGTACAATCTAAATCCTAAGTCTTAGTTGTCTTATACATAGAATTGGTCCTAATGCTTGGTGTCGTTCTGCAAGTTAAAAGGTTAAAACATATTGAGTCTCCCTTCCTAACATTTAAAAGAAATCAATAAGCACCCATATGTAATTGTCATCCCTTGCTAAGAATCTACGGCCTCAATACTCTCCCTCACCAATAAAAAGAATATATATTATGTAATTCAAGTATTTGCAAAATGGAAACAGTCACATTCTGAAAATCATTCCTCCATAGTCGCACAACCCCCAAAGTGAACCTAAGGTGTCAATACCATTGGAAAAAAAAAATTAATGGCCTCAAGGCTTATGATCACATTGGGTCACGACTATCATAGTCCTCTCGAGCCACTCGCTCCTTGAAATACTCCTAAGTACGGACTAAAAGATTTTCCATGAATGCAACATGACGAACCATGAAAATACCCAAATCGGCATGCCATAAGGCTACCATTGGGGTAAAGCAATACACACTAAGAGGGAAGCCGCACTAATGATTCTAGTCTTGCAAAAATGAAAATTCGATCTCCCCAACTAACTACCTTGCCAACAGTAAGCAAAATGGCGCATGACAAATGAACACCCAAGGGTTAAAATCTAAAGTGTCAACCAACAAAAGTTATGGTCCAATTAGCCTAAGTCTGAGAGTCGCTTGGTCAGGTATTATAGGCTTACGCCACGTCATTATTTTGAGTCTAGGCCACCTCCTTGTATTCATACACGGGTTATAATCAGAAAAATTAATGAAAGTTCGAGTCTAAATCATAACTTCCAATTAAATCCCCGAAACTGGAATCTGAAAAGAAGCAAAAAAATTATTTTCGATGTAATTCTTTCGTTAAATTTCAATAAAGTAAAAACAACATTTGGAATCTACGCTATTTGCACATTTTAATAAACGACTAAATACGCTTGCAAAGTAAGACAATTTAAAGGTCCACCCTAGGCCTACTTAAATTAAAGGTCCGCTATAGGCCCACCAAACGAGGCTCACTCAGTCTCGCCTCATGACTCAAAGACCACAACCATCTACCTTTTAGCCCAAATAAAAAGGGGGAGAAATCCCAAGCAAAAAAGAAAAAAGGGAAAGAGAAAGGGGAGAGCGAAAAGAGCGAGCCATGAAATACTTAGCCCGTACCTCCCAAAGTGCGAAATTTACCAAAAGAAGAGCCAAAAGTGTACCACCAAAAGTGAGAATAGAAAACCAATAGAAAGAGTCAGAAGTCTAGACTAAGTAATGAAATACTTAGCCCGTACCTCCCAAAGCGCGAAATTTACACAAGTAAAACGAAGGAAAATAATTGAGTCAAGCAATCCAAATCATACCACAAAAACTACATAAAGTTCTACGATCTTCTACCCTTTCCAATCCTCATGCTTGACTAATATCCATACAAATTATCCTATATCATTCAACCCATCTTTCAAGCCGTCTTGAGTCACAAATAAAAAAGGACAAATGAAAAGTACATTATACGCTTAACGTAAAAAAAAAAAAAAATAATAAAAAAGAAACTTTGCAAAGCACCTTTAAAGTTCGTCTAAAAAGAAAAAAGAGCATTTAGCGCACAAAAAAAGATTCGCAAATATCTGGCACAAAGGAAAAGAAGCAACACACCAAAAAATCTGCCCAGAAATCATATTCAGCGCCCAGAGCTGGGCGCCGGAATCTTTAGCGCCCCAGCCTGGGCGCCGATTCTCTCTGCTTGCCAAACTTTGCCCGAAAGTTCTCGTCATTTTATCCGCACATACACGAAAAATAACGAACACTTGGAGGGGTACAGCACGTATTCAGATATACGTACCAAAAAACACACGAAAAGAATTTTGTGCAAATGCATGTACTTAAAAAAAATAAAACAAAATTTTGGCCTACGGCAAAGCAGCAGATTAAAATAATAATAAACTTC
The DNA here is from genome assembly GCF_020520425.1 of Spinacia oleracea. NCBI lineage: Eukaryota > Viridiplantae > Streptophyta > Magnoliopsida > Caryophyllales > Amaranthaceae > Spinacia > Spinacia oleracea. Next base: position 59,613,900 of record NC_079489.1, read on the forward strand.
ACTTATTTCACCCTATTTCAAACATTACGATTCCACTCGAACGTACTTGTTTAAAATCGGCATTCTAAGAAACCATTTTTTGGCTAAGAACTACACAAGACCTGATTCCAAATTAAATCTATTTAAGGCGGATACGTAGGCAATCCATGATTCGGTCCAACCAATTTGCAAAAATGTTAAAGCCTATAGAATAACAAGAATAAAAAATAGAGTCCCTTGTTGAAATTTAATTACTTGCAATCCAAGTCGAAAGAAAAATTTAAGTCAAAGGAAGAACCCAAGCCATCAAGATGCCAAAATAAGCACACATCGAAAAATAATAAGGGCACGTACCCTTGCCAGAAGGAGCACTCACACTCCTAGGCACTTAGCCAAGACTCAAAAGAATCGCTTTGCCTCAATTGAATGGGGGCTAGCGCAAGCGTCCATGACCTCTAAAGTACTCGACTTGACCCTCCCTAAAGCGAACTAACTCACTTAAAGACCTTCATTCACCACTAGACATAGTCGTTCGCTTAAAGACCTTCTTTCACCACTAGACACAGTCATAATCGCCAACAAGTAGTAAAGGCCGTAAGCTTGCAATAAAGAGGATTGTTCTACGGCATCGCCCCATCGTTCCCTCGAACTCAGGGTACCCGTTCATGGTAATTCAAATGCTTGCAAATCCCTTTGAAAAATTAACCAAGGCTCATCCTACTCAGATATATGACACGGGCATCTAAAATCGAAATCTGAAAGCATCATTAAGACATAATAGCAACTGGGGGCTAAAAATTGAAGTGAAAGAGCCACGGAAAGAACTAAGTATACCTTGACCTTTTGTGCAGACATACACCAAGTAAATCTAAGTCAATTTGAAAGAGGTTTACATTCCCGCAATTCTGGAAAAGATGGCCCTAAAAACCTAAAAGCATGTGCCACACAGGCGCAAGTAATATCTTGACGCCTGCACCCTGGCTTCCAGCAAATCCTTAGACAACATTCCGAAAATCGTAACAGTATTTTGATTCACTCATGTAATCCTGTACGAACCCTTCTATAAATCAACTTACTTAGGACACCTCGGATTGTACACAGTAGGACTCGGATTTCAAATAATTTTCAGCGACTTCTTCGAACATAATAAAATGTCGTTGGTTTAAGCTAAGTATGCGAGTCAAAAAGATTTCTAATTATGGGTAAAGAAAGGCACCTAGCTTTTGGTCAAGGCACACTTCAACATGTGACTGCCTTGACCATGGCAATGTCGCACAATACGACATTTACAAGAGAAGTAGCAAATCACTACTCGAACGTACCTCGCACTAAACGAGTCTGGTTCAAACTATTCATGATCCATGTCACCATGAATGCATAAAAACGTATGCCAAGCATTATAGCACCAAGCCAATCCCGTAGCTACAATTGGGGGCCTGAGAAAAACACTCTAAAAATGCTCGAAATGACGATTTTATCGCAAATTCTCGACGCTAATGCTATACATACGTCATAGGGGCACAATCCTAAGGTTTGATCGTGTAAAACAAACCTTAGAATGGCTATAACCCCTCCCAAATTCTAAGCGCTACTTAGAATATATAAGTCACCCCACTAACAAGGGTGACTGAAAATCGCGAGTCACCAAAACTCCGACCAAACTACTGCACATAACGCTCGCCCTACAAGCGCCCGTTACACAGTCTACGTCGTTACAAAGCAAAAGCGAAATAAAAAAAATCAAGGATAAAAAAAAAAAAAAAAAAAAAAAGAAAGAAACATCTATGAATCCTCGCATCAAATGAAGTAATAAGCCGTGCACACCCACGCAAAAGGTGCTACACTTGTTCGAACACCTGAACGAGGCGTGATGAAGTACTCCAACGCAAAAAAAAAAAATGATATCCCAACACCTGGAGGAATGTTCTGAGACACGATGTTAGGCCACACAAGCCTACGTCGCACCATAAGGTCAACCATCCCACGGTACAAGTCTAAAAAAAAGGAGTAAGGCATATTGCACTAATGCAGGCGCGACCAAGAGAATGTGTAAAAAGAGGCAAAGACTACTTATCGCCCAAATTCAAAATGCAAGACACACGACTTCTACGTTAAGGATTAAAGGTAGCAAAACATTACCTACCACGGAAGGGATAGCTTGCACCTACACGAGCGGAACCCCAAGGCATCTTTCTCGAAAGAACCTACAAAAATCGTACGCCAAAAGAAAGCATCCCAACATGCATACTTGGGGGCTCCAAAGTACGAAACGACCATAGCAAAATAAAATAAAATAAAATTCTCAAAGCAAATGTTTGAACATTCAAAAGGGCACGATGCTTGAGCCCACTTCATGAATGGGCCTGAACCCTATCAAGCTTCTAAGCAAACTATTCAACATCAGTCATTGCTAAAAAAAATGATTCAAGCGAACTGATTAATGGACCGCACGCGACGGCCATTCTATGAACGCTCGTTCACACATACATTCTAAGTATCGAACATTCACGAACACGTTCAAAAGAAAAAAATATACGTTCAAAATAGCAACAAGAGCGATCAAAGTCTTATGCCTCAAGGCATGTTCCTCGGGCCATATAGACTCGCCCAACTAGTGCAATAACGGTACGCCCTAAGAGCGACAATTCCTTTAAATAATCGCCCCAAAGCGACAAACACCGTAGCCCACCAATCGGCTACGGCTTCTCGAGAAATCATCACGATCACTCAACTCATTGTGATCTCTAAATTCTACGTTCCAAAAAATAAAGAAAAAACAAAAAGAGAAGAGAATACGTAGAATTTCCAAGTGAAATAAACGAACGAACAAGAGGCCAACTGTGTCATCAAAAGACCAGCCCAAACAACATTTTCAACGCCCAACCTACGGCGTTAATTATTTCAACGCCCAGGCCTGGGCGCCGAAAATGAACCCAGGCTCAAAAAAGGCCTTGACTTCTGTAGGGTCCTGCCGTATCCATTCGACTCGAAAATTGCCGATTTCTTTACTGAAAGTCGCACCTCACGGCTTTGTTAAGAGTAGCACACCACTACAAAGATCGCTCGCACTTACGAGCACGATCCCAAACACGATCAAGAACATTACAAATTGCATATCCCCAAGGAACCTCTTTTACAAGAAATGACCGTCAAGCACGAGTGCTTGGTGGCTCGAAAGAAAATATAGAGTATACAAAGTTAAAAACAATATTCCCAGACTACGCTATACGAAGTCCCGTGTTTGGATAATCTCAAAAGATAAAACCGGATTACGACCTCAAGACAAAGGTCGCCGTTGATACTTATACATAGTCCCCTAATCAAGGACCCAGGTAGTGGCAAAATTGAGCCGTAAAGACTAGCTCAAAACCATGAAAGATGATGACCACGAGACAATGGTCCGTCTAAGCACGTTGTCAACCCACATTCAGGTTGCAACTAAATCCGAGCATCCATCGAAAGAAAACAAAATTCTTCAAAAAAAACAAAACAGGCTCACCATCTTCAGCCGGCGGGGTCTGCGTCACTAACCGCGCATGTCCTCAGTTTTCGAAAATGAAAAGAAAATAAATTCTTCAAAATCAAAAAAACAGGCTCGCCATCTTCAGCCGGCGGGGTCTACGTCACAAACCGCGTAGGTCCTTATTTTCAAAACATCAAAACAGATTCGTCCACTTCTATCGGACGGGGCGTCCACCCTTAGCGGACAGGCTCGCCCACCTTCAGCGGGCGGGGTCTGCGTCACTAACCGCGCAGGTCCTTAGTCATTGCAGCAATAACTTATCTCGGTTTATCCTTTTCCAAAAATCAAAGGATGGTTTATCTTTTTCCAAAAATCAAAGGATGGTTTATCTTTTTCCAAAAATCAAAGGATGGTTTATCTTTTTCCAAAAATCAAAAGATGGTTTCCCTTTTCCAAGAATCAAAGGATGGTTTTTCTTTTTCCAAAAATCAGAAGATGGTTTCCCTTTTCCAAAACTCAAAGGATTGGTTTTCCGCTTTTCCAAAAAAGAGCGATGTGCTGGATTTTCCTTCGTTTTACGTCCTATAAAAAACAAGGGGGTTTTCTCGTTTAGCTAACCCTGAAAATGAGAATCTTTAAAAACATTTTTACCTCGTGATCGGGCTTGGCCAGGCCTGGTTACACTTTATAGCTTTGATTTCGAAAACGTTTGTGGATACTTCTAATGACAAAGTGAGGGAGTTTCTATACATCTGTAGGTACTTCCAATGACAAAGTGAGGGAGTTCCTATACTTAACAAATTCCAATGACACGTGAGGAATATGTTAACACTTCAAGTGATAACCCTTAAGTCAAATGTTATCACTCGGGGGCTCGTGAGACCCTCGCAAAACAGGTCACATACACCATGGCTTGTATGACGCACTCCGTCTAATACTTTGACCATCGTCTCATCTCGAGACTCAGTCAAAGTGGGGGCTAACTATAGACACCTACTTTTGTCCCCATTCCCGAAAGGGAAGGTTCGATGATGAGAACATAAATCTCCACTGGGCAACACATCTCCTATAAAATAACGAATCTCAAATCACCCTTTCATTTCAGCCAAAGCTTCCATTTATAGAAACCTGCTAAAAATAGTAGCTGCCGTAAAAGGTAATTGCTAAAAGTAGTAAGAATAAAAAGATAGAAACCTGTCAGAATTAGGTGTTTCTCTCCAACATAAATCCTAAAAGAGATAGAAATTGTAAAAGGAATTCTATTCCTATCGCAATTCGATAAAAGAGTTAACGTAATAATTAAATTCATAACAAACCTAGAGTTCGTAAAGGGCCCAGACGCATTCACTCGTAAATTGATACGCACCAAATAACTCGGATTAAGTCTCTTAATGGACTCCGTACTCTAGAGTCCAATCTGACAAAGAATTCTGCCCAGATCCTATTTTCAACGCCCAGTCCTGGGCGCCGAAATCTTTGGGCGCCGAAAATACCTGGGACGGATTCTTTTCCTAATCCGTTTCGTATTCATATAAATGGAACACTGCTGCGAAATTCATATAAATTCATAATCTGAGTATTGACTCCAACCCTAAGCCTAAGCCTCACGCTGCGAAATTGATCCCACGTTTTGTCGCAATCGACCCAAAAGTCGAACAGAACGTATCCTGTCCCTGGTAGCTGATGAATTAAGCCTAAATATTGGAACACTGCTCAGAAACCCGAGATTCGTTAGATAAAAGGAGAAATAGCAAAGCCAAGTGGTTAGTTTTCTGAGAACCGTGACGCACCTCTCAAGGGTGCGTCGTAATGTGTCCCTTCGCATGATTTAATCGCTTTCATCACCCTTTATAAAATTGTTAAACTATTAATCTGATTGGTCTATCACGCCTAATAAAGATAATATCTTGGACAATTGAACTATCATGCTAGGTACCTTAAATCAATCTAAACAAGATAATCACGATCGATTTAGTATTATGTGTTGCATATTGCTAAAATCAATTCAGAATAGTTTAATAGTTAATGCATGTCCCTTCAATTACTTATGCTGAGCTAGTAAGGATAACCTGCCTCTGGAGTTATCGATGAGCACTCCTCTCGGTAGTTACAGTCCCCCGAACTCTCAATCTCTACCCTGCGGGTGTACGTTGAGCGATCCCCACACCAGGGATCACAAGGGAACCTATGGTCGTCGTGGTCGAACATAATTGCACTCCCTTTATGTCACGATAACCGGGTTTTGTCAGTTTTTCTCATTGTCGTTAAAAACTGAATGGCGACTCCTATATTACTAGTCGATTGGGTGTAAAGTCACAGGAAATCTAACTACACTTGATCTTACGACGTCACGCCCACGAGGGACGAGGTCATGCATTAGCCTCGTGCTTTTTCGACCCCCTCACACCGAGTGGGCCTTGCTATTGGGCCTAAAGTGGGCCGCTTCCTTATATTTTTCGATTTTGTTTTTGCGAATATGATTAGTGCTTGTTTAGTGTTAGAGCAATTTTTTGGAGAAATCTTACGCCTTTATTAATTTGGAAAGTAAGGAAAACACACTGAAAATAAATTAACCTATATTCTAAGGGGTCCTAGGACCATCTCTAGAGTTTTATTATTTCTATCATCTAAAGAACTACTAGGCGTTTTGCTAAAGTGCTCTCTACGGCTCAAGCCTTGGGTTTAGTCTTGTAGAACTTTGGTCCTTCGCCTGTACTCATCTTGAATTCTATTCCCTTTTCATTGACCCATTGATATGTCTTCACCCATCCGTTCTCGGTCTCTTCTGGTGTTTATATAGGAGTGATTAACCGGGTTGGATTGAAACCTTCATCTTGCAGGGCTAGGGTGGTTATTACAGTCTCGTCCTCCATAGGTCTCGATTCGTTAAACAATGTCCATAGAGCTCGGTTGTCTAATATTTCAGCTGTTTCAGTCTTGGTGAGGTGGGGTGCCTCATCCATAGTATGGCAGTCTTGAAAATTTTCAAATCCGGGTTTTAGCAGGCCGTCCTGGACAAAGGGTTCAGGGAAGTCGCAGCAGGGGTGTTCTTCTCCTTCTCGGACAAACATACCGTTAAGAGTTCTTTGGTATGGGGGAAGAAGGGCGGTTTGTTTTGTCTTGGCTGGCTTAAGGCGTAGCCTAGACAAGTGTTCAGCGATATCTTCCTCCGTTGGTGTGTAGCCTAGACCAAAGGGAGTAGTTTTGTTGGGTGGGGGATGGAACATGTTGTTCTTCTTCCTTATGCCCAATGGAGTTCCCGGGAAATAGCCTTGAGCTAGCAACATTTTAGGGATGACTCGGGACGCTCGCGGGTCTAGAAATGCTAAGTTGTAGTCCTCAATGACCTGGATGACTTCATCCATTTGAAAACCGTAAAGGTCTTCTGCAGCATCGGTTGTTCCGACCATAGTACAACTGACGTCGAGAGGAGGGGCGCGTATTTCTAGAATTACCCCGTTATGGTTAAGTTTAACCATCTGGTGCAAGGTAGAAGCCACACCTCCTAAGTCATGGAGCCAAGGGATCTCTAAGAGGAGGTTGAAAGTGGGCTTGATGTCAATTATCTGAAACTCCGTGGTGCGTGCCACAGGCCTGGTTTGTATTGTGAGGTTGATTTTTCCCAACACAGGCCTTTGAGAGTTATCATAGGCTCGTACCCCTTGCGTGAAGGTTTGGAAGTCATCGTTTCCTATCCCCAAGCAATGGGCGGTTCGCAATGGGCAAACATTTACCGCTGAACCGTTGTCTACGAGTTCTAGGGGGATGTTTTGTCCTTTGCATCCAACTACTAGATAGAGAGCCTTATTGTGGGCGCCTCCTTCTTTAGGTAAGTCTTTGTCAGTAAAAACTATTGCTTTTTCCTCAACATCTCTGGTGACGTGACTAACCAACAAGTCAGGTGTGATGTCTGTAGGGACTGAGATGAGGTCAAGTGAGCGAATAAGTTTTTCACGATGTTCCTTTGAAGTGCACATGAGATCCCAGATGGTAATCTCGGCTTTAGTTCTTTTTAGTTGCTTCAAGAGAGGATTTTCGATGACTTCTGCGACGGTGGTGTGCCGCGCGTTTTCAAGAGTCTGTCTGACTGGGATGTCGTCCACGGGAGGTGGGCGAATATCCTGCTGGTATACCCTTCCGGACCGAGTGAGGTTGTCAACTTCGGGCTCTTGAGGGGTGGTGTCAATGGGAGAGTGCCCGGGCCAAGTTTTAGTAAAGAGGTCCTGGCCCGATACCTGGGACAGGTAGATATCTTCAGCATCATCATCCCACACACTGCACACTTCTCTCTCGATTTGATCCATGGGGACCATGGCGAGTGGTGCACCTTGGGGCGTAATATACACCGTAGGGTCAAAGCTCATATTTTCTGGTTGATCGAGAGAGATGTGACAAGAGCCGAGTGGGCTCTTGTTGTTGTTGGGTTTGCCAACGTTAGGGAGGGGTATTATTTCATCTTCTATCATATCCAGGATCGTGTTTTTTAGATTCCAGCAGTTTTCAGTATCATGCCCATTTCCTTGATGGAACTCGCAGCAGGCGCCCGCGACCCAGTATTTATTTTTGAATGGAGGGTCGGGTGTGGGGCCTATGGGCCTTAGTTTTCCTTGTTTGGTTAGTCTTTAGAAGGCTTGTACTAGAGTTGACCCGAGTGAGGCAAACTTTCGGTCTCGGGTCCATCTCCCGGGGCTCCTTCGGGTTGGGGTTTCTTCTACGGCGTGGACCTCTTGGGCTTGAGGTGTGTGGCCCCTGTTGTAGGTATTACTTTTGTATGCAGGCTTTCTTTGTACTATTTTTGTAAGGTCATCCTCGATCTTTATTCCTACATCGTAAACCCTTTTGAAAGTGTCAAGGCCCAAGTATCTAAGATGTTGTTTATAAGCTGGGTCTAGGTTGTCAATGAACTTTTGGACCAATTCAGTTTCAGGAGGTCTATTGATTAATTGGGCCGCTTAGTCCCTCCATCTAGCAAAGTAGGTCGTGAAACCTTCATTTTTCTTTTGGAAGAGGACTTCCAGCTCGCGCGTGGTGACTTGAAAATCCATGTTTGACGAGTATTGCTTGATGAAGACATTGACAAAGTCCTCCCAAGTTGGGAAGAGCTTAGGGTCCTGGTGGTAGTACCATTTGAGTGGCACAGGTTCCAAGGACAAAGGAAAGGCAGGCAGGTACATGGACTTGTCCACACCTTTCAAGTTCATGGCATTCACAAAGCTCAAGAGATGATCACGGGGATTGTCCGTGGCTTTGAACTTCGGTAAGTCGGATGAACTAAACTTTTCCGGTAGTTTGCCGGGAAAAGGTTCAGGATCGAGGGAGAAATAATTGCTCCCCATAGTTTGCTGCATAACCATTTTTTCGATCTTCTTCTCGTTATCGAGGTCATGTTTGGCTTGCGCAGCCGCTAAGGATTCGTTTTCCATTTTCTGTTGATTCATAAGTAGGGTCATTTGGGCCATTTGGTCCCGTAGCTCTTCCATGGACATGTTTGAGGGTGCGAATCGAGGTTGGGGAATCGGAGATCCTTGAAAGGGGGAGTGAAGGATGGAGCTTGGAGTTGCTAAACTTTGTGTTGGTGATGTATCTTCGAGAGGTACTAACCTTTGATTTTCAGATCGACGCCAAGTGGCAAAACCAGCCCTATGTATAAGACAAGCTAAAGTTTAGGCCCAAAGTTAAGCATTACTTAGTCTAGACTTTTGACTCTTCCTATCGGTTTTCTATTCTCACTCTTGTTGGTATATTTTGGCTTTTCTTTTGGTCATTCTTTAGATTTTTGGAACACTTGCCCGTGTGACGTTCAAAGTTATTTTAATTAGCTTGCTCGGTTTTGGTGCCGAACATTGTCGTCATAGGAGGCCTGATGACAACATAAAGAGATGTTTATTTTATAAGTCGTTCTTAGAATCGAGTGCTTTTTCAACGTCCTCGTAGCAAATTTGTTACGAATTTTTTTATTGCTACGTATATTTTGTGCGCGGGCACCGACGCTGCGGTGCCTGGCCAAAAGGCCAAGCAGCAACTTCAGCGCCCAGCGCAGGGCGTGGAAATATTTGGCGCCCAGCCAGGGGCGCTGAAAATGCGTCCTTGACTGGTACTCGTATTCTGTTTGCGTATTATTTTTTGTACATGCGACTTGATTTTGCGTGCTTGCCTAATAACGTCCTGTACACGTTGTGGGATCCTTCACAGGCCATCCTAGGCTTCGCTTATTTCTGTGGCGATAGCCCGGGGTTGCGGAACACGTATCTTGGTATGACTCTTTGGCCAATCGGTGTTTTATGAATGTTTGGGCAATTTTTAGGGTTGTTGGTTTTCTAGCGTTATTTGTCACACAAAATCACAATATAATCATGTAATTCACTACACATAACTAACATTACAACATGAAGCAGAAATAATATGTCACGTAGTTTATGATAGGCTTCTATGGGTAATATTTGCGCCTGGCTTGGTACCGCTTCTATCGTAGATCCAACACATGCCCCAGTCGAGGTAGTGCATTCAACAGACGAATTTCGTCCCAAGAGGCCAATCACGTTGTAAGCCAAGGGGGCATGCACCAATGAGAGGGACCTTAGTGGGCGAGCGATTGGGTTTGGGACAGGTGTACTACTAGCGACAAGTGCCGAGTGGACAACATTCGAAGCGTATGCACCCCCCGGTAGGCGATGGGTATCCTTAGTCCCAACTCCCGAGATGAAACATGCTAAGGGAGCCGAGATTCGTTATGCGGTTCTGTCCGTTCACATTAATATTCTGATTTTCAGGTCGTCCCAACTTGATAAGGAAATAAACGCGGAGTAGGAACGTTTCACCCTTCGGCTATTTTGATTACCTACGAGCACGAGTATTTCATTAACATCCCCAGTGGAGTCGCCACTGTGAGGGGGTCGAAAAAGCACGAGGCTAATGCATGACCTCGTCCCTCGTGGGCGTGACGTCGTCAGATCAAGTGTAGTTAGATTTCCTGTGAGTTTACACCCAATCGACTAGTAATATAGGAGTCACCATTCAGTTTTTAACGACAATGAGAAAAACTGACAAAACCCGGTTATCGTGACATAAAGGGAGTGCAATTATGTTCGACCACGACGGCCAAAGGTTCCCTTGTGATCCCTGGTGTGGGGATCGCTCAACGTACACCCGCAGGGCAGAGATTGAGAGTTCGGGGGACTGTAACTACCGAGAGGAGTGCTCATCGATAACTCCAGAGGCAGGTTATCCTTACTATCTCAGCATAAATAATTGAAGGGACATGCGTTAACTATTAAACTATTCTGAATTGATTTTAGCAATATGCAACACATAATACTAAATCGATCGTGATTATCTTGTTTAGATTGATTTAAGGAACCTAGCATGATAGTTCGTTTGTCCAAGATATTATCTTTATTAGGCGTGATAGATCAATCAGATTAATAGTTTAACAATTTTATAAAGGGTGATGAAAGCGATTAAATCATGCGAAGGGACACATTACGACGCACCCTTGAGAGGTGCGTCACGGTTCTCAGAAAACTAACCACTTGGCTTTGCTATTTCTCCTTTTATCTAACGAATCTCGGGTTTCTGAGCAGTGTTCCAATATTTAGGCTTAATTCATCAGCTACCAGGGACAGGATACGTTCTGTTCGACTTTTGGGTCGATTGCGACAAAACGTGGGATCAATTTCGCAGCGTGAGGCTTAGGCTTAGGGTTGGAGTCAATACTCAGATTATGAATTGTGTGTTCTTTTTTCGTCGATTATGAGGCTGTATTTATAGGGAAAGAGTTGGTGGAAAGATAGATCTTTAGAATCCGAACCCAAAGAGAATTCGGAGACAACACGTCCCAGGTATTTTCAGCGCCCAGGGCTGGGCGCCGAAGATTTCGGCGCCCAGACCCAGGCGTTAAAAATAGGGTCTGAGCCGAGCCTTTTGTCAGATTTGGACTCTTAATCACGGAGCTTTTGAGACTTATTCGAGTTTCTTAGTGCGTATCAACTAATGACGGAATGCGTCTGGGCCCGTTACGAACTCTGGGTTCGTTAGGAATTTAATTAATACGTAACTCTTGTTTTCGAATTATAACAGGAATAGAATCCCTTTGCCAATTCTATCTCTTTTAGGACTTTATGTTGGAGTGCAACACCTAATTCTGAAAGATTTCTATCTTTTATGTCTTGCCACTTTTAACAACTACTTCTTACGGCAGTTACCATTTTTAGAAGGTTTCTATAAATAGCAGGTTTGGCTGAAATGAAAGGGTGATTTGAGAGTCGTTATTTTATAGGAGATGCGTTGCCAAGCGGAGATTTACGTTCTCATCATCGAACCTCCCCTTTCGGGAATGGGGACAAAAGTAGGTGTCTACAATATGTGGTTGAAAGGTCAAATTAAGGTGACAATTGAAAATGTAGATGAGGATGATATTGTTGGTTCAATAAGAGGAGATTCCAAAGTTTCCACCTCCACACAACAAAACAGTTTCTCTCCCCTTCAAAAAATGCTATTCAATATTGTAACACCCCGACAATTCTCTCTTTTCTAAGATAACTTTTTAATACAAAACGTAGAGAATTATCAAGGCATTATCGCCCGTGTGAAAACGTAACGGCTTATTCAGAATTTTGCAGCGGAAAACATAAAACTAACTTTAGGTTTATAAATAATCAATTACAAAATAAATCCCAAAAACCAATCAACAAGAATAAGGAAATGTAAATAGTATGACAAGTTTAAAGTTCAATTTAACAACCCAAGTCACTTAGCAAAACAAAATAGAACAAGCTCTCTAATCCCGATCCCAATGATGCATCATCTTCAAACCTGTAGATGGACAATGCTTATTGATCCTTAGAAACTGCTCACCAAAATGGGTCATCACATGATCAATAAGGCATAGCCATGATCAACACACACAAACAAAGCACGTAATCAGCAAAGCTGAGTACTACATGCTAACACAATAATAATCCTAACATGATTCTATTAAACGAACAATTCTAACATGATGCTAATGAAACATAAGTAAGGGCAAACAAAACATATTAATTTGAAGACCACACTTGACTCGACTAGGCTAGACTGGACTAGACTTTTATAACAATAACATTATTTTAATTGAAATAGTCAATGGATCGAGTTGCTACTAGCAACTTCTTCACTAAGAAAGACGAGGAACGGGTGCGACTCCGTAAACCCCAATGACCTGCGATATCGAGGGATAAAATAGAACCGGTGATCAATCCGGCCCCAGAAAAAGCCATAGGCGACCCTGACCCCAACTCCAGATTGTCCGTCACTTTAGACGTGCACAGTCTAAAGCTATTGCTACTCAGTTTCACTTTACATGATTTACAATTTAATCTCTGTTGTGACTCAACAATCATACACACAACATTTATTCACGACTGTTTTTATCTTGGAATTAAGTAAGTGATCACAAAGATATCAATCAAGACTCATTCAAATTAAATCCAACCTTTCCTTTAATACTGATCAACCCCTCTATATGGGTATAAGGTTTCAACTTACTAAACAAGGTCCTCGGTCCTCATAAAGTAGTGAAAAACTAAAAGGGAACAATGAACAATCGATCTGAATCAATATATATAATAATCTAATGTTCCCAACCAACATGTTCGCGTCAATCATCTACTAACATGTTATAATTCTCATAACGAAATATATATGCTTAACATGTCCATCCAACGATATTAAACATGCACTTTCAACAAAACCAAGTTCATCAACAATTTCAACATAACCAAGTTCATCAAAAATTTCAACATAACCAAGTTCATCAACACTTTCAACATGGTTTCAAAAAATCATACACATTCCAAGCACACAGGTATGTACGTACCTTGTGTAAACAAACTGATAGGCCACTTTAACACTTTCAAAAGTCGCCTAAAGAGAATTCTCCGACTAAAACAACCAACAAATAATCCCAATCAATTTCTAATCATTGGCAACCATCATAAAGCATTCTAATTGCATCCTAAACATATTTAGAACCTTCCCCAATATCAAAACTTAAACATTTGATTTCCTAGCATCATAATTATTGAATTAGTGATTGAAATTCGTTGAAAACTTTTTGCAAGCATCGTACTTTAAATTTTCAGCAATACAAATTCATTTAAAAACTTCACCAAGGCCAGTCTACGTTCCTAGTACATCGAAACAATAAATTTAATAATCCATACCCGTCCTACCATGATTTACAATCATAAAAACCTTGAATTTCATACTTTAAACAATCAAAAATCAATATTTCAATGTAATTAGATAATCTGAAAATTAATAACTTTATTATATAATTCGTATAATCTGAAATCTATAATTTAAATCATAAAAACTATAACTTTAATTCAAGGAAATATAATTCGAATTAATAAAACATGATTAAACCCCAACTTATATTTTGATCAACCAAAACTTAAAATAATTAGTTTATAATATCAACACCAAATCTGAAAATCATATTCAACCATAAAAATTATAAATTTAATTCAAGAACATAATTTAAATTGACAAACTATAATTAAAATAATTAGTTACTTAGAGTTTAAGAAATAACCAAAAGGGAGGTAGGAAGGGCTGGCCGGAGTTGGTGTAGCGAAGCGGCGGCGCAGCGGCAAAGGAAGAGTGGCGGAGGTCGCATGCACCGGTGGCTGCGCTGGTGTTGGTGGTGGTGGCACACGAAATTAAAGAAGAAAGGGAGCGAATGGACGATGCTGTGCGTGGAGGAGAAGGATGGCGCGGCAGCTGGGCGACGGCGAGGGGGTTGGGCGGCGCAGCGAAGCAGCTGGGCGACCGGCGGTGGTGGTTGCTTGAGAAAACAGAAATTCAATGAGGAGGAGAGCAATCAAACGAAACAAAGACCGAAAAAGACGAAAGAGAGAAGGAGGAGTATAGAGAAGGAGTACCGGCGGTGAAGGGGTAGAACGCCGACGTCGGTGGTTGCAGGGGTTGGTGCGGCGGCGGTAAGGCGGAGAGACAGCAAGGAGTTTGAGGGTTGAAGGTGTTCACGTGAAATAGGAAGAGAGAAGGGGTTTGGTGTTATTTTGTTTTATGTAAAATAGAAAAGGGAGTTTTTTTGGTTTTTTATTTTGGGCTTTTCCCATGAGGGCTAGGATTAGGATTTGGGTTTTAGTGTTTGAGTCAAAACCGAATTGGATTGTTTTTCCGAATTCAACGTTTTTTCCTAATTCAAATTCTTTTCAACATAAAATTCTAAAATTATTTTTGATTGCACAAACCGTTAAAATATTTAGAATATATTTAAATAAAATTAAATATACGTTAAATATATAAATATAATAAAGTTCAAAAATCGTTAAATATTTAGAACGTACTTTAAATAAAATAACTATAAGTTAATTATATATTTATTACTAAAAATCATAAATTCTATTTAAATATAAATAATATACGTTAAAATATATTAATAAAATTTATAAATTTACGGGGGATTACAATCTACCCCTCTTAAAAGAAGTTTCGTCCCGAAACTTGACACGAAATTTCCCACATTTTCCCCAAAAGCTTTTAACTTATTCTTACTAGAGAATGACTTGTGCCACCTATGTGCACTCTTTTGCCAACTCAAAGTTGTTTGTGTTACTCATGAACACCTTTTCTTATGCGGAGAATCTATTTGCTTTGCATCAACTTGTAAAATTTGCTAAATAAGCATAAAAATGCATAAAAGTGCCATAAAATAGGTAAAAAGCGCGAATTTCTATCGCATTCTACCCCCCTTAAAGAAAACGAGTTACGCCCTCGTAACTCACCTCAGGGAATAACTAACGAAAATTCTCTTTCAACGAATTCTATCCTCAAAATTCCTATTTCACTAAAACTACTAACTTTAGACTTTTCACAACAGATGACGAAACAAAAGAACAAGTCACCGGCGAACTAAATAATGCTTAACTTGCGCGGAGTTAATAGAAAAAGTACCAGAATCTATATCTGCAGATCGTTCATCCTCATTCTGATTCATCATGTACAACTTTCCTGGAGCCTTATTCGGGTTGTTGTTATCATTTGCAGGCTTATTATAGTTCTCTTGATTGTTTTGTGCGCCTCCGGGCTTTGAATTTTGACCTCCAGACTGGTTAAACCTCACTTGGTTTCCACCTCCCTTACTATTTTGTTCCTTTCTGTGCTTAGTGAAGCACTCATACTCCCTATGCCCCCTTTTCTGAAAATAGTTGTAGGTCACTAATTCTCCTTTGCAGTTCTTACCAAGGTGATTGTTACTGCACATCTTGCAATGATGCACTCTCTTAGATTGGTTCGAGTTGTTGTGGTGCCCCTGATTGTTTCCTCCTTGGAAATTTCCATCTCCATTTCCGTTCCTATTCCTTTTAAGGTTCTCTTGGTTTCCCCCAGTATTAAAATCTTTCCTCTTTTCCCCAATTACCACAGTTTTCTTGTCCCTTCTAGACTGCAGGCCCTAAATATGAGCAGCTCTCCCATACACTATGTTTAAGGATGTAAAAGTTTCCCCACCTAATCCCAGTTGAATTTCATCAGTCAGCCCTTGCTCGAACCTTTGAGCTTTCAACTCCTCCGTAGCTACAACCTCAGGTGCAAACCTCGATAAATCTATAAACTTGCTATAGTATTCAACAATAGTCATATTCCCCATCCTATGGTTGATGAACTCCTGCGCTTTCTGCTTTCTCATAAAAGGAGGATAAAACTTCCCCCTCAAGGCAACAATATATGAATCCCAATTGAACCCCTCGGCAGCACTTAGTCTAGTTCCATTTTCCCTCCACCAAAGGTCGGCCTCATCTTTCAGGTAAAGGACAGCTTGACTTACTCTCATACTCCCAAGGCAACCCACAGCCTCAAATAGTTTCTCAAATTCCCTAATCCAGTTTTCCAGGAAGGTTGGATCTGCTTGCCCCTTGAAATACGGTGGCTTAACCTTAGAAAGTCTTTCAAACATTTCCCCTGCAGAATCGAGGCGCTCAGTTCTCTCCTGGGTTAGCTTTTCCGACAAGAGGCGAATCGCAGCAGCTAGATCATTGTTGTTGGCCATTCTAGAACGCGACCTGCAATTAGTATACTCTACTTTAGGTTTGAAACATCACTTATACGTTATCCCATACAATTTAATATTTGAATTGACCATAAAGATCGCCTCAACCAACAATGTTCACATTAATACACATCATTTACGAAGGCGCGACAATCGTTTACGAAGGTGCAACGATCGTCTACAAGATGCAATAATCATTGAAAAATACTCATCCTCAATAATTCACGAAAGACATTCACACGCTGCACATAAGGCATAACATTTTGAATCATATTGGTCATGAGGGTCTAGATTGGCCCTCACTTCCTTTATGTACTCAAATCATTTAATATTTTTGTGGCAATTAAATTGACCCACAATTCACATTGAGTATGCAAACAATAAAGAATTAATCCATGACGTACTACCTAGAGGTTGGGGTATTATGGAATCCTCAAAATAGAATAAAGAATAATTCCTTGAAAACTTTAACTTTTATTGCTGACTCCATAAAGGTTTATTACATCCTTGACAATAATAAAGAACATTTCAAACTACAATAAGCTTTAGCTTTAAACTGTTGTAGCTTTGCTACTTAGTCTTTAAAACATAAAAGAGCTAATTAACTATTATGACTTCAAAGTATTTGTGGCCTCTTGCCTATCCATTGCTCCTGAAACTTGCGGAGTGAAATTTAGATCTCAAGATCATCAAACTCTTTCTCAGGGTCTTCATCGGGGTCTTCCTCAGGGTTTGCATCTTCTACCATGTCTTCATCTTGATTAGGCTCACTTGCCATCTACTGTTCACTTTCGAGCTCTGCATCCGAATCACTAGAATCTCAATGGTTGGCTCATGGGCCACTAGGTTAGGATTCTCTGCCTCAACCCCTACATTCTCATTCTCCACAGCTACATCATTTTCCTCTAGGTCATTATTTACACCTACTCCCATAGGTTCTTCTGTAACTGCATCCCCAACATGACTCCCAACGATTTTACCGTCTCTAAACCCACTTTCCGCCCCCTCAATAATGGTGGTCAGAATTTTTGAGTCATATTTCCATCTACCATCCCAAGTCCCATACTTAGCCAAGTTTGGAGTTCCACTATCAGAATGCATATCTTTAAACTTTTACTTGAGTCCTAGGTATGGAAATTTGTTAGGTA
Source organism: Spinacia oleracea (assembly GCF_020520425.1). Lineage (NCBI taxonomy): Eukaryota > Viridiplantae > Streptophyta > Magnoliopsida > Caryophyllales > Amaranthaceae > Spinacia > Spinacia oleracea. Next base: position 59,631,538 of record NC_079489.1, read on the forward strand.
AGCAATTAATAATAGTGGCTGCTATGGTATCCTTTCTCATTAAGATAGGTTGCCCTTGAACTTTAGCATGATATTCACATCCAAACACAATTTTCTTCACGTAAATATCAGGGGTTTCTATATCAAGTTTCTCGAAGGATCCTATGTTGGTGTACTTGGAAAGAAACATTTTATTCCTGAAATAAACAATTCCAGGTCTCACTAACGATTTTCCAGCCAAATCATACACAAAGTTCAATAATGCAATAAGTTTGGTGGAAGCAAACAATTATTTATGCACATTTAAATGTAACACTTAAACAATTAGCACACGCACGTACATAACAATCAATTTCTTATGCTAACATTGGCTAGCTACTAATGCACATATAATTCTATCTTATATGCCCTTCTTATACTACCCATCTCTCATAAACTAAAGCATTGGAATAATTTAAATAACAAAGTAAAAGGAAAATAATATAAGAAAATTATAACATAGAATAATAACATAAATAAAAATATAAAATAAATAAAGTAAAATAAATTAAGGAAATGCGTAGCGAATAAATTCGAAAATAAGGTTATTAATTCGAAAAAAGATTTATATTTCCTAAATAACGAATTCTAACTCTTGAAACAACTAAAAAAAATTTGAACTTCTTTAAAAAAAGTGTACTCATTTTATTTTATTTTTGAATAATAAATCATAAGAAAAAATAAAAATGTCGAAAGTATCACTTGAACTTGAATAAATAATTTGATTTCGAACTTAAATAAGAAATATTATGTACTTTCAAACAAGATAAAAAGGAAATCGGCCCCCCCAAAAAAAGTACCAATTTTTGAACACTATAATACGTAGAAGCTTGATTTTTAAGAAATTTATTTTAAATAATTAGATAGTTAGGAGCCTAAAATTTTTATTAAAGTAAAACCTTAGCTTCTAGATACCACTTTGTAACACCCCGGCAATTCTCTCTTTTATAAGATAACTTTTTAATACAAAACGTAGAGAATTATCAAGGCATTATCGCCCGTGTGAAAAAGTAACGGCTTATTCAGAATTTTGCAGCGGAAAACATAAAACTAACTTTAGGTTTATAAATAATCAATTACAGAATAAATCCTAAAAACCAATCAACGAGAATAAGGAAATGTAAATAGTATGACAAGTTTAAAGTCCAATTTAACAACCCAGATCACTTAGCAAAACAAAATAGATACAAGCTCTCTAATCCCGATCCCAATGATGCATCATCTTCAAACCTGTAGATGGACAATGCTTATTGATCCTTAGAGACTGCTCACCAAAATGGGTCATCACAGGATCAATAAGGCATAGCCATGATCAACACACAAAAACAAAGCACGTAATCAGCAAAGCTGAGTACTACATTCTAACACAATATGTAACACCCCGACCTCTAATTCACTTATTAAGGAATACTTAGCAGCGGAAACAACCTAATTTGGTCGGGACATTACCTGCCATAACTCTCTCTTTGGAATTACAAGGCAACCATCAATCATAAGCTATTAAACTCCAAAATTAACATAACAATCCTTTTTAATTCCTTAATAAGTGTACGTAACTTAATCAAGAATCTTTACTTAAACTTGTTACAACTTAACATTAACTTAGGTGAACATTGTAATAGTGAAATCCTCGCCACTAATCGTTTCCGTGGTCCCCAGCAGTACCTAAAATGGAAAACAAAACGGTGAGCCGAAGACTCAGTAACGAGTTACCCTAGCATCGTAACATCATTTCAATTCATTTTATTTAATAAACAGGGAGAATAGAATATAGTAAAACATTTAATAAATCATCATTTCAGAAGCATAATTTCGAAAGCATCATTTCAGAAATATCATTTCAGGAACATCATTTCAAGAATATCATTTCAGGAACATTATTTCAGGAACATTATTTCATTAACCTTTTTCCTCAGTATTATTCAGCTCGTCGGGACTTTACAGGAAAATATGGTAGGACGTCTCCTACGAACAGGGGAAGCCAGTGCTTCATAACAGGGGGAGTCAGTACTCCATAACAGGGGAAGCCAGTGCTTCTTATCAGGGGGAACCTTGGTTCCATATTAGGGGAAGCCAGTGCTTCATATCAGGGGGAACCTTGGTTCCATATCAGGGGAAGCCAGTGCTTCTTATCAGGGGGAACCTTGGTTCCATATCAGGGGAAGCCAGTGCTTCTTATCAGGGGGAGCCTGGGCTCCATATCAGGGGAACTTGACCAGTTCTTACACTTTCATTTATCATGGTTGCATTTCTTTTAATTGAACATTAATCAGGAAAACCTCATTCATTCAGGGTGGTTCAATAAAACCATTAAATCTTGTTATTTCGTAAAATCATTCTTTCAGGAATCATAATTCATTAAATCAATACTTAGCATAAAGCTGCATTATCATAAAACAATTCAATCAAATCAAACTTGTAATCCCGCAAATCATAAAACATCATTATAAAACATCAATCATTCATAACATCATTCGTACATAAATACATTTCGAAGGGATTGCGGGTACTAGCAATAACCGTTACCTCAACCGTAGTTTTATATTCCCTGTCTGATGGATCGTCCTTCCTGAGCCCCAAGTCCAATTTCTTTCAAAATATTAAATTATTGAATTAGTAACTAAAACGATAAATAACTTAAAATCAACATTTTATAAATAATTAATTTTATAAGTAGTGATGTTATAAATAACGAATTTTGATAAAAATATAATTTCATAAACTTAAAGAAAATATTATTAATCGACATTTTAATCAAAAATATATATATTTTTCATAAATTGATTTACATGAAGATATTATTTAATTTCATAATTAACGAAACTATTATTTAAATCCAATTTTCAGCCAAAATATAAATATTTAATTATCATTTAAAATCCTTATAATTAATATAAGAGCAAATGACAATAATTAATTAGAGCTTAAATAAATAGTAGAGGTGATCAAATGGCGGGCCGTGCCGGGTTCGGGCCGGGCTTGATCGTAAAAAATCAGCCCGCTATGTCGGGCCGGGCCAAGATTCGGGCCAAAAATTTGAGCCCAAACCCGTTATTTTCGGGCGGGGCCTACCGGGCTTTTCGGGCCATTTTTGGGCCGGGCCAAATTTATAACTAAAAAGTGTATTTTTGTATTTCCCAAACCCGCCCAAAAAAATAAAATTTTCGGGCCGGGCCCGGAAACCGGGCCGGAAAATTCTGCCCAAACCCGCAAAAATTTCGGGCGGGCCGGGCTCATCTTGATCGGGTCTAATAAATAGTAAAACTCACTTTGGAAAAACTTGGGCCAATTTTCTTTGGGCTTGGGTGTGGGAAATAAAGGAAAACAAGGTTCCGATTTGGAACCTGTTTTATTTGAAAGGGAAACACGGAAGCAGGGGAAAGAGCACGAAAGAAGCAGGGGAGGGAGGCTCGAAACAAAGGAAGGAGAGGAGAGAGAGAAGGTGGGGCTGGGCTCGGGTTCTGGACGGCGCGGCTGCCCCGGAACCGCGCCTGGGAGGCGGTGGAGGTGGTGGTGGAAGAACACGAGGGAGGGGAGGGGGAAGACACGAACAGGGGCAAAAACAGGGGAGTAGGTGCGATCCGAAGAGGAGACCGGGGAGCTTGAGGGAGGAAATGGGTGGTTCTAGGCGGCGGCTCGCCGAGGGTTGGGGCGGATATTGGTTGACGAAGGTGGTTGAAGTACGATGGTGCAGCGAGGAGGTAAGAAAGAGAGAGGCAGGGGAGTGCGAAGAGGAGAGGGAGCAGGGGAGACGGTGGAGTGCGTGCGGTGGTGGTGGTTGACTGAAACAGCCCGACGGTGCGGTTGGGTGGTTGGTTGTGGTTAATGGTGGTGGCGGTAGTGATGGTGGTCAGTGGTTGTTGTTGGTGGTGGTCACGTTGGTTCGAATCAGAGAACACAAGGGAATGAGAGTTTTAGTTAAGCAATTGATTTTGGGTTGGGAAACAAAATGGAAATTGGATGTCTGATTTTAAAACCAAGAAGTGTGAAGGAGAAGATGCATAGCTTGGGGTCCAAGGATCTGTATTTGGACTGAATTTGAGGGAAGGAAGGAAGTATTGACTTCCTGTTTTGTACGTGGAGAGCAAGGGAAGAGAGCAAAATGGAATTTTTGTTCTTGAGGGGTATTTTCGTAATTTCACAATATTAGGAAAAAGTTCAGACATTGTTGAAATTTTCAGAAATAAAAAATAGAAATGTTAAATTAAAATCAGTAAGAAATAATTCTTTATAAAAATATCGTTTAACGAAAAATAAATTTAGTTTCCGAATAAAATAAGAACGTTTCGAAATTATTAGGAATCCGAAAATAATTAAGATTTAGAACGGTCGTTAAGCTCGTATATTAAATTGTTTAATATGAAAGTTAAATCGAGCAATCGATATTAAAAATCCAAGTGAAATAAAAGTTCGTTAGTTAAAATAAAGTTCGAAATTAGGATTTAAAACGATTTTAGCTAAATAAAAATAATTAAGCATAATTAATCGAGTTTTAAAAATTCGGGGTATTACACAATAATAATCCTAACATGATTCTATTAAACGAACAATTCTAACATGATGCTAATGAAACATAAGTAAGGGCAAACAAAACATATTAATTTGAAGACCACACTTGACTAGACTAGGCTAGACTGGACTAGACTTTTATAACAATAACATTATTTTAATTGAAATAGTCAATGTACCGAGTTGCTACTAGCAACTTCTTCACTAAGAAAGACGAGGTACGGGTGCGACTCCGTAAACCCCAATGACCTGCGATATCAAGGGACTTTTGAATAAAATAGAACCGGTGATCAATCCGGCCCCAGAAAAAGCCATAGGCGACCCATGACCCCAACTCCTGATTGTCCGTCACTTTAGACGTGCACAGTCTAAAGCTATTGCTACTCAGTTTCACTTTACATGATTTACAAATTAATCTCTGTTGTGACTCAACAATCATACACACAACATTTATTCACGACTGTTTTTATCTTGGAATTAAGTAAGTGATCACAAAGATATCAATCAAGACTCATTCAAATTAAATCCAACCTTTCCTTTAATACTGATCAATCCCTCTATATGGGTATAAGGTTTCAACTTACTAAACAAGGTCCTCGGCCCTCATAAAGTAGTGAAAAACTAAAAGGGAACAATGAACAATCGATCTGAATCAATATATATAATAATCTAATGTTCCCAACCAACATGTTCGCATCAATCATCTACTAACATGTTATAGTTCTCATAACGAAATATATATGCTTAACATGTCCATCCAACGATATTAAACATGCACTTTCAACATAACCAAGTTCATCAACAATTTCAACATAACCAAGTTCATCAACAATTTCAACATAACCAAGTTCATCAACACTTTCAACATGGTTTCAACAAATCACACACATTCCAAGCACACAGGTATGTACGTACCTTGTGTAAACAAACTGATAGGCCTTTTACACTAGTAGAAAAAGTGCTATTAGTAACTGGCAAAAATGGACTTTTAGTAACTAACATCGTCCGTTGCTATAGCCGGCGTTACTAATAGTATAAATTATTAGTAGCTGATAAATGCCAGTTACTAGTACTGTACTATTCTTAACTGACATTCACTTATGCCAGTTACTATATGTCAAATTTTACAAAAATAACTGAACTATTTGTAACTAGTGTTAGACTTAGTCAGTTACTATTACATTTTTATTCGTAACTGGCTTCGATTATTGTCGGTTACTACAAGCATAGGCTAGTTACTACTACAATTTATACTAGTAACTATATCTTTTCATGCCCGTTACTAACTATTATTTTTAATTTTATATATATATATATATATATATATATATATATATATATATATATATAGTAGCAAGTTAGGTGTAGCAAGAGCATAGCAGCTAGGCAGCATTGTTGTAGTAGCAACCATAATGGTCATACACAATACAGCAACTTTTGTGTAAGACCGCCTTACCGGAAAGACCACTTTGATTGTTTAACTAATTGGTTATATTGGTTAACTAATTAGTTCTAGTGCTTAACTAATTATTTTCATTGTTTAACTAATTGGTTCCAGTGCTTAACTAGTTCAAGTGTTTAACTAAATTATTTCATTGCTTAACTTATATGACCTCAAGGTAGTCTTTTGTGTAAGACCGCCTTATATAAAAGTTTGTATACACAATAATAAAGGTGAATGGTATTTATAAAATAATATGAATGTATAACATTTGACTAAATAAAGAGTATATATGATTATATGAGCTATCAAACTTATCTCTTCATCAAAATTCTAAATAGCAACTCCTAATTGTATATAACCTTAACAATGAAATAGAACCAAAATAAAAATCTAAGCACGACCACATTGCTCAATTGTGGTTTGTGGTTTGTCACACAATTAGCTAAACTACAATAGCATTAAACCTCTTCATCGTATTCCTGGTACGACTTCTTCGTTCACTTTATAAATGTATCTTCTGAGGAAAAACAATAAATTTCATCAATTTATTAATGGCACAATATCTTGAAGTGATTAACCAAAAAAATTCACCAAACAATGAGTAAACTGAAAAACATACCACACTTGATGAACGCATAAGGTCTAGGATGCTAGCAACAACTTCTATTTGATTCCCATTTACACGCTCAAATTCATTCTTGAGATCTTTCGTGTACTGAAATGCAAGCTTCTTTGTATAGGTTCTGTCACACATAAATAGATAACAAACAAGACCCTCAATGATATAGATGTTAACCAATGCCAAGGTCAGACCGAAATTAACATATCTTAATGTTCATACAGAGAGGCACTTGACAACAAACCTAGTGACAACTTCTCATCAAATATGATAAGGTATAAGACAGTTGGCTCTATTACAAAACATGAAGTAATTGATAGCCATACTATTAGACTCACTATTTGTACATTTCAGACAAACATCACCAAAAAAAAAATATTACAGGGCCAAGAGTACATAACTTATAGAGCCAAGAGCACAGAAAATTGATCACGCAAAGATTAGTTATTTAGTTGTAACACAAAAGAACTTAGCTATGACACTATTTCTGCTGAAAAATAATTAACCAAAAATGAGATTTAGTCAACAAGATACTCATAAAAATGATTTCCAGAAGACCTAACAAAAAAATCCAGTTACCAATCCCAACTAAATGACTATGGTATCCCAAATGAACCACTTCTAAAATACAACTAACCTCAAGTTGATCAAAGTCAAATAAAAGTTGCCCATGAGTTTCTCCCTCGCTGTTTCAAAATCCATGGGACTCTCAATAATTCATGGTAGTCCGGAATCTGGAATATCAAAATCACATTTACAGAATCAGAACAACCACAACAACTAGTCGATTAGAAATTTAATACATACTCTGTAATTAAAATATGATAAGACTCCAAATTAGTAATTACTTGCTCCGGATCGACGCAGCAAAACAATCACGGAAAAGTCCCTAGTCAATAAATAGAAGGAAATTTAAATATAGATATATAAAAATAAAATCAAAACCCTCTTTTGGAGTTTATCAAGAATGATAAGCAACAAAATTTGTACCAGTTAAAAAACTTTAATGTTTTGTCGGAATTATTGCCAATCCAAGGAGGAAGATTATTCTTTATTTTTTTTCTTTTTTGAATTCATTTAAGCTTTAAAACAGAACAATTAAAGCAATCACTCCTTCCATATTTTTTCTCAATGAAGTTATTTTTATGCACAAAAACAATCAGGAACTTATGAGTTGCAACCCATTCAACCCCACATATACTCTCATAAGCTTGGTTTAAGTGTCCAGTCACTCACACCAATTAATTACTTTTTAACCAATCATAAGGACATCTCATGTTTCACCATAATTCAGAATAAAAGCTACTATTCTACTCAAAGAAGCAGAAGAGAGAGGGGCTCGGTCTACAAGGAGAGAAAGAAGCAAAATCTAATAGGGACAGACCGTATAGACTAGAACATGTAAATAATTTTATATACATGAAACAAATTAGCATAGTGTCAGAGGACACTTTGAAGAAGGTATATATAACCGAGGAAGTACAAATACATATCAGATATGTATGGGCAAATACATATCAGAATAAAAGACAAAATAGGAAAAAGGACAAAAAAGAAATTAAATGGTACTTTTTTAAACACAAATGGTATTTTTTTTTTACAGAATGGTACTTTGTTTTACAGAATGGTACTTTCTTTTTTGTCTTTTAGCTATTTGTCTTTTAGTTGATATGTGTGTTTCCACACATATCAGATATGCGAAAAAACAACCTCATATATAACCCTCCAAATAAATATCTAATGAATAGGCTTTGAAAAACTGTATCCACTACACTAGAGATTATACAATATTCCATCACCAAAAGACAATTGAACAGGAATGTGAGTGGGTTGTAGACTAATTAATACCATCGCAAATAAAGGGACAAAAAACCAAACCTGAGACAGCTCTAAAATTTCATTGTGATCCTTGTTCAACTCAGTTGGAACAGACCGTATGAACTTTTTCTTACCAACATATATCACCTCAAACCCACTACCTAAAACCTAAAAATGGGAATGGAAAATTTAAGACTATGCAATCTCCCTGCATTAAGATTAAAAATGAGAGAATTGAAAGCATAATCAAGGTGGACCCATAGCTGCAACTAGGTGTCGTCATGAACTTAAAGCATACAAGTTGATTTAAGTGAAAGTATTAGTCATACGAATAATTAAAGGAAAGAAAGACCCGTAAACTGGGATGGTTATCAGACTCAACCTAGAAAATGACACAATGCAAGACGCAAATTCATAATTTAATAGACTGAAAATGCAAAGAAATCATATTTTCTATAAGAACTGCAGCACATGATTCAGATTTTGCTTGCCTGAATTCAGTAATTACAAAAACTTATTTGAAAGTAATCAACCACAAATATACATAAATTAAAATGATATGAACTATCACTGAAATACTAGTATAGTATGAACAAGAAGATAATTCGATTGAAGCAATTGGAATATGGACCCAAATTGAAAGAAGGTACAAACCCTTGAAGTTCAGTGTGCGAAGAACCCCAAATTCCTTTGATAATAACCTCAAACAAAGTAAAATTCCCAAATTTTAAATAAGAACTCTAATAATTTCAATAATTAACACAAATTCGGAACAGAATTAGCAAAATAGTAATTTATCTAAACAAAATTTCTACAGTATAGTTAGGAAAGAGACAGATGACCTGAGATGAAGACGACGACCATGGGGCCACAACAACATGAAATTCACAAGAAGAAGATGATGTTGCTTCTTTTGCTAAAGACGTCTTGAATGGAGGAAGATGCCGAGTACAACTTTCGAGGGTGAGAGAGAAAGTTAGGGGTTTTTCATTTTTGGATCGAGGAGAGAGTGTAAAAGGGAAAGCGGGTATTTTTTTTATTGGAGAGGAATTAATAACTGGGCTTACAAGTGCTCGTTAAAACTAAATTAGGTCAACAAGGTTTGACTACCCAGTTATAATGGGCTTTATGTTTGTCGGTTACTAATGCGTCCTCAGACTATCGTTGGCTGATTTATTTGTAATGCGCATTAGATAAACCAGTTACTGTTATACATTTTATAACAGAAACAAGTTACTCTAGTTACTAATAGGGGGTTACTAATAGCAGTTTTTCTACTAGTGTTAACACTTTCAAAAGTCGCCTAAAGAGAATTCTCCGCCTAAAACAACCAACAAATAATCCCAATCAATTTCTAATCATTGGCAACCATCATAAAGCATTCTAATTGCATCCTAAACATATTTAGAACCTTCCGCAATATCAAAACTTAAACATTTGATTTCCTAGCATCATAATTATTGAATTAGTGATTGAAATTCGTTGAAAACTTTTTGCAAGCATCGTACTTTAAATTTTCAGCAATACAAATTCATTTAAAAACTTCACCAAGGCCAATCTACGTTCCTAGTACATCGAAACAATAAATTTAATGATCCATACCCGTCCTACCATGATTTACAATCATAAAAACCTTGAATTTCATACTTTAAACAATCAAAAATCAATATTTCAATGTAATTAAGTAATCTGAAAATTAATAACTTTATTATATAATTCATATAATCTGAAATCTATAATTTAAATCATAAAAACTATAACTTTAATGCAAGGAAATATAATTCGAATTAATAAAACATGATTAAACCCCAACTTATATTTTGATCAACCAAAACTGAAAATAATTAGTTTATACTCCCTCCATTTCTTTTTGATCTTCCTGTTTCTATAAATGTCGTTTCTATTTGATCTTCCTGTTTCTATTTTGGGACATGACTTTTTACCATAAATTTCTCCACCATCCCTTATTTAATTCATTCACATTTCCCTATTCACCCACCCAACCCCACTTTTATGATTTTTTATTACTTTCATAAAAATATCTTCTCTCTCCTTCATTTCTTTATTACTTTCTTCATTTATTTATTATTTTCTCTTACACCCAATCATTACTCTTACACCCAATCATTAAAAGATTCCAGTTTCTTAATTTCCACCCAAAACTCCAAACAGGAAGATCAAAAAGAAACGAATGGAGTAATAGCAACACCAAATCTGAAAATCATATTCAACCATAAAAATTATAAATTTAATTCAAGAACATAACTTAAATTGACAAACTATAATTAAAATAATTAGTTACTTAGGGTTTAAGAAATAACCAAAAGGGAGGGAGGAAGGGCTGGCCGGAGTTGGTGTAGCGGCGCGGCGGCGCAGCGGCAAAGGAAGAGTGGCGGAGGTCGCGTGCGCCGGTGGCTGCGCTGGTGTTGGTGGTGGTGGCACACGAAATTAAAGAAGAAAGGGAGCGAATGGACGATGTTGTGCGTGGAGGAGAAGGATGGCGCGGCAGCTGGGCGACGGCAAGGGGGTTGGGCGGTGCAGCGAAGCAGCTGGGCGACCGGCGGTGGTGGTTGCTTGAGAAAATAAAAATTCAATGAGGAGGAGAGCAATCAAACGAAACAAAGACAGAAAAAGACGAAAGAGAGAAGGAGGAGAATAGAGAAGGAGTACCGGTGGTGAAGGGGTAGAACGCCGACGTCGGTGGTTGCAGGTTGTGGTGCGGCGGCGGTAAGGCGGAGAGACAGCAAGGAGTTTGAGGGTTGAAGGTGTTCACGTGAAATAGGAAGAGAGAAGGGGTTTGGTGTTATTTTGTTTTACGTGAAATAGAAAAGGGAGTTTTTTTGGGTTTTTATTTTGGGCTTTTCCCATGTGGGCTAGGATTAGGATTTGGGTTTTAGTGTTTGAGTCAAAACCGAATAGGATTGTTTTTCCGAATTCAACGTTTTTTCCTAATTCAAATTCTTTTCAACATAAAATTCTAAAATTATTTTTGATTGCACAAACCGTTAAAATATTGATAGCCATACTATTAGACTCACTATTTGTACATTTCAGACAAACATCACCAAAAAAAAAATATTACAGGGCCAAGAGTACATAACTTATAGAGCCAAGAGCACAGAAAATTGATCACGCAAAGATTAGTTATTTAGTTGTAACACAAAAGAACTTAGCTATGACACTATTTCTGCTGAAAAATAATTAACCAAAAATGAGATTTAGTCAACAAGATACTCATAAAAATGATTTCCAGAAGACCTAACAAAAAAATCCAGTTACCAATCCCAACTAAATGACTATGGTATCCCAAATGAACCACTTCTAAAATACAACTAACCTCAAGTTGATCAAAGTCAAATAAAAGTTGCCCATGAGTTTCTCCCTCGCTGTTTCAAAATCCATGGGACTCTCAATAATTCATGGTAGTCCGGAATCTGGAATATCAAAATCACATTTACAGAATCAGAACAACCACAACAACTAGTCGATTAGAAATTTAATACATACTCTGTAATTAAAATATGATAAGACTCCAAATTAGTAATTACTTGCTCCGGATCGACGCAGCAAAACAATCACGGAAAAGTCCCTAGTCAATAAATAGAAGGAAATTTAAATATAGATATATAAAAATAAAATCAAAACCCTCTTTTGGAGTTTATCAAGAATGATAAGCAACAAAATTTGTACCAGTTAAAAAACTTTAATGTTTTGTCGGAATTATTGCCAATCCAAGGAGGAAGATTATTCTTTATTTTTTTTCTTTTTTGAATTCATTTAAGCTTTAAAACAGAACAATTAAAGCAATCACTCCTTCCATATTTTTTCTCAATGAAGTTATTTTTATGCACAAAAACAATCAGGAACTTATGAGTTGCAACCCATTCAACCCCACATATACTCTCATAAGCTTGGTTTAAGTGTCCAGTCACTCACACCAATTAATTACTTTTTAACCAATCATAAGGACATCTCATGTTTCACCATAATTCAGAATAAAAGCTACTATTCTACTCAAAGAAGCAGAAGAGAGAGGGGCTCGGTCTACAAGGAGAGAAAGAAGCAAAATCTAATAGGGACAGACCGTATAGACTAGAACATGTAAATAATTTTATATACATGAAACAAATTAGCATAGTGTCAGAGGACACTTTGAAGAAGGTATATATAACCGAGGAAGTACAAATACATATCAGATATGTATGGGCAAATACATATCAGAATAAAAGACAAAATAGGAAAAAGGACAAAAAAGAAATTAAATGGTACTTTTTTAAACACAAATGGTATTTTTTTTTTACAGAATGGTACTTTGTTTTACAGAATGGTACTTTCTTTTTTGTCTTTTAGCTATTTGTCTTTTAGTTGATATGTGTGTTTCCACACATATCAGATATGCGAAAAAACAACCTCATATATAACCCTCCAAATAAATATCTAATGAATAGGCTTTGAAAAACTGTATCCACTACACTAGAGATTATACAATATTCCATCACCAAAAGACAATTGAACAGGAATGTGAGTGGGTTGTAGACTAATTAATACCATCGCAAATAAAGGGACAAAAAACCAAACCTGAGACAGCTCTAAAATTTCATTGTGATCCTTGTTCAACTCAGTTGGAACAGACCGTATGAACTTTTTCTTACCAACATATATCACCTCAAACCCACTACCTAAAACCTAAAAATGGGAATGGAAAATTTAAGACTATGCAATCTCCCTGCATTAAGATTAAAAATGAGAGAATTGAAAGCATAATCAAGGTGGACCCATAGCTGCAACTAGGTGTCGTCATGAACTTAAAGCATACAAGTTGATTTAAGTGAAAGTATTAGTCATACGAATAATTAAAGGAAAGAAAGACCCGTAAACTGGGATGGTTATCAGACTCAACCTAGAAAATGACACAATGCAAGACGCAAATTCATAATTTAATAGACTGAAAATGCAAAGAAATCATATTTTCTATAAGAACTGCAGCACATGATTCAGATTTTGCTTGCCTGAATTCAGTAATTACAAAAACTTATTTGAAAGTAATCAACCACAAATATACATAAATTAAAATGATATGAACTATCACTGAAATACTAGTATAGTATGAACAAGAAGATAATTCGATTGAAGCAATTGGAATATGGACCCAAATTGAAAGAAGGTACAAACCCTTGAAGTTCAGTGTGCGAAGAACCCCAAATTCCTTTGATAATAACCTCAAACAAAGTAAAATTCCCAAATTTTAAATAAGAACTCTAATAATTTCAATAATTAACACAAATTCGGAACAGAATTAGCAAAATAGTAATTTATCTAAACAAAATTTCTACAGTATAGTTAGGAAAGAGACAGATGACCTGAGATGAAGACGACGACCATGGGGCCACAACAACATGAAATTCACAAGAAGAAGATGATGTTGCTTCTTTTGCTAAAGACGTCTTGAATGGAGGAAGATGCCGAGTACAACTTTCGAGGGTGAGAGAGAAAGTTAGGGGTTTTTCATTTTTGGATCGAGGAGAGAGTGTAAAAGGGAAAGCGGGTATTTTTTTTATTGGAGAGGAATTAATAACTGGGCTTACAAGTGCTCGTTAAAACTAAATTAGGTCAACAAGGTTTGACTACCCAGTTATAATGGGCTTTATGTTTGTCGGTTACTAATGCGTCCTCAGACTATCGTTGGCTGATTTATTTGTAATGCGCATTAGATAAACCAGTTACTGTTATACATTTTATAACAGAAACAAGTTACTCTAGTTACTAATAGGGGGTTACTAATAGCAGTTTTTCTACTAGTGTTAACACTTTCAAAAGTCGCCTAAAGAGAATTCTCCGCCTAAAACAACCAACAAATAATCCCAATCAATTTCTAATCATTGGCAACCATCATAAAGCATTCTAATTGCATCCTAAACATATTTAGAACCTTCCGCAATATCAAAACTTAAACATTTGATTTCCTAGCATCATAATTATTGAATTAGTGATTGAAATTCGTTGAAAACTTTTTGCAAGCATCGTACTTTAAATTTTCAGCAATACAAATTCATTTAAAAACTTCACCAAGGCCAATCTACGTTCCTAGTACATCGAAACAATAAATTTAATGATCCATACCCGTCCTACCATGATTTACAATCATAAAAACCTTGAATTTCATACTTTAAACAATCAAAAATCAATATTTCAATGTAATTAAGTAATCTGAAAATTAATAACTTTATTATATAATTCATATAATCTGAAATCTATAATTTAAATCATAAAAACTATAACTTTAATGCAAGGAAATATAATTCGAATTAATAAAACATGATTAAACCCCAACTTATATTTTGATCAACCAAAACTGAAAATAATTAGTTTATACTCCCTCCATTTCTTTTTGATCTTCCTGTTTCTATAAATGTCGTTTCTATTTGATCTTCCTGTTTCTATTTTGGGACATGACTTTTTACCATAAATTTCTCCACCATCCCTTATTTAATTCATTCACATTTCCCTATTCACCCACCCAACCCCACTTTTATGATTTTTTATTACTTTCATAAAAATATCTTCTCTCTCCTTCATTTCTTTATTACTTTCTTCATTTATTTATTATTTTCTCTTACACCCAATCATTACTCTTACACCCAATCATTAAAAGATTCCAGTTTCTTAATTTCCACCCAAAACTCCAAACAGGAAGATCAAAAAGAAACGAATGGAGTAATAGCAACACCAAATCTGAAAATCATATTCAACCATAAAAATTATAAATTTAATTCAAGAACATAACTTAAATTGACAAACTATAATTAAAATAATTAGTTACTTAGGGTTTAAGAAATAACCAAAAGGGAGGGAGGAAGGGCTGGCCGGAGTTGGTGTAGCGGCGCGGCGGCGCAGCGGCAAAGGAAGAGTGGCGGAGGTCGCGTGCGCCGGTGGCTGCGCTGGTGTTGGTGGTGGTGGCACACGAAATTAAAGAAGAAAGGGAGCGAATGGACGATGTTGTGCGTGGAGGAGAAGGATGGCGCGGCAGCTGGGCGACGGCAAGGGGGTTGGGCGGTGCAGCGAAGCAGCTGGGCGACCGGCGGTGGTGGTTGCTTGAGAAAATAAAAATTCAATGAGGAGGAGAGCAATCAAACGAAACAAAGACAGAAAAAGACGAAAGAGAGAAGGAGGAGAATAGAGAAGGAGTACCGGTGGTGAAGGGGTAGAACGCCGACGTCGGTGGTTGCAGGTTGTGGTGCGGCGGCGGTAAGGCGGAGAGACAGCAAGGAGTTTGAGGGTTGAAGGTGTTCACGTGAAATAGGAAGAGAGAAGGGGTTTGGTGTTATTTTGTTTTACGTGAAATAGAAAAGGGAGTTTTTTTGGGTTTTTATTTTGGGCTTTTCCCATGTGGGCTAGGATTAGGATTTGGGTTTTAGTGTTTGAGTCAAAACCGAATAGGATTGTTTTTCCGAATTCAACGTTTTTTCCTAATTCAAATTCTTTTCAACATAAAATTCTAAAATTATTTTTGATTGCACAAACCGTTAAAATATTTAGAATATATTTAAATAAAATTAAATATACATTAAATATATAAATATAATAAAGTTCAAAAATCGTTAAATATTTAGAACGTACTTTAAATAAAATAACTATAAGTTAATTATATATTTATTACTAAAATTCATAAATTCTATTTAAATATAAATAATATACGTTAAAATATATTAATAAAATTTATAAATTTACGGGGGATTACAAATATTGTGTGGAGAGGTGTAGTTCCTCGAACTCAGAAGAGGAACATAGCCAGTCTGTTTGATGCATGCCTCATGTATTGCCTCGAAAGAAAAATTCCTATAAATTTTCCAGCAATCATGATCTCTCCACTTGTATCCCCAAATAAAAAATCCCATACTCTTCCCTTCTCACTGAAATCTTCAAGAGCTTCTCAGTCGACCTTAGTCCCTACTATGTAATCCCCCTAAAATCAACCCAAATCCTTCAATTAGAAATGCTCAATCTGTTAAACCTTAAGGTTGTTCAGGGAAAAGTCATTAGGGCCGGCAAAGAAGAGAAAAAGGATGAAGAGGATAAAGAGGGCACTGAAGTTAAAGAAGAAGAGGATGAGGAACTCGATCCCTTGCAGGTGACTCTGTCTCGAGTTCCTAAAGGAAAAAGAAAGAGTGTGGGATCCCAAGGGAAAAGGAAAAGCATGAGGGTGGCTATGCAGGAAAACAAGAAGAGAGGTCCAGTTTTATGGAGATCGATGAGGAAGGGGAGGTAACGGAGATGCCCATAGAAGAGGATGATGTTCCTATCAAACAGGAGGAACTGCCTGAAACTGTTGTGCCAAGGAACAAAGCACGTAAAACCTCCAGAAAGTCCAAATCTCGTCGTGTTCCATCTGAGCAGGAAGCTGTTCCAGATCATGGTGGTGCCTGGAACATCAAAGATGACCAGATATTAGAACTCAAGGCTAGAGTTGCTCGTTTGGTGGAACTGCAGGAAGGAACAGACCACCGAATCAGTCTGATGCAAGCTCACATTGGTGCCTTGGTTGACAGTGTCAAGATTGTAACACCCCGACAATTCCTTTTTTCTAAAATAACCCTTTTTATAAATATAACGATAGAGAATTATCAAAGTATTATCGCCCGTGTGAAAACGTAACGGCTTATTCAGAATTTTGCAGCGGAAAACATAAAACATACTTTTGGGTTTATAAATAGTTGATTACATATTAAATCCAAAAACCAATCAACGAATATAAGGAAATATAAATAGTACGACAAGTTTCGAGTCCAAATTAACAAACCAAGTCACTTAGCAAAACAAAACTAAATACAAGCTCTCTAATCCCGATCCCAATGATGCATCATCTTCAAACCTGTAGATGGCAACGCTTATTGATCCCTAGAGACTGCTCACCAAAAATGGGTCATCACAGGATCAATAAGGCATAGCCATGATCAACACACACAAACAAAGCACGTAATCAGCAAAGCTGAGTACTACATACTAAAACAATAACAATCCTAACATGATACTATTAAACGAACAACCCTAACATGACACTAATAAAACATAAGGGCAGACAAAACATGTTAATTTGACAACCACACTTGCCTAGACTAGGCTAGACTTTATAACAATAATATTATTTTATTTGAAATAGTCAATGGACCGAGTTGTCCAACCAGAAGTCTTCACTAAGGAAGACGAGGTACGGGCGCGACTCCGTAACCTCAGTGACCTGTGATATCGAGGAACTTTTGAATAAAAATAGGACACGGTGATCAACCCGGTCGCAGAAAAGGCCATGGGCTACCACCATGAACCCCAACTCCTGTTTGTCCGTCACTTTAGACGTGCACAGTCTAAAGCTATTGCTACTCAGTTTCACTTTACATGATTTACAGATTTAAAACTCTATTGTGACTCAACAATCACATAAAGCATACAATCAACATTTATTCACAATTGTTTTTATCTTGGAATTAAGTAAGTGATCACAAAGGTGTCAAACGAGACTCATTCCAATTAAATCCAACCTTTCCTTTAATACTGATCAACCCCTCTATATGGGTATAAGGTTTCAACTTACTAAACAAGGTCTTCGGCCCTCATAAAGTAGTGAAAAGCAAAAAGGGAACAACGATCAGTCGATCTGAATCAATATATATAAAATAATCTAGTGTTCCCAACCAAACATGTTTGAATCAACCATCCATACTAACATGTTATAATTCTCTCAACGAAATATATGTTCAATATGCCCATCCATCAATATTAAACATGCAATTTCAACATAACTAAGTTCATCAACAATTTTGACATAACCAAGTTCATCAACGATTTCAACATAACCAAGTTCATCAATAATTCAACATAACCAACAAATAACACACATTCCAAGCACACAGGTATGTACGTACCTTGTGTAAACAGACCTACTTTAATAATTCAAAAGTCGCCTACAGATAATTCTCCACCTAACAACAACCAATATAGACTCATATCAATTCACATTGAATTTTCAGCAACATTAGGGTGCTTCAAACCCTTCCTAAACATAATTAGATCTGTTCCCAATATCAAAACTTGAGTATTTGATTTCCTAGCATAATAATTATTGAATCAATGATTGAAATTCGTTGAAAACTCTTCGCAAACGTCATACTTTAAATTTTCAGCAATATGAAATCGTTTAAAGCTTTCCCAAAACCAAATTATCATGCTTAGAACATGAAAATAATAATTTTAATAATTCATAACCATTCTATCATGATTTTAAAACTATTAAAATCTTAAGAATTCATGTTTTAATAATTAAAATCCTTATTTTAATTCAATTATATAAATCTGAAAATTAAATTATTAATTATGCAAAGTATATAATCTGAAATTCCTAACTTAATAATAAAACTATAATTTAATTCAAGAAACATGAATTAAACTAATAAAACATATTTAATTAAAACATAACTAAAACATAATTTAGTTTAGGGTTGAGAATTAACCAAAAACAAGAAGAGAGTGGCTGGCCGGCGAAGCACAGGCGGCGGGGCACGAAGCAGAACTGGGCGGCGGACGGTGTCGGTATCCGCACGGTGGTTGCTGGTGGTGCTGTGCAAGAACACGTTTAAGGAGGGGCAAAACGAAAGGGAAGGACGAAGCAAGAGGTGAGAGAATGAGGGAAATTACCGGCGGCTGGGCAGCGATGTTGGGCGCGGGTGGTGGCACGACTGGCATTGCACGGTGGGCGGCGGTGACTGCAGCTCGGTGGTGCGTGTGGTGGTGGCCGACTGATGAATTAAAAAGTGATACCGCAAGTGCACGGTGTCTATTATTAGCAGATACTTAGCAAATACGGGTCGATCCCACAGGGAGACAAGTTCTATTAGTTTTTGCCCAATTATACGAACTATTTCAATAACGAAAGTTGATTTTGGATATTATTAACTACTGAAGCTAAAGCAATAATGTAAATGTGAAATTATCAATGAATTAAAAGGTCTAGGGCGTCTGTTCGTATCACCATGCTTATACCAATCCAAGAACACAAATCAATCCAGAAATGAATAAACTAAGCCGAGTAATTAAAGTACATGTTAATCCTACGGTCGGGTCTTAACACTTTCAATTCAACATATGCAGTACGATCGCTAACATAATCAGAATTTCCAATTGTACTAAGCCTCTAAAAATACGATCTTTCGATTCTAACTCCTATTAGCTAGATAATCAATTCATGAAATTGGCCGATAACATGAATCAACAATTAAAACAAAGCAATCGGAATACTCAAGCAATAATCTATAAATTAACAAACTTTATGCATAATAATCATGGTATAAACATGGCTTCCCTTACTAAGCCTTAGAATACGACTACTCGCTCATAATTGAATTAACAAACATGATAGAAATAATAAACATGAATTTCATAATCAAAGGAAAAATTAAACTAAGGAACGAAAACAATAATAACAAATTAAAGCAAAAAAAAACGATTCTTGAATTACCTCTAGATTGATGAATTGAAAATTGAAAAGCTAGGGTTCAACAATAGAATATGGAAGAATAGAAAAACTCACGTCCAAGAGTTTCTAGGAATTGAGAACGTATAAGAAAATAAAAGCATAAGGGAATACATTATTTCCCTAGAGGTATTTTAGTGTTTCCTAAATTCTAAACAAAAAAGGAAAATAATAATAATTACATAAGTTATCATTTAATTGAACGATCACGAGAAACGACGCAACGAACCCGCATGGAAGTAGCTGGGCGGAGAAACCAGCGGGCCCGCTGGTGGGTCGCTGGTTTTCGCGCCCAAGGGGAAGATTGGGCCATCATTTTGGGCTTCGGGCGAAGCGGATAGTCGAGCCATCTTGTTTATGTCATAACTCTTGTTCTACAATGCCTATAAGGACGTGTGACCTGTCGTTGGAAAGCTCTTGAAGTCTACTTTCTAGGCCAATAAAATCGCCTCATTCCGACATGTAGAACTTGAGATATCATCAAAAGAGTGAACGCTTGTCCGTTTTGATGCTTAGAAAAATAGCGTTTAGCTTCGTTGTTGACTCCAAATTATCCCTAGAGATATGCAATGATCCTCGAGTCAACATTCCATCCGTTCATCATCCAAATCAACTCATAACACTCCGAAAGCATCCAAATGACCGTAAAATCACCTGAAACATTAAGAAAACACAAACGGGGCGTAATAGAGTACGACAACGATAACTTATGTAAATGTGATCCTAAATGCAACTAAAATGATATAAATGCCTAATAATGCAACCTAAATGCACCTAAAATACCTTATACAAATATGACTCATCACCGACTCCCGCAACAGAACACAACCGGATTAAGGAGGAGATAAAAAATAAAAATAAAAAAAGAGAGAGAGAGAGAGAATAAAGATGAGAAGGAGAAGGGATGAGTTACCGGCGGCGGGAGGACAACGACGGTGGAGGAAGGCGTCGGTCGTGTGGTGGTTGGAGGTGGCGTCGCAGCAAGAAACCAGGAGAGGGAGGCTGAGTTTTTTTTTTTCCTTTCTACGTGCAGTGAGAGAGGAGGAAGGGTTTTAGTGTTGGGTTTTGTTTTTTGTTTTTACGTGAAAGTGAAGGAGAGTAGAGGTATGGGTAATTTTGTTTGGGTTTATTTATTGGACTTTGCAAACTTGCGCTAGGATTGGATTGATGTTGTTTGAATCCAAAACCGGTTAGGATTGTTTTCGAAATTCAATCGCGTTTTTGCAATCCAAATTCTTTTCAACATAGAATTCTAAAATTATTTTAGATTGCATAAATCGTTAAAAATATTCAAAATGTAATAAAATAAATATACGTTAGTTATATATTTATTTCTAAAATTCGTAAATTCTTATTTAAATATAATTAACTATACGTTAAAATATATTAACAAAATGTATAAAATTACGGGGGATTACAATCTACCCCTCTTAAAAGAAGTTCGTCCGGAACTTGACACAAAAATTCACACATTTTTCCAAACTTTTCAACTTATTCTTACTGGAGAAGTACTTGTACCCCTCATGTGCACATTTGCCAACTTAAAGTTGCTTGTGTTACTCATGAACACCTTTTTCTTATGCGGAGAATCTATTTACTTTGCACCAACATGTATAAGTTGCTAAAAAGTGAGCATAAAAATTCATAAAATTGCTATAAAAATAGGTAAAAAGCGCGAATTTCTATCGCATTCTACCCCCCTTAAAGAAAACGAGTTACGCCCTCGTAACTCATCTCAGGGAATAACTTTGGATATTTCTACTTCAACGGATCATGTCCTCAAAATATTTCCACTAAGATTGTAGCAAGTGGGATTTCTATACTTCTTTCCACACAACGCCTCAACAGGTGCCATCTTAAAGCTCGCATTGTAACTATTGTTGCAAGAAATTCAATCGAATCTAGGTGGTCTTCCTAATTACCCTTAAAGTCAATAACACAGGCTCTCCATATATATTCCGTTAGTAATCTCAGTCTGTCTATCGATTGCAGGGTGGAAAGAAATACTCATTTTCAATGTCGTTCCCAAGATTCACTAGACCTTTTTGCCAAAATTTAAGACTTTTATGGTCGGTAAGGATCTTACATGTTACCCCATAAAGGTAATGTCCCAAATCTTCAAAGCGAACACAATAAAAGTTAGTTCTAGGTCATGGGTAGGGTAATTAGCCTCATAAGGTTTCAACTGACACGACAACGAGTGCGGAAGTCAAACGCTCTTTTCAAACTTGGAAAGTTTACTCCCATTTCTCACTCCACTTTAATTTCGATTCCTTTTTCAACCAGTTGGTCGCTGGTTTTGCTTTCTTCGAAAAAGTCTTTCACAAACCTCCTATTATAGCCAGCTAGACTTAGGAAACTCTCTCGGTTATCAGCCACATTCTTTGGAGTAGGTCACTCACTCACAGCTTGAATCTTAGCAGGATCTACAGAGACTCCTTCTGCTCAACTTTCCCTTTTTACCAAACCTCATTATGCCTTTCATGGATGTATAACTTTTGGGCTTAACTCTTAACTCTTTCACCAATTTCATATACTTCCTCCCATCTTTTCAAGACAACAAATGATTTCTAACGATCCTGGACCACTCGAATCTTCTCTTAAATTTAATCCCTCGCGTAACGTAGTTTTCAATCAATTTAGTCCTTCACTTTTTCGTCGGTGTCACTTAGACACACATGACTTCAAGATTTGTATACTTTATTCACATAAAACTAAATTCTTTCTACGCCTCTCCAAAATAACCCTCAAGTGTTTGTCATGCTCTTTCTTATTCCTAGAATAAATCAGGATATCATCAATAACATAATAACGAACTTAATTCGGAATTCGTGGAAAATTTTATTTATCAAATCCATAATTATGGCAGGTGCATTGGTTAACCCAAAAGACATTACTCTAAACCCATAATGACAATAACGAGTCCTAATGAGGTCTTAGGCCCTTATCAGCTATTCTCAATTGGTGGTACTTCAAACACAAATCAGTCTTCGAGAACACACTCGCCCAATTCAATTGATCCAATATGTCATCTATCCTAGGAAAAGGATGTGTGTTCTTGATGGTGTTTAGTTCCCTAAAATCGATGCATAATTCCCTACTCTTATCTTTCTCCTTAACCAACAACACGGGAGCTCCCCACGGTGATGCACTAGGCCTAATATACCCCTTAACGAAACAACTCTTGAAATTGTGTCTTAATTCTCTCATTTCAGGAGGTGTCATTCTATATGGTGCTTTAGAAATAGGTGTCGTTCTAGGAATTAAGTCTATAGTGAACTCAACGGCTCTAGCAGGTGGCATACCTGCAATCTTACTAGGGAACATATCCATGAATTCATTCACAATGGGACATCTCGATCTTCACTTCAACCTCTATACTCACATCTAGCACACTATAATAATTTAGTTCACACTCCCTTTTTCATTAACTTCCTCACTTGCATTACAGAAATAACTCAAGGTTCTTGGATTTCTAAAAAACGTCTATATGAGGTCAACCTTCCAATAGGGTTCCTTAAACTTACTTTCTGAATTTCACAATCTACCTTAGCCTTGTACAAACTTAGCCAATTCATTCCCGAAATTACATCTAGGTCCCTCAGATTAAACTTTATTAAATCAGAAGGAAAACGCAATCTTTTATCTTCCAAGACAAGTTCTTAAACAACTTGATACACCTTATGATTACACTAGTAGGTAGACTAACAGGTAAATTAATCACCTCAAAATCTACTAAATTCAGACTCTTAACAACAGATGACGAAACAAAAGAATAAGTTACTCCTGAATCATCCAATGTTTTAACTAGCACGGAGTTAATAGAAAAAGTACCATGAACTACGTCTGTAGAATGTTCAGTTTCATTTCTACTCATCACCAACAGTTTTCCCGGAGCCTTATTCTGGTTATTGTTCTTATTGGCAGACTTACTGTGGT
This sequence comes from Spinacia oleracea, assembly GCF_020520425.1. Classification (NCBI taxonomy): domain Eukaryota; kingdom Viridiplantae; phylum Streptophyta; class Magnoliopsida; order Caryophyllales; family Amaranthaceae; genus Spinacia; species Spinacia oleracea. The sequence continues at coordinate 59,655,406 of NC_079489.1, forward strand.
TTCCCTGGGTGTTTTGCGACCATATAGGCTTCGAACTCTAATTTCTTGACTGGTTAAATCCCGACTTCACCTGGTTACCACTCCCATTACCATTTTGTTTATTTTTCTGCTTAGTAAAGCACTCATACTCCCTATGTCCCTTGTTCTGACCATAGTTACAGGTCCCTTTTTCTCCCTTACAGTTTCTTCCAGGATGGTTGTTATTGCACATCTTACAGTGATACACTCTTTCAGATTGGTTCCTATTGTTGTAGTTATTCCCCTGGTTGTTTTTTCCTCGAAAATTTACATTTCCATTCCCACTCCTATTCACATTCATATTCCTCTTGAAATTCCCTTGGTTTTCCCCAACATTAAACACTTTTCTTTTCTCCCCAACAACATTTTTCTTGTCCCTTCTGGACTACATGCCATAAATATCAGAAACTATCCCATACATAATATCTAAAGACCTAAAGGTTTCCCCACCAAATCCTAAGGTGGTCATGCTATAAATCTGCTATAGTATTCAACGATGGTCATTCTCCCCATACTATGGTTTATGAATTTCTAAGCTTTTTTCTTTCTCATAAAAGGTAGGGTAAGACCTTCCCCTTAAGGTAGTAACAAACGAATCTAAATTGAATCCCTCAACAGCGCTAAGTCTATCCCCATTTTCTCTCAACCATAAATCAGCTTCATCTTTCAGGTACAGTACAACTTGACCCACTCTCATGTTCTCAAGACAGTTCACAGCCCCAAACAGTTTCTCAAACTCTCTAACTCAGTTCTCTAAAAAGGTAGGATCAGCTTGCCCCTTAAAGTATGTGGGCTTAACTTTGGCTAGTCTCTCAAACATGTCCCCAGCAGAATCGGGACGCTCAGTTCTCTCTTGGGTCAGCTTTTCCGCCAAGAGGCGAATAGCAACAACTAAGTCATTATTGTTGGCCATTCTATAACACGACCTGAAATTAATATACTCTATCTTAGGTTCTAAACACCACTTACACGTCATTCTATATCAAGCAATATTTGATTTGACCATAGAGATCGCCTCAATAATCAATGTTCACATAAAATCATTTACGAAGGTGCAACAATCATTTACGAAGGTGCAATAATCATTGCAAAATAATCCTCCTCGGTCATTCGTGAACGACATTCACATAAAGGACATCCGATCGAGGAAAACAAATCGAATTCAATCATCACAAATAATAATAATAGAAGAAATTATTCCTCTCCGCGTGCCCAAACTAAATCATTGACCATTTGGATAATTAAATATTGAACTTTAATTCCTCAAAAGAAACTTGTATTCCTAAAAAGAATATTAACAATTTCTAAACCATAATAACGTACTTGTCCCAAAATAAAATAAAAGCGCTATGCAATAAATTTAAACTACCGTTGGGCGACTTGTCCCACATTATTCCCAACATAAATAAATAATGAAACACTTAGAGGGAAACATTATCAATCATGTTCTTTGATTCCTTATAGCTTTCTGGAGTAAAGGGCTCGTATTTAAATTCATCCTCATCCTCGGTATTAAAATATTAAGCTAGTTTTCTCTGCCTTGTGGATCTTCGTAGTCTTTGAGACTGAGGTCATCCTACTCTGGCTCAGTATCACTATATTATAAATATCAACTCTAGTATGCCCTCTAGCACGGTCTAACTCACGAAGGGCTTCCTCATCCCTATCAGGGTCTCCTATTCTTAATATATGACGCATAATGCGTTCAAAGCTGATGTAACTATTAATGTCAGACTCATAATTCATTTCATTCTCATGATCACTTAGTACAATTGGGTTGCTCTTGAATCCTAGCAAGATATTCACATATAAACACCACTTTCTTCACAAAAATATCAGTGGTCTCTATATCGATCTTTCTCGAGAGATCCTATGTTGGTGTACTTGGAAAGAAATATTTTATTCCTGAAATAAACAATTTCAGGTCTCACTAATGACTTCCCAACCAAATCATAATCAAAATTCGATAACACAATAAGTTTGGTGGAAGCAAACAATTTCTATTATGCGCATATAATTGCAACATTTAAACAATAAACACATGCACGTACATAACAATTACTTTCTTATGCTAGCATTAACTAGCTACTAATGCACATGTAATTCTATCTTATATGCCCTTCTTATACTACCCATCTCTCGTAAACTAAAACATTGAAGTAATTTAAATAATAAAATAAAACGAGAAAAATGATAGGAAAATAAGAAAATTAAATCATAAATAAACAAAAATATAAAATTAATAAAATTAATAAAATAAAATAAATTAAAAAAATTCATAGCAAATAAAATCGTAAATGAAGTTATTAATTCGAAAAAAGAATTTATATTTCCTAAAACAAAGACTTATAACCTCTTAAAGCAACTAAAAATTTCGAACTTCTTTTTAAAAAATTTGTACCATTTTTTTGAATAATAAATAATAAGAAAAATAAAAATTTTGAAACTATCGCTTTAATTCGAATAAATAAGTTAATGTTATATACTTTCAAACAAGATAAAAGGAATTCGGCCCCCCAAAAAAAAGTACCAATTTTTTTTTTAATACTATAATACGTAGGAGCTCGATTTTAAGAAATTTATTTTAAATACTAGATAGTTAGGCGCCTAAAAATTTATTAAAGTAAAACCTTAGCTTCTAGATACCACTTTGTAACACCCCGACAATTCCTTTTTTTTTCTAAAATAACCCTTTTTATAAATATAACGATAGAGAATTATCAAAGTATTATCTCCCGTGTGAAAACGTAACGGCTTATTCAGAATTTTGCAGCGGAAAACATAAAACTTACTTTTGGGTATATAAATAGTTTATTACATATTAAATCCAAAAACCAATCAACGAATATAAGAAAATATAAATAGTACGACAAGTTTCGAGTCCAAATTAACAAACCAAGTCACTTAGCAAAACAAAACTAAATACAAGCTCTCTAATCCCGATCCCAATGATGCATCATCTTCAAACCTGTAGATGGCAACGCTTATTGATCCCTAGAGACTGCTCACCAAAAATGGGTCATCACAGGATCAATAAGGCATAGCCATGATCAACACACACAAACAAAGCACGTAATCAGCAAAGCTGAATACTACATACAAAACAATAACAATCCTAACATGATACTATTAAACGAACAACCCTAACATGACACTAATAAAACATAAGGGCAGACAAAACATGTTAATTTGACAACCACACTTTAATAGACTAGGCTAGACTTTATAACAATAATATTATTTTATTTGAAATAGTCAATGGACCGAGTTGTCCAACCAGAAGTCTTCACTAAGGAAGACGAGGTACGGGCGCGACTCCGTAACCTCAGTGACCTGCGATATCGAGGAACTTTTGAATAAAAATAGGACACGCTGATCAATCCGGTCCCAGAAAAGGCCATGGGTTACCAGTATGAACCCCAACTCCTGTTTGTCCGTCACTTTAGACGTGCACAGTCTAAAGCTATTGCTACTCAGTTTCACTTTACATGATTTACAGATTTAAAACTCTATTGTGACTCAACAATCACATAAGGCATACAATCAACATTTATTCACAACTGTTTTTATCTTGGAATTAAGTAAGTGATCACAAAGGTGTCAATCGAGACTCATTCCAATTAAATCCAACCTTTCCTTTAATACTGATCAACCCCTCTATATGGGTATAAGGATTCAACTTATTAAACAAGGTCCTCGACCCTCATAAAGTAGCGAAAAGCAAAAAGGGAACAACGATCAATCGATCTGAATCAATATATATAAAATAATCTAGTGTTCCCAACCAAACATGTTTGAATCAACCATCCATACTAACATGTTATAATTCTCTCAACGAAATATATGTTCAATATGCCCATCCATCAATATTACACATGCAATTTCAACATAACCAAGTTCATCAACAATTTCGACATAACCAAGTTCATCAACGATTTCAACATAACCAAGTTCATCAACAATCCAACATAACCAACAAATAACACACATTCCAAGCACACAGGTATGTACGTACCTTGTGTAAACAGACCTACTTTAATAATTCAAAAGGCGCCTACAGATAATTCTCCACCTAACAACAACCAATATAGACTCATATCAATTCACATTGAATTTTCAGCAACATTAGGGTGCTTCAAACCCTTCCTAAACATAATTAGATCCTTTCCCAATATCAAAACTTGAGTATTTGATTTCCTAGCATAATAATTATTGAATCAATGATTGAAATTCGTTGAAAACTCTTCGCAAACGTCATACTTTAAATTTTCAGCAATATGAAATCGTTTAAAGCTTTCCCAAAACCAAATTATCATGCTTAGTGTTAGGTTATGATACATATGACAATTCATAAATCATGCGGAAAAACCATAAAGCCACAAAAGCATATTATTTACACATAATCATTTAGCATAGAATAGATGCATACATGTTGTAGCGTGCCTTCCCTAGCTGTGCCCGAACCGAACAAGAACAAGTCTTTAGGACTCCAAATGTCGTCCCTCCGTAGATAGTCCACAGTACGTCCGGATCCGCCTCAAGTTAGACCAACTAGAATCGCCCTTAAGGTGCTTAGGAATTTCGGCTAGTGTTTGCAAGTGTATGGCTGATTTTTATTTCAAAAACTTACCCTTTGAATACTTCAATCGTTCGTATAAATTATGACCCTAGGCCCTTATTTATAGAGGTTTGGAAAGGGAATTGGAATCCTAGTAGGATACGATTTAATTAAACTTAGAATCCTACAAGGACTCTAATTAATTAAATAATCCTAATAGGAATAGGAATTTAATCTTACATCAAATCCTAATAGTTTTAGGAATTATGCATGGACACAAACACACACACGAGCATGACCCGCAAGCATGCAGGCCATGCCCGCGCACAGCCCACACGCCCACGAAGCCCATGCGAGCTACCGCAGCCCACGAGGCTGCCATGGCCTAAGCTGCGCGCTGGGCCTGCCTTGCGGTAGGCCTGCCGCAGCCTTGGGCTGTGTTGTGGCGCGCCATTGCTTGCTGGGCGATGGCCTGGCTTCGTGTTGGGCCTTCGTCCGGCAGGCCTCGTCCGATGCTTATTCGTACGATACGCTTCCGATAAAATTCCCGGTTTCGGAATTCATTTCCGATACGAACAATATTTAATATTTCCGATTCCGGAATTAATTTCCGTTTCGAACAAATATTTAATATTTCCGTTTCCGGAATTATTTTCCGATTCCGATAATATTTCCGATTCTGACAATATTTCCGTTTCCGGCAATATTTCTGATTCCGGCAATATTTCCATTTCCGATAATATTTTCCGATACGTACCATGTTTCCGTTTCCGGCAACATCTACGACTTGGATAATATTTATATTTCCGATACGATCCATATTTCCGTTTCCGGCAATATCATCGTTTCCGGAGTATTCATTTCTTGCTTGTGACGATCTCAGCTCCCACTGAAACCAAGATCCGTCGATTCCGAATATCCATAGATAGAGTGTTTAATGCCATTAAATACTTGATCCGTTTACGTACTATTTGTGTGACCCTACGGGTTCAGTCAAGAGTAAGCTGTGGATTAATATCATTAATTCCATTTGAACTGAAGCGGCCTCTAGCTTTGTCATCCTTATTATGTCCAGAGGTGTTTCTCGGTTTCAGAGTTCAACTGATCAAATAAGCAAATAATCATAGCCTATGATTCATCTGAGCACGGCCATGCATTTCACAGTTTCTAGCTCTCCGAGTGGCCTTGTAAAACTTTTAAGCATCTCATCCCGATTTATGGGAGGACAATCCCAATCTTGCGATCTTGAGATTAGACTTCGTTTGATAGGTGATTACCTGAGCGTTGCCTTTATAGCCTCCTTTTACGGTGCGACGGTTGGTCAACGTCAAAGCAACCAGTTCTCAAACAAGTAATCTCAAATCAATCAGGTATTGAGGATTTAGTGTCTAATAATTTTAATGAAATTTACTTATGACAGATTTTCATCTCTTACAGTAAAGTTTCATAGGTCTGTCCGATACTAGTCTTCCCAAAGTAAGTATCTATGCAAATGATTATGACATTGCCATGTCCACATAGTTCAAGAAACAGAACTACTAGTCATCTTGCATTCTAGTCGTCTAACGTTTTCTATGCGTCCAATTTTATAGAAAACTCCGACCAGGGACCATTTTCAACTTTTGACATTCAAGTTCACTTGATAGACATTTCTTAGTCACAGGACTGGTCCTGACAGTCTATATTGAATATATTGTCAAATTGAAGGGACTCATCATTTAATACTAAACCAAGATTAAATGGAATATGAAAATACATTTCATATATGATAAATGTTCAACCCCAATGTTTTACAACCATGGGCCTCAAACCCATCTTTAAAACAATTCATAGAATTCAAAGCTATGCTTGATTTCCGGTGCCACAATGTGAGTGTTGTTTCTCACTTGTTGCATAGGTTTAGTTATCATGCTTTGCCAATCTTAATATCCTTTTCATCGAATGTTGTTCGAGATAGATGATAAGATCTTTTGAGTTTGTTTATTTTGTGATCTAGTCTTTCTTGCTACAATAGTGGTTCTACGCATTTTGCAATGAAGAACTATTAAGTCAACAGACATGTGATCTACCCAAGTTCAGTGAAGAACTCTTTAACTTAAACAACCCTGTTTCATTGCTTCTTAGGCAATAATTACTTTTACTTCAACTGTATAGGTTGCTAGTGATGCTTTGTTTGGATTTGCTTATCCAAGCAGTTCAAAGATATGTGGAATACTTTCCAGCTGTATCTTAGAACATAGAAATTAATATTTCAATATCCCACGCAACAACTCATGGTCTCCAATCCATGTTGCCATTTCAAAACACGATGCTCTATAGCTCGTCCTTATCAATGGTTAACTCCAAAGGGTCTTGCTTGATCCTTTGCCAGTGTTTATGCGTGTAGAATCAATATTTAGCATATCTTTATTTCCTTGAATCAAGAACTATTCCTATGTACCTTTTCAAGTACCATAAGTATTCTTGATCTCAATCTAGTTGATCTTCACTTAGATCAATAGAGATTGGTATATGTTCGTCATGCCTAAAGTCATACGATACGTTTTTGGCGATCCTCATATTATATCATACATGATAAATTCTTTTGCAAAATAATTCCCAATTTAATTCTATTCATGTAACTTTAGCTCATTCAATTTCAGTAGATACTGAATCCAGCTAAATTCTTTGATATATAATATAGGTTAAGAATCTCACTTAGATCCTTTGATGTTTAACTTAGTAAATGCTTATACATAGTTCAAACATTCATTACTTAGATTTATTCATATGGATCGAATATCTCCAATGGAGTCTTTCGTGTTTGATTTAGTAAATGCCATTACTTAATCTAAAACATTAATATAAGATCTTTGTAAATAGATCTTAAACCCAGTATGTACTAAGTTTCGCCTTGGTCCATCATTGATGAATAATTTCAAATCTAAGTCATTAGCATTTGAATGTTATTTCACAATAGAGAGATATGTGTGTGATACACATAGGACCAATTAAGTTTTATGTACTCCCACTAAATTTCTTATATATCTATAAGAATCATGTACATTTTATGAAACTAAAATACTTATTAGCTTCACTAAAATACAATTCCAATTCCCAATTGCTTGCTTAAATCTGTACTTAGATTCTATAAGCTAGCTTTCTTTTTCAAGCATTTATTTGGATCCACAAATCCTATGACATACCATGTACATAGTTTATTCCAACATTTGATTGAGGAATACGTTTTGTCATCCAATTGCTATATGTACCAATATGCAATCATTGCTTGAATTATAGACTTGAGCATTACGATTATGCATGAGGTTTTAACACAATCCATGCCATGAATTTTCTTGTAACCTTTAGCAACTAATCTATCTTTGTGTGTGAACACAATTCCATGTTTGATGGTTTTTATCCTTAAAACAAACTTGCAACCAATAGGTGTGAAACTATTCTTGCAAATCAACAAAATTTCAATTTTGTCATCAAAACATTGAGTATGTTTTATGGCCCCTAACCATTTAAAACATTGAGTCTATATATGGCCTCTAACCATTTTAGGGAATCTGGGTTTCGTCATAGCTTTCTTACAGGTCACAAACTCATTAATCTTCATGATAATAGTTTGACTGTAAGTTGTAGGTTTCTTCACTATCTAATAGAAGAATTGCATAGTTTCAGTGACTTGAGCTCTATGCCTACTTGGGTATGGAACATCAAACAATAGAATATCAATAGCCACTTGAAAGTCCTTTGAATATTCTGTTCTCCTTGAAGCACTTGTAAAGTCTTCTAAGAGATGTCTATTCTTTAAAAGCCACTTCTAAAGTCCTTAAAGAATACGTGTTCGGATTTTCTAAAGAACTTCGAAAAGCCTCCGGAATGTCCGTTTATGTTTGTTGTTCGCCTCGAAGACTTTCGAGGTCTATTTTCTCCCACTTGTCATTTTGGAAACGAATCCCAAAAGGACATTATTTCGAGCAAACAAACATTATGTTCTTAAAAATTCGTGGTAGAAACAATACCCTTGTGTCTCATTTGAATAAATCACAATGAAACATATATCTATAATTGGGCCTTAGTTTATCGAATGACAAATACTAAGCTCCCACTGAGTTTTGCAACTCTCTAGATATATTTTATGAAAAGTTATTCTGAAATTACTTTTCAATAGCTTTGACGAATTTGGTTTAGTCTGGTGGTAGTTGAGCATTTTGTTTTAGAAATTATAGGAAAAGTCTTTGTGATTCATCATTGATCGAATCAAGTACTAATTGACTTCGATCATTCCAACGTAGATATGCCATATCTTATGGAGCTAGATTGTGAAATTACAACACACAATCATTGATGATCATATTTGGTCTCAAGTAATCATCAACGTGATCTAACCTAGATCTTTTATGATTTCTTGCCAAGTGGATTTTATACTTCTGAATCTTTGAACTAGCCAAACACATTCAACTTATATCACATTTGAGTAAATAAACCTATATTCACTCAAATCCATGTGAAATAATAAAGTCATAAAATATTTCTTTAGCTTTGAACTCTATTGTCTAGGCGTTCTAACAATAGTTCATATCTTTTGTTACTTTCAACAAGTAAGACTAGTTGTCTTAAATTGATTTAGAAATCAATGAACTTTCAAAATTCCATCAAAATAGAGCTTTTGAATGTTAACTTATTGATATGGTCTAAGCAACAATGCCAAAGATTAGTGGAACTCAAATCAAGGGGTTGATTTGAACCTAGTAAAGTTCTTTAAAGAGTTGTTTATTTTAATCAAGCATATTGACTCAACCCGTAAATGACCATTTTATTCAAATAAACAAACAAACAAGCATTGTTTTTGTTCTTCTGAATGTGAGTCTTTCTGTGTTTGAAGCAGAAATTTAGGTATGCTGATTATGGAACAAAATAGCCATTAAGTTCCAGCCTTGAAAGGACTTAAAACAAACTAGATGACCTTACAACTAATGTAGCATTGCCATGCTTCATTTCCCACTTGTAGGTCATTAGTGTAGCCTAGCTTCCATTGTTTGAGTTATTACCGAAGTAAGAACCTCAAGCGGTATATGATACCAAGGAAGTTTGATTGCTAGGTCACTTCTCTTTAAACATAAACTTATAGGTAGAAACGGAATCGTAAATTCCTTTCATTTGTTCCTTGTTTTCCTATTTCTTGTACCCTTTCTTATAGTCTTAAGAATTGAATTCTATAGTGTTGACTTTTATACTTTGTTAGACATGTCCGATGTCATTCCAACAGAGTTCTTACCATTTTATTTATGTTGAATATTCTGTTTCAACTAGATGATCTTACCAGAAGCTTCTAAAGTTCTCTAAGCATCAATCTATTCGAATGTCTAGGGACTAGACTCATTCGAGAATTAAATGGACAAAGATATTAGGTTGTTAACCATTGGTAAAGCTGAGTGTTTAAACTCAATGCTTTATGATCTCAAAACTACATTGTATTTTGAATTCACAAGCACCAATCGGTTTGCCATTCGACTTTGATACTCGAAAACAACCATAAAAGTGCTAAAAGAAACGTACATTTTAAATCACTCATTTTCTCTCATTTCCGTGAATCGTTCTTGAATTCACTACCAATCGAGGAAATTTACTGTTACCTTTCTAAAAGGATTTATTGCAGTGCAAGATATTTAATTATAAACAATAATTAAAACATACATTGAAGCATGCAAAGTCTAAACATTTATCATGAATAATAACTTGAAAATGAAAGCAATCATGCAATTTAAACAAGTCATTAGCATTTTATTCGAATTATGTGTTCCGGCAGGTGTGAATAAAATGATTCCAAGACCCTAAAACCATTGAAGAATTAAGCACAGTTTGTCGACTCAATTCTAAAACATTTTAGGTAAGCAAAAGCCTTTTGCTAATAGTCTAGAAACTACTCTTGGTTGATAGGTACGTCTAAGAACTTATTAGGTAAACCTATCGATTTTGCCACGACATAAAAGGACTCCTTACTTATATCGTTGAGTTTCACCAAAACTAACATGTACTCACAATTATTTGTGTACCTTGCCCCTTTAGGACCAATAAGTAACACCTCGCTGAGCGAAAACTATTACTAGATTGATGTAAAGGATATCCAAGCAAGTGTCATGGCACCTTATAACTCAATTTTTAAGTTTGGAACTTCAGGCTCTTACTATGTTGGTTAGATTTTAAGTGAACTAAAATCCTTAATCATGCAACATAATCAAGCCATGATCTCATGCATTTTAATACATATTTAAAAGCAATAAATAACTTAAAACATGCATAAGATAAATGTGATCTAGTATGGCCCGACTTCATCTTGAAGCTTCAACTTCAATGTCCGTCTTGAAAATCTCCGTGGGAGGCACCATTTTCTTCAAATAGGATAAGATATAATTAAACTAATTACAACTATTTGATGGTACGCAGACCATATTTGAATTGAAAAACAATTTTGGTACTTTAGACCAATTACATTCAAATTAATGGTACGCATACCATATTTTCTATCCTATTTGGGCCATACTAGTCACTTCATAACCTACAAAACAGTACATATACAATATATACCATTCACCCATTCATTATCATGAATGGCCCACATAGCTGGTTAGTAAAACACGTTATGCATCACATAAACATTTGCAGCAATTAATCAAGGGCACCAATAATCTACAAATTATTCAGTCCTTATTAATTCTAATCAAGTTGTTTTAACCTTAAGGATTTGTAGACCTAATCAAGAGTTTATGACTAAAAGGGCTCCCACTTAAACCAATAAATTCATATGCTTTACTAATTTTAAACATAAAAATGTATTTCTAGTCTAACCGGAAACATACAAATTTAATTAAAATTTAAAGCTCATATAAATTTATAATTGAATCCACAAATTTAATTTATTTTCAGTCGTATTTAAACTAATTCATGATTTTAATTTTAGTAAAATAATTAGAATAAATAAAATTTATAATAATTACAATATTCAAAATTAAAATCCAAGAAAATAATTTAAATTATTAATTTTAAAATTAATTAAAATTACGTAAACTGAAAATTTCAAATTAAAATTTTAAGAACGATCTAATCGTGACGCAACATCACCACGCAACTCACAGCCATAGGCCACACGCACGCAGCCATCGCTGGCCAGTGCGCGCAGCCCATGCGCTGCGTCGCATCTACTGCTGCATTCCATCGCAAGGCATCCGAGGCACGCTTGGCCTCTGGCTCGCTGCGCGCCTGCCCTCGTCGCACGTGAGCTTGCGCTCATCGCACGAGGCAGTAGCATGCGAGCAGGCGCTCGCTACGCGCGAGCGATCGATGCTGGGCGTAGCGCTCGTGGCACGCGAGCTTGCGCTCGCTGCGCGCGAGGCTTCGCACGCTTGCGCGAGGCAGTGCGCGTTGTGGCGCAGCTCGCTTGCTGCCCACACGCGACTGCTCGTGCCTTGCCTTCGCCCTTGCCCATTCGCCCATCGCACACAGCCCACGACACAAGGCAGGGCTGCTGCCTTGTGCTCGTGCACCATGCCCTTGCTCGCTGCATTCGTACCGCATGGGCGACGAGCTCCCTTGCTCGTCGTCGCATGCCCGCACTATACAACACCCCTTAAGGGTAACACGTAGCGTCCATTGCTTTGTGCGTGCAAGTTATATGAGCGAATCGCATAAAAATTAAGAATTTATTTTCAAAATTAATGACAAATTAATAAATAATATTAATTTCATAATTTTCGGGCGAAAAATCGAAAATTTATTATTTAATTGATTTTCGATTTGTTAGGTTATGATACATATGACAATTCATAAATCATGCGGAAAAACCATAAAGCCAGGAAAACATATTATTTACACATAATCATTTAGCATAGTTTAGATGCATACACTTTGTTGCGTGCCTTCCCTAGCTGCGCCCGAACCGAACAAGAACAAGTCTTTATGACTCCAAATGTCGTCCCTCCGTAGATAGTCCACAGTACGTCCGGATCCGCCTCAAGTTAGACCAACTAGAATCGCCCTTAAGGTGCTTAGGAATTTCGGCTAGTGTTTGCAAGTGTATGGCTGATTTTTATTTCAAAAACTTACCCTTTGAATACTTCAATCGTTCGTATAAATTATGACCCTAGGCCCTTATTTATAGAGGTTTGGAAAGGGAATTGGAATCCTAGTAGGATACGATTTAATTAAACTTAGAATCCTACAAGGACTCTAATTAATTAAATAATCCTAATAGGAATAGGAATTTAATCATACATCAAATCCTAATAGTTTTAGGAATTATGCATGGACACAAACACACACACGAGCATGACCCGCAAGCATGCAGGCCATGCCCGCGCACAGCCCACACGCCCACGAAGCCCATGCGAGCTACCGCAGCCCACGAGGCTGCCATGGCCTAAGCTGCGCGCTGGGCCTGCCTTGCGGTAGGCCTGCCGCCGCCTTGGGCTGTGTTGTGGCGCGCCATTGCTTGCTGGGCGATGGCCTGGCTTCGTGCTGGGCCTTCGTCCGGCAGGCCTCGTCCGATGCTTATTCGTACGATACACTTCCGATAAAATTCCCGGTTTCGGAATTCATTTCCGATACGAACAATATTTAATATTTCCGATTCCGGAATTAATTTCCGTTTCGAACAAATATTTAATATTTCCGTTTCCGGAATTATTTTCCGATTCCGATAATATTTCCGATTCCGGCAATATTTCCATTTCCGATAATATTTTCCGATACGTACCATGTTTCCGTTTCCGGCAACATCTACGACTTGGATAATATTTATATTTCCGATACGATCCATATTTCCGTTTCCGGCAATATCATCGTTTCCGGAGTATTTATTTCTTGCTTGTGACGATCTCAGCTCCCACTGAAACCAAGATCCGTCGATTCCGAATATCCATAGATAGAGTATTTAATGCCATTAAATACTTGATCCGTTTACGTACTATTTGTGTGACCCTACGGGTTCAGTCAAGAGTAAGCTGTGGATTAATATCATTAATTCCACTTGAACTGAAGCGGCCTCTAGCTAGGCATTCAGCTCACGTGATCTCACTGAATTATTAACTTGTTAATTAATACTGAACCGCATTTATTAGACTTAACATTTAATGCATTCTTGGACGAAGGGCATTATTTCCTTCACTTAGAACATAAAAATAATAATTTTAATAATTCATAACCATTCTATCATGATTTTAAAACTATTAAAATCTTAAGAATTCATGTTTTAATAATTAAAATCCTTATTTTAATTCAATTATATAAATCTGAAAATTAAATTATTAATTATGCAAAGTATATAATCTGAAATTCCTAACTTAATAATAAAACTATAATTTAATTCAAGAAACATGAATTAAACTAATAAAACATATTTAATTAAAACATAAAACATAATTTAGTATAGGGTTGTGAATTAACCAAAAACAAGAAGAGAGTGGCTGACCGGCGGAGCACAGGCGGCGCGGCACGAAGCCGAACTGGGCGGCGGACGGTGTCGGTATCCGCACGGTGGTTGCTGGTGGTGTTGTGCAAGAACACGGTTAAGGAGTGGTAAAACGAAAGGGAAGGACGAAGCAAGAGGTGAGAGAAGGAGGGAAATTACCGGCGGCTGGGCAGCGATGTTGGGCGCGGGTGGTGGCACGGCTGGCGCTGCACGGTGGGCGGCGATGGCTGCAGCTCGGTTGTGCGTGTGGTGGTGGCCGACTCCCGCAACAGAACACAACCGGATTAAGGAGGAGATAAACAAAATAAAAAGAGAAAATAAAGATGAGAAGGAGAAGGGATGAGTTACCGGCGGCGGGAGGACAACGACGGTGGAGGAAGGTGTCGGTGTAATACCTCGTATTTTTCTGTATTTATAAATATATTTTATTATATTTATAAAGCATTTTATGATTTTTAGAATTTATTTCGCATTTAAATATTATTTAAATGCATTTTTAATTAATTAGAATATTTATTATTTTAATTAATTACAAAACGAATTTATTATTTCAAGTTGGGAAATTAATTGGATTTCAAAAGTAAAACGATTTTAAATGAATCTAGCCCAATTCAATTTCAAGTTCAAGTCCAAACAAATTAAAGCAAGCCCAGCTTATGTTTTATGAAGCCCGTAAGGGAATCCTAAAGCCTAACCCATCTTTGAGTTTCCTAAGCCTATAAATATAGGTGCTCACCCTCAAAATCGCTCCCTATTATTCATTAAACCTAAAAGTAAAACCCTAACCTAAATTCCTCTTTCTTTCGTCGAACTTATGTTTGGCCGTTTTTCACCTATTTCCGTTCGTTTTCGGAAAATGGTTTTTTCTTCAAAGTTGTAGATCTCGAAAAGTTCTTGAACTTTGCTTCAAGAATCAATCGATTCTGAGTTATAGATTAAAAGTTATGAGCATTCTAAATTACTGCTGCAGTATTTCACTTTTCTCTTTCTCTCCTTGCCCGTCGCCCCTCACCCGAGCACTCAGCACGAGCGCTGCTGCTCGTTGCTGCACCCCGTGCCTTCGAGCACCATCCCTAGCATCCCTTGCTGCGTTGCTCGTGCTTTGTCCCTCGCACTCCCTCTCTCACCCTCGTCGTTGCAACCTACCCGCACAGCCACACCGTGCGTGTTGTGGTTGCTGTTGTTGCCGTGTGTTGTTGCTGTGTTGTGGTGCCCTCGCCCACACACACTCGCACACTCGCCTCTGTCCTTCCTCTCGTGCCTACTGCACCGAGCCCTCACCACCCATGTTGCTTTCTTGTTCTTTGTCCGCACACGCAACACACCCTTCGTCTGTGTTGTGTGTTTGTTTGTGTTCCGTTAATTCTTTTTTCGCCCAATCACATTCAATTCGTGATTGTACCGTGCTATATGCCGGATTGGTATAATTCTCTTCTTCCTTACCTATTCTATTTCAATTCCGTATTTTAAATTATATTAATATTATTGGTTTTGTTTAATTAAAATGTTGGGATCGGTTATTGTGAGGGGGTCGAAAAAGCGCGAGGCTAATGCATGACCTTGTCCCTCGTGGGTGTGACGATTCTTTTTATTCAATCAAGTGTAATTGGATTTCCTGTGAGTATACAACCAATTGACTAGTAATATAGGAGTCGCCATTCAGTTTTTAACGACAATGAGAAAAACTGACAAAACCCGGTTATCATGACATAAAGGGAGTGCAATTATGTTTGACCACGACGGCCGTAGGTTCCCTTGTGATCCCTGGTGTGGGGATCTCTCAATATACACCCGCAAGGTAGAGATTGAGGGTTCGGGGGACTGTAACTACCGAGAGGAGTAATTCGCTCGTCGATAACTCCAGAGGCAGGATATCCTTACTAGCTCAGCATAAATAATTGAAGGGACATGCGTTAACTATTAAACTAATCTGAATTGATTTTAGCAATATGCAACATATAATACTAATTCGATCGTGATTATCTGATTTAAATAACATTAAGGGACCTAGCATGATAATCCGATTTCCCAAAAATATTATATTTGTTAGGCGTGATAGAACAATCAGCTTAGGTTAGTTTAACAGTTCATAAAAAGGGCGAGGAAAGCGGTTAAATCATCGAAAAGGGACACATTACGACGCACCCTTGAGAGGTGCGTCACGGTTCTCAGAAAACTAACCACTTTGACTTTGCTATTTCTCCTTTTTATTTAACGAATCTCAATTATGGGACAGGATACGTTCTGTTCGATTTATGGATCGATTGCGACAGAACGCGTGAACAGTTTCGCAGCGAGAGGCTCAGGCTAAGGGGTTTAGAGTCAATACTCAGAATATATTATGTGTTGTTGTGTGTTTTACGTCGAAACTAGGGACCTATTTATAGGGAAGAGTTCGTGGAAAGATAGAATTGCAGAGTTCTAATCCATAAAGAATTAGGAAAAAAACACGTCCCAGGTAATTTCGGCGCCCAGCTCTGGGCATCAAAGATTTCGGCGCCCAGGGCTGGGCGTTGAAAATAGAGATCCGTGTAATTTCAGCGCCCAGGGCTGGGCGTCAATGATTTCGGCGCCCAGCTCTGGGCGTTGAAAGTGATGTCTGGGCCGAATTCTTTGTCAGATTCGCATTCCTGAAATCCGTAGAGTTTGAGATTAATTCGAGTCTTTTAGCGCGTATCAATTTTGTGACGGAATGCGTCTGGGCCCGTTACGAACTCTAGGCTCGTTAGGATTTCGATTAATACGTAACTCTTATTTCCGAATCATATTAGGAATAGGATTCTCGCAGTTTTCTATCTCATTTAGGATTTATGTTGGAATGCAACACCTAATTCTGACAGGTTTCTATCTTTTATGATTTTCCACTCTTAGAAGCTACTTTTTACGGCAGTTACTATTTTTAGCAGGTTTCCATAAATAGCTGGTTTTGGGTGAAATGAAATAGGGAATCGAGATTCGTTTATTTTATAGGAGATGCGTTGTCAAGTGGAGTTTTTATGCTTTCATCATCGAACCTTTCCCTTGCGGGAATGGGGACAAAAGTAGGTGTCTACAGTTAGCCCCCACTTTGACTGATTCTTGGAGTAAGACGATGGTCAAAGTATTAGACGGAGTGCGTCACACAAGCCATGGTGTATGTGACCTGTTTTGCGAGGGTCTCACGAGCCCCCGAGTGATAACATTTTACTTAAGGGTCATCACTTGAAGTGTCGACATATCCCTCACGTGTCATTGGGATTTGTCAACTGATAGTATAGAAACTTCCTCACTTTGTCATTGGATGGATCTAAAGGTGCTAGAAACTCCCTCACTTTGTCATTGGGAGTAACTACAGATGTTTTCGAAATTAAAGCTGTAAAGTGTAATTGGGCCTGGCCAAGCCCAATCACGAGGTAAAACGTTTTTAAAGATTCTCATTTTCAGGGCTAGCTAAACGAGAAAACCCCCTTGTTTTTATAGGATGTAAAACGAAGGAAAATCCAACACATCGCTCTTTTTTGGAAAAACGAAAAACCAATCCTTTAATTTTTGGAAAAAGGGAAAACCAATAAAAGTTATCGCTGCAGCGACTAAGGACCTGCGCTGTTAGTGACGCAGACCCCGCCGGCTGAAGATGGCGAGCCTGTCCGCTGAGGGTGGACCCCCCGTCCGATAGAAGTGGACGAATCTGTTTTGAAATTTTATTTTGTTTGTTTTTTTTTTTGAAAATAAGGACCTACGTGGTTTGCGCCGTAGACCCCGCCGGCTGAAGATGGCGAGCCTATCCGCTGAGGGTGGACCCCCCGTCCGATAGAAGTGGACGAATCTGTTTTGAAATTTTATTTTGTTTGTTTTTTTTTTTTTTGAAAATAAGGACTTACGTGGTTTGCGCCGTAGACCCCGCCGGCTGAAGATGGCGAGCCTATTTTAAATTTGAAGACTTTATTTTTTGACAAAAACTGAGAACCTGCGCGGCTAGTGACGCAGACCCCGCCACTGAGGGTGGGCGAGCCCTGTCCGCTAAGGGTGGACGCCCCGCTCGCTGGAGGTGAGCGAACCTGAATTCGTCTTTTCGATTTGGGATTCGTGTGCCGCGATCTTGCCCGATTGAGGTGGGCAAGTCCCTATTTCATTTCTTTTCTTGTGATTTCTTTTGAGAATTTCTTTTCATTTATTCTTGCAGGAGAGAATTCTTTCGAGGGATGCTCGGATTTAGTTTCAACCTGAATGTGGGTTGACAACATGCTTAGACGGACCATTGTCTTGTGGTCATCATCCTTTATGGTTTTGAGTTAGTCCTTACAGCTCAATTTTGCCACTACCTGGGTCCTTGATTAGGGGACTATGTATAGGTATCAACGGCGACCTTTGTCTTGAGGTCGTAAACCGGTTTTATCTTTTGAGACATCCAAACACGGGACTTCGTACAGCGTAGTTTGGGAATATTGTTTTTAACTTTGCATAATATATTTTCTCTCGAGCCCTCAAGCATTCGTGCTTGACGGTCATTTCTTGTCAAAGAGGTTCCTTGGGGATACGCATCCTGTAATGTCCTTGATCGTGTTTGGGATTGTGCTCATAAGTGCGAGCGATATTTGTAGTGGTGTGCTACTCTTAACAAAGCCGTGAGGTGCGACTTTCAGTAAAGGAATCGGCAATTTTCAAGTCGAATAAATATGGCAGGGCCCAACAGAATTAGGGCCTTTTAAGCCTGGGTTCATTTTCGGCGCCCAGGCCTGGGCGTTGAAATAATTCACGCCCAGGTGGGGCGTTGAAAGTGTTGTTTGGGCTGGTCTTTTGATGACACAGTTGGCCTCTTGTTCATTCGTTTATTTCACTTGGAAGTTCTATGTATTCTCTTTTCTTTTGTTTTTTCTTTGTTTTTAGAACGTGATGATTTTCTTGAGAAGCCGTAGCCGATTGGTGGACTACGGTGCTTGACGCTTTGGGGCGATCATTTTAAGGAACTGTTGCTCTTAAGGTGTACAGTTATTGCAATAGTCGGGCGAGTCTATATGGCCCGAGGAACATACCTTGAGGTGTAAGACTTTGATCGCTCTTTATGTTTTTTTTGAACGTGTTCGTGAATGATGATATGTATGTGCGAACGAGCGTTCATAGAATGGCCGTTTGTGTGCGGTCCATTAATCAGTTTGCTTGAATCAATTTTTTTTGAGCAATGACTGATTTTGAATAGTTTTCTTAGAAGCTTGATAGGGGTCAAGTCTATTCATGAAGTGGGCTCAAACATCGTGCCCTTTCGATTGTTCAAACATTTGCTTCGAGATTTTTTTTATTTTGCTATGGTTGTTTCGTAGCTTGGAGCCCCCAAGTATGCATGTTGGGATGCTTCCTTTTGGCGTACGATTTTTGTAGGTTCTTTCGAGACAGATGCCCTGGGGTTCCGCTCGTGCAGGTGCGAGATATCCCTTTCGTGGTAGGTAATATTTTGCTACCTTTAATCCTTAATGTAGAAGTCGTGTGGCTTGTATTTGGGCGATATGTAGTCTTTGCCTCTTACTCTTGGTCGTGCTTGCATTAGTGCAATGTGCCTTACCCTTTTTTAGACTTGTACTATGGGATTATGGTGCAACGCAGGCTTGTGTGGCCTAACGGCGTGTTTTAGAACATTCCTCCAAGTGTTGGGATATCATTACTTGGAGTACTTCATCGTGCTGAATCGTTCAGGTGCTCGAACAAGTGTAGCACCTTCTGCGTGGGTTTGCACGGCTTATTACTTCGTTCGATGCGATGATTCATAGGTGTTTCTTTCTTATTTTTGTATCTGGGCAAAACTTGGCTATCAGAAAGATTCAGCGCCCAGGCTGGGGCGTTAAAGATATCGGCGCCCAGCTCTGGGCGTTGAAATTGATTTCTGGGTATATTTTGATGATTTTTTTTCGCTTTTGCTTTGGAACGAGGTAGACTGTGTAACGGGCGCTTGTAGGGCGAGCGTTATGTGCAGTAGTTTGATCGGAGTTTTGGTGACTCGCGATTTTCAGTTACCCTTGTTAGTGGGGTGACTTTATATATTCTAAGTAGTGCTTTAGAATTTGGGAGGGGTTGTAGCCATTCTAAGGTTCGTTTTGCACGATTAAAGCTTAGGATTGAGCCCCTATGACATATGTATAGCATTAGCGTCGAGAATTTGCGATAAAATCGTCATTTCGAGCATTTTTAGAGTGTTTTTCTCAAGCCCCCAATTGTAGTTACGGGATTGGCTTGGTGCTATAATGCTTTGCATACGTTTTTATGCATTCATGGTGACATGGATCATGAATAGTTTGAACCAGGCTCGTTTAGTGCGAGTTACGTTCGAGTAGTGACTTGCTACTTTTCTTGTAAATGTCGTATTATGCGACATCGCCATGGTCAAGGTAGCAACATGTGGAAGTGTGCCTTGACCAAAAGTTAGGTGCCTTTCTTTACCCATAATCATATTTAGAAATCTTTTGACTCACTTTGTAACATCGAGATAAACACATACTTAGCTTAAACCAACGACTCTTTATTATGTTCGAAGAAGTCTTTAAAAATCATTTGAAAATTATTTAAAATCCGAGTCCTACTGTGTACAATCCGAGGTGTCCTAAGTAGGTTGACTTATAGAAGGGTTCGTACAGGATTACATGAGTGAATAAAAATACTGTTACGATTTTTGGAATGCTGTCTAAGGGTTTGCTGGAAGCCAGGGTGCCGGCGTCAAGATATACTTGTGCCCGTTTGGCGTATGCTTTAGGCTTTTAGGGCCATCTTTTCCAGAATTTGCGGGAATATAAACCGTTTTCAAATCGACTTAGATTTACTTGGTGTATGTCTGCATAAAAGGTCAAGGTATACTTAGTTCTTTCCCTAACTCTTTCATTTCAATTTTTAGCCCCCAGTTGCTATTATGTCTTCCCATTAATGATGCTTTCAGATTTCGATTTTAGATGCCCGAGTCATATTCCTAAGTAGGGTGAGCCTTGGTTAAGTGCCAAGTCTTATTGACAATGTCTGATTTTTTCAAAGGAGATTAGCAAGCATTCGAATTACCATGAACGGGTGCCCTGAGTTCGAAGGAACGATGGGGCGATGCCGTAGAACAATCTTTTTCATTGCAAGCTTACTGCCTTTACTACTTGTTGGCGATCATGACTGTGTCTAGTGGTGAAAGAAGGTCTTTAAGCGAACTACTATGTCTAGTGGTGGAAGAAAGTCTTTAAGTGAGTTAGTTCGCTTTAGGGAGGGTCAAGTCGAGTACTTTAGAGGTCATGGGCGCTTGCGCTAGCCCCCATTCAATTGAGGCAGAGCAATCTTTTGAGTCTTGGCTATGCGCCTAGGAGTGTGAGTGCTCCTTCTGGCAAGGTACGTGCCTTTATTATTTTTCGATGTGTGCTCATTAATTTTGGCATCTTGGTGACTTGGATTCTTCCTTTGACTTAAATTTTTCTTTCGACTTGGGTTGCAAGTAATTAAATTTCAACAAGGGACTTCTATTTTTATTCTTGTTATTCTATAGGCTTTAATATTTCTGCAAATTGGTTGGACCGAATCATGGATTGCCTACGTATCCGCCTTAAATAATTTTAATTTGGAATCAGGTCTTGCGTAGTTCTTAGCCTAGAAAATGGTTTCTTAGAATGCTGATTTTAAACAAGTACGTTCTGAGGTGGAACCGTAATGTTTGAAATAGGATGAGATAAGTGAAGTTCATTATTATTTTAATCTGCTGCTTTGCCGTAAGCCAAAAAATTGTTTTATATTTTTTTTTTTGAGTACGTGTATTTTTTGATGGTACGTATATCTGAATACGTGCTGTACCCCTCCAAGTGTCCGTTATTTTTCCGTGCATGTGCGGATAAAATGACAAGCACTTCTGGACAAAATTTGGCAAGCAGAGAGATTCAGCGCCTAGGCTGGGGCGCTAAAGATTCCGGCGCCCAGCTCTGGGCGCTGAAAATGATATCTAGGCAGATTTTTTGGTTTTGTGCCAAATATTTGTGAATCTTTTTTTGTGCGCTAAATGTTCTTTTTCTTTTTAAATGAATTTTTAAAGGCGTTTTGCAAAGTTCGCTTTTTTATTATTTATTATTTTTTGTACTTTTCATTTGTCTTCTTTTTTATTTGTGACTCAAGACGGCTTGAAAGATGGGTTGAATGAGATAGGATAAGTTGTATAGGTATTAGTCGAGCATGAGGATTACATCAACCAAGGCCAATGAATAGCATGGGGACGGTTCAAGGGTATATCAACAGGACGTATCCAAACGAGTCATATGGTCATTATGCTAATGGTGGTGTAAGAGCAGGTTTGGACTTTGGAAATGATGGGCATGACGCACGTGTCAATGGCCGTGCGTGGTTTTCGGTTGATAATAAGTTCAAGAACAAGAGTTGAGGTAATGGTCTCTCGGGTTATGGCAATGAGAACATGGATGGGTTAAATGAGCTGAACAGGGGCCCCAGAGCGAAGGCGTCTAAGAACATAAGGACTGGAAAGGGTAGACATTGTAGAACTTTATGTAGCTTTTGTGGCATGATTTGGATTGGTTGACTCAGTTCTTTTCCTTCGTTTACTTGGGTAAATATTGCACTTTTTGGGAGGTACGGGATAAGTATTCCATGGCTCGCTCTTTTCGCTCTCCCTTTTCTTTTTCTCTTTTTTCTTTTTTCGCTCGAGATTTCCCTCCCCTTTTTATTTATGCTAAAAGGTAGATGGTGGTGGTCTTTGAGTCACGAGGCGAGACTGAGTGAGCCTCGTTTGGTGGGCCTATAGTGGACCTTTAATTTTAGTGGGCCTAGGGTGGCCTTTTAAATTGTCTTACTTTGCAAGCGTATTTAGTTGTTTCTTAAAATGTGCAAATAGCGTAGATTAAAAATGTTATTTTTACCTTATTGAAATTTAACGAAAGAATTACATCGAAAATAAATTTTTTTTGCTTCTTTTCAGATTTCAGTTTTCGGGATTTAATTGGAAGTTGTGATTTAGACTCGAACTTTCATTAACTTTTCTGATTATAACCCGTGTATGAATATAAGGAGGTGGCCTAGACTCAAAATAATGACGTGGCGTAAGCCTATAATACTTGACCAAGCAACTCTCAGACTTAGGCTAATTGGACCATAACTTTCGTTGGTTGACACTTCAGATTTTAACCCTTGGGTGTTTATTTGTCACGCGCCATTTTGCTTAATGTTGGCAAGGTAGTTAATTGGGGAGATCGAATTTTTATTTTTTCAAGACTAGAATCATTAGTGCGGCTTCTCTCTTAGTGTGTATTGCTTTACCCCAATGGTAGCCTTATGGTATGCCGATTTGGGTATTTTCATGGTTGGTCATGTTGCATTCATGGAAAATCTTTTAGTCCGTACTTAATAGTATTTAAAGGAGTGAGTGACTCGAGAGGAATATGATAGTCGTGACCCAATGTGATTATAAGCCTTGAGGCCATTAATTTTCCTTGCCAATGGTATTGACACCTTAGGTTCACTTTAGGGGTTGTGCGACTATGGGGGAATGATTTTCAGAATGTGACCGTTTCCATTTTGCAAATACTATAACATATTCTTTTTATTGGTGAGAGAGAGTATTAAGGCCGTTGATTCTTAGCAAAGGATGACAATTACATATGGGTGCTTATTGATTTAAATGTTTAGGAGAGGAGACTCAATATGGTTTAACCTTTTAACTTGCAGAACGACACCAAGCATTAGGACCGATTCTATGGATAAGACAACTAAGACTTAGGATTTAGATTGTACTTTGGCATAGCCTAGTCTAGACTCGGATTTATTTTTTTATTCGAACATTATTTTTCTTTGAAAACTTCATTTGAACATTATTTTTTGAATACTTTGCCCATGTGACATTCAAGGTTTAATTAGCATGCTCGGTTTTGATGCCGAGCATTGTCGTCGTAGGAGGCCTAACAACGACACAAAGAGTTATTTATTTTTATTTTTTTGTCGCTTTTAGAATCGAGTGCCTTTTCATACGCCCTTGCAGCAATTTTCACGAAAAGTTTTTTTTTTTGCTACGTGTGTTTTTTTGCGCGGGCACCGAGGCTGCTGTGCCTGACCGAAAGGCTAGGCAGCAACTTCAGCGCCCAGCAGTGGGCGTGAGAAATTTCGGCGCCCAGCCAGGGGCGTTGAAAATGCGACCCTGGCTGGTTCTCGTTTTCTGTTTGCGTATACTTTTGTTTTATGCGACTTAATTTTGCGTGCTTGCCTAATAACGTCCTTTACGCGTTGTGCAGCGTTTGTGGGATTCGTTACAGGCCATCCCGAGCGTCGCTTGTTTTTGTGGCGATCGTTCGGGCTTGCGGAACACGTATTTTGGTATAACTCTTTGGCAAATTAGTCTATGAATGTTTGGACAATTTTTAAGGTCGTTGGTTTTCTAGCATTATTTGTCACACACAATCACATATTTCGCTACACATAACTACAATACAAACATGGATTTGAAAATTAAATATGCCACGTAGTTTATGATAGGCTTCTATGGGTAGTTTATTTGCGCCTGGCTTGGTACCGCTTCTATCGTAGATCCAACACATGCCCCGATCGAGGTAGTGTCTTCAACAGACGAATTTCGCTCAAGAGGCCAACCCGCAAGTGCAAGCCAAGGGGGCATGCAGGCGAGAGGGACCTAATGGGCGAGCGATTGGGTTCGGGATAGGTGTACTACCTGCACAAGTACCGAGTGGGAAGCATGCGCGGCGTATGCACCCCCCTATTGGCGAAAAAAGGTATCCTTAGTCCCAACTCCCGAGGGAGCCGAGATTCGTTATGATGTTCTGCCCGTTCACATTAATATGCTGATTTTCAATTCGTCCCAACTTGATGGGGAAATAAACGCGGGGTAGGATCGTTTCACCCTTCGGCTATTTTGATTACCTACAAGCACGAGTATTTCCTTCACTATCCCCAGTGGAGTCGCCACTGTGAGGGGGTCGAAAAAGCGCGAGGCTAATGCGTGATCGACCTTGTCCCTTGTGGGTGTGACGATTCTTTTTATTCAATCAAGTGTAATTGGATTTCCTGTGAGTATACACCCAATTGACTAGTAATATAGGAGTCGTCATTCAGTTTTTAACGACAATGAGAAAAACTGACAAAACCCGATTATCGTGACATAAAGGGAGTGCAATTATGTTTGACCACGACGGCCGTAGGTTCCCTTGTGATCCCTGGTGTGGGGATCTCTCAATATACACCCGCAAGGTAGAGATTGAGGGTTCGGGGGACTGTAACTACCGAGAGGAGTAATTCGCTCGTCGATAACTCCAGAGGCAGGATATCCTTACTAGCTCAGCATAAATAATTCAAGGGACATGCGTTAACTATTAAACTAATCTGAATTGATTTTAGCAATATACAACATATAATACTAATTCGATCGTGATTATCTGATTTAAATAACATTAAGGAACCTAGCATGATAATCCGATTTCCCAAAAATATTATATTTGTTAGGCGTGATAGAACAATCAGATTAGGTTAGTTTAACAGTTCATAAAAAGGGCGAGGAAAGCGGTTAAATCATCAAAAAGGGACACATTACGACGCACCCTTGAGAGGTGCGTCACGGTTCTCAGAAAACTAAACACTTTGACTTTGCTATTTCTCCTTTTTATTTAACGAATCTCAATTATGGGACAGGATACGTTCTGTTCGATTTATGGATCGATTGCGATAGAACGCGTGAACAGTTTCGCAGCGAGAGGCTCAGGCTAAGGGGTTTAGAGTCAATACTCAGAATATATTATGTGTTGTTGTGTGTTTCACGTCGAAACTAGGGACCTATTTATAGGGAAGAGTTCGTGGAAAGATAGAATTGCAGAGTTCTAATCCATAAAGAATTAGGAAAAAAACACGTCCCAGGTAATTTCGGCGCCCAGCTCTGGGCGTCAAAGATTTCGGCGCCCAGGGCTGGGCGTTGAAAATAGAGATCCATGTAATTTCAGCGCCCAGGGCTGGGCGTCAATGATTTCGGCGCCCAGCTCTGGGCGTTGAAAGTGATGTCTGGGCCGAATTCTTTGTCAGATTCGGATTCCTGAAATCCGTAGAGTTTGAGATTAATTCGAGTCTTTTAGCGCGTATCAATTTTGTGACGGAATGCGTCTGGGCCCGTTACGAACTCTAGGCTCGTTAGGATTTCGATTAATACGTAACTCTTATTTCCGAATCATATTAGGAATAGGATTCTCGCAGTTTTCTATCTCATTTAGGATTTATGTTGGAATGCAACACCTAATTCTGACAGGTTTCTATCTTTTATGATTTGCCACTCTTAGAAGCTACTTTTTACGGCAGTTACTATTTTTAGCAGGTTTCCACAAATAGCTGGTTTCGGGTGAAATGAAATAGGGAATCGAGATTCGTTTATTTTATAGGAGATGCATTGTCAAGTGGAGTTTTTATGCTTTCATCATCGAACCTTTCCCTTGCGGGAATGGGGACAAAAGTAGGTGTCTACAGTTATGAACACCGAATTTTGAGGATTTGTATGTTTGAATTATTGAAGAATGTTTTGGATTGAAATATTATAATTTTCAGATTTGAAATATATATTAAAGCTTCAATTTTTATTAGTTTTAATGGTTTAATTACAAACTATGATTAGAGTTTTAATCGAAGCCTTATGGGTGATTGATTAGCATAATTAGATGATGAATTTAATTATGATAATCAATTATATTTTTCAGAATATTATAAAGACTTAAAACGTCGATTTTTAATGGTGTTATGCATGAAAATAAATTAATTTCATGCTAGGGTTTTAAACGATTGATTATGACTATTATTTTATTTATGAACGTTTAAGTTCTAATTAATTCAAGTGTTTTAAAACTAAACAAAGTTGCTGGAAATTTAGTAAGCATGGATAATAATTAAGTTTCTCCATTGTGTTTATAGGAGTTGATTTCTAGTAAGTTGTGATTCGCACAGTGGTCCCCGTACTTAGGTATTCCAGGTACGTACAAGTCTAGGGCGACCACATTATTTTTCAAGGGACATTACATGATTGTTATTGATGTGAATTATATTATGTGGATTCATATTTGGTTTGGTGAACGATCATGTGGATATTTATTATTGGAATTATTGATTCGTTGGTTGAACAAGCATGTTGGGACTATTGTGAGTATGGATTTCATTGTCAATCATGTTGTTCAATATTTATGCATGTATGGTTGGTTTCACATGCAAGGGATGGATTGTTTATTTGTATGCTATTGTACGGGATGTCTAGCATACTTTTGCGCCAATTATTCGTGCCTCGTTGCACTATTTATTTTACCACATGTGAAGGGTTCGCTCACGTAAGCCACCGCACATGTAGGGTTCGGTTGGGAATATTTTGTATGAAATAAATTAGGATTTGTAGTGCAAGGGCACAACCCTCATGTTAATAGGCATGATGTGGAATCTCACCTTTTTGTGAGAAGGAACTTGGTAGTAATTTCACTACGTCTAGATTATTGATCACAAGTCCTAAAGGATTAAAATGAGACTGTTTTTGTTGTTGTTTATTAAATGTATGTTTGTTTGAGTCTCGAGTTCGCCTTAATAAAATATTAATAAACGTAAAGTGCAACCAGAACAAGCTTCAAAACTCTTGGAACGTATATACCTTGAGTATGAACAATGGGGGGAGACTTGCCGGAAAGCTTGATCTCCTACTAATGATAAAAGACGTTGTTTCGTTTAAATTATGCGCTGGAATTCCGTCGGTATGGCCCGACACTCGGTATGGTCCGATATTATTATTTATTATTTGGTGTTTGGTGGGCTCCCAACACCCTTCCTTTATGGAATATTCTTTTGGCCCGTTCGAAGCTTATTCTAATTAAATTGTGAGTCAAGAGTCGAGTCAAGAGTCGAGTCTTGTATTCATTATTCGTTTGTTATTTATTAAATGGCTTTTGCATGTTGATTAGTACTTTAGCGAGTGATGCATGTCTATAGTTTTATTTCACTCTAGCCTTGTAAGTACTCAGCTTTTGTTGACTACGTGCTTTGTGTCTTTTGGTCATGGCCTTCGCCTTAATGACCCTACGATGATCCACCATTTGCACTTGCATTGTTGGGGAGTAGATTAATTTAGCAGGTTGGTAGATCAAAGTACGATCGAAATCATGTAGCTTGGGATGGTTGAGAGAGTTGCATTCTTTTGTGCTTTGAAACTATTTCAAATTATACTTTAATTATGTTTTGGAGTTTATGGATTTTTAATACTTTGGTTTTGGGCCGTTATGGTTCCAACTTGTATGAGGCCTCAATAAATATTATTTATAATGGTTTGAAAGTTAGTTAACATTAAATTCCGCTGCGTAATTCTGGTAATAGCCTTAATCGTTATCACTGTGGCGGTAATACTTTAGTAATTCCTTTATTTTAAGTTGGAAAATGGTTTTATAAAAGCAAGGAATTATTAGGGTGTTACAAAGTGGTATACTAGAGCTTAGTTTCATTCCTTCTTTGTAGTAAGAAATACTACAAAGTGGTAATCGGAGACTAATGCTTCTTTGTAGTAATTCATACTACTAAGTGGTATTTGCGGAACTTTAGGATTTTTAAATATTATTTTCCTAAAGTCAAAACGTATTATTTTGAGTACTCAATATTTTAAAGGTCAAATACCAATTATTTTGTGTCGTTTGAAATGAGTTGAAAAAGTTGGATTATTATTTAATTAAATTAAATTTTTCCTAAAATTTTTTTTTACTCAAAAATTTTGAATTAAATTCGAAATATTTTAATTATTTTCGGATTTTCTTATTTATTTATTTATTTATTTATTTATTTATTTATTTATTTATTTAATCGAATATTTTTTTCGAATTTATTTTTTCAAATTTTCGGATTTTTCTTGTTATTATCCGAAATTTATTTATTTAATTAATTAATAATTCTTATTAATTTTCGATTTTAATTTTAATAATTTCAACTAAGTTAGGAGTTATTTCTTAATTAATTTCGAAAATTAATATTACTTCCAAGTGAGGAATGGGTAGATTAAGAAGGCCATATTTAGACTAAGTGTGCATTTAATCTAAGTATGCAATTTAATCAAGTGTTTATGTGATTATGCCTTGATTTTGTGACCTTTTAATTAAGATTGATCATGTTTTATGTTGCTTTATGTGATTATTTGCATCACGATTCATGATTATGCATGTACTTGTGCATTGAAATTGTATGGCTCCACGAACTTAAACTGTTTCCTCTCCTTGGGGGTTGAATTTTGTTGGGAACACGTTAGTGAGACTCTTAAGTGTGTGTTTTTAGGACTTAAGAATGTTGCCTTCAAGGTTCCCTAATCCGGGACAGTTAGAGAAGATTGATAGTGAAACTCCACTTTATTTGTGAAAGAAGATTGAGTTTGCATGAAATTATTTTTCTA
This sequence comes from Spinacia oleracea, assembly GCF_020520425.1. Taxonomy (NCBI): domain Eukaryota; kingdom Viridiplantae; phylum Streptophyta; class Magnoliopsida; order Caryophyllales; family Amaranthaceae; genus Spinacia; species Spinacia oleracea. Next base: position 59,684,809 of record NC_079489.1, read on the forward strand.
TACTTAAGAATTTGCCATATTTGAGGAAAATTAATGTTATGCCTTGAGGTGATTGTATATCGTTTACCCCATATGACGCCTTATATAGAGCTTAAGTATAGTTTAGTGATATGCATTGTGAGGATGATACACCTAACTGGAGGAAATATGGCATTGTAGATGGTAAATGGAGGTATGATTCTTAGGTTATGATTACTATCATTGAATTAGCAGAAAGGTGCTATGAAGATGGTATGCTTCCTATGGGATTAGGCCTAGGTGACATAGATGAGTATGATGGGTATGAGATGGTGATAATGATGATGATGATTGAGTATGAAATGGAAAAAAAAAAGAAATTGAATGATGATGGTGAAGTTTTTGAGGTTGAAAATCTGGATCCAGTGGTTCATGAACCTACTATATTGAGTTTTCTAGTGGCTTTGAAATAGAACCTAAGGCTAATAGTGATGTTAATAGAGTGTCACAAAAGGATGATGAGGTTATAGATAAATATTCTGATCGAGAAGACAACATGGATGATCCTAATGATCAAGAACTTACTCCAGAACAATACAAAGGAAGAGATGATCGTCGTGATGACATTAGTCTTTAAAGAACTGTAATCCTTAGTTATTTATTTTGTTGATTAATAAAGTAGCAAAGCTACTATTTATGGTTATTAGTTCAATTATGGTTTGGAGAAATAAAAGCAATCTTATTGATGGATGTAAGGCCTTTTCATTGAAGTATTAATAAAAGCATCGAAATCCTTTTGTTATCTCTTGAGTTCAAATCTCGATTAAAAGTTTCGTGGGTATCGCAAAGGGATTATGTGTTTTATTTCTCGAATTGATTATTAACTAAGTGCATCGTGGTTATTTTCCACTTAGCTATGTGGTTCGAACAAGTCAAGGGGGTGGCTAGTAGGTGGCTCCACTTTCCCCATCATGTTCGAAATTATATGCATTGTTGCAAAATAATTTGATTGGTTTGTTGGTCTGTAACCTTAGCGTTGTCCATGTCAAACCCAGTCTTGCATGAGTAAGAAATAGCCAATGTTGTTAGGCAACTAGCCGCAGTACTTCAGAACCTAGAAGAGACTAGGCAAAATTCAATTAATGACCCTGCTAGGGGAATGTTCAAGATGGTAGTCGAGAGTAATCTTCCGCTGTACCAAGGGGAGTCTGACCCAAGTGTACTGGAGAACTGGCTTAGAAAGTTTGATAAATTGATGGTTGTTGTAAACTATCCAGAGAACCTTAGGGTTGATAGTGTTGTGTATTACCTTATGGGAGCAATTGATTTGTGGTGGAAAAGGTGTGAGAACGCTTTGAGAGCTACACCTGGATTTGGATAGGAATCATTCAAAGATGCCTTAAGAACCAAATTTTACCAACCGTACTTGAAAAAGCAGAAAGCCCAAGAGTACATTGAGCTAAAGATGGATGGGATGGTTGTGACAGAATACTACTCCAAGTTATAGAATTGTCTAGATTTGCACCTGAAGTGGTGGCAACGGAAGAGCTTAGGGCTCAAAGGTTTGAAAATGGACTGTCAAATAGCTTCGTAGTTGTTACTATCTGGAGAGATCCTTACTTCTCTAGATACTCTCTATATATATAGAAAGGCCGCTCATCTGTATGGACTACAGGTGACGAAGAACAAGATTGAAAGTGAAACTGTCAAAAAGAGAAAGGACGTTAGGAACCAGAGTTATTGAAGTATCCATAATTATACCAACTGGTAGTATAGTAAGTACCAAGATTCATAAGAATGTGCCTTGACCATAGCCAAAACCATTTTCCTGTCTAACCTAGTTGAGATTAAATTAGGGGAATTGGAGGTGATTTTAGTGATGGATTGGTTGGCCATATTCAAAGACAAAATTGACTGCGAAAATCAGGAGGTTGATTTGAGATCTAGCTTAAGTACAGTAGTACCTATCGTCATTTTGGGTAAGCCTAGAAACATATGAATTATCACGGAAATTGAACTCGTGAAGCTAGTCAGTAAAGGGAACCCACTATTCTTATGCAATGTGAGAGACCTTAATAATAAAGTTAAGGATATACCTGAGGACATTGAAGTTGTGAATGAGTTTCTAGATGTGTTTCCGGAAGAGACCTCGGAAATGCCTCCCAATCGACCTATTGACTTTACTATAAACTTAGAACATGAAAATGCACCTATTTCGAAAGCTCCATATAGAATAACTCCAGAAGAAGTGAGTGAGTTGAAGGGTAAATTGAAAGATTTATTGGAGAAATTTTATATTAGACCAAGTGCATCACAACGAGAAGTACCAATTGTGTTTATGAAAGAGAAGGATAAGAGTATGAGACATTTTATAGACTACAAGGAAACCAAGGAGGTCATAATTAAGAGCAAAGTACCCTTTTTCCCAGGATAGACACCTACTTTGACCAATTTAAAGAAGCGGGAATTTTCTTGAAAATCGAATTGTGATCAGGTTATCATCAATTGAGAATTGCGGATAATGATATACCAAAGACTGCATTTGGGACAAGATATAGTCATTTCGAGTTCACTGTTATGCCATTTGGGTTGGTCAGTGCACCTACAATATCCATGGACTTGAAGAATCGTGTGTTCCATGCATTTATGGATAAGTTTTAGTGTTTTTGTAGATGATATCTTGGTGTATTCGAAGAGCAATAAAGAGCATGTTGAACATTTTGGGTCTATGTTAAGTACACTTAGGGATAACCAATTCTATGCCAAATTACCAATGTGTGAATTCTGGATGGAGAATGTCACATTTTGGGGTATCTAGTGTCTAAAGAAGAAGTTGTAGTGAACCTTGCAAGATTAAAGCTCTTAGGGAATGACCTACACCAAAGAGAGTCACTGAAATTTGAAGTTTTCTTAAGTTTAGCTGGATATTATAGACTCTTTGTGCAAGACTTGTCTAGGATACCCAAACCAATGACTACCTTGATGAAGAAAGAAGCTAAGTTTGAGTGGAATGAGAATTGTGAGGAAGCATTCCAAGCTCTAAATATGCGTTTGACAACCGTGTCAGTATTAACTCTACCAGATGGAAATGATACCTATAATGTGTATAGTGATGCATCAAGGAATGGTTTAGGGTGTGTATTGATGCAGAACGGGAAGGTTATTGTGTATGCATCAAGGAAATTAAAACCGTATAAACCTAAGTGTTAGATTATGATACATATGACAATTCATAAATCATGCGGAAAAACCATAAAGCCAGGAAAGCATATTATTTTCACATAATCATTTAGCATAGAATAGATGCATACATGTTGTAGCGTGCCTTCCCTAGCTGCGCCCGAACCGAACAAGAACAAGTCTTTAGGACTCCAAATGTCGTCCCTCCGTAGATAGTCCACAGTACGTCCGGATCCGCCTCAAGTTAGACCAACTAGAATCGCCCTTAAGGTTACTAGGAATTTCGGCTATGTGTTTGCAAGTGTATGGCTGATTTTTCTTTCAAAAACTTACCCTTTGAATACTTCAATCGTACCTGCAAATAATGACCCTAGGCCCTTATTTATAGAGGTATGGAAAAGGAACTGGAATCCTATTAGGATACTAATTAGTTAAACTAGAATCCTAGTAGGACTCTAACTAATTAATTTTATCCTTTTAGGATTAGGAATTTAATCATCAAACAAATCCTATACAATTTAGGTTTCGTATGTGAACACAAACTCTACACGAGCATGACCCACGAGCGTGCAGGCCATGCCCGCGCACAGCCTACACGGCCGCTCGGCCCACGCGAGCTGCAAGCCCACGCGAGCAGCAGCACAGCTCGCAGCCCATTGCTGCGCGCGCTGCGCGCGCTGCCATGGCCTGCTGGGCCTGGCGTGGCCTTGGCTGTTCGTGTGGCACGCTTGGCTTGCTGGGCGATGGCCTGGCTTCGTGATGGGCCCTCGTCCGGCAGGCCTCGTCCGATGCTTATTCGTACGATACGCTTCCGATTAAATTCCCGGTTCCGGAATTCATTTCCGATACGAACAATATTTAATATTTCCGATTCCGGAATTAATTTCCGTTTCGAACAAATATTTAATATTTCCGTTTCCGGAATTATTTTCCGATTCCGATAATATTTCCGATTCTGACAATATTTCCGTTTCCGGCAATATTTCCGATTCCGGCAATATTTCCATTTCCGATAATATTTTCTGATACGTACCATGTTTTCGTTTCCGGCAACATCTACGACTTGGATAATATTTATATTTCCGATACGATCCATATTTCCGTTTCCGGCAATATCATCGTTTCCGGGGTATTCATTTCTTGCTTGTGACGATCTCAGCTCCCACTGAAACCAAGATCCGTCGATTCCGAATATCCATAGATAGAGTATTTAATGCCATTAAATACTTGATCCGTTTACGTACTATTTGTGTGACCCTACGGGTTCAGTCAAGAGTAAGTTGTGGATTAATATCATTAATTCCACTTGAACTGAAGCGGCCTCTAGCTAGGCATTCAGCTCACTTGATCTCACTGAATTATTAACTTGTTAATTAATACTGAACCGCATTTATTAGACTTAACATAGAATGCATACTTGGACCAAGGGCATTATTTCCTTCAGTCTCCCACTTGTCCTTAGGGACAAGTGTGCATTTCCTAATTCCTTTGTCACTCGATCCTTGCTCTTGAACATAAGGTAAGAGTTGTCATCCTTATTATGTCCAGAGGTGTTGCTCGGTTTCAGAGTTCAACTGATCAAATAAACAGATAATCATAGCCTATGATTCATCCGAGCACGGCCATGCATTTCACAGTTTCTAGCTCTCCGAGTGGCCTTGTACACATTTTAAGCATCTCATCCCGATTTATGGGAGGACAATCCCAATCTTGCAATCTTGAGATTAGACTTCGTTTGATAGGTGATTACCTGAGCGTTGCCTTTATAGCCTCCTTTTACGGTGCGACGGTTGGTCAACGTCAAAGCAACCAGTTCTCAAACAAGTAATCTCAAATCACTCAAGTATTGAGGATTTAGTGTCTAATAATTTTAATGAAATTTACTTATGACAGACTTTCATCTCTTACAGTAAATTTTCATAGGTCTTGTCCGATACTAGTCTTCCCAAAGTAAGTATCTATGCAAATGATTATGACATTGCCATCTCCACATAGTTCAAGAAACAGAACTACTAGTCATCTTGCATTCTGGTCGTCTAACGTTTTCTTTGCGTCCAATTTTATAGAAAACTCCGACTAGGGACTATTTTCAACCTTTGACATTCAAGTTCACTTGATAGACATTTCTTAGTCACAGGACTGGTCCTGACAGTCTATCTTGAATATATCGTCAAATTGAAGGGACTCATCATTTAATAAACCACAAATTAAATGGAAAAATGAATTTTCTTCATTTATTGTGAATGATTAACCAATAATGTTTTACAAAGATTTAAACTCTAAAACTTTTAAACATTAAATAAGGATATCAAAGCCATTCTCCAATATGCTTGATTCCCATAGCTGCAGTGTGCGAGTTGTGCTTCGCCTGCGGCAGAGGTTTAGTCAATGGATCTGATATGTTGTCATCAGTTCCAATCTTGCTTATCTCGACTTCTTTTCTTTCAACGAACTCTCGTAGAAGGTGAAATCTACGAAGTACATGCTTGACTCTTTGGTGGTGTCTAGGCTCCTTTGCCTGTGCAATAGCTCCGTTGTTATCACAATACAGGGCTATTGGTCCTTTAATGGAGGGGACTACACCAAGTTCACCTATGAACTTCCTTAGCCATATAGCTTCCTTTGCTGCTTCATGTGCAGCAATGTACTCCGCTTCAGTTGTAGAATCTGCAATGGTGCTTTGCTTAGCACTTTTCCAGCTTACTGCACCTCCGTTGAGGCAGAAGACAAACCCAAACTGTGATCTGAAATCATCTTTGTCGGTTTGGAAACTTGCGTCCGTATAGCCTTTAACAATTAATTCATCATCTCCACCATAGACCAGGAAGTCATCTTTGTGCCTTTTCAGGTACTTCAGAATATTCTTGGCAGCAGTCCAATGCGCCTCTCCTGGGTCTGACTGGTATCTGCTCGTAGCACTGAGTGCGTACGCAACATCCGGGCGTGTACATATCATAGCATACATTATTGAACCAGTCAATGATGCATATGGAATCCCATTCATTCGTCTACGCTCATCAAGTGTTTTTGGGCACTGAGTCTTGCTTAGAGTTATTCCATGAGACATGGGTAGGTAGCCTCGCTTGGAGTCTTCCATCTTGAACCTATCAAGCACCTTATTGATATAAGTGCTTTGACTAAGTCCAATTATCTTTTTAGATCTATCTCTGTAAATCTTGATGCCCAATATGTACTGTGCTTCTCCTAGATCCTTCATCGAAAAACATTTCCCAAGCCAAATCTTGACAGAGTTCAACATAGGAATGTCATTTCCGATAAGTAATATGTCGTCGACATATAATACTAGGAAAGCAATTTTGCTCCCACTGACCTTCTTGTATACACAAGATTCGTCTGCGTTCTTGATGAAACCAAAGTCACTGACTGCTTCATCAAAACGTATATTCCAGCTCCTGGATGCCTGCTTCAATCCGTAGATTGATTTCTTTAGCTTGCATACCCTTTTAGCATTCTTTGGATCCTCAAAACCTTCAGGCTGTGTCATAAACACAGTTTCTGTTAAAACGCCGTTTGAGAAAGCAGTTTTGACATCCATCTGCCATATTTCGTAATCGTAATATGCAGCGATTGCTAACATTATCCGAATAGACTTCAGCATTGCAACTGGTGAAAAGGTTTCATCGTAATCCACGCCGTGGACTTGCCTATAACCTTTTGCAACCAATCTAGCTTTGAAAACTTCAAGTTTCCCATCCTTGTCCTTTTTTCAGTTTGAAAACCCATTTGCTTCCAATGGCTTGGTAGCCATCTGGCAAATCGACCAAATCCCATACTTGGTTTTCAGACATGGAGTCTAATTCAGATTGCATGGCTTCTTGCCATTGCTTGGAGCTAGGGCTCGTCATAGCTTGTTTGTAAGTCGCAGGTTCATCACTTTCAAGTAATAGAACGTCATAGCTCTCGTTCGTCAAAATACCTAAGTACCTTTCCGGTTGAGATCTATATCTTTGCGATCTACGCGGGGTAACATTTCTAGATTGACCATGATTCTCACCAGATTCTTCTAAAGATCTCTGAGTTTCATCCTGAATGTCATCTTGAGCATTCTCTAGAGTTTGTTGTTCGACTCGAATTTCTTCGAGGTCTACTTTTCTCCCACTTGTCATTTTGGAAATGTGATCTTTCTCCAAAAAGACACCATCTCGAGCAACAAACACCTTGTTCTCAGATGTATTGTAGAAGTAATACCCCTTTGTTTCCTTTGGATAGCCCACAAGGATACATTTGTCAGATTTTGGATGAAGTTTGTCTGAAATTAATCGTTTGACGTATACTTCACATCCCCAAATCTTAAGAAAAGACACTTTTGGAGGCTTTCCAAACCATAACTCATATGGAGTCTTTTCGACAGCTTTAGACGGAGCTCTATTTATAGTGAGTGCAGCTGTATTTAGTGCATGTCCCCAAAATTCTAATGGAAGTTCGGCCTGACCCATCATTGACCTGACCATGTCTAGCAAGGTTCTGTTCCTCCGTTCCGACACACCGTTCCATTGTGGTGTTCCAGGAGGAGTCAATTCTGATAGAATTCCACATTCTTTCAGATGGTCATCAAATTCATAGCTCAGATATTCACCGCCTCTGTCAGATCGCAGTGCCTTAATCTTCTTGCCTAATTGATTCTCTACTTCACTCTGAAATTCCTTGAATTTGTCAAAGGATTCAGACTTATGCTTCATTAGGTAGACATAACCATATCTACTGAAGTCATCAGTGAAAGTGATAAAGTAGCTGAAACCACCTCTAGCATTTGTACTCATTGGTCCACATCTGTATGGATTAAACCCAATAGTTCAGTTGCTCTTTCTCCAACTTTAGAGAAAGGTTGCTTTGTCATTTTGCCAAGTAAACATGATTCGCATTTACCATAATCCTCTAAGTCAAATGGTTCTAGAATTCCTTCCCTTTGAAGTCTTTCTAAGCGTTTCAAGTTTATATGGCCTAATCGACAATGCCACAGATAGGTGAGATCTGAATCATCCTTTTTGGCCTTTTTGGTATTTATGTTATAAACTTGTTTGTCGTGATCTAATAAATAAAGTCCATTGACTAATCTAGCAGATCCATAAAACATCTCTTTAAAATAAAACGAACAACTATTGTCTTTTATTAAAAAGGAAAATCCCTTAGCATCTAAGCAAGAAACTGAAATGATGTTTTTAGTAAGACTTGGAACATGGAAACATTCTTCCAGTTCCAAAACTAGCCCGGAGGGCAACGACAAATAATAAGTTCCTACAGCTAATGCAGCAATCCGTGCTCCATTTCCCACTCGTAGGTCGACTTCACCCTTGCTTAACTTTCTACTTCTTCTTAGTCCCTGTGGATTGGAACATAAGTGTGAGCCACAACCTGTATCTAATACCCAAGAAGTTGAATTAGCAAGTATACAGTCTATAACGAAAATACCTGAAGATGGAACGACTGTTCCGTTCTTCTGATCTTCCTTTAGCTTTGGACATTCTCTTTTGTAATGGCCTATTCCATCACAATAAAGACAGCTTGATGTGGACTTGTCCTGCTTTGATTTAGCATTGCCCTTGGACTTTCCACTTTTCTTGAACGGTCTCCTTCTAGCCTTGAGTAAATCTTTGGCTTCACAGTCCAGTATTATCTCAGCCTTTCTGACAAGGTGAACAAATTCTGCAATTGTTTCTTCTCTTGGTTCACTTAGGTATAGTTGCTTGAAGCGACCAAACCCACTGTGTAGTGAATTGAGCAAGATAGAGACTGCCATCCTTTCTCTTATTGGTGTTCCTAGTAGACTTAGGCGATCAAAGTATGAACGCATAAGATCCACATGGAACCTCAGTGGGACGCCTACCCTCTGTGTAGTGCGAATGAGCTGAACATGTGTTTCTTGGACTTCCATCCTATAACACCTGTTGGGAGAACTAACCTTTAGACCAGACATTGATTCAATCAACTCATGGACGTTCAGGTCCCTGTCCTCCGTGCTTCCACGACAGATATCCCTCAGATTCTTGATGAGAGGTTCATAGGCTACAAACCTTCTAGCCCAATCATCAGGGATATTGTTCAGCATGAGACTCATAAACTTTTTGAGATCCGCATCCCAGGCGAAAAATCTCTCAGGGGTCATGTCTCTGGCATAGTAGCTTGGCATGGGATGTGATAGTACATACTCAAGTCCATTGAGTCTGACTATTTCAACTAGCTTAGCTTCCCATTCAAGAAAATTTGCCAGGTTCAGCTTGACCATAAGCTCAGAACCCATGATGATGTTTTGATTGTTGTTTGCCATAGTTAAAACTACAATTGAAAAGAATAAACAAATAAATAACCATTCACAGTTTCTCTTAATAAACATAAATTCTAGCATACATGCATAATTCAATGTTTATTAAGCATTTTATTCAAGTTATGTGTTCCGGCAGGTGTGAATAAAATGATTCCAAGATCCTAAAATCATTGAAGAACTAAGCACAGTTTGTCGACTTAATCCTAAAACATCTTAGGTAAGCAAAAGCCTTTTGCTAATAGTCTAGAAACTATTCATGGTTGATAGGTACATCTAAGAACTTATTAGGTAAACCTATCGATTTTGCCACGACATAAAAGGACTCCTTACTTATATCGTTGAGTTTCACCAAAACTAACATGTACTCACAATTATTTGTGTACCTTGCCCCTTTAGGACCAATAAGTAACACCTCGCTGAGCGAAAACTATTACTAGATTGATGTAAAGGATATCCAATCAAGTGTATATTTTGGCATGGCACCTTTTAACTCAATTTTTAAGTTTGGAACTTAAGGCTCTTACTATGTTGGTTAGATTTTAAGTGAACTAAAATCCTTAATCATGCAACATAATCAAGCTTTGATCTCATGCATTTTAAGACATATTTAAAAGCAATAAATAACTTAAAACATGCATAAGATAAATGTGATCTAGTATGGCCCGACTTCATCTTGAAGCTTCAACTTCAAAGTCTGTCTTGAAAATCTCCGTGGGAGGCACCATTTTCTTCAAATAGGATAAGTTATAATTAAAACTAATTACAACTATTTGATGGTACGCATACCATATTTGAATTGAAAAACAACTTTGGTACTTTAGACCAATTACATTCAAATTAATGGTACGCAAACCATATTTTCTATCCTATTTGGGCCATACTAGTCACTTCATAACCTGCAAAACAGTACATATACAATATATACCATTCACCCATTCATTATCATGAATGGCCCACATAGCTGGTTAGTAAAACACATTATGCATCACATAAACATTTGCAGCAATTAATCAAGGGCACCAATAATCTACAAATTATTCAGTCCTTATTAATTCTAATCAAGTTGTTTTAACCTTAAGGATTTGTAGACCTAATCAAGAGTTTATGACTAAAAATGGCTCCCACTTAAACCAATAAATTCATATGCTTTACTAATTTTAAACATAAAAATGTATTTCTAGTCTAACCGGAAACATACAAATTTAATTAAAATTTAAAGCTCATATAAATTTATAATTGAATCCATAAATTTAATTTAATTTCAGTCGTATTTAAATTAATTCATGATTTTAATTTTAGTAAAATAATTAGAATAAATAAAATTTATTATAATTACAATATTCAAAATTAAAATCCAAGAAATTAATTTAAATTATTAATTTTAAAATTAATTAAAATTACGTAAATTGAAAATTTTCAAATTAAAATTTCAAAACGATCTAATCGCAACGCAACAACCCCACGCAACGCACGCCCATGGGCCACACGCACACAGCCATCGCTGGCCATGTGCGCGCAGCCCATGCGCTGCGTCGCATCGCTGCTGCTCCCCATCGCAAGGCGCGCGCCAGCGCTCGTCGCAACAAGCATGCTGCTGACCATCGCTGGCCGCAGCGCTCGTCGCACGTCGCAACAAGCACGCTGCTCGCCATCGCTGGGCGCAGCGCTCGTCGCACGTCGCAACAAGCACGTTGCACGCCATCGCTGGGCGCAGCGCTCGTCGTATGCACACTTGCGCTCGCTGCGCGCGAGGCTCCGCACGCTTGCGCAAGGCAGTGCGCGCTGTGGCGCAGCACGCTTGCTGCCCACACGCGACTGCTCGTGCCTTGCTCTCGCCCTTGCCCATGCGCCCATTGCTCACAGCCCACGACACAAGGCAGGGCTGCTGCCTTGTGCTCGTGCACCATGACCTTGCTCGCTGCATTCGTACCGCATGGGCGACGAGCTCCCTTGCTCGTCGTCGCATGCCCGCACTATACAACACCCCTTAAGGGTAACACGTAGCGTCCATTGCTTTGTGCGTGCAAGTTATATGAGCGAATCGCATAAAAATTAAAAATTTATATTCAAAATTAATGACAAATTAATAAATAATATTAATTTCATAATTTTAGGGCGAAAAATCGAAAATTTATTATTTAATTGATTTCCGATTATCATGGATTCAAATCTAGGTCATAAAAATTTAAAATTTAACATAAATTTACAATTTTTATGGTGGTTTTTAATCACAGGTATCTAATTAAATTATAACTAATTATTAAAATCAAATTAATTCTAAATTATTCCAATTTTCAACAAATTAATCATAATTACAAATTAGATTGCATAATTAACAAGGCTAGGCGTTCAAACTTGTTAAACATATACAGTAGGTCAATCAAAAATTCAAGATTTATCAACAAGAATCGCAAATATTTAATTTAACATCTTAAATTTACGAAATTTTGCATTCGAAAAACTAAAACCTCCGAAAAGTCATAGTTAGGCTTCGAATTTGAGAATTCTGGGTTCGGCCAAAAAAAAAAAATTTGTCAAAATTTTAGAATGCCTTTTACATGCGAAATTAACACAAAAATCACTCGATTTGGATGAGTAACGAAGAAACTGCCGAAAAACTGCGTACGTATAATTAAATAAACGCAATTTGCAATTAATTAACAATTACGAAAATTAATCACCCCTTTTAATTCTTGCAAATTTGTAATATTTAACCATGTTTATGCAATTTAGATTATGAAAATAATAAGAGGCTCGTGATACCACTGTTAGGTTATGATACATATGACAATTCATAAATCATGCGGAAAAACCATAAATCCAGGAAAGCATATTATTTTCACATAATCATTTAGCATAGAATAGATGCATACATGTTGTAGCGTGCTTTCCCTAGCTGCGCCCGAACCGAACAAGAACAAGTCTTTAGGACTCCAAATGTCGTCCCTCCGTAGATAGTCCACAGTACGTCCGGATCCGCCTCAAGTTAGACCAACTAGAGTCGCCCTTAAGGTTACTAGGAATTTCGGCTATGTGTTTGCAAGTGTATGGCTGATTTTTCTTTCAAAAACTTACCCTTTGAATACTTCAATCGTACCTGCAAATAATGACCCTAGGCCCTTATTTATAGAGGTATGGAAAAGGAACTGGAATCCTATTAGGATACTAATTAGTTAAACTAGAATCCTAGTAGGACTCTAACTAATTAATTTTATCCTTTTAGGATTAGGAATTTAATCATCAAACAAATCCTATACAATTTAGGTTTCGTATGTGAACACAAACTCTACACGAGCATGACCCACGAGCGTGCAGGCCATGCCCGCGCACAGCTTACACGGCCGCTCGGCCCACGCGAGCAGCAGCACAGCTCGCAGCCCATTGCTGCGCGCGCTGCGCGCGCTGCCATGGCCTGCTGGGCCTGGCGTGGCCTTGGCTGTTCGTGTGGCGCGCTTGGCTTGCTGGGCGATGGCCTGGCTTCGTGATGGGCCCTCGTCCGGCAGGCCTCGTTCGATGCTTATTCGTACGATACGCTTCCGATTTAATTCCCGGTTCCGGAATTCATTTCCGATACGAACAATATTTAATATTTCCGATTCCGGAATTAATTTCCGTTTCGAACAAATATTTAATATTTCCGTTTCCGGAATTATTTTCCGATTCCGATAATATTTCCGATTCTGATAATATTTCCGTTTCCGGCAATATTTCCGATTCCGGCAATATTTCCATTTCTGATAATATTTTCTGATACGTACCATGTTTCCGTTTCCGGCAACATCTACGACTTGGATAATATTTATATTTCCGATACGATCCATATTTCCGTTTCCGGCAATATCATCGTTTCCGGAGTATTCATTTCTTGCTTGTGACGATCTCAGCTCCCACTGAAACCAAGATCCGTCGATTCCGAATATCCATAGATAGAGTATTTAATGCCATTAATTACTTGATCCGTTTACGTACTATTTGTGTGACCCTACGGGTTCAGTCAAGAGTAAGCTGTGGATTAATATCATTAATTCCACTTGAACTGAAGCGGCCTCTAGCTAGGCATTCAGCTCACTTGATCTCACTGAATTATTAACTTGTTAATTAATACTGAACCGCATTTATTAGACTTAACATAGAATGCATACTTGGACCAAGGGCATTATTTCCTTCACTAAGTACCCTACCCATGTCATAGAGCTAGCAGCCATGTTGTTTGCATGGATGAGATTAAGGAGAATCAAATTGGAGAGGTTAACTTGGAGCGAATCAAGGAAAAGATTTCGCAAGGGAAGGAAATAGATTTTAAAATCCATGTTGATGAAAGTTTTAGGCACAAAGGAAGGTGGTGTGTGCCTCAAATGTGCGAAGAGTTAAAGAAAATCTTATGAGAGAAGGTCATAATACACCATATTCTGTTCACCCAGGTGGTGACAAATTGTATAAGGATCTGAAAAATGTCTATTAATGGCCAAGAATGAGGAATGGTGTAGCTGAGTTGTGGCAAGATGTTTGACTTGTCAGAAAGTTAAGATTGAGCATAGGATACCTCAGGGAAAGGTCCAACCTTTAGAGATTCCAAGTTGGAAGTGGGACTGTATCTCAATGAACTTTGTCACGTGTTTACCCAAGTCAAAGTTAGGAAATGACACCAATTGGGTTGTGGTAGATAGACTGACCAAGACATCAGTGTTTATACCAATGAAGGAGACCTAGAAAGATGGAGCAACTTACTAAGGATTGCATTAAGTATGTTGTGAGACTACATGGAGTTCCTAAGGATATCGTGCCAGATAGGGATTCAAGGTTTCTTTCAATCTTCTGGGAAAGTGTGCAGAAGAGCTTTGGTACGACATTGAAAATGAGTACAGCCTTCCACCCAGCCACAGATGGACAAACTGAGAGACCCATCCAAACCCTTGAGGACATGCTTCAGGCATGCGTCATTGATTTCCAAGGAAGTTGGGAAGATAGTCTGGATTTGATTGAGTTTTCATATAACAATAGCTATCACGCTAGTATTGGAATGGCACCATTTGAGGCCTTGTATGGAAGGAAATGTAGAAGTCCACTATGTTGGAGCGACGTCAGTAAGAAAATGGTTTTAGGACCTCAAATGATAGACACAGTGAACCAAATTAGAACTATTCAATCAAAGATTCAAGTAGCGCAAGATCGCAAAAAGAGCTATGCATACTTGACAAAAGTTTCTAGTGGGTGACAAATTGTTACTCCAAGTTTCACCAATGAAAGATGTGATAAGATTTTCCAAGAAAGGGAAGCTTAGCCCAAAGTATATAGGCCCATATGAAATCTTAGAATGGATAGGAAAGGTAGCTTATAGACTAGCCTTACCCATGGACCTGCATAGAGTGCATAATGTGTTTCATATTCTCAATTGAGAAAGTATGTTCCGGATAAGTCACATGTGTTGCAACCGGAAACCATAGAATTAGACCAAAATTTATATTTCAAGGAAAGACCAGTCAAAGTCCTGGATTGTAAAGTCGTAATACACGAACTAAGGGTGTTAAAATTGTGAAAGTTTTGTGGTCTAATGAAGTTTTGTGGTCCAGGGAAGCTGAGGACGATATGAGAAAGTATCCCTAGCTATTTCCCGAGGGTAGTTGAGTTACGGGGTCGTAACTCGTTTCTTTTAAGGGGGGTAGAGTGCGGTAGAATTTCGCGATTTTACCTTATTTTCCCTTATTTTGTGCTTAATTTAGTGCCTTCTATGGAAATTGCGCTTCATATTATCATGTTGAATTACTTAAAGAGTACAGCAACTAAAATATTTTTGCAAAGAAAACGCAATAAAGTCTCATAAAGTCTCAAGTTTTGATTTCAAATTGTGATTTCCGTGCCCAAGTTTCGGGACGAAACTTCTTTTAAGGAGGGTAGACTGTAATACCTCGTATTTTTCTGTATTTATAAATATATTTTATTATATTTATAAAGCATTTTATGATTTTTAGAATTTATTTCGCATTTAAATATTATTTAAATGCATTTTTAATTAATTAGAATATTTATTATTTTAATTAATTACAAAACGAATTTATTATTTCAAGTTGGGAAATTAATTGGATTTCAAAAGTAAAACGATTTTAAATGAATCTAGCCCAATTCAATTTCAAGTTCAAGTCCAAACAAATTAAAGCAAGCCCAGGTTATGTTTTATGAAGCCCGTAAGGGAATCCTAAATCCTAACCCATCTTTGAGTTTCCTAAGCCTATAAATATAGGTGCTCACCCTCAAAATCGCTCCCTATTATTCATTAAACCTAAAAGTAAAACCCTAACCTAAATTCCTCTTTCTTTCGTCGAACTTATGTTTGGCCGTTTTTCACCTATTTCCGTTCGTTTTCAGAAAATGGTTTCTTCTTCAAAGTTGTAGATCTCGAAAAGTTCTTGAACTTTGCTTCAAGAATTGATCGATTCTGAGTTATAGATTAAAAGTTATGAGCATTCTAAATTACTGCTGCAGTATTTCACTTTTCTCTTTCTCTCCTTGCCCGTCGCCCCTCACCCGAGCACTCAGCACGAGCGCTGCTGCTCGTTGCTGCACCCCGTGCCTTCGAGCACCATCCCTAGCACTCCCTTGCTGCGTTGCTCGTGCTTTGTCCTCCCACTCCCTCTCTCGCCCTCGTCGTTGCAACCTACCCGCACAGCCACACCGTGCGTGTTGTGGTTGCTGTTGTTGTCGTGTGTTGTTGTTGTGTTGTGGTTCCCTCGCCCACACACACTCGCACATTCGCCTCTCTCCTTCCTCTCGTGCCTACTGCACCGAGCCCTCACCACCCATATTGCTTGCTTGTTCGTTGTCCGCACACGCAACACACCCTTCGTGTGTGTTGTGTGTTTGTTTGTGTTCCGTTAATTCTTTTTTCGCCCAATCACATTCAATTCGTGATTGTACCGTGCTATAGGCCGGATTGGTATAATTCTCTTCTTCCTTACCTATTCTATTTGAATTCCGTATTTTAAATTATATTAATATTATTGGTTTTGTTTAATTAAAATGCTGGGATCGGTTATGAACACCGAATTTTGAGGATTTGTATGTTTGAATTATTGAAGAATGTTTTGGATTGAAATATTATAATTTTCAGATTTGAAATATATATTAAAGCTTCAATTTTTATTAGTTTATTACAAACTATGATTAGAGTTTTAATCTAAGCCTTATGGGTGATTGATTAGCATAATTAGATGATGAATTTAATTATGATAATCAATTATATTTTTCAGAATATTATAAAGACTTAAAACGTCGATTTTTAATGGTTTTATGCATGAAAATAAATTAATTTCATGCTAGGGTTTTAAACGATTGATTGAGACTATTATTTTATTTATGAACGTTTAAGTTCTAATTAATTCAAGTGTTTTAAAACTAAACAAAGTTGCTAGAAATTTAGTAAGCATGGATAATAATTAAGTTTCTCCATTGTGTTTATAGGAGTTGATTTCTAGTAAGTTGTGATTCGCACAGTGGTCCCCGTACTTAGGTATTCTAGGTACGTACAAGTCTAGGGCGACCACATTATTTGTCAAGGGACATTACATGATTGTTATTGATGTGAATTATATTATGTGGATTCATATTTGGTTTGGTGAACGATCATGTGGATATTTATTATTGGAATTATTGATTCGTTGGTTGAACAAGCATGTTGGGACTATTGTAAGTATGGATTTCATTGTCAATCATGTTGTTCAATATTTATGCATGTATGGTTTGTTTCACATGCAAGGGATGAATTTTTTATTTGTATGCTATTCTACGGGATGTCTAGCATACTTTTGAGCCAATTATTCGTGCCTCGTTGCACTATTTATTTTACCACATGTGAAGGGTTCGCTCACGTAAGCCACCGCACATGTAGGGTTCGGTTGGGAATATTTTGTATGAAATGAATTAGGATTTGTCGTGCAAGGGCACAACCCTCATGTTAATAGGCATGATGTGGAATCTCACCTTTTTGTGAGAAGGAACTTGGTAGTAATTTCACTACGTCTAGATTATTGATCACAAGTCCTAAAGGATTAAAATGAGACTGTTTTGGTTGTTGTTTATTAAATGTATGTTTGTTTGAGTCTCGAGTTCGCCTTAATAAAATATTAATAAACGTAAAGTGCAACCAGAACAAGCTTCAAAACTCTGGGAACGTATATACCTTGAGTATGAACAATGGGGGGAGACTTGCCGGAAAGCTTGATCTCCTACTAATGATACAAGACGTTGTTTCATTTAAATTATGCGCTGGAATTCCGTCGGTATGGCCCGGCACTCGATATGGTCCGATATTATTATTTATTATTTGGTGTTTGGTGGGCTCCCAACACCCTTCCTTTATGGAATATTCTTTTGGCCCGTTCGAAGCTTATTCTAATTAAATTGTGAGTCAAGAGTCGAGTCAAGAGTCGAGTCTTGTATTCATGATTCGTTTGTTATTTATTAAATGGCTTTTGCATGTTGATTAGTACTTTAGCGAGTGATGCATGTCTATAGTTTTATTGCACTCTAGCCTTGTAAGTACTCAGCTTTTTCTACGTGCTTTGTGTCTTTTGGTCATGGCCTTCGCCTTAATGACCCTATGATGATCCACCATTTGCACTTGCATTGTTGGGGAGTAGATTAATTTAGCAGGTTGGTAGATCAAAGTACGATCGAAATCATGTGCTTTGAAACTATTTCAAATTATACTTTAATTATGTTTTGGAGTTTATGGATTTTTAATACTTTGGTTTTGGGCCGTTATGGTTCCAACTTGTATGAGGCCTCAATAAATATTATTTATAATGGTTTGAAAGTTAGTTAACATTAAATTCCGCTGCGTAATTCTGGTAATAGCCTTAACCATTATCACGGTGGCGGTAATACTTTAGTAATTCCTTTATTTTAAGTTGGAAAATGGTTTTATAAAAGCAAGAAATTATTAGGGTGTTACAGTCGGTCTTGTGGTGGTTGGAGGTGGCGTCGCAGCAAGAAACCAGGAGAGGGAGGCTGAGTTTTTTTTTTCCCTTTCTACGTGCAGTGAGAGAGGAGGAAGGGTTTTAGTGTTGGGTTTTGTTTTTTGTTTTTACGTGAAAGTGAAGGAGAGTAGAGGTATGGATAATTTTCTTTGGGTTTATTTATTGGGCTTTGCAAACTTGTGCTAGGATTGGAATTGATGTTGTTTGAATCCAAAACCGGTTAGGATTGTTTTCGAAATTCAATCGCGTTTTTGCAATCCAAATTCTTTTCAACATAGAATTCTAAAATTATTTTACATTGCATAAATCGTTAAAAATATTCAAAATGTAATAAGATAAATATACGTTAATTATATATTTATTTCTAAAATTCGTAAATTCTTATTTAAATATAATTAACTATACGTTAAAATATATTAACAAAATGTATAAAATTACGGGGGATTACAAAGACCCTCCAAACCAATCTCCAACACTACTCAGATCAAGCCAATGCTACTCGTGCCACCATTCACTCCAAGATTAACAATCTGGAATCCTTTGAGGAAACAGTGGTCGAAGAAACAGCTGGTTCTGGTTCCCCATCCCAAGCCTAAAACCTCTCCTATGTTTTAATTTCTTTTTCCATGGAACAATTTTTTATTTTGGTCTGTATAATTTTAAACCTTGGGTATTTGTTGCATCTTAACTTGACTTGCTTGATTAGTATCTTTTCGTTTTCTGGTTTGATCATTACTGCTTGCACTCTAATCTGTTGTTTGAGTTGGTCCAAAACTTTGAGGCTAGCTTAACTTGCCAAACGTTGATCGTGGGGCACTGTGTTTGGAATGGTTATATTTCGTGCTATGCTTTTTGTTAATGTCAACAGGGGGAAGTCAAGGTGCAAACTTCCAAGGTGAAATCAATCCTAGTTCATGACTCACCATCTTGTGTCCTCTCTGTAAGTTTTCTTTTCTTTTTTTGTATTCGTTAAAAATCTGCATCTGTTCCTGTTTATGTTTAATCTCATATTGTAAAAAGTTTGCATGTGTTGTCATCACCAAAAAGGGGAAATATTGTTGTTCCTAGGTTTTGGTTGATGACACACGCATTGCAAACTTCCTGATTGTGGTTGTTAATGAATTTAAACAGGTAAGTGCCTGAGTTCCTATTGGGATCGGAACATGGATCAGCTACTGAAGTTTCTGATATGCACTTGGAGCAGCTACTGGAGTTCCTGAGTTGGAAGCAGTACAAGTTGAAGTTTCAAAGTCACCAAAGTCAAGAGCAACACCTATTACAAATCGAGTGTTTTTCACATACACAGGAAAAGCTACAGACACATAGTTCTGAGTTCCTTCATGAACATAAGAGGAACTCATCAATGTTCCTGAGCAGGAACAAGTGAAGCTTCAGAGTTGAATGCCTCACAAAAGGGAAGACATATATGTCTAGGTAGTCTACTTTACTTAGATTATATGTAAAATATTAATATGCTAGGTGTTATATAAGGAACAGGAGGAACTTGGGTTACTTGGTTGTTTTTGTCAAAATATCTGGCAATACAGTTTTAAGGAAATTGTTTTAAATAAAATATCTCTTTACGTTTAATAAAAATCAGGTTCTTATTTTATCCTGTTAATTAAATAAAAACAGTTTTAACCTCCCTAAAACTTCTCCTAAATATTTTGATAAAATAATTTTTTTTTTAAGAAAACAAAGGTGATTGACTTGGTCTTAAACACGTCCAGCAGTTGAGGAAGTGGAGTGGGAAGTGGTCTTCCCTTGTTCCTCAAGTCTAGGGACGTGACAAACAAAGTGTCAGTTAATTGGCAGTTGAGTTTTTGAAGGGAACAAACCCTAAGGACAAAACTCTATATAAAGCCACGAAGTTTTCTGGAAAAATACACAAACATTCCTAGAGCTTTGCATTTCCTAAAAACGTTTTAAAGAGTTTTCTAAAAAGAGTTTGTGTCCTAGTTTAATCCAAGTTCCTAAAGGTCTTTATATATACTTAAGCTTATTAATATGTAGTGTTCTCAAAACAAAATTGTATTTCAGATTAGAAAGGATAGAGTTATCCTGTAAAGACTTAGAGAAAGAGACGAAAAGTGAGTTGTAATCTAAGTAGGTTACCGTGAGGAACTCGAGTTTGAGAGGAACTCTAGTTAGAGAGTTATTGTAATCGAGGTATTACTATATTATAAAGGAATTCTCTTCTTGATTAGTATCAAGAAGTTTTCTAAATTGTTGCTTTTGCTTTTCTAAGTCTTAGTTCCTTTGTTATTTCTAAGTTCCGCAAGAAACTCTCACAAAGTTCGAATTACAATTCACCCCCCCTCTTGTGTGTGTTCCTACTGGAATATCAGGAGGCAACCAACATGTGAAAGAAGTCCGAGGGCAGGGTCTTTTTATTGGTATAGAGTTGGATGTACAAGCTTGTCCGCTAGTTGATGCTTGTCGAAATTCAGGAATGTTAAATTGTTAATATTAACTGCTGGAAAAGGAAAATAGTGAGATTGGTTCCTTCACTGGCCATATTAGACCAGGAGCTCGAAACAGGTTCTGAGATTCTTCTCAAGTGTTTCCCGTCCATGGGTTGAAGCAGTTGAGTTGAATTTGTGTATGATGAGTCGATGCTTGTCATATTTCCTTGTGACATCAATAAATCCAAAGCTCATAATTGGCATCGTAGCTGTAAATCAGGAATAAGTTTTCCTACTAGCTTCTCTTTGGATTATGCCTTGGGTTTAATGTACAAATTGTCATTTCAAGACATCCCCTCGTTAATCAGAACATTGATTTTCTTTGATGCTTGGATTCTTTTCATAAGTATCTTTCTCCCTTATTATAAGGCTTAGTTTGTTATTTTGATACCTATAAATTGCGTAGCTTTATATTGAGTGGAACACACAATCAACATTATTATTTTCTCTTCTTACTACGTTTATTCATAATTAGCCTTTAGATATTATTACGACTTTAGTGGATCAAGAAGGCATAAGCAAACAATAAGCAACGACTAATTTTCAAACGAAAAAACTAGCTGTTGGAACATCAGAATAACTATTTTTAAGGTTGGGACATTTGGTGAAATAAGTTTAATAATAGGGGTATTTGGTGAAATAAATTTTAAAAAAAGGAGCATTTGGTGAATTATTAAACTAGGCTAACGGCGGACTAACTGACCGTTAGTAAGGGTATTTTGGGCATTAAGTCAATTATCAGGGATATTTGGTGAATTATTGGAACTTGATGGACATTTGGTAAATTACTTCAAAACTCGAGGGTGTTTCATGAAATATCCGTAAAATATACGTAGTACTGTCTTGAAAATATATTTATTTATGATTATAGTTATGGACGTGGAATCACCACAAGTCTACCACACAAGTCCGGAACTCAACTAAATCTAACCGACCACAACACATCAATAAGAGCGGGGAAATACCCTGAACCGTTAGATCAAAAAAACTCTTAAGGGTTTTAGAACTTCCCTGCAAACTTTTCATCTGCTTATACAGTCGTCCTCCAACTTTATATCTCTCTCTCTTCCCTCCTACATCCCTTCTCCCTCCTCCCTTGCTCTTCAAAATCGGATTTTTATCCAAACACCTGGGAACTTCAAACGCCACATCAATCCTATTCAACTCTTCTTCTTATCCTTTGTGATTGATTGGAGTTTTATCAGGTTTGTTTTCTCAATTTCTTATTTGCCAGAGTATGTGATTGGGTTTTGTTTTCTTTTGATTCGATTTGGTTTTTCACAAATCAATTTTAAATTTAAATTTAAATTTACCTGAGTTTATGTTTTGAAAATTAAGTTCTGGGTTTCACTCAAACCCCATGACTTTATCTGATCTTACATTTTTTTTTAAATTTAGAGTATTTGATTTACGATGCTTTTTTGATGAACTTTCTGGGTTTTGATGGGTTTCCCTCAGTTTCGTTTGTTCAAGTTGCTTATCATCTAAGAGAATTTCGTTTAGAATTTTATAACTACTATTTTATTTATTTATTTTGTTTTTGTTATATTACGTGATCAGTTTTTTTTTATAAACCATCATTTTCAAAGGAAGAATATTTTAATTTGTTCTCTCTAATTGCCTTGCACTAACTTGATTTAATGAAAGCGACATTTATATGTGATTATTGTTTATTCTCTTCTTAATTTTGTTCAATTGTCTTATGAGACGAAGCATATACTTAAGGGGAGAGGGTTTTTGTTTAACGGTTGGTTTTACTATTCACAAAGACTGATTTTGTCAATACTTTTTGCCCCCTTGTAATAAAGGTGATACTTGTAGGAAGGATGGTTTGCGAAAAGCTGATGGAGCAATGTATCCTTTTTGTGTATGCATATACTTACATTTGTTGCTTAGCTTTTTGTTTGATCATCTCAGTATTTCCCTTTGTTAATCAGTTCGTATGGAGTATTATGCTTGTTCAATTGTTGAGTTATACTTACGGTTATGGAGCTTGTGGGGCGAGTCAGTCTCGAAAGGAAGGCTCCTTTTGTTGAGGGGGTGGGGGGTGGAGGGAAAGTGATGCTGAAATGAAGTGTAAACTTGCTTGGAAGCTGTCGTTTTCTGAGCAATTCATTATCCCATCAGAATACAATGTTAATGTTGATTTGGGTTTAGTTTGGGTTTGGTCTCAAGCACAATCGATTTTCAGGAATTGATTTGACTCTATTGTTTTTATCGAAATACTTCGTAGATGTATTCTCGATCATGAAGTTGTACCATGTCATTTACAGCTTTGAAATTGTTAGCTTGTTTTAAGATTTTGCTAAATGATATTGACTGATTCAGATAATTATGCTTATGAATGTGGCATGATTTGGTTGGAACCACTTGATTATTGAGTTGGGGTCACACACTGTTTCATCTGTTTTATTCATGGAGCTTTAGTCAGTTCAAAAAGAGCGCTTTCTTTGACTATGGTCCAGCTAGAGGGGCGGAATCGGGTTTGATCCTTTCCAAACCAGCAGAAAAGGCTACGGTATGTTGAATTTTCTTTGGGAGCTATGATCAGATTATCTTTAATCCTGTTTTGTTCAATTTATTTGCATTTAGTATTGTATGTGGATGCATGCGGGGTTAGTTGGACTTTCTAGTATTCCGATGAAAATGTGGAAATAATACATGTTTAAGGATGATTTGAATCTGAAATAGATTTTTAAGATTGTCCTGCTATGCCTTGTATATTTGGCTGGGATGCTTTCAGTTAGAGGGGTATTTCAAAGCAATTAGTTATTTCCCAGTCATAACCTACTAGAGGGATAGCAAATTACATAAATTGACCTTGATAAAGTCTCTGTTACTTACACTTACTTACTGCACCATATTGTAATTATTAATATAAAATGCTGCATGTGACTCTATTCAGATTATCATGTTTCCTCTTGCTATGTTTTGCTGTAGTCTCTAGTCAAAAAACTTACGTAAATGTCTAAAAGACAGTTTTGAATGAGGTAATTGGTTGCATCTGTCAAGGTTTCCTCACAAGCTGCCTTTGCTGGTGAGTAATATTCGTGTCAGTTGTGCCTCTCTGCATCATCCTGTTAAAGTTGTTTTGGGACTGGTAACTGTGTCTTCTATGTTATGAAGGGTTTCTTGTAATTGACTTCTTAAGTAGTGTGTTATGATTAGTATGCGTAATCATTGTTCAAAGACCCCCACCCCTGCTCATCTTTGCTGGATTGGAATTTCTATGCAAAGTAAAACTCATAAGTCTTTCTTTGACATTCACTAGGTCGCATCTGACAATGGGATCACTTCTGATTCCACCTCATCTAATCAGGGTGTCCCCAACGTCAAAGGTGAGACTGGTCAAGAGTCAGTTGCTGGGCAAGATGTGTATAATCCACCTGCTAGCTATTACAATTATTATTATCCAGGTTAGACTTTTGTTGTATTTTATTTCTGTGTACTTATTCATAGTATGCTTCCTGGCTGAAATGCTATGATGAAAAATAAGTTTGCTTGAAGTTTAATGCAAGTGGTATTAACTATTACTTCAGTTACAAAACAAAAAAAGGAAAATTGATTAGAAACAATTCAGATAACAGCGCGTCTCCTGTGAGACCAGTCACACCATCAACTTGATGGTGTGACGAGTGCGAAACAAATAGCGTACCTCCCCTAAAACTATATAAAAAAAAGTAACAGATCTAAACTATAGAAGTAACATACCTAAACTAAAAAAGTACCTCCTCTAATTTTTTTTTTTTTAAAAAGTAACATGTCTAAACTATAGAAGTAACATACCTAAACTAAAAATGTACCTCCCCTAAAACTATTCCGTATAAAAAAAAGTAACATGTCTAAACTATAGAAGTAACATACCTAAACTAAAAAAGTACACATGTCTAAACTATAGAAGTAACATACCTAAACTAAGAAGGTATCTCTCGAAAACTACTCCGTATAAAAAAAGTAACATGTATTAACTATAGAAGTAACATACCTAAACTAAAAAAAGTACCTCCTCTAAAATTATAAAAAAAAGTAACATGTCTAAACTATAGAAGTAACATATCTAAATTCGCAAGTGTAAACTGGTCTCACCATCAGTTGATGGTGAGGACAGTCTCATATAAGAATTTAGGTTCAGATAATACTTCGTCTGCATCCTTAATAAAAACAGACTTAACTAAGGAAATACACAAAGCATAAGGGGTTGTTTGGTTGACATCTAAAAATTGGGGAATTGGAAATTCATGGGAATTTATAGATTGGCTAGTTGTTTGGTTGACATAAAAAGTAAAAATGGAGGAAGTTAGAATTCATGGGAAGTTTGAATTCCTACAAAACATGGGAAGTAAATTACCCGCCCCCTCTTGGTCAATCAAAGTTCATTAGAATTGGAAATTCCCATGTTGTCAACCAAACAACTTAGAGAAATTCCCATGAATTTAACAAGGGAACTAATTTCCCATTTATTACAACTTACTATGGGAATTGAATTCACATGTCAACCAAACAAGCCCTAAGTCTACTATTGGTATTCTATATGTCGATACCGTGGACTAGGTGTCTTAAGTTTTTCGTCAACTTAGCTGACATGCGTGTTAAAATTTATTATACTTGTCTTTTTTTTTTTTTAAATAGGTGAAAATAATTTTTAAAGGGCTATAGTAAAACATACTTGATTCAAGCTATTCAGCTATGTTACTCCAACACTTTGCTGTACGGTGGGTGTCGGTGTCAACACGACCCGACCCGCGACACGACGCTCGACACGTGTCCGAGAAGGTGTCGACACCGGTGTCGGAAAAGGGTCTGAAATGAAGTGTCGAAATCGAAAGGAGAAAAAAAACGAGTAAAAAAAAGTTCATAATTTTCCATTAAGTAGGAAGATATACATTGTAGGTCGTTAAATTTGTCTTACCCGTAAACAAATGCAAGATCTTGAAGAGTTCGAAACCCTAACTCTAGCAATTGACGGTCGGGGAAGGCGAGAGAAGGAAAATATTGTTGGGGCTTTTATTATAGAAGAAAAAACGAGTTGAATGCCCTATTCAAGTCTATTTTTCTGTGAAATTAACTCCTTGAGAATCAACCATATCCATGGCTTTTTCGAGTTCCAGCGTTCTTTTTCTTCAATCCCGTAGTTTTGTTGCTTTTTGAGTTGGTTGTGCAATTGTGCGGGTAGATGGACAACTGGCTTTAAACCTTTACAGTTTCAACTTTTTTCTTTTTTCATTTGCTTTTTTTAATAGAGTAAATGCGTGGGAAGTAGACAAACCCACGTGCCTACCTTTCCCACTCAATGTTTTATTTTAGTTTTTCATTTATTATAAGTAGGACAAAGTGACGTCTAGGAGTATCTTTTCCCATTCAATTTTTTATTTTAGTTTTTTTTTTCTCTGCTCTAGTTTTTCATTTATTATTAGATTACTTTAATAAATTGCATTTGGATATTTAAGTAACTTCTATTAATATTTTAATTTTCAATTAATTTTTTTTTAACAACTTTTTTTGATTTTTAGATAAAGTGTCATTTTTTTATCCGACCCTTTGTACGGGAGCCGTGTCTAAAAAATAAGTCAAGACACTCCTTTGACCGTGTCGGAGTGTCTGCAAATATTTGGATCGGACTCTGACACTCGTGTCCGACACGACACCGACACCCGTGTCTGAGTATCATAGCTATTCAGTGTTTAACAATAATGAACGGGGAGGAGAAGATGTACACCAAAGGGGAAAAAATAGTTCATAGGTCCCTTTCTTGTAGATAATTAGCAGTCTAAAGTTGCCTCCTCTCTTTGTCACTCTTCTCTGCCATCTCCTCCCTTCCTCTTGCAATATCAGTTATGAAGAATTAAATGTCAGGTGATCAGATGGACAAGTGTGGAAATAATAGACAAGTTTTTCCTTTAATTATTACTTTTTTGAAATACGATGACAATTTTTATATTAAATAGATTTTCATCAACTATAGCTCATGGAAATAATGACATTATTACTCTGGTCCATTTGTGAAGGTTTAAAAAAAAAAATTACATGATTATTCTTGTATAATTTTGTTGTTGGAGACTTTGGATCCAATATTGTTAGATGAAGCATAGTTTTGATTATGTTTATTTAGTTCCCCGCAAGATGTAAATTGGCTATCACTACAAACGGTAGGCTTGATTATGGGTGCTAAACTTTCCAACGGAATTCAGAATGGTGAGTTGGACAACATATTTGTCAAGCTCGGCTCGGGTTCAAAGTTCAACGAGCTTGAATTTATAAGCTTGGCTCGATCTCTAGATCAAAATTTTGAGCGCGGCTTGAGCACGAGCACGGAGCCGTCTTTTGCTCCATAATCCCAAAGATTATATATTTAATGCTAGCACATAGTAGTCTAATTTGCATCTCAATGATGTGTAGTCCTATGCCCGAATTGAGGCCTGGAGCTATTTATTTACTTCACTTGTATTTAGAGATAGGCTTAACTCTTTTGTTCGATCAACATCCCACACTCCCGTTTGCCTTCATCAGCTTTTCTTGAATAATTTCATTGCCTTTCCCTTTTCTTCTTTTCAACAAAAGTGGATGGGATTTGTGTCATTTTGTCTTTATTTGTCCACTTTGGTACCTAGTACACCTACTGTAATTGAAAAAAAGATGATAATGGATCACATGAAGGTTTCTACTAGCATCTAAAGAAACATAGGCGAGCTTAAGGGTGATAATGAGCTAGTCCGGCTCGACCATGCTCCTCTCATGCCTTGGTTTGGCTCAATTTGGGTGAAGAGTTATAAAAGCTACCTCTTCATATGGGTGAAGTAAACAATAACTTTGGGCCTCAATTTGGGCCTAGGGCTTTGCGGACTTGGGCTGTGTGTTGATTACTATGTGCTTGAGCCTGGTGTTATCTTTGGGATTCACGAAGTTGAACCAAGCTTATTCATGTTCGGGTTTGGCTCGAAGGTTTAGCACACCAATTCACGAAGTTGAACCAAGCTTATTCATGTTCGGGTTTGGCTCGAAGGTTTAGCACACCTCATTGAAAATGAGTAGAAAATATATGAAGCCCTTGTCTCCTTCCATTCTTTTGCTTGCAGCCCCCCCCCCCCCCCCCACACACACACACACAAAAAAAAAAGTATTTTTAAATAAAGAGGAAAGAAGCTTGCATGACAGTTCTGATCCATTCTCTTGCAGGCTACAATGGGTCTTTTGGTCAATCAGATGACGCCAGGGATCATTCATCTATGGTAAACTCGGCTCTGGCCTTCGAATTTATTTTGTAAATTTTGCATTTGATATTTGTCTACTGGTCTCTCTCTCTCTCTCTCTCTCTCTCTCTCCTCTCATTCCCTTATGTAGCTTTCATTTGCAATGCAGGGTATGCAAACAAATCACAGTTCGATAGCTTATTACATGCCTGGTTATAACCCCTATGCTCCTGGAACTTATGTTGGTGCTGATGGGCATTGTGTTAGTCAGCCATATTTCACCCCAGTTACCTATGGGGCCGAAGCTCTTCCTTGTTATGCTTGGGACTTGAATTATCTCGGCGATCCCTCAACTAGATCAAATACTGCGTCTGGGAATGTTAAATCTAACCCTTCTCCTGCTACTGCGGTGAGGTCAAATGGCATCAAACCTTCGAAATTATATGGCTCCATGAGCAAGCTCTCCTCAGTGTCTTTAAACTCTAAGTCACGTCCATCTGTCTCTGCACCTAATATTTCTGAACCCAAGTTTGATATTCAACATAGTAAACCATTGAATAAGGTGTGTAATACACTGCTTTGCATTTTCAGAAAAATTTATACCAGCATACTTTGATTGTGCACTCTGCTATAGCTTTTCTCCTTTTTATTTTATGTATAAGGTGTTGGAACCTGCTTTATTAAAGTATGCTGGTATTGAAAGTGGCTTTATGATATTTTCAAAATAAACCCTTGCCAATTTATCTTGTGTGTAATCAACTTTTTTTCTTAGCAATGTATTTGCTCTATTTATATGATGGGCATATGACAAAATGTCAACGACCTTATTTCAAGCAATTGTCTTTTAATCTGCTAACATAGCAAACTTCTGTACATATTGAACTTGGCTGAACTCTCTTTACAGTTTGATAAATTTCTTTCAATTTCTTAAAGTCTTAATGAATTCCTTGTATATTGTTTTTACATGTAAAGTCAGAATTGATCCTGCAAACTTTAAAATCAAGTAGGCATACTCTTGGTTGAAAATTATGTTCTAGTAGCAATAATCTCATTCCTATGTATAATATACAATGCGGAAGAAAAAATTGTAAATAGTGCATCTTCATTTATGCATGGTTTTCTTGGGCACTGTACTTAATTTCGTGTCATTCGCTGAGATTGAATCTGTGCCTTTCCTTTGTTTACTCAGTCAGGTTCCTATTTTCCGCCAGCTGGGTATGCAAATGTTTACCATCCAGCCGGGAACTATCAGTCTTTGTCTTTCCCGAAACGAGGGGTGTTTGGAAATACTGATCCAATGGGCTACAGATCAAATGCAAGGATGTGGAATGGACACGATAAATTTAGATCCAGTAGGAAAAGTGAGTTTGAAATGTCAGCTGAGCTTACTTGTGGTCCTCGAGCCAACAGCAAGAGCAATTCCGATTCATCTGAAAAGGAACCCGTAGGTTTAGCAGTACAGAGAAGTACATATAACTTGGCAGATTTCCAGACGGAGTATGAAGCTGCAAAGTTTTACGTCATCAAATCTTACAGTGAAGATGATGTTCACAAATGCATTAAGTATGATGTTTGGTCAAGTACAGCAAATGGGAATAAGAAGCTGGATGCAGCATTTCATGATGCAGAAGTGAAAGCCAACGAGACGGGCATAAATTGTCCAATATTCCTTTTCTTTTCAGTAAGTATAATAGGTAAAGCTAAAGATAGATAATCACAAATAAATGAATGAGGATTCTCATGGATTATTTCATTATTTTGTAATGATACTTTCCCATACTGTTTGATATTAGAATTTTAAAACACACTTGTATGTAAAATATGCAATATAAAATGGCTAAAAACCTCTACTGCAATTATTTGCTGTATTCGTAGCACTTCATTTGACTGAAAACCAGGTGAAGGTTCAAAGGTAATTTTATTCAGTGCAGAAGTCATGTTCGTTGTGCATTGGACAATTGAACTCCCTTTCCATTTGTTAAATTTGTAAAACTAATAAGCATTTGGTTTCAAATTACAGGTTAATGGTAGTGGTCAGTTTGTTGGAGTAGCAGAGATGACAGGCAAAGTGGATTTTAACAAAAATATGGATTTCTGGCAGCTTGACAAGTGGAGTGGTTTCTTCCCAGTAAAGTGGCATATTGTGAAAGATATACCTAATTCTCAACTGAGACACATCCTTCTTGAAAATAATGAAAATAGGCCTGTGACCTACACTCGGGATACCCAAGAGGTAATAAAATTTTGTTTTTTCCTTCGCCTCCAAACAGTATGGGAGCCTTTCAGCTCGAAATTGACTGTTAAATGATGTCCACATGAATTCTGACCTTGGACTGTTTGTACTACATGATCTTTAATGGTTTGACTGCATCTTTTCATGCTTCAACTAGGTTAGAAGCCTCTATAAACTTTCACATTTATGTTAAGGAAAGTAGTTGAATGTTGAATTGCACATTTAGATGTGCTTGCTTGTCAATTACGGTTGTGGTAAATGATGACATTGCCTAGGTTCTATTTATATGCACAGAGGAAAGTTATCCTTGAGCTGAAAATGATTTATATGTTACACACTATGGCAAGCCTCCTTAGTGTTTGAACAATATGAAAATGGGCGCCTTTCTTTCATGTCTGAATTCTTGCTGTTAATGGTTCTGTAGATTGGGCTAAAGCAAGGGTTAGAAATGCTGAAGATTTTCAAGAACTATTTATCAAGGACGTCACTTGTAGATGACTTGAATTTCTATGAAGGCCGAGAAAAGGCACTGGAGATGAAAGGAATTAGCAGCAAGCCTGTTGCTCATCAGACAGAAGTATTTGGGAATGGAAATTTACCAGTAAGTTGAACTCTTGGGGTGCTGGCTGGTGTTTTTGTGATTGATTACTCCATACTTTGTACGGTATGGAGGAGAATGGGTACTTGGGTAGATGGGGAGTTATTTTCTTCGATTTTTTAGTGTGTGTTTGGGATCTACAGTCATTAAAATAACCTATAGTAAGTTGAACTCAACTCAAAATTCTGTTGACTCACAATATTTGTGTGTTGCAGGTGGAGACAGGAGCTAAAGGGGGAGAAGAATTGAACAAGTCTCAAGTGGCGTCTGTTACAGCTCTTGTCAACCTTACCAGTAACCTATCTCTCAGTTCCAATCCCAAAGTAGTGTAGTTACCTTGCTGTGTTGAATCTTTTCGGTAGAGGTGTCTGACGAGTAGTTTTGCCTTCTCTTTTTTTTTTTTTTATCTCGATGCTTTCTTCTCAGCACTTGTTGAGTTGAGTTGATTGATAGGTTTCTTTTTCTTTCTGAAAATTCCGTTTCCATTCTGAATGTTCTTTTTCTATGACCTTTCAAGGTTATTGTTCCAAGTCATCTTTTTATCTTCCTATAATACTTGTAAGATTATGTTCTATTTGTCTTATTTAGTTTTGTTTGAAAACTTATTTTAACTAATTTTTTATAACTCGGCATATTTTATCTAAAAAGGAAAAAAAAACTCATTTTTTCCCCTAAATAAACTAAAATGTGTGTGAAATTGGGTATTTATTGAACTTATTCTGTTATAGCTTAACTTATTTTTGCTAAAATTAGTCAAAATAGTCCCTGTCTAGTTCACCTTACTTCAGGACCTTATTACTAATTTTAGAGTTAATCAGATCAAATTAAAACAAATAAGTTCAGACTAGATCAAAAGTTTAGATTAGATTATTATTATTATTATTATTATTATTATTATTATTATTATTATTATTATTATTATTATTATTATTATTACACAAGGGAAGAGGGGAGGGACATTTTGGTGATCCCACTTTGGTGTTCCCTTTTTAAAAGACTAAATATCCTCTACCCTTTCACAGTTTTATTCAGCATTAAATCTGATTATATTTTAGTTCGATAAGGAGAGAGGAGAGGGGCATTTCGGTAATCCCACTTTAGTGTCCCCTTACCAAAAGACCTAAAATAGGGGTTTATTATTTGACGCCTTACAAATACACATAAACGCCCTATTTTACACACATCTTTCTTGTTTTATCCTTACCCACTTACCATATCTTTTTTACATTTTTTTTTTCTTGCTTCTCTGTATGCTTTTATCATATCTTTCACCCTTCCATACAAACCACCACCATAGTTCATGGAGTCCCACCTGTAGTCCGACGAAATAATTCTTCGCAATTTTAGTTTAAATTTTTTCGATCTTGTTCAATTCATTATCTACAATCTCCACTATGTATAGGAGAACAACCACAATGTCAACCCCTCTACCCCAAAAACACCTACTCGTCGGATATAAGTAGGTGACACAAATGGATGAAGACGAGGGTCGTATAGCAGCAATGGCGCATGAGGTAATGCCCAGTTTCCGAAAAATAGGGCGAGACTACATCTAAGTGTGTAGCCCACGGGGTAGACTGAATTTGTCTTAGTGTAGTCCATGGTTCAGACTGAACATGCCTTAATGTATACTATTGACAAGACTGAGTATAACAGAGTCTAGCCTTAGGGCAAGACTAAACCAACAACAGTCTCATTCTAGCCAAAAAGCAGGTCAGTGCCTAGGGGGAGACTAAGGTTAGTTGAGTCTGAACCATTGACAAGACTATATCTAACAACGTCTTTCCCTAGGGCAAGACTAGATCATCTCTAGTTTCATTCTAACACACTCACTCGAATACACTTCTACACCATTGTTAACGTGAATTGCACAGACTCAAACCAAAGGTGGCCAGAACCATACCACTCGGACTTTAACAACCACAATTCTCTCTTTTCTAAAATAACCTTTTTAATACAAAACGTAGATAATTATCAAAGCATTATCGCCCGTGTGAAAACGTAACGGCTTATTCAGAATTTTGCAGCGGAAAACATAAAACTAACCTTTGGGTTTATAAATAATCGATTACATAATAAATCCAAAAACCAATCAACGAAAATAAGGAAATATAAATAGTACGGCAAGTTTAAATTAACAAACCAAGTCTCTTAGCAAAACAAAACTAAATACAAGCTCTCTAATCCCGATCCCAATGATGCATCATCTTCAAACCTGTAGATGGGCAATACTTATTGATCCTTAGAGACTGCTCACCAAAGATGGGTCATCACAGGATCAATAAGGCATATCCATGATCAACACACACAAACAAAGCACGTAATCAGCAAAGCTGAGTACTACATACTAAAACAATAGCAATCCTAACATGATACTATTAAACATAAGTAAGGGCAGACAAAACATGGTAATTTGACGACCACACTTGGCTAGACTAGGCTAGACTGGACTAGACTTTTATAACAATAATATTATTTTAATTGAAATAGGCAATGGACCGAGTTTTCTAGCTAGAAGCTTCACTAAGGAAGACGAGGTACGGGCGCGACTCCGTAACCTCAGTGACCTGCGATATCGAGGAACGTTTGAATCAAAATAGGACACGGTGATCAATCCGGTCCGAGATAAAGGCCATGGGCTACCACCATGAACCCCAACTCCTGTTTGTCCGTCACTTTAGACGTGCACAGTCTAAAGCTATTGCTATTCAGTTTCACTTTACAGGATTTACAGATTGAAACCCTGTTATGACTCAACAATCACATAAGGCAATTCACAACTATTTTTATCTTGGAATTAAGTAAGTGATCACAAAGGTGTCAAACAAGACTCATTCCAATTAAATCCAACCTTTCCTTTAATACTGATCAACCCCTCTATATGTATAAGGTTTCAACTTACTAAACAAGGTCCTCGGCCCTCATAAAGTAGTGAAAAGCTAAAAGGGAACAATAATCAATCGATCTGAATCAATATATATAAAATAATCTAGTGTTCTCAATCAAACATGTTTGCATCAATCATCTACTAACATGTTATAATCCTCATAACGAAATATATATGTTCAACGTGTCCATCCAACATTATTAAACATGAAATTCCAACACAATCAAGTTCATCAACAAATTTCAACTTGGTTTCAACAGATAACACACATTCCAAGCACACAGGTATGTACGTACCTTGTGTAAACAAACTGCAAGACCACTTTAATAATTCAAAAGTCGCCTACAGAGAATTCTCCGCCTAAAAACAACCAACAAGGATTCCAAATCAACTTCTAATCGTTCACAGCTATAATAGCACATTCTAACTACATCCTAAATATATTTAGAACTTTTCTCCAATAACAAAACTTGAACATTTGATTTCCTAGCATCATAATTATTGAATTAATTATTGAAATTCGTTGAAAACTCTTCAAAGCATCATACTTAAATTTCCAGCAATATAAACTCGTTTAAAACTTTGCCAAGGCCAATTTAACATGCCTAGAACGTTGAAACAATAATTTTAATAACCCACAACCATCCTACCATGATTTAATACCATTAAAACCTTAAAATTCATACTTTAAATAATTCAAACTCTTATTTCAATCAATTTATATAATCTGAAAATCAATAATTTAATTATGCAAAACATATAAATATGAAATTCATAATTAAATCATAAAACTATAAATTTAATTCAAGAAAACATAAATTAAATTAATAAAACATAATTAAAACTCTAACTCATACACGATTAACCAATCTGAAAATAAATTAGTTTATAATATCAACATGAAATTTGAATTCTAAATATAAATTATCAAAACTAATAATTTAAATCATGAAAACCTTAATTAAATTATTAGAACATAAATATTACATTAATTAAATAAAAGGGTAAAGAATTAACCAAAAAGAGTAGAGGGCAAGGCTGCCGGCAGACAGGGGCAAGGCTGCCGGCAGACAGGGGCACGGCTGAGGGACGGCTGGTCGGAAGAGTCGCACACGGTGGTGCGCTGGTGGCAGCGTGGTGGTGTAGCGTGCGAAAGAAGAACCAAGAAAAGAGGAGGAGGAAGCTGGCCTGTAGGGCGTCAGCGATGGCTGACGTACGGTGCAAACAAAGCGGCGCAACAAGGGGGGGTACACCCGCAGCGACCAGGTGGTGGAGGTGGTTGTGTGCGCTGCGTGGTGGCTGTCGCACGTAAAAAAAAAAAGAGAAAGCAAGTAAGGAGAAGAGGAAAACGGAAGAGGACGAAAGAGATAAGAGAGGAGGGAGGATTACCGGACGAAGGAGAAGACGCCGACGGCGAGGGTCGTGCAGGCGGCGGTCAGGCGATGGTGGTTGACGGCTGCGCTGAAGCAAGGAGAGGGGCAGCACCACTTCACGTGAAACTGAGCAAGGAGAGGGTTTTGGTTTTGTCCTTTTTTTTCTTTTCTTTTTCTTCACGTGAATTGGAAGTAGAGAGGGGATGAGGGTTTGAGGTTTGGGTTTTAATGTTGGGCTATTCCAAGTGGGCTAGAATTAAGATTTAGCTTTGAGTGTATGAATCAAAAACTGATTCGGATTGTTTTCTGAATTCGAATTCTTTTCAAAGTAAAATTCAAAACTATTTTGATTTCCTAAATCGTTAAATATTTAGAACGTAATTAAAATAAAATAAATATACGTTAATTATATATTTATTACTAAAATTCATAAATTCTATTTAAATATAAATAATATACGTTAAAATATATTAATAAAATCTATAAATTTACGGGGGATTACACCTTCTACCACAGAAGGTCGACGACTTGATGGTTCGCGTTGGGTTGGAGCGGTGGCCGACGGTAGTGGGAATAGTGTTTTTGAGATCTTAATCTGAAAAGGAGAGAACATGAGAACTTAACTGGGAGCTTCGAAGGGCAGTGGCGATGGTACACGGTGGACAAAAACGGTGGTGCCGAAGTATCATTTAAGGTGAGGAGGGAGAATGAAGAGAGAGAAAAAAAAACTAAAGGTATGAGAGAGAGTCAGTAAAAAGGTGACGGGGAGGTGATTGATAAAGAGTTTAGTAAGGATATAATGGGAAGTTCAATGTAAATTAGGGCGTTTTTGTTTAATCTTAGGGCATTAAAAAACAATTCACCTAAAATATCCTCTACCCTTTCACAGTTTTATTCAACATTAAATCTGATTATCACGCATAACCCAACAAGGAAATAATTACCCATAAATAAACAAGAGAGACGATGGAATATATCACGCATAAATATTGATTTATATTAGGAAACCCAACTTATCTCACGCATAAACCCAACAAGGAAACAATTCAAACTAACAGCAATCAATTACGCCAATCGTGATTGCTTGAAAAACTAGCAGTACTATGAATAAAAGTAAAAAAAAAAAAAACTAGCAGTAATCAATTATTAAAATCAAAGGACTAGCATCTATTACGTCAATCATGCTACCTAAATTAGGCTATTTTGACTAACAATAATCAATTACAATCAAAGGCAATCAATCAGTGACTATATTATGCTACGGTTACATTATGCTAATTAAGGAGTATATTATAAAATATATTAACAAATCAAAGTGCTATAAAACCCAATCATTTCCCCAAACAATTAACGAATTGGACAGAACTAATACAAAAAGAACTCACTGAAAATCTCGGTATTATCTTCATTTTCTTCATTTGCTTAATCCTCTTCTCTCTCAATACTTCTAGGCGCGCGGTTTTCCTTAATTATCGTCGTTTTCTAGACTCTAATTTTCTTTCTCAAAAATCAATTGAATCGGAGTTCCAAATGCGCTCATGATTCAAAACGATCCGAAATCATAGAAAGCAAACAAAACACGACGAACAAATTCACATCATTCAAATTTAAATGAAGTTCCAAATTCATCGAATAATTAATTTAGTAAGATCAAGTAATCGGAACAGCTAGTTGGAGCAATGTATACGATCAGTGATTTCTAATCCTTATTAGGCTCATAGCTTACTCTTGACTAACCCTATAAGGTACCACCAATGGCATATAAAAGATCGCCAGATTAAATGAATGGGAAATTCATTATATGGCTAATGGGGAATTTTGTTCATAAAACATAAATATACAATAAGTCATTGGATCGTAATCTATATCGTATTGCGTGTATTCGTAGGCTAGGCCGTAGAAATAATCATATCATATAACATTGGATCGTCAAGTACTCTATGATAAATAATGGTAGTATGGCCTTAGAAAAAAATACGATAAGGGACGAGCAACACTGCGGCCCACGAGCCAAGGCTAGGCCCATGGGCACCACAACACTTCACAACCGCACAACGACCCATGGCCTTTGCTGGGCGCGCGCGCTAAGAAGCACAAGCAGCAGCAAAAGCGCACTGCACAACGCGTGTGCATATTCTTTTAACTAAATGTGCATATTCTTTTACTTGTATATGCTTTTATACTTACTATTTTCTTGTTATTCTTAGTTCAGTTTCAGCGCCTGTGCGCCCGCTGTGGTTTGTGCGTGTGGCTGGCCGGCCTTGGCCCTTGTGCATTAGTTAGTTGGCTTACTTATTCCCCAAGGGATTATTTTATAACCCTAAGTTGTTTTCTCAACCCTAATACACATATTGGAACCCTAAATTTCTGTGTGCCTCCTAGAGTGAGAAATTCCCAAAAGCCGAACAACCTTAAGAAAGTTATAAGCTAACGAAATCAAGGTGGATTCGAACGTTCCGGTGGACGATTGTATAGAGGAACTACACTTGGAGTTCTTGATCGTGTTCCTGAGGCTATTGGCAGTACACGCTACAAATGTATGTTACATTTAATCTACACTTTTGCATGTGATCTTGGCTATGGTAAATGTTTCCGCATGTTAATTAGATCAACATTAATCCCAACAGAGGTATCATGAGCTTCATGTTTTAATGTATTTTCATGAATTAATATGGATGAAATAATGGTGTTAATTTTCGGAGTTTTTCGGATCATTTGATGAATCGGTGAAAAACTTGATGTTTCGGAAAGTATTAGATTTCGATGATTCCTTAGTGTTTTTTGGGTGGAAACGACATTCTAAATACAGTTCTTTGACCCATGTACCAGAATTCCGAAATTTTACCTCTAAGTTGGACTTTGGAGGGTTTTTCGTTTAGGAATAATTAATTCTTGAATAATATGGGCCTTAAAAAATAAATATGACTGCTAATCAACATATAATTAATTATGGATTATCCTACTGGTTTATAATAATTTTTATGAAGTTTATAATTTAAATACGTGGATAATTATTTATTATAAACCCTAATTCCGAAAATCCTAAATTAATGTAATTTTTGATAAAAAAATTAATTGGATTGGTTGGTTAGATATGAAACTATGCTTAGGTGAGTAGGGTAATATGTTTTGATGGGTACATGGCTCATTTTAAAAATTTAAGGATTAAAATTTTGATTGGGTTCGTCGATTTTAAACGATGACCAGACCATAATTTGATTAAAATCTGAAATTTAGTTGTTTGGTATAGTTTAAATTGTCGGTTTGGTTTATCTAAGTATGCGAATTATTTTTTGATTAGATTCGTTCATTAATTTCGAATAATGTTACCATAGGTTTATTATTTTCATGAATTGGATTTTATGAAATAATATTAAATCACCTTACTTTAATTATTTTGGTAATGTTAACGATTGGATTTGTTAAATTTATGAAAATGTAATATCGTATAACTTTTCATTTTGAAAACAAAGATTGGATCGATGTTTCATATGGACGAGCTAGCCATCACCCTTGGGCGACAACTGTTGTCCGTTTGCGAGCAGCAACGCATGGGTGTAGGCTGGGGGCCATGCGCTTAGATGCGCGAGGCGCAACGATGGAGCAAACGCTTAGGAAAGCGTTCATGGACGTGCCACACGCTAGCGAAGCAATGCAAACGTCGTTGGGAGAGCGCGATGGAGTGCTTGCGAGCGATGGGCCTTGAGCCCATGCTCGTGCAATATCGCCACATCGATGAGCGATGGGCCTTGCGGCCTGTAGCTCGTGCGCTGGCGCGCTGCACAACTCAACAACGAGTTGGGCGTGAGCCCTTGCCTCGTTGCATCGTTTTGTGCATTTTTGCTTTATTTTTCGAACCAAGGCCATTTTTCGGGTTTTGGGCTTGCAGTTGCACGTAGGGGCTAACGACTTGGATTTTATTTTATTTTATTTTATTTTATTTTATTTTACTTGGGCTGGGTCGTAAGTTTAATATTTAAAATTAAATGTTCAAGGTTTATTGGTTTAAGTAGGAGCACTTTTAATGAAAATTGGAAATTAATTATTTTAATTTTTCATAGGGCGATCACTGTTAATTAAATTAAATATTTGATTAGAATATAATTAAGATTAATTTAAAATTGATTAACTTTTTAGAGCGCGTGTACATGAACGTGATTTTAATTAATCATGTAAATTTTGTGTAAGCTTGTTTGGGCAATTCATCTTAGAGTACGAGTGGGTGAATGTATATTATATTATATTACATTGCAGGTTTGTAGGTTTGCAGGTGACTAGTATGACCCAACTAGGATAGAAAGTACGGCCTGCAAGCTATTTTATCTTTAAATGTAATTTTTAAATATGGTCTGCATACCATGGAGTATTTTTGTAATAATAATTAGATTATTTACTTCTAGGTAGTATTTAAACATTCTAGTATATGTTAGCCTTTTTGAATGGTTTTACGCTGCCAAGCTAACAAGATGAGGTTTGAAGATTGGAGACTTCAAGACCAAGTCAAGGGGCCATACTAGATCACATTTCTTATGCTTTTATATATTGGTGTATGTATATTATGCATGAGTTTGTTGTTTTATGTTTTTATTAAGGATTTTAGTTCACTAAATAATCAAACCAACATAGAAACAACTAAATCCTAAGAAATATTGAGTTTAAAAATTTCCTTCCAAATCAAGCACTTACAGAAATCTTCGAGCCTAAGATAGTAGATTTACGCCAAAGAGAGGTGCTATTTTAGTATTCCTAGATAGTAAGGCAGTCGATTCTGGTTGTAACTTAAACGATATTGGTACATATTGTGGAAAAGGGATAACTTATGGAATTAGCTTGTTAGCCAAGAGTAGTGTGGAATTACTATCAAATGGTTTTTGCTTACCTAAAATCTTAAAAGTGTTAAGACAAGCCAAAGCATGCTTAAGACTTAGAGCCTTTTAGGGTCTTGGATTCGTTTTATTCATTTTGGACAATGTTTTTATGCAAAAAATGGAATTTTTTAATGGCTTTAATGATCGCATGAATGCTTTTATTTCAAGTTATGAATGGTTATTTATTTGCATTATTTTTACAATTGTAGAATGTCTGAAATAACAAACAAAGGTTCCGAAATTCTGGAAGTCGAGCTAAGCTTGACTAACTTTCTTGATTGGGAAAAGAAACTTATCAATGTTTTAAAGGCAAATTAATGGCAAGATTATGTTGCCAAGCATCATTTCCTACCTATTATTCAAAGGATATGACTCATCAGGGACACAAAAGTTGGCCTATTCATAAGTGTCTTTTCATGGATCTCAACCTTGACTCTACCCCTGCAGATTGGAGAGACAAGTTCATCATTTACGAGACTTATGCACTCTTAAGGCATCTTAAATATAGGTGTCGTGTGAAGTATCAACCTAGTGGTCGAGCAATTGTCTATGGAGTTGATGAAATTGCTAATTCAATGAGCAGAAGCTCATTACTTCACAATGTTTGTGACTCAAAATCAAGATTCATGAGGTACAAAAACGCATTATTCAAGTGTAATCACCCGTAAATTTATAAAGTTATTAATATATTTTAACGTATAATTAATCATAATTAAATAAAATTTGTGAATTTTAGTAATAAATATATATAATGAATGTATATTTATCTTATTAAATGCATTTCAAATATTTTAATGATTTATGAAATCAAACATTTTTAGAATCATAATTTGAAAACGATTTGAAACATAGAAACAATTCGATTTTAGAAAAGTATTTCTATTCGGGTTTGGACTTGAACACTTTTTAAATTAGAAAAAGAATCTTAATCCTAGCCTAATTAAAATACATAAGCCCAAGTAAACCACAAACCCAAAAATAACCCACAATTGATTTCTCTCTCCTCCACACTCACGTACACAATTTTATCTCCCTCCTCTTCATCCTTCACGTATTTTCTCCTCTTCGGTTCCCTGTTTCTTGTTCCCTCAAGCACACCACCACCACCTAGCCGTACCAGCCACCCCACCTGTTGCTGCGCCACCCCTGCTCCCGCCGCGTCCTCCATCTGCACCAGCCAGCGACCTCCCTTCTCTCCCTCTCGTTCATGCCTTCGTTTCTCCTTGTTTTCTTGCTTTTTGGCTTGCTTCCCTCGACAACCACCACAGTACCACCACCATCCGCAACAACCACCTCACTACAACCGTTGTCGCGTAGCGCCGCCCAGTCGCGGCCAACCTCCCTTCTTTCTCCTCCAACACACGCAAGCAGTCTTCCCTTCTCTCCTTGTTTCTTGCTCACGCCAGCCACCGTGTTGCACCTCCGTCGCGCCACCAGCCACGCTGCACCACCGGCGCGCCGACCTCCTGCCCTGCTGCCGCCGTCCCTGACTGCCGGCCAGCCACCCTTCTCTCTTTCGTTTGGTTAATTCTTAAAAACCCTAAGCTAATTAAATGTTTTAATTATGTTTTATTTATGTAATTTACGTTTTATTGAATTAAATGTATAGTTTTTAGTATTCAATTAAGAATTTTCGATTTATATGTTTTATGTAATTTAATTAATAAATTTCAGATTATATAATTGATTGAAATAAGAGTTTGAATTATTTAAAACATGAATTTTAAGCCTTTAATGGTTTTAAGTCATTGTAGAATGATTATGGATTATTAAAACTATTATTTATGTTCTAAGCATGATAATTTTGTTTTGAGAAAGCTTTAAATGATTTCATATTGCTGGAAATTTAAAGTACGATGTTTGCAAAGAGTTTTCAACGAATTTCAATCACTAATTCAATAATTATGATGCTAGGAAATCAAATATTCAAGTTTTGATATTGGGGAAGGTTTTAAATATGTTTAGGATGCATTTAGAATGCTTTATTATGGTTGCGAATGATTAGACATTGATTGGGATTATTTGTTGGTTGTTTTAGGCGGAGAATTCTCTTTAGGCGACTTTTGAAAGTGTTAAAGTGGCCTATCAGTTTGTTTACACAAGGTACGTACATACCTGTGTGCTTGGTGATGTGTGATTTGTTGAAACTATGTTGAAATTGTTGATGAACTTGGTTATGTTGAAAGTGCATGTTTAATATTGTTGGATGGACATGTTAAGCATATATATTTCGTTATGAGAATTATAACATGTTAGTAGATGATTGATGCGAACATGTTGGTTGGGAACATTAGATTTTTATATATATTGATTCAGATTGATTGCTCATTGTTCCCTTTTAGCTTTTCACTAATTTATGAGGGCCGAGGACCTTGTTTAGTAAGTTGAAACCTTATACCCATATAGAGGGGTTGATCAGTATTAAAGGAAATGTTG
This sequence comes from Spinacia oleracea, assembly GCF_020520425.1. Lineage (NCBI taxonomy): Eukaryota > Viridiplantae > Streptophyta > Magnoliopsida > Caryophyllales > Amaranthaceae > Spinacia > Spinacia oleracea. Next base: position 59,727,249 of record NC_079489.1, read on the forward strand.
GATTTAATTGGAATGAGTCTTGATTGACATCTCTGTGATCACGTACTTAATTCCAAGATAAAAACAGTGGAGAATAATTGTTGATTGTATGACTTATGTGATTGTTGAGTCATAACAGAGTTTAATTTGTAAATCATGTAAAGTGAAACTGAGTAGCAATAGCTTTAGACTGTGCACGTCTAAAGTGACGGACAATCAGGAGTTGGGGTCATGGGTAGCCTATGGCTTTTTCTGGGGCCGGATTGATCACCAGTTCTATTTATTCAAAAGTCCCTCGATATCGCAGGTCATTGGGGTTTACGGAGTCGCGCCCGTACCTCGTCTTCCTTAGTGAAGAAGAAGAAGTTTCTAGTAGCAACTCGGTCCATTGACTATTTCAATTAAAATAATGTTATTGTTATAAAAGTCTAGTCCAGTCTAGCCTAGTCTAGTCAAGTGTGGTCGTCAAATTAACACGTTTTGTTTGCCCTTACTCGTGTTTTATTAGCATCACGTTAGGATTGTTCGTTCAATAGTATCATGCTAGGATTATTATTGTTTCAGTATGTAGTACTCAGCTTTGCTGATTACGTGCTTTGTTTGTGTGTGTTGATCATGGCTATGCCTTATTGATCCTGTTATGACCCATTTTGGTGAGCAGTCTCTAAGGATCAATAAGCGTTGCCATCTACAGGTTTGAAGATGATGCATCATGGGGATCGGGATTAGAGAGCTTGTATTTAGTTTCGTTTTGCTAAGTAACTTGGTTTGTTAATTTAGACTTTAAACTTATCGTACTATTTATATTCCCTTATTTTCGTTGGTTGGTTTTTGGTATTAAACCTGTAATCGATTATTTATAAACCTAAAGTTAGTTTTATGTTTTTCGCTGCAAAATTCTGAATAATCCGTTACGTTTTCACACGGGCGATAATGCCTTGATAATTCTCTACGTTTTATATAAAAAGGTTATTTTAGAAAAGAGAGAATTGTCGGGGTGTTATATCAAGCTAAGATGAAAAAGAAAACCCACTTCGGTCTCATGACAGGAAAATGGTTGGACTATTCAATCGCCTTGAGACACTTGGTGGTTCTTTCCCAGACACAATAGCTATAGCTTTCATGCTGAATTCTCTTCATAGGAATTATGAGAGATTCAAGATGCACTACTTCTCTAATAAAAAAGAGAACACACTTAGTGAGTTATTCAAAATGCTCAAAAGGTTCTATTTATTCGTTAAAAAAATTGAGCAAAAGCCACTAAATGTGAAATGCAAGTAGATTAAGAAAGGTAAAAGGGAAAAGAAAAGCAACGCTACATCTTCGTCTACTAAAAGGAGGGAAATTGGCGCCATCCAATCGAAAGATGAAGAGGGATACTTCTCCTTCTAAGGCGCAATGCTTCTATTGTGATGAGATTGGTCATTACAAGAGAGATTTCCCAAAGAGAAAGGAAGATGAGAAAAGAGGAAACGCTGCTTCTACTTCAAGTATGTATGTTATACATTGTAATCTTTCTAATTCTACTTCTCGTGTATTGGATACTAGTTGTGTCTCACACTAATGTTCCAATTCACAAGGACTAAGGAGAAGTAGAAAGCTGGATACATGCGAGATGTATCTGCATGTGGGAAATGGAGCAAGAATTGATGCATTAGCCGTAGGATCTTGCTTTTTATATTTGCCTAATGGTTTTTTTGGTACTATAAAACCGTTACTATGTTCCTAGTATCACCAGAAACATAATTTCTGTTTCAAGTTTGGATTTTAAAGGTTCTAGTTTTCAAATTAAAGGAAATAGTTGTTCGTTTTCCTTGAATGACATGTTTTCAGCACCACAATAAAATGGTTTATATGTGTTAGATAGGAACAAACAAATATTTAAGATAAATACCAAAACGGCTAAAACTAGTGATTCGGATATCACATATCTGTGGCATTGTCAATTAGGCCATATAAACATAAAAACCCATAGAACGGTTCAAAAGAAGGGAATTCTAGAATCATTCGACTCGGAGAATATTAATAAATGTGAATCGTGTTTACTTGGAAAGATGAAAAAGCAACCTTTCTCAAAGTTGGGATAAAGAGAAAGAGAATTACAAGGGCTAATACATATGGACGTATGTGGGCCAATTAGTTCGAAATCTCTAGGTGATTTCAGTTACTTTATATCGTTCACATGCGATTTCAGTGGATATGGATATATCTACCTAATGAAACACAAGTCTGAGTCATTTGAGAAATTTAGAACGAAGTTGAGAATCAACTTGGAAAAAAGATCAAAGCTCTAAGATCGGATCGAGGATGTAAATATCTTAGCCATGAGTTTGATGACCATCTAAAAGAATGCGGTATTCTTTCGGAATTTACTGCTCCATGAACTCCCCAGTGGAATGGTGTGTGGGAACGGAGAAATATGACCTTACTCAATATGGTCAGGTCAATGATGAGTCAAGAAGAACTTCCTTTATAATTTTGGGGACATGCGTTGCTAACTTCAGCACTCACACTGAATCGTGCACCGTGTAAAGCTGTTGGAAAGATTTCATACGAATTATGGACAGGAAACTGCTAAAGGCGTATTTTCTAAATATTTTGGGTTGCAATGTACATGTCAAGCGATTAATTTCGGACAAGATAACACCTAAATCTGATAAATGTCAAGCGATTTATTTTGGACACAAAGTATTTATTGCTCGTGACGGTGTCTTTTTGCAATTTCAATAACGCACCTTTATCTGCTTAATTTTCTTAAGTGATGATTGATATTAATATTTCTCTTATTATTACTTTGATTGCAATTTCAATATCGCACGCTTTACTCGCCATTTTCAAGGCGATGTGGTTTTGCACCTAAACGGTGTTGTACGCATTTCAATAATTCCTTTTCTACTTGTAATGATGCTTTACTTGCTTATTGCAAACATGCTAAATACAACAAAATACAAAAGGTTACATCACGCTTAACGAAGATAATTTTTGGACAAACTGGACTTAGGTTCCTTAAATTAACTTTAAAGCAAAGTAACCACGTACAAGTAGCAATTTCAATGATTCTAAAATTCATGATTCAACCAACCTAGTGCCATGATTAGGATTTCGCAAAACAATCCTTGTCTTATATTCGAATGTATTTCTAAAAGCCTACCAAAATAAGCGGTTCGTTCCCGTACCTGAATCTCACACATTCAGTTTTAAGATTCAATGCCTTGTCCAAAAAAAGAGTCAACTTTGGTCCTTCCAAATGGGACCCTTAATATGTTTGGTGGCGAATCCGTCAAAGTTCAATATTTGAAACTCGTAGGGGTCTTTACGTAGACTATTATATATTGAGTTTTGATATTTCAAATGTTCAAAACCGGTTAACGTCATTAGGACAACTCTAGATTTTGGCTCCCTTTGATCGGGTGGGGTGGTAAAAAACCAAGTCAAAACTACGAGTTTTCCTTTTCGATAAACCGGGCAAAGTTTAGGTCTTTGATGAGTCATAATCGGGGTTCATCAAATTCCCTAACTTGCATTTCGAAATTAAAAAAATACAACATATACAATTGTACGAAAAGAAAAGTACAATGTACAAAATAAAAAACCCTCACCACTTCAGATCAAGTGGAATTAATATTAATTAATGATACAAATTACTCTTGATTGAACCCATCGGGTCACACAAACAGTATGTGAACAGATCAAGTATTTAAATGAATATATAATATTCAGCAAATAATCTAACAGATGGTTATTTATGAAATGATGGATGTTGGTTTCAGTGGGGCCTGACCAATCATCAAAAGTCAAAATCGGAAATATTGTCAAAAACAAAGATATTGTTGGAAACGAAAATATGGTTAGAATTGGAACTATTACCAAAAATAGAAATATTAGCAGAAAAGTAAATATTGTCGAAAATGGAAATATTACTAGAAACATAAGTATTACCGGAAATTGAAATATTATTCGAATCGAAAATATTTCCGGAATTGGAAACATGCTCGACATGAGCCGGAAGCACGGGCCAAAGACCGCGTGCATTGTGGCCCATGGACGAGGAAATCCCACAAGATGGTCGCAAGGCCAGGCACATGGGCGAGCCAGTGCGCGAGCAAACACACAGTCCTTGTACATGTCACGCGTGGTGCGCGCGTGCGTTCTATGGGCTAGCCCAACAACCTTTCTTAGGTGTCAAGCAACTTTACGTGAAAGTTACTTGGGCCACAATATACTCCAACATAGATCTATACCTTAATTGATATTCTAAGCTAATTTATTTAAGGTGGATCTGAACATATTGTGACTACTACGGAGGGGCGACATTTGGAGTCCTATAACTCGTTCTTGTTCGGTTCTGGAGTAGGTAGGGAAGACACGCATCAAATTGTATGTTCCCTAAATTATGCTAATTGATTTTATGTATTTTACATGTTTGCTGGCACTCTAGGTTTATTCCGCAGCGTAGCTAGATTGTTCATAACCTAACAGTGGTATCACTAACCTCTTGTATAATTGCATAAATCAATTAAGCATGGATTAAATTTTATAAATTTGTAATGAATTTAAGGGGTAAGTTAATTAGGTTTAATTACAAATTTTGTACGATTATTTAATTATATGTTCATAGAAATTCTGCGTTTTTGTCAAAAAGTGTCGAAATCTTATGATTTTATATTGAATTCCGCATGTAAATGACGTTTTTAAATTTTGACATTCCCAATTCAATATTTTATACTCCCTCCATTTTTGAATGTTAATCCCTTTTGGAATCTAAGATAATCCAACTTAAGTACACTTGTCACATGAATCTCAATAGAATCTAACCCATGTGGGTAAGAGAGATAAATAATTAAGGGGTATAATGGGGATAAAGGTTTACTTGGGAGTAAACAAGTGGGTTATTTGGATACTTCCAAGGGCATAGTAGGGATAAAGGTTGGACAAATAAGGAAAGATTCTAAAAGGGACTAACAAATAAAAACAACTCAATATGGAAAGGGGACTAACATTCAAGAACGGAGGGAGTATTGAATTCCATATTCTTTGCCGCCCCTGAAATTCCCAAATTCGAACTCTAACTATGATTTTTCAGAGGTTAAAGTTTTCCGGATTCTAATTTTTAATTTTTAATGATTTTAAAATTAATTTTGCAGGTCTTGTTTGAAAATTCTAATTATATAATTGATCTACTGCATATGTCTAAAATTTTAAGGATTAAATTTGTTAATTATGCAACCTCATTTATAGTTATAATTAATTTGTTGATTTATCAAATAAATTAGATTTTGATAAATGTTTCATAATTAATTAGTAATTCAATTAGGATCCATTCTTAAAGACCACCTAGAATTGTTAATGTCTAAAATCTTATGACCCCTAGTATTTTTCCCAAAATTAATATGCAATCGGAAATTAATACTTTTTATTTTAAAATCAAGTTTTTACCCTATAATTCATGAAATTTATAGAGTTATTTGTTAGTCATTTTGAAAATATAATTTTTTTGATTTTATTGAAGTCGAAGTCTTTTACTTGCGTGCACGAGCAAGGTCACGAGGCCAATAAATATGAAGCGCCCATGCGGGTTGCTTCTCCTTTAGTGTGTGTGTGTGTGTCAGTTGTGCTAGTGAAAGCTTGTGGGCGTGTGCGTGCCTGAGCGAGTGATGCGGAAGAGGGGCGAGTGCGCGAGCGACCCTATGCGACGACCAACGCAAGCGCGATGACGAGAAACGATGCTTATGGCTCAATGTGTGGGCATGTGTGCGTGGGCGAGGGAGAGAGTGTGTTGGGCCATCACTCCCGTGTGTGCGGTGCTTGTGAGTGGACGAGCTCACACAGGCTGCGATGCAATGGCCATGCCTTTCCCTTGTGGCCTAGCACGCACGAGTAAGAGTGCGTTGCACAACGATGGCGTGGCCTAGCGCCAGCGACCATGCACATATAGCGGTGCAATCAAGGTCGTCTTAAACTTTTCAGAGGCCCTGTGTAGATGCAAAACTTGATCCCTTAAATAAGATATATGACCCAGGACTAATATATACTTCATATATATATATATATATATATATATATATATATATATATATATATATATATATATATATATATATATATATATATATATATATATATATATATATATATATATATATAAACAAATACTCCGTAACAAAAATCTACTACTTATATAAAAATGGGCCTTTTCCTGGTTTGGGGGCCTCATAAAATAAGGGGCCCTGTGCGGTAGGGATGTTCGCACTCCCTCAAACATGGGCCTGGTTGTTGTGTGATGGCGTGGACTTGTGCCTTCGACTATGCGTGCACAACCCAATTTTTGATTACGAGGGTTGGGCAGCGCCATGCGTCTAAAATCAAAACATAGCATGCGCATATGCGATCGCCTTCAAGCAATTGTGCATGTGGGCGTATTTGATTTTTTGTTGAGCGCTGAACTTAATTATTTTTCGTTCGTGCTTATAATTCAAGAAAAAATAATTTAAACATACTTAATTTAAACATGTAGCTCATGATACCATTGTTAGGATTTATGCTAATCTAATTAACAAAGCGGATAAAAAATCCCGAAACCAAGATCCATGTAAAAGCATGAATTTAATGAAACATACATTCGATGTAGCCTCACGAACATGATCAAGAACTCCACATGTAGTTCCTCTACAATAGTCAACCGTCACGTTCAAATCCGGTTTGATTCTATTAGCTTATAACTTTCTCAAGGTTTGTTGGCAATGAAGGAAATTAGTTTTTTCTCTCTTAGAGAAACATAGAGAATTTGGGTTGTGTGTTGTATATATGCATGGAAAAACACATTCGGGTTATTGATTAAACCCTAGGAAAGACAATGCATGTAACCGGTCAAAGGACAAGGCCTTCGATCGGCCACAACAATAGCCCAACACAGCACGCACAAGTGATGGATCGCGCTTGGCCAGCGCGTTGTGGCGCTGTTGTTGTTGTTCTCGCATAGCGCGCTGGCGCGCCCATGCCATCGGTCGCTTGTGGGTTGCAACGCGCTGCAGCACCCATGGGCCTTGCGCACTGCAGCACCTATGGGCCTTGCGCGCTTGGCACGTGGGCTGGAAGCGTTTCTCGCTCCTTCGTACACGTGCTCATGGCCTTGCGGCCATTATTTAACGTATAGTACTACGATTACTCGTGCGGCCCATCCCATGATATATATGAAGATACGGCATGCGATTGCGATCTTTCGACTAATTGTATATATATGTTTTTTCCAAACTAAGTTTCCTATTAGTGAGTAAATGAATTTTCGATTCATTTAACCCGACGATCTGTTATATGCCATTGCTGTGACCTTGCAGGTTCAGTCAAGAGTAAGTTGTGAGCCTAATAAGGATTGGAACTCAGTGATCGGAAGCATTACTCTATCTAGCTATTCCGATCACTTGATCTCACTGAATTAATTATTTCCGTAATTGATATGAAGCTTGGTATTAGGCCAATGCACCTTGGTTGAAGGACACATTTTCTTCATATGTTTCAATCGATCGACCTTTTGGTATCCTTTAGCGTGCACTTGCCTATTGATTTAGAAATTCTTGTATCCATTTCTTGTTCCATTACGAAATCCCAACTCTTTGAACATTCATTTAAATTTTCTATTTTCTCTTGCCTTGCCTATAATCTTTGAAGAAATATGGGTTAATCTCTTACGACACCCATATGAGATCACACTCGCCCACTTGAGCAATCTTGGGGTTCAAAGAGCTTATTACATCTGCTTAAATACAATCATGATTCCAACGAAAGTGAGTTAGTGTATATTATTTCTAATCATCTTATTTTTTTTCTTATTCTCTTTTCTTAGATATGATTTTTTTTTCATAAATAAGCTCATCCCTCTTGTTTTTCCTTGGATTTGCTTGTGGACAAGCAAAGTTCTAGCTTGGGTGAGTTTGATGAGAGACATTTATGTCGATCCTAGCTTAGTGTTTTCTTTCTTTTTCTACTTTGTTTCGTTCCATTTTTACTTATTTTGCCAAACTTTAACATGATTACCATGCACTTCTTTTTCTCATTTTACAGTCGTATATTTGTTATATGCAAATATTTTTGACATTTTTATGTGTTTTCTTACCAAATGAAATTGTTTAGGTGAGTTCGGGGCGCGAATAACTTTCACTAAGGAGCAAATCATAACAGTGAAATTTCACTACTGTGTGCGCATACACAATTTCACCTACGTGCTTGCACAAAATAATGCAAATCGATGCGGTAGCTGATATGAGAATCATGTGCACGCATAGGGAAACTATGTGCACACGCACAAATGAACGACTTTTCTTGCAGTTTTCACAGAGAATTTGGTGCACGCAACGCCTCAACATTTGTGCACGCACGCCTTAGGCATGCGCACACACACTACGAAGGATTCATTGGGTTCTCTCCAACGGCTTGTGCGCACGCACAAGAATTTCCTTGTGCGCACACACATACCTAGATGTGCACACGGACGTCATCCATTTGCGACGCACACACATATCCGTAAACACCAATTTTTGTATTAGTTTCTAATATTTAGGGAAGCATATAATAACATTTGATTTAATTTTTTGAAGACACATTCCAATTATTAGATTTTGTGATTTCCTAGAGAGAGAAAGCGTAATATTATGTTCTAGCTTTTGGATAACTGAATTCACAAGGGTGGATTCAAGCTTCACTATTTCTTCTTCTCTACCTCTACTTTCTTTGTTTTTTGCTTTAAATGTTCTTAGTATTCTCTTATTTTTGTTGCAATTCCATATTATTGAAAACCCCCAAAACTAGTTAATTATTGATGTCCTTTGGATTACTTGATTTTATTGATTCATGTTTTGTATTGATTGTGCTATTTGTACTTCACATTACTTTGGTTTGGTGATTTCTTGCTTAGTTAATTGAGAAACTTATAGAGTTCATGCTAGTATTTGTGATTGTTTTGAGAATAACCTTGATTCAAATTTTCTTTTGAATGTTGATTTTAGCGTTGATTACATCATAAAATTGCTAGTGAAACTAATATGATTATTGAGTAGTCTTCTCTAGAGGGTAAGGGTGTAGATATGGATTAGTAATTGAGGAATATATAGAGGTTGATTCATGCTAGTTGTGTGATAATGCCGCCCGTTTTCATTTCGTGGAAGTCCCTGGCAGAGGAAAGGGTTGTAGGAGATAGCGCATTCTGCTTCTTATCTTAGAGAGGGGAGCTGAAATAGTTCCTATTGGCTCGTGCTTGGCAGCTTTAAATTATTTGATAAATAAGATTCCACGTCTTGCTAGGTTAGTAGTTGCATATTTTAAACTAGTGAGTGAGATTGAAGTGTTTCATTGATAAGTCGTCAAGAAATTGAGTGTTAGTGATATCATTCGGATTGACTACGTTATTAATTGAGTCCTCCTAATTTCTATGTTGAGCGAAAGCTTTCTAGCGACATAGAGGGCTAAGGCTATTTGCCAAAACTTTAAATGTCTATATTTTTGGTTGATTCCCTTTTCTAGCATGTCTTTACATTAACTAGAATGTCTCTTCCTTACTTTTCCCAATGAACTCCGTGTTGAACCCCAATCCCCTAGTTCTTTGATCTTGATTGTAACACCCCGATAATTCTCTCTTTTCTTAAATACTCTTTTAATATAAAACATAGAGAATTATCAAGGCATTATCGCCCGTGTGAAAACGTATCAGCTTATTCAGAATTTTGCAGCGGAAAACTTAAAAATAACTTTAGGTTTATAAATAATCAACTACAGAGTTAATCCCAAAACCAATCAACGAAAATAAATCAATTTAGCTAGTTCAACAAGTTTAAAGTCCAATTAAACAAACCCAAGTCAACTTAGTAAATCAAAACTAAATACAAGCTCTCTAATCCCGATCCCAATGATGCATCATCTTCAAACCTGTAGATGGACAATGCTTATTGATCCTTGGAGAGTGCTCACCAAAATGGGTCATCACAGGATCAATAAGGCATAGCCATGATCAACACACACAAACAAAGAACGTAATCAGCAAAGCTGAGTACTACATACTAAATCAATAATAATACTAACATGATTCTATTAAACGAACAATCCTAACATGATACTAATAAAACATAAGTAAGGGAAAACAAAACATATTAATTTGAAGACCACACTTGACTAGACTGGACTAGAATGGACTAGACTTTTATAACAATAATATTACTTAAATTGAAATAGTTAATGGACCGAGTTGTCTAACTAGAGGTCTTCACTAAGGAAGACGAGGTACGGGCGCGACTCCGTAACCTCAGTGACCTGCGATATCGAGGAACTTTTGAATAAAATAGAACACGGTGATCAATCCGGTCCCAGAAAAGGCCATGGGCTACCACCATGAACCCCAACTTCGGTTTGTCCGTCACTTCAGACGTGCACAGTCTAAAGCTATTGCTATTCAGTTTCACTTTACATGATTTACCAATTAATACTTTGTTATGACTCGTCAATCACATAAATCATAAAATCAACAAGTATTCACAACTGTTTTTTATCTTGGAATTAGGTAACCGATCACAAGGTTATCAATCAAGAACCCATTCCAATTAATTCAACCTTTCCTTTACCAATGGTTAACCACCTCTATATAGGTGTAAAGGATCAACTTACTAAACAAGGTCCTCGACCCTCAAAAACTAGTGAAATGCTTAAAAAGGGAACAACGATCAATCGATCTAAACCAATATATATGAAATAATATAATGTTCCCAACCAACATTGCTTGCATCAATCATCCACCCTAACATGTTATAATTCTCATAATAAAATCCATGTTCTACACGTTCATCCAACAGCATTAAACATGTAAATTTCAACATATATAACCAAGTTCAAAGGCATAACATAACCAAGTTCAAAGACATAACAACATCGTTTCAACATAAGCACACATCCCCAAGCACACAGGTATGTACGTACCTTATGTAAACAAACTGCGAGACAACTTTAATAATTCAAAATTCGCCTACAGAGAATTTTCCGCCTAAAACAACCAACAAGGATTCCCAATCAACTTCTAATCATTCACAACAATAATAAAGCATTCTAAATACACCCTAAACATATTTAGAACTTTCCCCAATATCAAAACTTGGATATTTGATTTCCTAGCATCATAATTATTGAATCAATGATCCCCAATCGTTCTAAACTCCAATAAAACATCCTTTTAAAATTCCCAGCAATATAAAATCGTTTAAAACTTCACCAAAACCAACTTAACATTCTTAGAACATCGAAACAATAATTTAATAATCCCTAATCATCCTACTGTGAGGGGGTCGAAAAAGCACGAGGCTAATGCGTGACCTCGTCCCTCGTGGGCGTGACGTTTCTTTTTGTCAAATCAAGTGTAATTGGATTTCCTGTGAGTTTACACCCAATTGACTAGTAATATAGGAGTCGCCATTCAGTTTTTAACGACAATGAGAAAAACTGACAAAACCCGGTTATCGTGACATAAAGGGAGTGCAATTATGTTTGACCACGACGGCCATAGGTTCCCTTGTGATCCCTGGTGTGGGGATCGCTCAACGTACACCCGCAGGGCAGAGATTGAGGGTTCGGGGGACTGTAACTACCGAGAGGAGTACTCGCTCTTCGATAACTCCAGAGGCAGGATATCCTTACTAGCTCAGCATAAATAATTGAAAGGACATGCGTTAACTATTAAACTAATCTGAATTGATTTTAACAATATGCAACACATAATACTAGATCGATCGTGATTATCTTGTTTAGATTGATTTAAGGGACCTAGCATGATAGTTTAATTGTCCTAGATATCATCTTTGTTAGGCGTGATAGAACAATCAGATTAATAGTTTAACAATTTTATAAAAGGGTGATGAAAGCGATTAAATCATGCGAAGGGACACATTACGACGCACCCTTGAGAGGTGCGTCACGGTTCTCAGAAAACTAACCACTTTGGCTTTGCTATTTCTCCTTTTATTTAACGAATCTCAAGGGACATGATACGTTCTGTTCGATTTTGGATCGATTGCGACAGAACGAGGGATCAATTTCGCAGCGTGAGGCTTAGGCTTAGGGGTTGGAGTCAATACTCAGAATATGAATTGTGTGTTGTGTGTTCACGTCGAATTTAGGGCTGTATTTATAGGGAAGAGTTCGTGGAAAGATAGAATTTTAGAGCACTAATCCAAGAAGAATTAGGAGAGAACACGTACCCAGGTAATTTCAGCGCCCAGGGCTGGGCGCCGAAGATTTCAGCGCCCAGGGTTGGGCGCCGAAGATTTCAGCGCCCAGGGCTGGGCGCCGAAGATTTCGGCGCCCAGAGCCAGGCGTTGAAAATAGGGTCTGGGTCGTATTTCCTTGTCAGATTTGGACTCGTGGAATACGGAGCCTTTGAGACTTATCCGAGTCTTTTAGTGCGTATTAACTTTATGACGGAATGCGTCTGGGCCCGTTACAAACTCTAGGTTCGTTAGGATTTTAATCAATACGTAACTCTTATTTTCGAATTATACTAGGAATAGGATTCCTCTTGCAAATTCTATCTCTTTTAGGATTTACGTTGGAGTGCAACACCTAATTCTGACAGGTTTCTATCTTTTATGTCTTGCCACTTTTAGCAACTACCCGTTACGGCAGTTACTATTTTTAGCAGGTTTCTATAAATAGCAGTTTTGGTTGAAATGAAAAGGGTGATTGAGATTCGTTATTTTATAGGAGATGCGTTGCCAAGTGGAGATTTATGTTCTCATCATCGAACCTTCCCTTTCGGGAATGGGGACAAAAGTAGGTGTCTATAGTTAGCATGATTTAAAACCATTTAAAGACTTAAAATTCATGCTTTAAATAATTAAAATCATTATTTCAATGCATTTATATAATCTGAAAATTAAATTTACTATTTAAACATAATACATAAATCTGAAAATTCTAATTGAATCATAAAAATTCTAAAATTCAATTCAATTAAAACTGAAGGAATTATGTCCTTAGACATTTCCGGCAATGACTAAATATAAATAGGAATTAATTATGAAGATAATAAGTTAATTATTTTAGTAATCGTATTTGCTTGCTAGAGAATAAATGTGATTAGTAGGACAATATTGATTGGACCTACAACTAAAATATATTAATCCTATAAGGTCACACATATAAACATTAATTGAAATGGGCCCAAAAGGTCCTATGGAAACCGGCCTGCTAAGAGAATAAGGTTGGGCTTTGTGTTAACCTAAAAACTCTAACATTAATAGTTATAATTTCAAGGATTTAGGCATTACGTTCATTGAATATCTGACAAAAGGAAAACACAAAACCCTAACTCTTTCTCTGAAACGTCGTTCTTCCCAAACAAAGCAAGAGATTGATCGTGATCGTTCTCTTCCGTACTAGCATACGTGGGATTCAATTGGTGCTTGTGGACTAAGTAGAGGAGCAACAAGTGGGGCTCTCAGATCTTCGAAACTTGCATACGAACGGGAGAACACGCTACAAAGGTGATTATTCTTTCGTCTTAATCTGATCTATACTATTGTTATGCATGTGATCCTGTGATAGACGTTAGGAAATTGTTTCCTGAAATTCCGCTTTATGCATCTATATTATCCTATAGTGGTATCAGAGTTAGCCTCTTGCATAATATTTTATGATCATGATTGTATGCAACATTATTATTTTAATTCAATTAAAGGAACATTTATTTGTGGCTTGAATTTGCAAAATTAATATATGATATTAATTGATTGGAATTAATAAATCGTGATTTATTTAATTTTTGCTCAAAATAAATTTATAAAATTCCGAATTTTTTATCATAGGGCCAAAATTAACAGTTAATTTCACACAAAAATTTTAGGATTTTTAAAATTAAATTTGTCAGATTTTAAATTATTTAATGGTTAATAAGATTAATCATGAAAATAATTTGTTAACAATTAAATATTTGATTTTTAATTTGTTAAATAAATCTACTGATTATCCCCTAAGTTTTATACAATAGCCAAATTTTTTTGGTAATTTTTTAACTATTTTTCGGAATTTTTGTACATTAATTATTGAATTTGGTTAATTTTGATGTTTAATTCGATTAATCATAAAATTTAAGGATAACAATTAGAATTCTTGATTTTTTTTGTTAAGAAAATTCAATAGATCGATCAACCTGGTAATTAAGTTCGAATTTTTCCTCCAAAAAAAAAAAGTTCGAATTTTTCGGAAAATAATTGTTATTTTTCTGAATTTTTTGAATAATAGATAATTATGCCCTAAAATTTTGAATTCTTGTTGGATTTAATTTTTATAAAGATTCTAAATTCAAATCTAACTCTTAACAACCCTAAAATTCAGTTTAAGGTTTGTTAAATTCTTCAAATTTTCTGTCAAAATTTCGGATTATTAAAACCTAATTAAAAAAATTTAATCTTTAACAAATGTTGGATAAAGATTAATTTAAATTTAGGTAATTGTTACCAAATTAAAAGAACAACCTCCATGGCTGGGTGGCCACCACCTGCGACGGTGGAGCCACGGTGGAGGGTGAATTAGGGCGGCCCTTCTGGCTTGGCACAGGCCAGTGTTACTTGTCGTCCTCGAATGATAGCGTGAGGGTGTCAGACTGTCAGTTTATAATCGTTATGAAGCTGCCTTAAAACCTTGGTTTCTGTCGAGAGTTTTGGGAAGGATGATGATGTGATGCTGCGTTTAACTCATAATAATAATAAAAAAAGGTCTAAATAAGTAAATCAGTTTGACAGCACAACGAAAGGAAAATCTGATTTTCCTAAACAAGGTCCAATTTTGAAAAGTTGGAAATCATTTTAGTTTAGCCTTTCTAAATTTAAAATAGTCTTATTTTGAGTAATTTGAAAGTATTACATTTGGAAAATCATATTTTTTATGTTGAGCATAAATCAATAAATTTCCTTTAAATGCAAATTAGAGATTAATAAGATTATTCTAGCCATATTTAAGTAGTAATTGAATTAAAATAATAAAGTAACCTAAGTAATATTGAACTTTTCCCTCAAAAAAAAAGTAATATTGAACTTAAATTGTTTAAGTTTTTATAATTATTTTGGAATGGTTATTTACTGATTAACAGTTAATAAATAATTTGTGTTTAAAATATTATGATATTGTATGCGTGTATGGAATATATGATATTTTGTTACAGGCAAGTGACTAGTATGGCCCAAAATAGGATAGAAAATACGATCTGCGTATCGTTTTGTATTCTTGTAAATTTTGAAATACGATCTGCGCATCGTTCTGTTTTATTGTAATTTAATTTAAAAGTTTAAATTAGATTATAAAGTTCGTATTATGAGTTCGATGGAGTAAGAAGGTTCAATCAGAAATTCAAGGATGGAGATCCAAGAAAGATGAACAGGAACCCAAGAAGATTTGAGCTTATTTTCGAGGGGCCATACTAGGATCACATTTAATTTTTTGCGTTTTATATTGCCTTAAAATGCTTATTGAGTTTATGTATGTGGTTATTTAAAGCAATGTGTTCATTTTTAATTAACCAACATAGTAAACTTAGGTCCCAAATAATATTGAGTTAATGTGTTTTTCCATACAACACCTATAAAGCCTTAGATCATAAGTAATAGGTTCTGCCAAAGCAGGGTGTTACTTATAATTTCGGGGATAGTAGGGTAGGTTTTTGAAACTTACATGTTAATGTTTGGTTTAACTCAACAAAACCATCAAAAGACAAAGTTTTGGGTTTTGAAGCTAAGAGATAGGAAAATACAAAGAGTTGTTTAACCTGTCTACCAAGAGTTATAATCAGTTATAATTAGTAAAATATTTACTTACCTCAAATACTATAAATTAAAGTAGCAGGGCCAAAGTCCGTTTGATTGTAGTGGGAGGGGATCTTGGTTAATTCTTTATTCAATGGGGACTTCTAATTTTGAATAAAGGGTAGTAGTTAATTAAATTTGTTTAATTGCTACTTTTGATAAATATTATATTGAATCTTGCTTTACCATTTTGTTGTAGTTATCATGTCTAGTACAAACAACTCTACTTTTAACTTGTGCCCTCTAATTGAAAACAAACTGAATGCACACAACTTCCTACAATGGGAAATGGCTATGAGAATTGTTCTCAGAGCTAAGTGTTCTTGACAATCCACTCCCTCTTGAACCCCTGCCAGAAAATGCTACTGAAGCTCAATGTCGAGCTAAACAAACTCTCTAGGATAAGTCTCTGCAAGTAACATGTTTGATGCTTGCTTGCATGGAACCAGAGTATCAAAAGCGTTCTGATGGTCTGGATGCCTACACGATAATCCAACAACTGAAAACTTTGTTTCAGAAGAATGCTAGAATAGGGAGGTTGCATAGTATGATGGTTCAGGACGAGGGGAACTTACCTAGTGAACTTGAACATAAGGATGTTCTAATTGTCAAAAGAGGTAAGTAGTTCAAAAGTATAAATGTCATAGAAGTTAATTTAGCTACAACTACTTCTTGGGTATTTGATACCGCTTGTGGGTCTCACATTATTGGTAATGTGCAAGGACTAAAAAGAAGTAGAAGCTTGAGAAAAGGCGAAGTAGATATCCGAGTAGGCAATGGAGCAAGAGTTGCTTCTTTAGCTGTAGGAGATTATAGTTTACGCTTGCCTTCTGGTTTAACACTAGAACTAAATAATTGTTATTACGTTCCAGTTATTACCAAGAACATAATTTCGATTCCGATTTTGGATTCAGAAGGTTTTTCATTTCAGATTATGAATAATTGTTGTTCAGCATATTTGAATCGTATGTTCTATGTCTCTGCTAAATTATCAAATGGTTTATATGTACTAGACTTACAAAACCATATCTATCACATAGAAAACAAGAAGCACAAACCAAATGATTTGAACCCTACTTACCTATGGCATTGTCGATTAGGCCATATAAGCTCAAAGCGCATAGAGAAACTTCATAAGGACGGAATTCTCAAATCATTTGATTTTGAATCATTTGAAGTATATGAGTTTTTCTTAATGGGGAAAATGACAAAGTCTCCTTTCACAGGCTCAAGTGAAAGGGCCAATGATCTTTTAGCCCTCATACATACTGATGTGTGCGGACCTATGAGTACTTTGGCTAGGGGAGGGTACGGGTATTTCATTACTTTTACTGATGATGTAAGCAGATTTGGATATGTTTACCTCATGCGGCATAAGTCGGAATCCTTTGAAAAGTTCAAGGAATTCCAAAATGAAGTACAAAACCAACTTGGAAAGAAAATTAAAGCATTACGATCCGATCGTGGTGGTGAATATTTATTTCAAGAGTTTGGTGATCATTTGAAAGATTGTGGCATACTTTCGCAATTCACTCCACCAGGGACACCACAGTTGAATGGGGTTTCCGAAAGAAGGAATCGAACTCTATTAGATATGTTTCGGTCCATGATGAGTTTTGCTAACCTTCCTGCCTCATTTTGGGGATTTGCGCTTGAAACAACGGCATTCACACTCAACAGAGCTCCGTCCAAAGCAGTAGAAAAGACGCCATATGAGATGTGGACTGGAAAAGTTCCAAAATTGTCTTTTTTAAGGACATGGGGCTGTAAAGTTTATGTAAAACGTTTACTTTCTGATAAGGTTTCACCCAAGTCCGATAAGTGTCTTTTTGTGGGTTACCCAAAACAGACTAAGGGATACTACTTCTATAACCAAAGCGAAAACAAAGTGTTTGTTGCTCGCGATGGTGTCTTTCTGGAAAAGGAGTTTATTTCCAGAAAAACAAGTGGGAGTAATGTATATCTCGAAGAAATTCGAGATGAGCAACAAATGAATGAGGTTCACACCTCGTCAGAGACGACCCGGCATGAAAATGCTCAGCAGGCAGTGCATTCCATTCACGCGCCTTCTACCGTCCCACTTGGAAATAATCAATGCGAAGTCCCTCAACCTAATGAGGTGGAAACTTTTTCTGTTGTTCCCCAAGGTAGGTCTAGTAGGACCGTCATTCCGTCAATGAGATATATTGATTTCCTTTTGACAGAAAGTTCTGAAATAGAGATTTTAGAACATGAGGAACCTACTAACTACACAAATGCTTTGGCGAGTCAAGACTCTGAGAAATGGCTCAAAGCCATGAGATCCGAAATGGATTCGATGTTTGAAAATCAAGTATGGGACTTGGTTGCTTTGCCTGATGGGGTTAAACCCATTGGTTGCAAATGGATTTTCAAACTCAAAAAGGACAAATATGGAAACATTGATGTCTTTAAGGCAAGACTAGTGGCAAAAGGTTTTAGGCAAATTCATGGTATAGACTATGATGAAACCTTCTCACCAGTAGCCATGCTGAAGTCCATTAGGATAATCCTTGCGATTGCTGCCTTTCATGACTATGAGATTTGGCAGATGGACGTCAAAAACGCTTTCTTGAATGGGTTCTTGAAAGAGGATGTGTACATGACACAACCACAAGGTTTTGAAGATCCAAACAGTCCAAGGAAAGTTTGCAATCTTAAGAAGTCCATTTATGGGCTAAAGCAAGCATCTCGAAGTTGGAACCTCAGATTTGATGAGGCAGTCAAATCTTTTGGCTTCCTCAGAAATGAAGAGGAATCTTGTATATACAAGAAGTTGAGTGGGAGTAGTATTGCTTTCCTGGTCTTGTATGTGGATGACATACTTCTCATAGGAATCGACAAGACCATGCTTGAATCAGTCAATGAATGGCTTAAAAGTTGTTTCTCCATG
Source organism: Spinacia oleracea (assembly GCF_020520425.1). Taxonomy (NCBI): domain Eukaryota; kingdom Viridiplantae; phylum Streptophyta; class Magnoliopsida; order Caryophyllales; family Amaranthaceae; genus Spinacia; species Spinacia oleracea. The sequence continues at coordinate 59,745,963 of NC_079489.1, forward strand.
AAAGACCTAGGAGTAGCTGAGTACATCTTGGGAATAAGGATCCATAGAGATAGATCCAAAGGGCTAATTGGACTTAGCCAAGAAACTTATATTGATAAAGTTCTTGCAAAGTTCAAGCTAGAAAACTCCAAAAGAGGTTTCATTCCCATGCAACATGGCATATCACTTGGCAAGACTCAGTGTCCTTCGACACCTGATGAGGTCAAGCGTATGAGTGATGTTCCTTATGCCTCTGCAATAGGATCCATTATGTATGCCATGGTATGCACTCGACCGGATGTTGCATATGCTTTGAGTATGTGCAGCAGATACCAGTCAAACCCAGGAGAGGCGCACTGGATGACAACAAAGAATATCCTTAAGTACTTGAGAAGGACTAAGGATAATTTCTTGGTCTATGGTGGAGATAATGAGTTGGTTGTCACTGGATACACCGATGCAAGCTTCCAGAGTGACAAAGATGATTTCCGATCACAATCTGGTGTCATATTTTGTCTCAATGGAGGGGCTGTGAGCTGGAAGAGTTCTAAGTAGAGTACCATCGCAGATTCTACAACAGAGGCTTAGTATATTGCAGCAAGTGATGCAGCAAAAGAAGCTGTTTGGATCAAAAAGTTCATTAGTGAACTTGGTGTAGTTCCTAGCATTGAAAATGGCATTAATTTGTGTAGACACCTAATTTGTGTCTCCCCTCTGGGATGATGACGATACCATTATCCTTACTAGGCTGTTGGAGCAACTCCGTGCGGAAATCCCAATTGCTAAGAACATCTCCAAAATCCAATCCCCGAGGCCGTTCCCCTTCCGGAACTCGGTACAAAATACAATTTTCAAAAACCAATTTCAAAATCCAAGTACAATCTCATCTAGTAGACCATTCCATTGGTTTTACTAAGCCTTTTCCACTCAAAATCATATAAGGCAAGTCAAATTCGGGCGCCGATCCACAAAACCGAGCAAGCCGGGCCCCGTCCCGTACAACCGGAATTCAAAACCCGAAACGACTTATTTTTAGACGCAAAATCAAGTATTAACCTCCAAGCAAACACTGCGTGCCAAGCATCTTACTATTCGTACGAAAGTACATCAATATAAGACAAATCATGGACGGAGCCCGCGTCCTTGTTTTGGCAGCAATCATGCCACGTCACCAGCGCCCAGCGCTGGTTTGGCGTGCTGCGCTGGCAATGGCTGGCGTTTTCCAGCCATTTTTCCTATAAAAACCCCCTAATTTCTAGCATTTGGAGAGGCAGATTCAATATACGACGTCGCAAAACAAAAATTACGCCTCAAATTCAAATCAAAAAATCCTTCAAAAACACATACAAACTTCCAGTTCTAAGCAATTGGGAGCTCTAAAAGGAATTCTTGCCTAAACCTAAATAGGTAATTTCGAATCCCACCATATTCAATCATGTTTCTTTGATTTTCCTATTTCAAAAATGATTAGCAAGTTGGCATTTTTACTACTAAAAATGTCACCTGCAACAATCATACATCTTTTCAAAATCCAAACTTTTCAAAATACAAAAATGCAAACTTTCAAGATTCAAGGATGTTCAAAGTTGTTTGCAATCACTTCTTTGAACTAGAATCACTTTCAAGTATGGAGTAATCAAAGATGACACCTTTCTAGTTTTTAAAGGTTTAGTCTTTTGAGATTCAAGACTCCATTTTTCAATATACAAGTTCAAGTTTTCAAATTTCAAGATCCCACAATGTTTAGGGTTGCTCATGACTACTTCCCTAAACTAGGATCCTTTCAAAATAAGAGAACATCAAAGATCTAACCTTTTCAACATTAAAAGGCCCGATCTTTGAGATTCAAGTCTCTTAAGTTTCAATATTTCAAGTAGAAGTTCAATATTTCAAGTTCAAGTTCAAATATTTCAAGTTCAATATTTCAAGATTCAAACTTTCAAGTTCAAGTTCTATATGCAAAATCTAGGATACTTTGGGATGAGAAACTTCTCCTAAGTTGAGATTTTTGGCTTTGAATTCGTGTCGGGCGCACTTATTTTTAAGGAGCCGCTTGGCGTTCGAATCTCATGTGCCCAAGTACAAATTTCAATATCGCAATTTCAATTGTGCACCTTTCAATATTGTAATTTAAATTATGCACCTTTCAATTCCGCAATTTCAATATCGCACTTTCGATTCCGCAATTTCAATATCGCACTTTCAATTCCGCATTTCAATTCCGCATCTTTACTTGCCTAGTCCTTCTTGGCAATGTGGACCTACTCCCTAGTCCGTCTCTAGGGGGTCTTGTATTTACTAATTACGCACTTATTTACTATTGTGATGTTGCTTTATTTTCTTTATTGCTTTCATCACCGCACATGCTAAATACAACAAAATTCAAGGTTACATCACGCTTAACGAAGATAATTTCTTGGACAAACCGATCTTAGGTTCCCTTAAATTACCTTTAAAGCAAAGTGACCACCATACAAGTAGAGATTCTAATTTCTCTAAATTCAAACCAACATAGTCTAAACTAGGGTATTTTCGAAAATGCTATGTCACGTACTCGAATAATTTCTAAACCTCGCAGAATAAGCATCTCGTTCCCGTGCCCGGATCTCACCCATCCGTTTCGAAGATTCAAGTCTTATCCTAATAGAGTCATTTGCGGTCTTTCCAAACAAGACCTTAAACAATGTTTGGTGGCGACTCCTTCGAGGTACAAAAATACAATGGTTTCTAAAAACCGCCCCCCTTATAAGGAATTGCAATACATACGCAAAAAACACCCCCCTACAATTCAGGCGACTCTGCCGGGGAGTTTTCTAATTTAGATTTTGAAAATACAAGCAGATTTCGAGCAGCAAGCCACTGATCTGCTTAAGTATTGGATGCCAACACTGGCGCCAGGCGCAGCCACCTGCGCCCAACGCCGCTGCCTGCATCCAGGACAGTGGCTCACAGTGGCTTGTCGCCCACTTTTGCTCAACTTTCGTGTTGGGAGTTAGTCTATTTTTGAATCTGGAAGGACGCTCCCAAACCCCGTGAACGAATGTCGAAAAACGAGCTTTACAAATAAAAATTCGAGAACGATTTCAAATTTCAATTTCTAGGCATTTCATGCATTTTTCGAAAACATATTGTGCAAAATGAATTTCTACCTTGCCCAAACGGATGTGTTCTACATTCGGGCTAGCCCCGAGGGCAACGAAATGGTGACTCTCCATACGGTTCCCGACCAAAGTGTGTGACCATTTCCGCGCCTACCGAAACTTGGCATTTTCTTGACATTCCCGATGTCAAGTATGGAGGCCGTCTGCCGGCACACACGTCGCTTAGGCGGATGTGCAAGTTGTCGCCGAATCCGTCTCTTAGTCAAGTACCTTTTTGACACCCTAAGCCGACCACTTGCATCATAGAAAACTTAGACCGACCTTAGGTTGAGAACTTTGCATGTCGCATTCATATACATGTTAGTGTGACAACGTGCTACTTGTGCATTGTGTGGGCGTCTTTGCACGCGTGAATGGCTAACCTCGAGTTCTAGCTTGCCAAAACCAATTAGCCTCCAACTAGGAAACCAAACCCCTAGGAGCATCATTCAAACCTCATGCATCTAAATCGCCGATTTAAGGTCTTTTAGGAATGCCACTCCATTTGATTCAAAACCCTCAAACACGCCTCACGCACAAATGCCAAATTCAAAATTCAATCCAACGGCGTCATAATGCCGGATTTTCGAGTCCAAATTCCAAGTTCCAAATTCAAGATGCAATCCAACGGCGTTGTAATGCCGGATTTTCCACTCCAAATTTCAATCTTCAAATACAAAATGCAATCCAACGACGTCATAATGCCGGATTTTCCATTTCAACCCTCAAGTTTCAAATTCAAGTTCAAATCCAACGGCGTCATAATGCCGGATTTTCTAGTCAAAATTTCAAATTTCAAGTTCAAAACTCAAATCCAACGGCGTCATAATGCCGGATTTTCTAGTCAAAATTTCAAATTCCAAGTTAAAAACTCAAATCCAACGGCGTCATGCCGGATTTTCTAGCTCAAACATTCAAGTCTTCAAACCTCAAGTTCAAGTTGCCAATTCCAATCTCAAAACCTCAAGTTCAAGTGTCTAAACTCGTGACCGGCGTAATGCCAACCTTTTCAACTCAATCTTTCAAACCTCAAATCCCATCTTTCGAGTTTCAAGTCCTATACTCAAAGTTTCAAGTTCCAAATTCATACCATCCAAATGCCAACTTTTCCATTCCATATTTCAAACCTCAAGTTCGAAGTTCAAAAATTCCAAACCTTCAAATCTCAAGTCCTATATTCGAAGCTTCCGATTCCATATTAATCTCCCTCATTCAATCTCATTTTCAAACACTTCAAAATTCCAAGTCCACGGCGGCATGATGCCGGACTTTCAAATTCCCAAATTCAATGTCTCAAATCAAAGCTTCACATTCTATATACAAAAGTGCGTCTTTTCCATTTCAAGGTTCAAACTTCGAATCAAATTCAAACTTCAAACTCATTTTCGAGCTACAAATCCTTGCCTTCCATTGCTCTCAAATTCAAAATTCCAAACATTTCCAATGGGTTAAAAATCCCTTGAAATAATACAAGTTCAAAACCCTCTTTTCCAATGGGTTGAAAATCCCTTGAAATAATACAAGTTCCGATTCTCCAACGGGTTGAAAATCCCCTGAAATAATACAAACCCCATTTCCAAATACTTCCAATGGGTTGAAAATCCCCTGAAATAATACAAGTCCAACTTTCCAATGGGTTGAAAATCCCCTGAAATAGTACAAGTTCAAATTTCGCATCCTATTCTTGGGTTGAAACTCCCCTAAAATATTCCAAGTCCTATCAACGGGTTGAAATTCTCCTAAAATATTGACGGGTTGAAATTCCCTTGAAATAATACAAAATCAATTCCCTTTCAATCGGGTTGAAATTCCCTTCAAATACTCCAAGTCCTATCAACGGGTTGAAATTCCCCTAAAATATTGACGGGTTGAAATTCCCTTGAAATAATACAAAATTCAATCTCCTAGTACAAGTCCAATTTCGAAATTCTCAATGGGTTGAAATTCCCCTAAAATAGTCCAAGGTCCAATAGGTCGAAATATTCTTTCGATATTCCAAGTTCTAGTACAAAGAGTCAACTTCCACAAAAAAATGAAGGCTCCTCTCAAACACTTCCAATGGGTTGCAAATCCCGAATACAAGTACAAAAATCCAAAATCCCGAATCTTCGGAGTGGCACTTAGAGTCAAGTCTAGGTCTCATTCATTTCATGTATATCATATCATGTGTCGGGAAGTCCAAGTTCTAAATCATGTGGTGTGTCCTAAATAGGAGTCCGAGGATCATGTGGGTTCGCCGAAGAGGAGAGAGGTTGAAAAGAACTCCATCAGCCCTAGCCTCCCTCATAGCCGGCATCGAACGAGCAACCGGTTCATCTCCTACAAATCAAACTTCCAGTCCCTTTCAAGAATCAGTCCAAATGTCCGCCTCCGATTAACTCACTCAACTCATAGCAGCTTTCACCAGCCTCAGCGCCAATGTGGAGAACATAAGCAACCGACTGGATGTTGTGGAACAGGGAGCGCCTACTGATGACTTAACCAAGAAGATCGAGAGTCTGGTCAGTAAGGTCACTAATCAAGAGAACTATTTTGACACCTCAATGGAAGACAACCTCAAGGGGAGGGCGAATCTGCCAGACAAATTCTCCTCCAATGATATTCCAAAGTTCAAGTCCAACACAATCCTAAATACCACCTCAAGAACTTCAGAGCTTCAATGGCCATCAAGGGGGTTGAACTCGAGCTATACCCTGTGGTATTCCCCATGTCTCTGGAACCAGTCTGCCAGAAATGGTACTATTCACTCAAGGAACATCAAACATGTACATGGGAAGCAGTTGCTCGAGCATTCATGGAGCAGTATCAGCCCAACATTCAACTTCAAACTACTCTGAGGGAGCTAGAGGTTCTCAGGTAAGAGCCTCAGGAAGGCTTCACTACTTACCTCATCCGGTGGAGATAAATGACGTCCCAGATGGTGACTCGACCCTCCGAGGGAGAATTGGTCAAGATCTTTATTGCTGGTCTTCTTCCGAAATACAATACTCACATGAAGTACCTAGGCTTGGAAAGCTTCAAGAGAACCTACGACATCGGGGTCGACATAGAAGATGACCTGATGAAAACACCAGCAGCCCCAGCTCCACAAGCTGAAAAGTGGAAGGGCAAGAGACCTGAAGCAACACATAAAGTTCATGAGGTCAACGCCCTAGAGGCTCCTCAAGGTCCATAGTCAAACAATTTCAAGAACAATGCTAACCAGCGCAACTATCGAGGCAGACCACAAAGGGTCTTTACAAACCTCAGGATGTCCTACAGCGAGGCATTCGATCGGCTGGTCAAAAAACAAGTCATAACACCAATTGCTCCAACACCTGATCCTCCAGTCGACAAAAGGTCCAAGAGCTGGGATCCGACAACCCATTGCAAGTACCATCAAGGGAAGGGTCATGACATCGAAGACTGCTACAAGCTTAAGCACTTGATCCAGAACATGGTCGACAACAAGACCTTACCCCTACCTCCCGGAGCCAAACAAACTCCCTCGGTCCAAGCTATCTCCTATGACTGTGAAGATGAAGAAGAGGAATTTCCATGCAATTTAATCTCTACAATATACAAGCCAGGTAACGAATTGATGGTCCCAAGCTTTTTCCATCTCCTTCCAAGAGCTAAAAACTGGGTGATCCCCGAACCTAGGGTAACCACCGACATTCAAGAAAACATCTGTCCTCTCGCCACCTTGAAGACTTTGGGGTTCTCTGAGTATGATCTCATGCTGAGTGCTCAACAAACTGTCAAACTCCAGGATGTCACATACAAGGTCCTGGGAGTCCTCGAACTAGTTTTCTCCTTCGACACTTATCATAGCAATGCTGAATTCCTAGTTGTCGATGTGTCTGCCAACTTCGATCTACTATTCGGAGAACCTTGGTTCGAGGAAATATTGGATGGCCCTGCCTGCCTCACCCTCAAAGGTTCCAGCTTCCGAGACACTTCCATCAAACAAAAGCCGGTTGTACGCCAGGAAAAAGATGAGTGCATTCAAGAATACTACTACAGATGGGCAACCTCTGCTCGTACAATCAAGCCCGAGCTTCCAGAGGGAAAAATGGTGAGAATGTTCCTTCTAGGGCTCAACACTTCATGCAAGGGCAGCTTCGCCGCATTTCCTTATAGCACGTGGGACCAGGTCTGGGATCAAGACTTGAAGATCTGTGCATGTAACCCCGTCTACGATGATTATGACGATGACATGGATATCTGGGAATACCCCGAGAACTATCTTTACGATTAGTGTCTTTGTCCAAGTCCAGAGTCTGTCTTTCAATTTTCGAGTCTAGCAATGAGTCTAAGAGTCTAGAACTAGAGTCTTGCATCAATCAAGAGCCTCTAAAGGCCGAGCTTCAAGTCAAAATAGTCGATGTAATGATTGCTGGTTTCAATAACACTTCAATTTCTACTTACTCTTCGAGTTCTAATTTAAAACACAATCCTAATCCAAACAACTTTGCTTCACAAGAAACTGACTTTGAAATTCTAAAAGCTATCGAAAACCATGAAAACAGGACGCCCATAATTGAGGAAACAGAAAAAATCAACCTTTCTAACAACAGTGATTCAAAGCTAGTTCAGATTGGTTTAAAAAGCTACTTTCAGAGTACAGACGTCTTCGCATGGTCCTATCATGATATGCCAGGGGTTGATCCAAGCATCGGTCAGCATACAATTCCCCTTATTCCAGGTTCAAAGCCCATCAAGCAGAAACTCCTTCGCATGAAACCGGACGTTTCCCTCAAAATTCAAGAAGAGGTCTTCAAGCAGCTAGAGGCCGGGTTTATTCGAGAAGCAAAGTATCCAGAATGGATCGCAAATGTCATCCCAGTTCCAAAGAAAGATGGCAAAGTACGAATGTGTGTGGACTACAGAGATCTTAACAGGGCCAGCCCTAAAGACGGTTTTCCATTACCCCACATCGACATCCTGGTTGACAACACCGCAAATCATGCCTTACTCTCTTTATGGACGGGTATTCAGGCTACAATCAGATTCCCATGGCAGAGGAGGACATGGAGAAGACAACCTTCATCACTCAGTGGGATACATATTGCTACACAATTATGCCGTTCGGACTGAAGAACGCAGGAGCAACCTATCAAAGAACAACCACAGCCATCATGAGCGATATGATTCACAGGGAAATTGAGGTATATGTCGACGACATGATTGTCAAATCAAAAGAGCGACACGAGCATACCTTAGTACTTTGAAAGTTTTTCAACAGGCTCAGGCAATACAACATGAGGCTCAATCCGCAAAAGTGTGCATTCGGGGTAACGTCAGGCAAGTAACTCGGATATGTTATCAGCTCTCGGGGAATAGAGGCTGATCCTTCGAAAATCAAAGCAATTCTCGAGATGCAACCACCAACGAATGAAAAGGAAATTCGGGGTTTTCTCGGAAGACTACAATATATCAGTAGGTTCATTTCAAGACTCACAATGATCTGTGAACCGGTATTTCGAAAGCTCCGAAAAAGCGAGCCCAAAGTGTGGGATGGCGACTGTCAGCATGCATTTAACACTATCAAGGACTACCTTTCCAACCCACCAGTACTAAAGCCAGCCATGCCAGGAATTACCCTCAGGCTCTACCTCACAACCACAAATTCAGCAATAGGGGCTATGCTCGCCCAGGAAGTTGAAGGCAAGGAGAATTCCGTATACTACATAAGCAAAAAGCTGATCGAGTACGAGACCAAATACACTCAGCTCGAGAAACTCAGCATCGCCTTGGTTTGGGCCACAAAAACACTACGGCACTACATGCTCTCCCATACAGTACATGTGATCAACAAAGCGGATCCTCTCAAGTATCTATTCGAAAAACCAGCTCTCAACGGACGGTTGTCCAGGTGGTTGGTTATGCTAGCAAAATTCGACCTCAAATACATCCCGTAAAAGTCTATCAAGGGTTCAACAGTCTCATACTTCCTAGCCGACTGTCCCGTCGAGGCAGAAGAGGAGGATTATGACTTACCCGACAAGCAAATCTTAATGACCAGTGATGACAGTTGGTCAATGCATTTTGATGGTGCTTCGAATCAGAACGGGTGTAGTGTTGGAGTAATTCTAGTAGCCCCAGACGGCACTCACATTCCTATATCAGCAAAACTACAATTCAACGTCACAAACAATGGGGCAGAATATGAAGCTTGCATCATGGGCCTGGAAGCCGCCTTAGCATTGGGTGTTCAGAAACTTCGAGTATACGGGGATTCTTCCCTAATCATCAATAAAATTTCCGGCAAATGGAAAGTAAGGAGCGAGAGCTTGGCTCCATACCAGTCCTACCTTGAGCAGCTGTCTGAGCAAATAGAAGAGCTTCGCTATACATACCTCCCGAGAGAGGAAAACCAATTCGCCGATGCACTGACAAAACTGCCCTCAATGATCAAAATTCCAAATGGCATGGCCGAGAGGCCGCTTACAATTAAAACACGATAAGAAGCAGCATATGTCCATGCTATTGACGACGTCGAGCAAGACAGAGATGAACCTTGGTTTGCAGACATTCAAAGGTATCTACAAAATTCAGAGTATCCCCCGCACTTTTCAAGCAAGAATCAAAGGGCTCTACGACTGCAATCAGCCAATTTCATCATAGAAGGCGGCATTCTATACAAAAGGTCCCTTAGCGGTCCTAACCTCCGATGTGTTGACAAGCACGAAGCTCAAAGAGTCATGGACAACATACATGCTGGAGTCTGTGGAACCCATATGAACGGGAAGATGCTAGCCCTCAAGATCATCAGGGCTCGATACTACTGGACTACCCTCGAGCGGGATTGCCACGTCTTTGTCAAGAAATGTCCTACCTGCCAAAACTGTGCGAATCTGAAGCACATTCCTTCATCATTGATATACTCTCAATCATCACCGTGGCCATTCTCAGCCTGGGTTATCAACGTCATTGGAAAAGTCACTCCAACAGGCACCGGGGGTCACGAATTCATACTGGTTGCTATCGACTACTTCACCAAATGGGTCGAGGCCAGATCATTCAAAGTGTTAGGTTCCAAGCAAGTGGCCCAGTTCATACAAGAAAACATCATATGCAGATACGGCGGTCCTCACGAGTTCATCAGTGACCAGGGAACCCATTTTCAAGGAGAGTGTGAAGATCTATTCACCGAGTACAAGATTCAACATCATCGCTCTTCGCCTTATCGCCCACAAACCAATGGGGCAGTCGAAGCAGCCAACAAGAATGTCAAGAGCATCATCATGAAAATGACTACCAATTATAAGGACTGGCCCCAGAAGCTGCATTTCGCATTGTGGGGGTATCGAACTTCAATTCTCACTTCAACTGGTGCAACCCCATTTTCATTGGTCTATGGAATGGAGGCAGTACAACCTATCGAGCTGGAGATACCTTCTCTAAGGATAGTCCTCGAAAGAAAAATCCCAGAAGCTGCATGGGTACAAGCAAGATATGACGAGCTAGTCATGCTCGATGAGCGTTGGCTTCAAGCCGCTCGCTATGTACAAGTCTATCAGCGCCAAGTGGCCAGACATTTCAACAAAAGGGTCAGAACCCGAAACATCAAAGAAGGCGAGCTTGTCTTGAAAGCCCTTCGAAAAAGCACCATGGACCCAAGGGCAAAATTCAAACCCAACTGGGCAGGCCCATACATTGTCAAGAAGATCCTCTCCGGGGGAGCAGTCGAACTAATAGACGTCGATGGAACAGAATTCAGATCTCTGACAAATCTCAATCAACTCAAGAAGTTCTATGTCTAAGTTCCATGTTCAAATTCAAGAATCCAATTCAAAGTCCTGTAAGGTAGTCAGAACTACGTCCGGCCTGATTCCCTAACGGGACACGTATGCAACCTCATTTCGAGGCCCGACCACTTTAATACCAAAAAAAAAATTCAAAATTTCCTCAATTAAGGGCATCCTAAAAATCAAATCAAATTTCAAAACTCAATTGTTGTTGTCTTTATTCCAAACGTGCCAATTCAAAGCAAAGCATGTTCAAGCGGAATTTAACACAATAACCATTTATTTGGCTCTAAGGCCTTCAAAGCTAATTCAAATACAAAGTCAGGATCAAGTGAAGCAAAGTTCAAAGCCTTTTCACTTCCTAAACACATTTTCTAAACACGTCTTCCAAACACATTCTAAACACAATTCCTTCCAATACAATTTCAAACACATTTAGCCTACAAAGATCTAGGGTCGGGCGACTATGCTCTTGAGTCTTGGAACCTTGAGTATTATCCCCTGGCTCCTCCCGCAATCAATTATCAATCTTCCCCTTGCCCAAGCGGCGGGAGAAGGAACTTGCTAGCCTTCCAAGACGGGAGGACGACGAACCTCCTTTGGACTCCGAACGGTCAAGCACCGGATGGGCCCAACTCCCGTCACCTTCCTCATAGTCAGTTGATGCAGGACGTCTAGCTCTAGAACCTCGGACTCTAACTGGTCCAGAGAGAGAAATGTCCCTCTGGCTTAGGCCTCTCATCCATACAATGTACCTCGCAGACAGAGTAACTGACTCAGGTGGGAACTGAATACTCAAGAATGGTTTGGCGACCCAATACCGCCTCCAAACTTCAAGTCGATTGGCATTCAGCGCAACAGGTTTCGGGTTCTCTTCAGCACAGTCCGGGATCTCCTGTTTCAAGCCATACTGTCTCATCACTCGAGCAGGCGAGTAGAAGACCAGCATTGTGAGGTTTGGCACCCTCAAAGCAGTAGAATCAGGGGCATGTCTCATGGCAGCAATTCCCCACCAAGGAACTACCCACATTATACAAGATTCAATTCCAGAGAGTGCGCTTTGCCACTCGTCCAATGAAAGCCGACCATACATCATGGGCCGCACGGTGAACCCTTTTCTATTATAGCTCTCCATGTTCTCCGGTGGTGCCACCAGCATGAGCCTCTCCATAAGACAAACCTTGGGGAGTATACAAGAAATGCATTTCAAAATTCAAAATTCGAATACAAGTACAAATTCAACATACAAGAAAGCTCCAGATCCTTACTTGGAGTAATACCGGACTTCCCGATGGCAAAGAAGAGGGGTCCGACTTCAGCAAGTCAAGGCCCATCAATGTTTCGCCAATCACGAGCGGCATTGGGTCTCGACCATTAGCAAACTGCTCTACAATTTCTACTAGGGAGGCATCACCATTGCCAAACCCCTGCTTCGAAAAGAGGAAGCGAGCAAAGATACAAAAACTCAAGGCCCTCAATCGGAAAACTTTGGGAACATCAAGCCCATCAAAGTAGGTGACAAGGAGGGACAAATCCACCCCTCTGCCATATACAACAGCACTCAAAAGTGGGGGCTTCAAGCCCAAATATCTCTCAAAGCCCAAGAAAAAGTGTTCTTCAACACTGGGCATGCATGGCTCTAGCATAATGGGCCACCCCAATATGGCGCTAAACTCTTCAGGGAGGGGACATACCTCATTATTCCCAAAGCGGAAGACGTGGTGATTCGGATCCCAAGCCTCCAAAGCAGCAAGAATGAAGTGCACATCCAGCTTTACAAACCGGAAGGAGGCGAGCACCCCAAGATGCATGCCATCAAGCTCCCTTTTTTCCAATTTGCCTAGCGAACCAAGCCACGAGTTCAAGGCATTTTCAAAGGACATAGCCATATTCTCTCTTCTTTTTCGTGAGGAGGCAGTATATAAGGAATAGCAGGGAAGGATTGATACAAGAAATGATCTGAAACACTCCCTATTTATACAAGAGTCGGCTTGCACGACAACACGCTAGCACCAAGCGCCATGTCCTGCGCTAGGCGCAGGGGACTGCACCAAAGGACGAGGCCACCGTCCTCTTTTATGACTCCGAGTACACACTCTTTAGTGTTTCGGACAGCAAAGTACAAACCTCCATTATTTAAGATTCCAAAGCCGCAAGTCGCGCAAATTCAAGCAGTCCGGATCAACGCTTCGGGCATATTTCGGTTTCAATTATTCAAAATTCGAGCATTCTAGTCCTAGATCGGCGTCCTAAGTCGAGTCTGCATATGCGTAGCAAAAGTTGAATATACTTTGACTTGTGTCCGAAAAAAGGGGCAAATTTTTTCAAACTTTTACAAATTTTCCATGCATGCATATAGATACAAATTTCCAAGGCACACACAACGCATACAAGATCAAACATTCAAACATACAAAAGTCAATCTTCAAAAAAAAAATTCAAACCAATTCAAGTTCAAAGCCATACAACCATACAAAATTCAAGTTCCAAACTATACAAATCCATACAAATACAACCCAGCCTATACAAAATCAACCCAGGCAAGCTGGAATTCGCTACCATGCAGGGTCAGTCTGAGTCATCATCAGCTGTGACGTCCACCACAGGCTCCTTGTCCCTGTTTCGCCTCCTAAGGCGCTCCAGATCCCGATCCAGCTCTGTTCCAGGGGTACTAGGATCCTGCTCCGAGATACGAAGAGTGCCAGGAGAGAGATGAACTCCCTGCTTAGGAGAAGGATACTGATAAGGCGGCGGCATCGCCATGACCTGGTACGGCGCAAACATCTGAGCCTGACGTATCCTCTCCATCTCCGCATAGTAAGCCCATGAATCCGCACCCCAAGGCTGAGGACAATAGTAACCGGGATGAGAAACAAAAGGCCTCGAACTGCTTGCACCTCCAAACGAATGCCTGGTAGGATCAACATCTACAAAAGGGGCAGCTTTCCGATCAGCATCCGAATACCTCTGATGAGCACCAGCACCGGACCCTTGTCCTAGGTCCAAGCTTGGTCCCTTCTGCCTCAAGGGCGTCTTGGCCTGGGGCTCCCTGTCAACGGATCCTCTGTGATCTCGACGGCGCTCCTATACAAAATACAAATTTCAAGAATCAACATCCAAGTTCGAGTTTCCAGAATACAAAGTTCAAAATCAAGAAATGCACCTCTCTGTCCCGGCCAGAAAGCTTCTGGGTCAGCTTGGCACAATACCTCTTCCAGGAATCAATCAAGAGCATCCAGCGACGCACTCTCACCCGAGGCGCCTGCATACAAAATTCAAGATCAATTCCCAAATACAAGATTACAATCAGTTTCAAGAAAATGCACCAGTACTTACAGCGGCATAATGCTCAGGTACAACATCATACGATCTCCGGTGCGGAGGAGAAGCTACAGGAATGGTCACCTCCACCTGTTCCCCGTCCGATTTCTCATAGCGGAGGATCCTATCAACATGGGGAATGTCCTCAGGATCAACCTCCTCCTCCTACATATAATCATACAATCATCCAATCATACAAGAATACAAGAATACAAGATACAAAGTTCAAAAGCTCACCGGCAGTACGAAGCGTACTGGTGGAGTCAGCCTCCTCAGGAAGTCGTCATAGCTACCCTTCCTTTGTACAAAGTCCCTCCAAGAGCGACAAACAGCATCGCCCCTAACATTCACATAGAGCCAGGCAAGATCTTCATCCGGCGCCAGCATGGACTCCGGTGGGTCCTTAGGGACAAACCTATTACCCAAACTGTGCTGAAGGGACACTTGCTCCCCCAGATACCACATGTGGCGATACACCCCTGGGAGCAAAACCCCCCGTCAAGATAAGAAATGGGCGCGAGCAGCCGAGGCAGGTACATGCGCGTTGACAAAAGGACGCCACACCACCTGCAAAGCAGACAACTCAGGAAACTGTACAAATACAAATACAAAAGAGAAAAACAGTGCAAAAATATTACCTCATCAGCAGGTAGAACTCTCCAAGCTCTGCGGGAGGCCTCCAGAGGCACCCTCCTGCGCACCGCTCCTATCCAAGAGGCAACATACGGGTAAGCCGCATCTCCAGTATGATCCGGCGCCAAAGTCGGAAAGTGCTCATATATCCAAATCTTTCAAAAGCAAGCAAAACATCAATCAAGTTCAAATACAAACATACAAGTACAAGGCACAAAGTACAAGGAGTCTTCAATACCTCCAGCACACTCCACAAAGCAGCCATGCTCGGTTCGCTCTCCGTCGGAGTCCGGGAGGCCCACTTCATCTCGTACAAGAGGTGGCTATAGGCCAAACCACCCTAGCTCTAGCTCGAAACAGCCCTCAAGTCCTGCAAAACTGACAGGAATCTAATGTGCACCCGACTGTTCCTGCTCGGGGCCACTACCCTACTCACCAAAGCTAAGAGGAATAGCCTAACCCTCTGCTCTGCAGACACACCCGCACCACGGATAGCATCCACAATCACCGTCACGGAAGCATGGGTGTCGTCCTCTAACAAGTCAACAACAGGGCCGAGCAAGGCCCTGGCAGCGGCTGAGCGCCACGTCAGCTCTGAATCAAACGTCACATTCCTCTCAGAAAAAGGAAGACCTATAATCATGGCAAACTCAAAAGGAGTAATGGTGATCTCCCCCCATGCCATATGAAAAGTGTTGGTGGTATCCCACCACCGATCTAACAAAGCCCATAGCTGGGGTTTGATCCCAGTTCTCCTCGAAGTACCTCCCATGGCACGCTAGAAGTCAACCAGGCCCGTCTGCAACCAGATCTCCATGGCCTCCTCATCAGCACGGATGGCTGCAAAAGCCTTCTGAAGCTCCGCCAAGGACCAGAAGGTGCGAAACGGCTCTCCGTCAGCCTACAGATGAACGAATCAGCTCAAAACCTATACAAGTACAAAATACAAATTCAAAGCACAGTACAAGGCTCACCAAGCCAGCGCGAGGCCGCTGAGACAAGTGAAACTCCGGTCGAAATACTAGATCGGAAGGACTCCAACCAGTACCAACAAAAGTGGGTGCTCTCCGGGGAATTATACCCCCATCCGGAGCATTTACTGCAGCCGCTTCATCGTCCGAAGCGTCCTCCTCAGCAGCTCGAACCACCGAAGATTCGGCGAGCTTCCTCCGAGTACGACGAGGCATACTAAATCAAGAAGAGTACAAAGTGTCAAAATTCTAAACTGGGGGCTATCCTATACTAGCTCGTGCAAAAATAAAAAAATCAGAGGCTATCCTATACTAGCCGGTACAAAGTCAAAAATTCAAAAATCCCCAGTGGCAGTACTAATTCAGCCTGGGACCTCTAGTTCAAAATTCAAGTTCTACACCAACGCCTAGGCTATCCATGCCGAAGCAGGTATACAAGTTCTGCACCAACGCCTAGGCTATCCACGCCAAAGCAGGTATACAAAGTTCTACACCAACGCCTAGGCTACCCATGCCGAAACCGACATTCCAAAACTCTACAAACAACATCTAGGCAGCCTAGCCTATGCTATCTTGAGACCCCGCAAGGTCACCAGTGAGACTACTATCTATAAATACCAGGTACAACATTCAAGAAAATTTTCAAAAAAAAAAAATTCAAAACTACAAGTTCCAACAGTTCAAGCTCGAGTGGCTATCAAACAATTTTCTACAAGATTCAAGAAGCCTACTATCATGCAAGCATCATACTAACAAGTGTCTCAAAGTACAAGAAATTCAAATCTACATGCAACCCTAGATTTTATTTCATAAGCAAAAACATGAAATACTTACATGGACAAGGCAAGAACAAAACCAAGGGAAGAGCTTAATCGACCTTCGAGAGAGAAGAGCAAAGAATTCAAGAGAGTGTGCCTCAAAATGGCACAGCAAGGGGTGCTTTTATAGCTCGACCCCGCGCCAGATGCTGAGGCCCGCGCTGGGCGCTGCCTGCTGCATGCGCAGAATCTGCCGCGCGCGGTCTCCCGTGCTGATTGCACGTCCTTTACTGCTACGTTCTTCCGCACCAAGCATAAAATGTCGCATCAGGCCATCTTTCGAAAATTCGAGTATACACCCGTATCTCCAAGTACAAACAGATGAATATTTCAAGAATACAAAGTCCAAAAAATACAACGACTCAGGCGTTCGACTCCCAACGGACCCAAGCTCCAGGAAAGTCAGCCGAAATTTCAAAATCTTAAGGGCCAGTAAAAAGATCTTATCCCCAGCAAAGCACATCCCCAACGGATCAACTTCGGATATTCAAAATTCAAAAATTCAAGATTCAAATTTTCGATGCCAAGCTCCGTCCGAACCAATGACGGAAGAACAGTACAAGTACAAATTAGAGTCGTCACAGCCGAACTGAGGTAGACTCTATCCTTTTTTCTAACGCCTGTTTTGTCCAGGTACCGGCGTAAAAAGAGTGGTCTTGATTGCAAAACATCTTGATCATTCTCCGCCCCTTTCGAAATACTTTGACTTGCGCTTTCCTAACCGAACGCTCAGTCAAAGTGGAGGCTTTTGTAGACACCTAATTTGTGTCTCCCCTCTGGGATGATGACGATACCATTATCCTTACTAGGCGATTGGAGCAACTCCGTGCGGAAATCCCAATTGCTAAGAACATCTCCAAAATACAAGATCCAAAATCCAATCCTCGAGGTCGTTCCCCTTCTGGAACTCGGCACAAAATACAATTTTCAAAAAACCAATTTCAAAATCCAAGTACAATCTCATCGAGTAGACAATTCCATTGGTTTTACTAAGTCTTTTCCACTCAAAATCATATAAGGCAAGTCAAATTCGGGCGCCGACCCACAAAACCGAGCAAGCCGGGCCCCGTCCCGTACAACCGGAATTCAAAACCCGAAACGGCTTGTTTTTAGACGCAAAATCAAGTCTTAACCTCCAAGCAAACACTACGTGCCAAGCATCTTACTATTCGTACGAAGGTACATCAATACAAGACAAATCAAGGACGGAGCCCGCGTCCTTGTTTTGGCAGCACTCATGCCACGTCACCAGCGCCGAGCGCTGGTTTGGCGTGCTGCGCTGCCAATGGCTGGCGTTTTCCAGCCATTTTTCCTATAAAAACCCCCTAATTTCCAGCATTTGGAGAGGCAGATTCAATATACAACGTCGTAATACAAAAATTACGCTTCAAATCTAAATAAAAAAATCCTTCAAAAACACATACAAACTTCAAGTTCTAAGCAATTGGGAGCTGTAAAAGGAATTCTTGCCTAAACCTAAATAGGTAATTCCAAATCCCACCATATTCAATCATGTTTCTTTGATTTTCCCATTTCAAAAAGGATTAGCAAGTTGGCATTTTTACTACTAAAAATGTCGCTTGCAACAATCATACATCTTTTCAAAATCCAAACTTTTCAAAATACAAAAATAAAAACTTTCAAGATTCAAGGATGTTCAAAGTTGTTTGCAATCACTTCTTTGAACTAGAATCACTTTCAAGTATGGAGTAATCAAAGATGACACCTTTCTAGCTTTTAAAGTTTTAGTCTTTTGAGATTCAAGACTCCATTTTTCAATATACAAGTTCAAGTTTTCAAATTTCAAGATCCCACAATGTTTAGGGTTGCTCATGACTACTTCCCTAAACTAGGATCCTTTCAAAATAAGAGCACATCAAAGATCTAACCTTTTCAACATTAAAAGGCCCGATCTTTGAGATTCAAGTCTCTTAAGTTTCAATATTTCAAGTAGAAGTTCAATATTTCAAGTTCAAGTTCAAATATTTCAAGATTCAAACTTTCAAGTTCAAGTTCTATATGCAAAATCTAGGATACTTTGGGATGAAAAACTTCTCCCAAGTTGAGATTTTTGGCTTTGAATTCGTGCCGGGCGCACTTATTTTTAAGGAGCCGCTTGGCGTTCGAATCTCATGTGCCCAAGTACAAATTTCAATATCGCAATTTCAATTATGCACCTTTCAATATTGCAATTTCAATTATGCACCTTTAAATTCCGCAATTTCAATATCGCACTTTCGATTTCGCAATTTCAATATCGCACTTTCAATTCCGCATTTCAATTCCGCATCTTTACTTGCCTAGTCCTTCTAGGCAATGTGGACCTACTCCCTAGTCCGTCTCTAGGGGGTCTTGTATTTACTAATTCCGCACTTATTTACTAGTGTGATGTTGTTTTATTTGCTTTATTGCTTTCATCACCGCACATGCTAAATACAACAAAATTCAAGGTTACATCACGCTTAACGAAGATAATTTCTTGGACAAACCGATCTTAGGTTCCCTTAAATTACCTTTAAAGCAAAGTGACCACCATACAAGTAGAGATTCTAATTCTAAATTCAAACCCACATAGTCTAAACTAGGGTATTTTCGAAAATGCTATGTCACGTACTCAAATAATTTCTAAAGCTCGCGGAATAAGCATCTCGTTCCCGTGCCCGGATCTCACCCACCCGTTTCGAAGATTCAAGTCTTATCCTAATAGAGTCATTTGCGGTCTTTCCAAACAAGACCTTAAACAATGTTTGGTGGCGACTCCTTCGAGGTACAAAAATACGATGGTTTCTAAAAACCACCCCCCTTTTAGGGAATTGCAATACATACGCAAAAAACAACCCCCTACAATTTGTATTGTGACAATAATGGTGTCATTTCTCAGTCCAAGGAACCTAGATCACACCAAAAATCCAAACATGTGCTCAGGAGATTCCATCTTATTAGAGAGATCGTTGAAAGAGGGATGTGAAAGTAAGCAAGGTTCATACTGAGGATAACGTGGCTGATCCTTTGACTAAACCGCTTGCTCAACCTAAGCATGAGAGTCATACTAGGTCTATGGGGCTTAGGCATATCGGAGAATGGCTTTAGGTTGTTTACTTCATGTTTATAATTGTAAAGACATTTATTATGCTTTGAATGTTTATCAATAAAAGTGCATTCTTATTTAATTGTTTGGTTTAGTATTAAATAAAATGTCCAAATAACTTGTGTTTTCAAAGAGGATTATCGAAAACGTTTTGATAATGGAACCCTATAAAGTGAACTTAAATCACGTACAACTTATTAAAGTCCCTAGTCCAAATCACTAAATCGGACATATATGATTTATGTGAAGACTAGCATGTAATTAATTGATAGTGTAGTGCCATGGGCTATGGAGACATAGGGATATCTAATTGATTATATGGATGTATACTTGATGCATTGAGACTTGACCTGACTAGATTCTAAAAGTAGAATCAAACTTCTATATTTAGTGGATTCCTTAGACATGAGTATGTCTTAATAACCACGAGACAATTAGTTTAACCTTGACGCTGTTAAACGCCGCGCCGTAAAAGGAGGTTATAAAGGCAGTGATCAGGTGGGCTAAGAATTGAGTGGGAGTTATGGTCATACAAGAGTGAATAAGTCCTCCTATTTGATAGAATGGTGTCTGGGCCTCTTGATGAGCGAGAACTGAAAATTGCATGGCCATGCGGAATGGGATTAAAATGTTAATCTTTATTTGAACAGTTCGAACTCGGCGATCAAGAAACTAGAATTTGAGAATAACAGTGTGTTATCAAATTTTGGCATTAAGACTTAAGGAATTTAGCATTGCGTTCTTGTCTTCGTACAAGTGGGAGATTGAAGGAATTATGCCCTTAGACATTTCCGAAAATGACTAAATATAAATAGGAATTAATTATGAAGATAATAAGTTAATTATTTTAGTAATCATATTTGCTTGCTAGAGAATAAATGTGATTAGTAGGACAATATTGATTGGACCTACAACTAAAATATATTAATCCTATAAGGTCACACATATAAGCATTAATTGGAATGGGCCCAAAAGGTCCTATGGCAACCGGCCGGCTAAGAGAAATAAGGTTGGGCTTTGTGTTAACCTAAAAACTCTAACATTATACTCCCTCCGTCCCAGATTAGTTGTTACACTTACATTTGCACAAAGTTTTAGGTGATAAGTGGTTGTTTGGTTATCAATTATTATTTCATTGAAAAAGTAGATGGGGTAGGAGTTAGTGGGGTATTTTTTTTAATTGAATGAGAGAGGGTGTGGGGACAAAAAAATATTTACTGGGAAGAGAGAGACAATTTAATAATTGTGGGGTCATTCCTAATTTTTTAGTGGGAAGTGTAACAACTAATATGGGACGGACGAAAAAGGAAAGTGTAACAACTAATTTGGGACAGAGGGAGTAATAGTTATAATGTCAGGGATTTAGGCATTACGTTCATTGAATATCTGACAAAAGGAAAACACAAAACCCTAACTCTTTCTCTGAAACGCCGTTCTACCCAAACAAAGCAAGAGATTGATCGTGATCGTTCTCTTCCGTACTAGCATACGTGGGATTCAATTGGTTCTTGTGGACTAAGTAGAGGAGAAACAAGTGGGGCTCTCAGATCTTCGAAACTTGCATACCAACGGGAGAACACGCTATAAAGGTGATTATTCTTTCGTCTTAATCTGATCTATACTATTGTTATGCATGTGATCCTGTGATAGACGTTAGGAAATTATTTCCTGAAATTCCGCTTTATGCATCTATATTATCCTACAAAAACATAACTTAAATTATTAACATAAAATTAGAATATTTAATATAATTGCTTAGGGTTCAAGAAATAACCAATAAAGAGGAAGAAGAAGAGGTTGGTCGGCGACAAGGGGAGGCGGCAGCAAGAACAAGTGGTCGCGGAGGCTAGCGGCGCGACGACGGTTCAGGTGGCAGGAGGGCTGCTGCACAACGTGAACAAGGGAAGACGAACACGCAGAGAAGAAAGAAGGGTGTTGCTGTGCGTGGAGGGCGCGGTGGTTGCGCGGCTGCTGGTGGTGGTGTCTGGTTGATGGTGGTGTGATGGTGGCTGTCGAGGGCGGTTGTGCTGGTTCGACAAGCAGAACAAAGAATGAGGGGGAGGAAAACGAAAGGGAAGAAAAACTAAACAAGAGGGGGGAGAAGTTACCGGCGTACATGTGGACGACGGAGGGGGATGGCGCCGGCGGTGGTGGCGGCGGCGAGGATGGCAGCACGTCAGGCTTGAGTGTTTGATGGTTTACGTGGGTTGCTGAAGGAGAGAAGGAGGGTTTTGGTGGTTTTTCTTTTACGTGAAACAGAAAGAGGGGGGAGTAAAAGTTTTGGGTTTTTGTTATTTGGGCTTCACCTAATTGGGCTAGAATTAGGATTGAAGTTGTTTGAATCCAAAACGTTTAGGATTGTTTTTCCAAATTCAATCGAACTTGTTTTCGTAATTCGATTCTTTTCAACATAAAATTCTAAAATTATTTTAATTTCATAAATCGCTGAAATATGTAAAACGTATAAAAATAAATATCTGTTAATTACATTTTTATTTCTAAAACTCGTAAATTCTATTTCAATATTATTAACTATACGTTAAAATATACTTCCTCCGTTCCGGAAATATCACACCATTTGTTTTTTACACTATTCACACTCCGACTTTAGCCATTTGTTGTGATTCGTACGTATGAAAATTTTAGCCATGTGAGGTAATGTTAGATTTGTATCGATATTTATTTTCTAAATATTATTTTTTTTATAATTTTTACTTGCACGCGATTTGAGATATTAAGAGCCAAAGTAATGGTTAGAAGAGTAAAAGTCAACCATGGTGCGATATTATCGGAACGGAGGAAGTATAAATAACGTTTATAAATTTACGCGGATTACATTAATCAATATTTAGATTCTTTTGGTTGTCTCTTTTAGTGTTCAATTCAAATCTTTTCACTTATCATTTCACTATGTTGTAGAAGTGTGATAAGTAACTCCATTCTATTGGGACGATCCACATACTTGCCACTATAGTCAATATAGTGCGTAAATTAGGTGTTTATATAATCTTGGTTGATTAAGTGGTGCTCGTAAATGGCACGAAAACCGCTTATCATTTTCCGAATAATACTTAGTTCAAGACTTTGCCTATAATACCTCAATTGTTGGTCAATTTCTTAATAATACACTCTTACTGGCCTTATCCTTGTTGAATCTTAGACCACAGGGACAACTTCACCATTATTCACCCTTATCAAACTACCCGATCTACTATAACTTCTTTCATCTCAGATAACCTTATATTTGCATTTTCTTATCGTCTATACTCTCATAAATTTGATTGATGCTTATGGTCTTCTTTTGGAAGTAAAAAAAAGTTGTAAATGTAAAATGTAAGAGGAATTGGTTATTTATTTATTTATTTTATTTATTTTTATATATTATTTTTCTCAATTGAATCTATGAAATGCGATAATATAGAGATCGGTGTAACAGTGTAATCATATGTGGGAAATACAACAATATTGTAAACATGTAGTCATCTTCCGCCATATCGACTCCCACGCTTCATTCCTCCTTGGGTATACTTTTAATTTATTTATTTTGTGTTTTTCGTTTGTTTTCTTTGGAATTTTGATCCTCGTTTGCATCAAACAAATAAAATTACCCCGCAAATTAGAACCAATCACAAGTTTCAAAACTATTTCATATACTTGGTAGTATGTAAGCTTTAAGAGTCAATATCAAAATAGTAACGACAACAAAATTTAAGGATAATAAGTATGATTATATACGACAGATTCATATTAGTTTAGTGATAAACTAACTTTGGAGTGGTACATTCTACTTTCATATACGAAGTAATAAATAGTGCTCATAAATTATGATGAATCTAATAATATGATGAACTTTTCGATCATTGAATACATTATTGCACAGTGTTAGTGATTTATACATTTCAACAAAACAATTAACTATAGTGGAAAACTGCGCTTTGGTAATAAGTCAAAATAAACATTTAAGCACATCAATAACGAGTAATAGTCGTATAATATTTACATATGAAGGCTTCCATATGATCAGAATACTAAATACTTCCATATGAAGGCTTCTGGTAGGAAAAGAAGAAATATGATACGAGGGGTTCGGAAGGAGAATGGTGAATGGGTCAATGAGCACGAAGAGATTACTGGGGCAACAATGGAGTACTTTATTGGGCTTTTCACTACAATGTCTCCCCATTCAATAGATGTGGTGCTCGAAGGGATTAAGGCGAGAGTAACAGAGGAGATGAATGAGCTTCTTTTAAAACCTTTTGAGAAGGAAGAAGTCAGGGCGGCATTATTTCAGATGCACCCAAGTAAGGCGCCGGGGCCAGACGGTATGAATGCAAACTTTTTTCAAAAACATTGGCACATTATCGGAGAGGATGTGTCGAGGTATGTGATAGATGTGATTAATCGGTACGGTGATATGAATGAGTTAAATGCAACCCATATTGTACTCATCCCCAAAGTGAAGAGCCCAATGTCAATGTCGGAATTTCGCCCTATTAGTCTGTGCAATGTGATTTACAAAATTATTTCGAAAATGCTAACTAATACGATGAAATTATTCCTGTCCGATATTATCTCTCTCAATCAGAGGGCATTTACACCAGGCAGACTTATAACGGATAATACTCTAGTGGCATACGAAACTTTCCACTACATGAATAGCGTCTGTTCCGGTAAAAAAAAGTGCATGGCAGTAAAACTTGATATGAGTAAAGCTTACGATTGAGTAGAGTGGGTGTTTCTGGAAAAGGTTATGGAGAGGTTGGGTTTTGATGGTGGATGGGTGTAGGACCTGATTCTCGACCGACTATTATTTACGTTGAGAATCCTACATGAGAGTCTGTTCAGACTGTTTATAAAAGGTTTAGAGTCGCCACCCTATTTTTATCCGATCAGGGAACGGATTTTGTAAAACCATTTATGAAAAAGTTTAGAGAAAACAATTTCGAAAATGATTAATAACTCCATAAAATAAAGGCATTTTCCTCTTTGAAAACTGATCTTTTGAAATCAAAAATTCGGGTTCGGGGTCTAGGTTAAGAGAATCGAACGTCTGGAACTCGGCTTCTCTTCTATTCTAAAGAATTGAATAGGCTCTTACTCTGACTTAATATCTAGTTGATTTGGTATATGGCTACTTGGGAAGTTAGATAAAAAAAATGAGATTCACATTGTCATACACATGCAAGCATACATAAAAAAAAAGGGTTTCATTAAGCCAAGACAAGATTATTAACGTGTGATAGGTTTGAGCATTGAAGTTGCACTACGTACCGATCATCATGGGATTTGAATCCACTCTCGGATCAAAAACCATTGTAGTTCGGACGAATGTCTCACTTTAAATGGCCAATTCCACTTGGGTTCGGGGATAATGATATTGGGTTTTATTTTGCTTGGGATAAGGTTTCTGTGATCCTTAATCAATTCACTTTAAGAATCAAAATGATCCACTTAGGGTTGAGGAAATCACACTTATTAGTGATTACCGTAAAGGTCTTCTGAATAGGACGGTTTCAACGAAAATGTGCAACCTGGTTGGCGGCTTGAATGGATCAAAATGGTTTTTTGTAGTAAATTGTTAGGGGTTTTCTTTGATAATTGTATTTTGAGAAAATTATAATCATGAGGGTAATTGAGGGATTATTTTTGGTTTTGTGTTTGGGCTAATGGAATTGACCAAACAAAGTAAGACATCCGTCTAGGCCTCATCGCCAAATAAAAGGGACAATCGACTATTCAATCATATATGATTATGATTTAATCCACCGGAATTTCATAGTGAATAAGGGTTTTTGATGGAGATGGATTATCTCAATACCTTATATGATTGATAAGTCAACCTAACACGTCAAATTTGAAATAAGGCCATTATCATGCGTTAAAATGCATTATGACTTAATTGATCAAGCAAGCAAGATGTTTCACACTCCATACATTGACAAGATTAAATTCGGCAAAAATAAATTTGATATTGTGCACAAAACTGATTAAATTGCATATTTATCATTTTGGGATTGAGTAAAGTTGTTTTATAACATTTTTGCTAATTGTTACACAATTTAAAGATTTAAAAATCTTTCTTTACTTTTTCTAAAGTCATCTCTGTTATCTATAAACTCTTACAAGATTTAAAAGTTTTAACGTTTCTTCACTTGTTTCTGAAGTCATCTCTATTTTTTTATTAACTTAAAGTTTTATAGAAAACTTTTACGAGGGTGCAATAGACTTTTATAAGACATTATATCCTCTGTTTTATTTTAATATTTTATAATTTTCGGATTTAAAAAAAAGGAAAATTTATATTTTTCTTAATTAGTATTTAATAATTAACTTTTAGTTAAGAAAGTTTATATATAAAAAGGATTTAACTGAGGTAAATTTTATACCATTAGGAAGGCAATATTATTTACTTTCAATGGTGTTTCAACAATTTTTTATAAATCTTAGATTAAGTTAATTTAATTTTTGTGGTTTAAGTAATTAATCTTATTTAGATAGTTAACACGAAAATATTCGTCGTTTATTCTAGAAATCTCCGAAAATTTCAAGTCATATATGGTTGGAAAGATCTTCTTATGTACTTTAATTAATATTTAGGAGTCTTTGACTGAAAATGTAATCCCCCGTAAATTTATAAATTTTATTAATATATCTTAACGTATATTATTTATATTTAAATAGAATTTATGAATTTTAGTAATAAATATATAATTAACGTATATTTATTTTATTTTAATTATGTCCTAAATATTTAACAATTTATGAAATCAAAATAGTTTTGAATTTTACTTTGAAAAGAATTCGAATTCAGAAAACAATCCTATTCGGTTTTAGATTCAAATCCTAAAACTAATATCCTAAGTCTAGCCCAATTGGAAAAAGCCCAATAGTACAAACCCATAATCCCATTACTCTAATTCACGTAAAACAAAAACACCAAAACTCCTCTCTTCCTATTTCACGTGAATCAGTTAAACCCTCCTCCCTCAAAACTCCCTTCTCTCCTTCTACCGCCTACTGCACCACCGCAGTGACCACCGCCGTCGAGCCACCACCTTCGCCATCCGGTAAATCCCTCTTCTCTCTCTTTCGTTTTTTCTTTCTCTCCTTCGTTATCCTTTGTTTTCTTTCCCCCTCACTTATGCTCTGTTTTGCGCACAACTAGGCCAGCCACAACCAACCACCTTCGTCGTTCACTCCGCCGCGTCGCCACCTGCAGCGTCCCTGCTTCGCCGGTTCTCCTCTACGTGGGTAACTCTCCTCCTTTCCCTTCGTGTTTCTGTCCTTATTTCGTATGTGTGCTTCCCCTATTTCTCACTCGCTGCTATGTGTTCGAACCAGCAACCACCAGCCCAACACCACCGCAGTCACCTTCGGCTCGTCGCTAATCTCTTTCCGCCACCCCTGCTCGCCGCCGCGCAACCCTACCGCCCACCAACACTTCCTCTCTCCTTGATTTGGTTGATTTTCTTAAACCCTAAACAAATTGATGTTTTAATTATGGTTATTAATTTAATTTATGTTTCTTAAATTAAAATTATAATCGTTATGGTTTAATCAAAAAAACAAATTCAGATTATATGTTGTTGAAATTAATTTAATTATTTTCAGATTTGTTAATTACTTTAAGTTAGGGTTTTAATGGATTTTTATTAATTCAATTCATGTTTCTTGAATATAAATTATAAGTTTTTATGATTAAGTTAGATTTTCAGATTATATGTTATGTTTAATTAATAATTTAATTTTCAGATTATGTAATTGAATGGAAATAAAGAATTTAATTATTTAAAGCATGAACTTTAAGGTTTTAATGGCTTTAATCTTAATAGAATGATTATATATTATTAAAACTATTATTTTTATGATTTTAAGAACGTTGATTATGTTTTGGTGGACGTTTAAAATCATTTTATATTGCTGGAAATTTTAAAAGGGATGTTCTATTGGAGTTTAGAACGATTTAGGATCATTAGTTTAATAGTTACTATGCTTGGAAGTTATTTAGTTAAGTTTCGACATTGGGGATGGTTCAAATTATGTTTAGGGTGTATTTAGAGTACTATAGTATTGCTGTAAACTGTTGGATATTGATTGGGGAATTTTATTGGTTGTTTTTAGGCGGAGAATTCTTTGTAGGCGACTTTTGAATTCGTTAAAGTGGCCTATCAATTTGTTTACACAAGGTACGTACATACCTGTGTGCTTGGAATGTGTGTGATTTGTTGAAACCATGTTGAAAGTGTTGATGAACTTGGTTATGTTGAAATTGTTGATGAACTTGGTTATGTTGAAAGTGCATGTTTAATATTGTTGGATGGACATGTTAAGCATATATATTTCGTTATGAGAATTATAGCATGTTAGTATGGATGATTGATACAGACATGTTGGTTGGGAACACTAGATTATTTTATATACATTGTTTCAGATCGATTGATTGTTGTTCCCTTTTAGCTTTTCACTACTTTATGAGGGCTGTGGACCTTGTTTAGTAAGTTGAAACCTTATACCCATATAGAGGGGTTGATTAGTATTAAAGGAAAGTTGGTTTAATTGGAATAAGTCTTGATTGATATCTCTGTGATCACTTACTTAATTCCAAGATAAAAACAGTCGTGAATAAATGTTGTTTGTATGCCTTATGTGATGTTGAGTCACAACATAGTTTAATTTATAAATCATGTAAAGTGAAACTGAGTAGCAATAGCTTTAGACTGTGCACGTCTAAAGTGACGGACAATCAGGAGGTAGGGTCATGGGTAGCCTATGGCTTTTTCTGGGGCCGGATTGATCACCGGTTCTATTTTATTCAAAAGTCCCTCGATATCGCAGGTCATTGGAGTTTACGGAGTCGCGCCCGTACCTCGTCTTCCTTAGTGAAGAAGAAGAAGTTTCTAGTAGCAACTCGGTCCATTGACTATTTCAATTAAAATAATGTTATTGTTATAAAAGTCTAGTCTAGTCTAGCCTAGTCTAGTCAAGTGTGGTCGTCAAATTAACATGTTTTGTCTGCCCTTACTCGTGTTTTATTAGTATCATGTTAGGTTTGTTCGTTCAATAGTATCATGTTAGGATTATTATTGTTTTAGTATGTAGTACTCAGCTTTGCTGATTACGTGCTTTGTTTGTGTGTGTTGATCATGGCTATGTCTTATTGATCCTGTGATGACCCATCTTTGGTGAGCAGTCTCTAAGGGTCAATAAGCGTTGCCCATCTACAGGTTTGAAGATGATGCATCATTGGGATCGGGATTAGAGAGCTTTTATTTAGTTTTGTTTTGCTAAGTGACTTGGTTGTTAATTTGGATTTTGAACTTGTCGTACTATTTATATTTCCTTATTTTCGTTGGTTGGTTTTTGGGATTAAACCTGTAATCGATTATTTATAAACCTAAAGTTAGTTTTATGTTTTCCGCTGCAAAATTCTGAATAAGCCGTTACGTTTTCACACGGGCGATAATGCCTTGATAATTCTCTACGTTTTATATTAAAAGATTATTTTAGAAAACAGAGAATTGTCGGGGTGTTACAAAGTGGTATCAGAGCTAAGGTTTTACTTTAATAAATTTTTAGGCGTCTAACTATCTAGTTATTTAAAATAAATTTCTTAAAAATCGAGCTTCTACGTATTATAGTGTTCAAAAAAATTGGTACTTTTTTTTTTGGGGGGCCGATTTCCTTTTATCTTGTTTGAAGGAACATAATAGTTATTATTTAAGTTCGAAATCAAATTATTTATTCAAGTTAAAGTGATACTTTCGACATTTTTATTTTTCTTATTATTTATTATTCAAAAAAAAATGATGAGTACATTTTTTTTAAGAAGTTCAAATTTTTTTTAGTTGTTTCAATAGTTAGAATTCGTTAGTTAGGAAATATAAAATCTTTTTCGAATTAATAACTTTATTTTCGAATTTATTCGCTACGCATTTCCTTAATTTATTTTACTTTATTTATTTTATATTTTTATTTATGTTATTATTCTATGTTATAATTTTCTTATATTATCGACCTTTAACTTTGCTATTTAAATTATTACAATGTTTTAGTTTATGAGAGATGGGTAGTATAAGAAGGGCATATAAGATAGAATTACATGTGCATTAGTAGCTAGTCAATGCTAGCATAAGAAATTGATTGTTATGTACGTGCGTGTGCTAATTGTTTAATGTTACATTTAAATGTGCATAAAGAATTGTTTGCTTCCACCAAACTTATTGCATTATTGAACTTTGTTTATGATTTGGCTGGAAAATCGTTAGTGAGACCCGGAATTGTTTATTTCAGGAATAAAATGTTTCTTTCCAAGTATACCAACATTGGATCCTTCGAGAAACTTGATATAGAAACCCCTGACATTTACGTAAAGAAAATTGTGTTTGGATGTGAATATCATGCTAAAGTACAAGGGAAACCTATCTTAATGAGAAAGGATACCATAGCAGCCACCATCATTAATTGCTTACCTAACAAATTTCCATACCTAGAACTCAAAGAAAAGTTTAAAGACATGCATTCTGAAAATGGAACTCCAAACTTGGCTAAGTATGGGACTTGGGATGGTAGATGGAAATATGACTCAGAAATTCTGACCACCATTATTAAGGCGGCAGAAATTGGGTTTAGAGACGGTAAAATCGTAGGGAGTCATGTTGGGGATGCAGTTACAGAAGAACATATGGGAGTAAGTGTAAATAATGACCTAGAGGAAAATGATGTAGTTGTAGAGAATGAGAATGTAGGTGTTGAGGCAGAGAATCCTAACCCAGCGGCTCATGAGCCAACCATTGAGATTTCTAGTGATTCAGATGCAGAGCTCGAAAGTGAGCATGAGATGGCAAGTGAGCCTAATCAAGATGAAGACATGGGAGAAGATGCAAACCCTGAGGAGGACCCCGATGAAGACCCTGAAGAAGAGTTCGATGATCTTGAGATCTAAAGTTCACTCCGAAAGCTTTCAGGAGCAATGGATAGGCAAGAGGCCACAAATATTTTGAAGTCATAAATAGTTAATTAGCTCTTTTATGTTTCACAGAATAAGTAGCAAAGCTACAACGGTTTAAGGTTAAAGTTTATTGAAGTTTGAAATGTTCTTTATTATTTTGAAGGATGTAATAAACCTCTATGGAGTTAGCAATAAAAGTTAAAGTTTTCAAGGAATTGTTCTTTATTCTATTTTGAGGATTCCATAATACCCCAACCTTTAGGTAACACGTCATGGATTAATTTTTCTATTGGTTGCATACTCAGTGTGAATTGTGGATCAATTTAATTGACACAAAAATATTAAATGATTTGAGTACATAAAGGAAGTGAGGGCCAATCTAGACCATCATGACCAATATGATTCAAATGTTATGCCTTATGTGCAGTGTGTGAATGTCTTTCGTGAATTATTGAGGATGATTACTTTTCAATGATTATTGCATCTTGTAGACGATCGTTGCACCTTCGTAAACGATTGTCGTGCCTTCGTAAATGATGTGTATTAATGTGAACATTGTTGGTTGATGCGATCTTTATGGTCAATTCAAATATTAAATTGTATTGGATAACGTAAAGGTGATGTTTCAAACCTAAAGTAGGGTATACTAATTACAGGTCGCATTCTAGAATGGCCAACAACAATGATTTAGCTACTGCGATTCGCCTCTTGGCGGAAAAGCTAACCCAGGAGAGGACTGAGTGCCCTGATTCTGCAGGGGAAATGTTTGAAAGACTTTCTAAGGTTAAGCCACCGTATTACAAGGGGCAAGCAGATCCAACCTTCCTGGAAAACTGGATTAGGGAATTTGAGAAACTATTTGAGGCTGTGAGTTGCCTGGGAGTATGAGAGTAAGTCAAGCTGTCCTTTACCTGAAAGATGAGGCCGACCTTTGGTGGAAGGAAAATGGAACTAGACTAAGTGATGCTGAGGGATTCAATTGGGATTCATTTATTGTTGCTTTGCGGGGGAAGTTTTATCCTCCTTTTATGAGAAAGCAGAAAGCGCAGGAGTTCATCAACCTTAGGATGGGGAATATGACTATTACTGAATATTATAGCAAGTTTATAGCTTTATCGAGGTTTGCACCTGAGGTTGTAGCTACGGAGGAGCTGAAAGATCAAAGGTTCGAGCAAGGGCTGACTGATGAAATTCAACTGGGATTAGGTGGGGAAACCTTTACATCCTTGGACATTGTGTATGGGAGAGCTGCTCATATTTATGGTCTGCAGTCTAGAAGGGACAAGAAAAGTGTGGTAATTGGGGAAAAGAGAAAAGATTTTAATACTGGGGGAAACCAAGTGAACATTAAAAGGAATAGGAACGGAAATGGAGATGGAAATTTCGAAGGAGGAAACAATCAGGGGCACCACAACAACTCGAACCAATCTAAGAGAGTGCATCATTGCAAGATGTGCAGTAACAATCACCCTGGTAAGAACTGCAAAGGAGAATTAGTGACCTGCAACTATTGTCAGAAAAGGGGGCATAGGGAGTATGAGTGCTTCACTAAGCACAGAAAGGAACAAAATAGTAATGGAGGTGGAAACCAAGTGAGGTTGAACCAGTCTGGAGGTCAAAACTCAAAGCCTGGAGGAGCACAAAACAATCAAGAGAACTATAATAAGTCTGGAAATGATAACAACAACCCGAATAAGGCTTCAGGAAAGTTGTACATGATGAATCAGAATGAGGATGAACGATCTGCCGATGTAGATTCTGGTACTTTTCTATTAACTCCGTGCAAGTTAGGCATTATTTAATTCGTGGTGACTTGTTCTTTTGTTTCGTCATCTGTGGTGAAAAGTCTAAAGTTAGTAGTTTTAGTGAAATAGGAATTTTGAGGATAGAATTCGTCGAAAGAAAATTTTGGTTAGCTATTCCCTGAGGTGAGTTACGAGGGCGTAACTCGTTTTCTTTAAGGGGGGTAGAATGCGATAGAAATTCGCGCTTTTTACCTATTTTATGGCATTTTTATGCATTTTTATTACTTATTTTAGCAAATTTTGCAAGTTGATGCAAAGCAAATAAATTCTCCGCAAAAGAAAAGGTGTTCATGAGTAACACAAACAACTTTGAGTGGCAAAAGAGTGCACATAGGTGGCACAAGTGCTCCTCTAGTAGGAATAAGTTAAAAGCTTTTGGGGAAAATGCGGGAAATTTCGTGTCAAGTTTCGGGACAAAACTTTTTTTAAGAGGGGTAGATTGTGATCCCCCGTAAATTTATAAATTTTATTAATATATCTTAACGTATATTATTTATATTTAAATAGAATTTATGAATTTTAGTAATAAATATATAATTAACGTATATTTATTTTATTTTAATTACGTCCTATATATTTAACAATTTATGAAATCAAAATAGTTTTGAATTTTACTTTGAAAAGAATTCGAATTCAGAAAACAATCTTATTCGGTTTTAGATTCAAATCCTAAAACTAATATCCTAAGTCTAGCCCAATTGGAAAAAGCCCAA